>NC_139030.1:4005545-4666466 GCF_964662115.1 Mustela nivalis | reverse complement strand
CGCATAGAGCGAAGCCTCTTTGCCCGGGCATCTCCTCGGGGAAGCACAGACTTCGTTGGGAAATCAGAGTTGGGTTTGGGGTGCTGCTGCTGCTTGGCTGTGCTTGTCTCCACCGCACAGTGTAATAAACCCGCATGGAGCGAAATCCTCTTTGCCCGGGCTTCCCCTCTGCCTGAGAGAGAAGCGTGGTTGCGCCTGTGGAAACAGCCTTAAGGAAAGGGACACGTCTGTCACTGGGCTCCACAGCAGCATGTCATGGGAAGGCGCAGCACGCTGACCCGGGAGAAGAGAAGGAGCCGTTGGCCTTGCTGTCGGGAAAATGTTCGTGAAGCCGGACGGCCTGCCCTGGCAGGAAGAGCGGGCTGGTGGCAAGAGAAGAGTTATCCGCTCCCTGTGCGGAGAGACGGAAGCCTGGCTGCACAGGAGACACGAGGGGACGACTAGGGCAGGCTCGCGTGCTCCACTCTGAGGAGTCTGGACAGAAGGCAGGCCTGTCTTGTGACTCTGGTCCCAAGGGAACCGCATCTCCTTGGACACCTGTCACTAGGGCAGACTTGGGTTGGATACCAGACACCATACTCGGAACTCACGCAAACAGCTCCCTGGAGGAACCTGCAGTCAGATGCCATCTTCCACCAAGATGTGGCAGCGTTGACGGTGGCAGGGAGTGCATGGGAGCTGTGCAGGGATCCTTTCGCGTCTCCTCTGCTGTGGGGAAGGCACTGGCCTAGTCCCCGAGTCCGCCTGACCGCCAGAGGAAAAGGCCAAGCCCTGCCTACGCCGAGAGATGGTAGTGGGCATAGAGTGCCATCCTAGGCCACGCACGCTGCTGCAGGGTTGTGTATGTGTCTGCTTAGTTCGGCTTGTCAGGGTGAACCCAGGGCGCGAACATGGAGCCCGGGAAAGCAAGGCCCAAGAGGCACCAGCTCTCCCGCAGCTCTTCTTCCCTGACGCCACAGAGTGAACCGCCAAAGCCTTGCAGACAGAGCAGCAGCGAGGTGCGGTTCACACTAAGCTGAAAACCTCTGCGAAAGCATAGCAGTCGCTGGGAAATCAGAGTTGCTTCTGTGGGCGGCTTTTGTTGCTTTCCTTAGCCTAGTATTCCTAGCTAGATGCTAGAAACCCGCATAGAGCGAAAGTGTGTTTGCCGGGACATCCCCTCTGGGAAAACAAAGCATTCTTTGGGAAATCAGAGTCGGGTTTGTGGGATGCTGCTGCTGCTGTTGCCTGAGCTAGTCTCCGGAGCACGGTGGAAGAAACCCGCATGGAGCGAGATTCTCTTGGCCATAGCATCCCTTCTGCCGGAGAGAGAAACGTTTTTGCAATCGGCAAAGGGCCTTAAGGGAAGGGACACGTCTGTCACTGTGCTCCCCAGGAGCATGTCTGGGGAAGGTGCAGCACGTTGCCCGGGAGAAGAGAAGGAGTCGTTGGCCTTGCTGTCGGGAAACGGTTGAGAAGCAGGAGGGCCTGCCATGGCAGGAACAGCGGGTGGGTGGCAAGACACGTGTCACCCTCCCCCTTTGCGGAGAGAGTGAAGCCTGGCTGCTTAGAAGACAGGAGCGGACGTCGAGGGCAGGGGCGCGTGCTCCACTCTGAGGAAGCAGTCTGGACAGAAGGCAGGGCTGTCCTGGGCCTCTGGGCATAAGCGTACAGCAGCTCTTGGCCACCTGTACACAGGGGAGGTGTGTGCTTGTCATCAGGCGCCCGGCCCTGGAGTTGCAGAAACAGCTCCTGGAGGGATGCGCAGTCAGATGCAGTCTTCCTCCAGGGTGTGGCAGCGTTGGCGGGGGCAGGGTGTGTCCCTGGAAAGGAGGGACAGTTACCCATTATTCCCCATCCCGGGGCGCCGGCGGTGTGCAGGGATCCTGTCGCGTTTCCTCTCGGCTGGGGAAGGCACTGGCCTAGTCCCCTGTACACCTGAATGCCAGAGCAAAAGGGCAGGCCTTGCCTTCGCCGGGAGATGGTATTGTGAGCCGAGTGCCATCCTAGAAGACGCACGCTGCTGCAAGGTCGAGGCTATGTCTGCTTTTTTCGGCTTGGCCGGGTGAACCCAGGACGCGTATATGGAGACCGGGAAAGCAAGGCCCAAGACACCAGCTGTCCCGCAACTCTTCTTCCCTTCAGCGACGGAAGTCTTGCTGAGGAAGCAGTGGCGTAGTGCGGATCGCTCCAAGCCCAAAGCCTCTGCGAAAGCACAGCATTCGTTAGGAAATCAGAGTCGGGTTTGTGAACTGCTGCTGCTTGCCGGAGCTAGTCTCCGTAGCACGGTGGAAGAAACCCGTATGGAACGAAATTCTCTTGGCCCTAGCATCCCTTCTGCCGGAGAGAGAAGCGTTTTTGCATTCGGCAAAGGGCCTTAAGGGAAGGGACAAGTCTGTCACTGTGCACCCAGGAGCATGTCTGGGGAAGGTGCAGCACGTTGCCCGGGAGAAGAGAAGGAACCGTTGGCCTTGCTGTCGGGAAATGGTCGAGAAGCAGGAGGGCCTGCCATGGCAGGAACAGCGGGTGGGTGGCAAGACAAGTGTCACCCTCTCCCTTTGCGGAGAGAGTGAAGCCTGGCTGCTTAGAAGACAGGAGCGGACGTCGAGGGCAGGGGCGTGTGCTCCACTCTGAGGAAGCAGTCTGGACAGAAGGCAGGGCTGTCCTGGGCCTCTGGGCATAAGCGTACAGCAGCTCTTGGCCACCTGTACACAGGGGAGGTGTGTGCTTGTCATCAGGCGCCCGGCCCTGGAGTTGCAGAAACAGCTCCTGGAGGGATGCGCAGTCAGATGCAGTCTTCCTCCAGGGTGTGGCAGCGTTGGCGGGGGCAGGGTGTGTCCCTGGAAAGGAGGGACAGTTACCCATTATTCCCCATCCCGGGGCGCCGGCGGTGTGCAGGGATCCTGTCGCGTTTCCTCTCGGCTGGGGAAGGCACTGGCCTAGTCCCCTGTACACCTGAATGCCAGAGCAAAAGGGCAGGCCTTGCCTTCGCCGGGAGATGGTATTGTGAGCCGAGTGCCATCCTAGAAGACGCACGCTGCTGCAAGGTCGAGGCTATGTCTGCTTTTTTCGGCTTGGCCGGGTGAACCCAGGACGCGTATATGGAGACCGGGAAAGCAAGGCCCAAGACACCAGCTGTCCCGCAACTCTTCTTCCCTTCAGCGACGGAAGTCTTGCTGAGGAAGCAGTGGCGTAGTGCGGATCGCTCCAAGCCCAAAGCCTCTGCGAAAGCACAGCATTCGTTAGGAAATCAGAGTCGGGTTTGTGAACTGCTGCTGCTTGCCGGAGCTAGTCTCCGTAGCACGGTGGAAGAAACCCGTATGGAACGAAATTCTCTTGGCCCTAGCATCCCTTCTGCCGGAGAGAGAAGCGTTTTTGCATTCGGCAAAGGGCCTTAAGGGAAGGGACAAGTCTGTCACTGTGCACCCAGGAGCATGTCTGGGGAAGGTGCAGCACGTTGCCCGGGAGAAGAGAAGGAACCGTTGGCCTTGCTGTCGGGAAATGGTCGAGAAGCAGGAGGGCCTGCCATGGCAGGAACAGCGGGTGGGTGGCAAGACAAGTGTCACCCTCTCCCTTTGCGGAGAGAGTGAAGCCTGGCTGCTTAGAAGACATGAGCGGACGTCGAGGGCAGGGGCGTGTGCTCCACTCTGAGGAAGCAGTCTGGACAGAAGGCAGGGCTGTCCTGGGCCTCTGGGCATAAGCGTACAGCAGCTCTTGGCCACCTGTACACAGGGATAGGCGTGGGCTTGTTACCAGGCACCCGGCCCTGGAGTCACAGAAACAGCTCCTGGAGGGACACGCATTCAGATGCAGTCTTCCTCCAGGGTGTGGCAGCGTTGGCGGGGGCAGGGTGTGTCCCTGGAAAGGAGGGACAGTTACCCATTTTTCCCCATCCCGGGGCACGGGCGGTGTGCAGGGATCCTGTCGCGTTTCCTCTCGGCTGGGGAAGGCACTGGCCTAGTCCCCTGTCCACCTGAACGCCAGAGCAAAAGGGCAGGCCTTGCCTTCGCCGGGAGATGGTATTGTGAGCCGAGTGCCATCCTAGAAGACGCACGCTGCTGCAGGGTCGACGCTGTGTCTGCTTTTTTCGGCTTGACCGGGTGAACCCAGTACGCGAATATGGAGACTGGGAAAGCAAGGCCCAAGAGACACCAGCTGCCCGCAACTCTTCTTCTCTTCAGCGACGGAAGCCTTGCTGAGGAAGCAGTGGCGAAGTGCTGTTCGCCTCAAGCCCAGAGCCTCTGCGAAAGCACAGCATTCGTTAGGAAATCAGAGTCGGGTTTGTGAAATGCTGCTGCTGCTTGCCGGAGCTAGTCTCCGTTTCACGGTGGAAGAAACCCGCATGGAGCGAAATTCTCTTGGCCCTAGCATCCCTTCTGCCTGGAGAGAAGAGCTTTTGGACATCTGCAAAGGGCTTGAAGAAAGGGACAAGTCTGTCACTGTGCTCCCCAGGAGCATGTCTGGGGAAGGTGCAGTACCTTGCCTGGGGAAAGAGAAGGAACCGTTGGCCTTGCTGTCGGGAAACGGTCGTGAAGCAGGAGAGGCTGCCATGGCAGGAACAGCGGGCGTGTGGCAAGACAAGTGTCACCCTCTCCCTTTGCGGAGAGAATGAAGCCTGGCTGCAAAGGAGACACGAGGGGACGACTAGTCCAGGCGTATGTGCTCCGCTCTGAGGAAAGGGTCTGGGCAGAAGGCAGCACTGTCCTGTGCCTCTGGTCCCAAGGGGACTGCGTCTCCTTGGCCAGCTCTCCCTAGGGCAGACTTGGGCTTGCCACCAGGCTCCATACCCGGAACTCGCAGAAACAGCTCCCTGGAGGACGTGCAGTCAATGCCGTATTCCAACAAGATGTGGCAGCGTTGTCGGTGGCAGGGGGTGTGCTGAGGATGGAGTGGGGACAGTCCCGACAGCTCCCCATCCCAGGTTACGGGCGAGGTGAAGGGAACCCGTTGCCTCTCCTCTCCTGTGGGAAGGCACTGGCCTAGTCCCCGAGTCCGCCTGAGTGCCAGAGCAAAAGGCCAAGCCTTGCCTACGCCGAGAGATGGTAGTGGGCATAGAGTGCCATCCTAGGCCACGCACGCTGCTGCAGGGTTGTGAATGTGTCTGCTTAGTTCGGCTTGTCAGGGTGAACCCAGGGCGCGAACATGGAGCCCGGGAAAGCAAGGCCCAAGAGGCACCAGCTCTCCCGCAGCTCTTCTTCCCTGGCGCGACAGAGTGTACGCCCAAAGCCTTGCAGATGGAGCAGCAGCGAGGTGCGGTTCGGGCCAAGATGAAAACCTCTGCGAAAGCTTAGCCGTCGCTGGGAAATCAGAGTCGGTTCTGTGGGCGGCTCTTGCTGCTTGCCTTAGCCTAGTATTCGCAGCACGGTGAAAAAAACCCCGCATAGAGCGAAGCCTCTTTGCCCGGGCATCTCCTCGGGGAAGCACAGACTTCGTTGGGAAATCAGAGTTGGGTTTGGGGTGCTGCTGCTGCTTGGCTGTGCTTGTCTCCACCGCACAGTGTAATAAACCCGCATGGAGCGAAATCCTCTTTGCCCGGGCTTCCCCTCTGCCTGAGAGAGAAGCGTGGTTGCGCCTGTGGAAACAGCCTTAAGGAAAGGGACACGTCTGTCACTGGGCTCCACAGCAGCATGTCATGGGAAGGCGCAGCACGCTGACCCGGGAGAAGAGAAGGAGCCGTTGGCCTTGCTGTCGGGAAAATGTTCGTGAAGCCGGACGGCCTGCCCTGGCAGGAAGAGCGGGCTGGTGGCAAGAGAAGAGTTATCCGCTCCCTGTGCGGAGAGACGGAAGCCTGGCTGCACAGGAGACACGAGGGGACGACTAGGGCAGGCTCGCGTGCTCCACTCTGAGGAAGGAGTCTGGACAGAAGGCAGGCCTGTCTTGTGACTCTGGTCCCAAGGGAACCGCATCTCCTTGGACACCTGTCACTAGGGCAGACTTGGGTTGGATACCAGACACCATACTCGGAACTCACGCAAACAGCTCCCTGGAGGAACCTGCAGTCAGATGCCATCTTCCACCAAGATGTGGCAGCGTTGACGGTGGCAGGGAGTGCATGGGAGCTGTGCAGGGATCCTTTCGCGTCTCCTCTGCTGTGGGGAAGGCACTGGCCTAGTCCCCGAGTCCGCCTGACCGCCAGAGGAAAAGGCCAAGCCCTGCCTACGCCGAGAGATGGTAGTGGGCATAGAGTGCCATCCTAGGCCACGCACGCTGCTGCAGGGTTGTGTATGTGTCTGCTTAGTTCGGCTTGTCAGGGTGAACCCAGGGCGCGAACATGGAGCCCGGGAAAGCAAGGCCCAAGAGGCACCAGCTCTCCCGCAGCTCTTCTTCCCTGACGCCACAGAGTGAACCGCCAAAGCCTTGCAGACAGAGCAGCAGCGAGGTGCGGTTCACACTAAGCTGAAAACCTCTGCGAAAGCATAGCAGTCGCTGGGAAATCAGAGTTGCTTCTGTGGGCGGCTTTTGTTGCTTTCCTTAGCCTAGTATTCCTAGCTAGATGCTAGAAACCCGCATAGAGCGAAAGTGTGTTTGCCGGGACATCCCCTCTGGGAAAACAAAGCATTCTTTGGGAAATCAGAGTCGGGTTTGTGGGATGCTGCTGCTGCTGTTGCCTGAGCTAGTCTCCGGAGCACGGTGGAAGAAACCCGCATGGAGCGAGATTCTCTTGGCCATAGCATCCCTTCTGCCGGAGAGAGAAACGTTTTTGCAATCGGCAAAGGGCCTTAAGGGAAGGGACACGTCTGTCACTGTGCTCCCCAGGAGCATGTCTGGGGAAGGTGCAGCACGTTGCCCGGGAGAAGAGAAGGAGTCGTTGGCCTTGCTGTCGGGAAACGGTTGAGAAGCAGGAGGGCCTGCCATGGCAGGAACAGCGGGTGGGTGGCAAGACACGTGTCACCCTCCCCCTTTGCGGAGAGAGTGAAGCCTGGCTGCTTAGAAGACAGGAGCGGACGTCGAGGGCAGGGGCGCGTGCTCCACTCTGAGGAAGCAGTCTGGACAGAAGGCAGGGCTGTCCTGGGCCTCTGGGCATAAGCGTACAGCAGCTCTTGGCCACCTGTACACAGGGGAGGTGTGTGCTTGTCATCAGGCGCCCGGCCCTGGAGTTGCAGAAACAGCTCCTGGAGGGATGCGCAGTCAGATGCAGTCTTCCTCCAGGGTGTGGCAGCGTTGGCGGGGGCAGGGTGTGTCCCTGGAAAGGAGGGACAGTTACCCATTATTCCCCATCCCGGGGCGCCGGCGGTGTGCAGGGATCCTGTCGCGTTTCCTCTCGGCTGGGGAAGGCACTGGCCTAGTCCCCTGTACACCTGAATGCCAGAGCAAAAGGGCAGGCCTTGCCTTCGCCGGGAGATGGTATTGTGAGCCGAGTGCCATCCTAGAAGACGCACGCTGCTGCAAGGTCGAGGCTATGTCTGCTTTTTTCGGCTTGGCCGGGTGAACCCAGGACGCGTATATGGAGACCGGGAAAGCAAGGCCCAAGACACCAGCTGTCCCGCAACTCTTCTTCCCTTCAGCGACGGAAGTCTTGCTGAGGAAGCAGTGGCGTAGTGCGGATCGCTCCAAGCCCAAAGCCTCTGCGAAAGCACAGCATTCGTTAGGAAATCAGAGTCGGGTTTGTGAACTGCTGCTGCTTGCCGGAGCTAGTCTCCGTAGCACGGTGGAAGAAACCCGTATGGAACGAAATTCTCTTGGCCCTAGCATCCCTTCTGCCGGAGAGAGAAGCGTTTTTGCATTCGGCAAAGGGCCTTAAGGGAAGGGACAAGTCTGTCACTGTGCACCCAGGAGCATGTCTGGGGAAGGTGCAGCACGTTGCCCGGGAGAAGAGAAGGAACCGTTGGCCTTGCTGTCGGGAAATGGTCGAGAAGCAGGAGGGCCTGCCATGGCAGGAACAGCGGGTGGGTGGCAAGACAAGTGTCACCCTCTCCCTTTGCGGAGAGAGTGAAGCCTGGCTGCTTAGAAGACATGAGCGGACGTCGAGGGCAGGGGCGTGTGCTCCACTCTGAGGAAGCAGTCTGGACAGAAGGCAGGGCTGTCCTGGGCCTCTGGGCATAAGCGTACAGCAGCTCTTGGCCACCTGTACACAGGGATAGGCGTGGGCTTGTTACCAGGCACCCGGCCCTGGAGTCACAGAAACAGCTCCTGGAGGGACACGCAGTCAGATGCAGTCTTCCTCCAGGGTGTGGCAGCGTTGGCGGGGGCAGGGTGTGTCCCTGGAAAGGAGGGACAGTTACCCATTTTTCCCCATCCCGGGGCACGGGCGGTGTGCAGGGATCCTGTCGCGTTTCCTCTCGGCTGGGGAAGGCACTGGCCTAGTCCCCTGTCCACCTGAACGCCAGAGCAAAAGGGCAGGCCTTGCCTTCGCCGGGAGATGGTATTGTGAGCCGAGTGCCATCCTAGAAGACGCACGCTGCTGCAGGGTCGACGCTGTGTCTGCTTTTTTCGGCTTGACCGGGTGAACCCAGTACGCGAATATGGAGACTGGGAAAGCAAGGCCCAAGAGACACCAGCTGCCCGCAACTCTTCTTCTCTTCAGCGACGGAAGCCTTGCTGAGGAAGCAGTGGCGAAGTGCTGTTCGCCTCAAGCCCAGAGCCTCTGCGAAAGCACAGCATTCGTTAGGAAATCAGAGTCGGGTTTGTGAAATGCTGCTGCTGCTTGCCGGAGCTAGTCTCCGTTTCACGGTGGAAGAAACCCGCATGGAGCGAAATTCTCTTGGCCCTAGCATCCCTTCTGCCTGGAGAGAAGAGCTTTTGGACATCTGCAAAGGGCTTGAAGAAAGGGACAAGTCTGTCACTGTGCTCCCCAGGAGCATGTCTGGGGAAGGTGCAGTACCTTGCCTGGGGAAAGAGAAGGAACCGTTGGCCTTGCTGTCGGGAAACGGTCGTGAAGCAGGAGAGGCTGCCATGGCAGGAACAGCGGGCGTGTGGCAAGACAAGTGTCACCCTCTCCCTTTGCGGAGAGAATGAAGCCTGGCTGCAAAGGAGACACGAGGGGACGACTAGTCCAGGCGTATGTGCTCCGCTCTGAGGAAAGGGTCTGGGCAGAAGGCAGCACTGTCCTGTGCCTCTGGTCCCAAGGGGACTGCGTCTCCTTGGCCAGCTCTCCCTAGGGCAGACTTGGGCTTGCCACCAGGCTCCATACCCGGAACTCGCAGAAACAGCTCCCTGGAGGACGTGCAGTCAATGCCGTATTCCAACAAGATGTGGCAGCGTTGTCGGTGGCAGGGGGTGTGCTGAGGATGGAGTGGGGACAGTCCCGACAGCTCCCCATCCCAGGTTACGGGCGAGGTGAAGGGAACCCGTTGCCTCTCCTCTCCTGTGGGAAGGCACTGGCCTAGTCCCCGAGTCCGCCTGAGTGCCAGAGCAAAAGGCCAAGCCTTGCCTACGCCGAGAGATGGTAGTGGGCATAGAGTGCCATCCTAGGCCACGCACGCTGCTGCAGGGTTGTGAATGTGTCTGCTTAGTTCGGCTTGTCAGGGTGAACCCAGGGCGCGAACATGGAGCCCGGGAAAGCAAGGCCCAAGAGGCACCAGCTCTCCCGCAGCTCTTCTTCCCTGGCGCGACAGAGTGTACGCCCAAAGCCTTGCAGATGGAGCAGCAGCGAGGTGCGGTTCGGGCCAAGATGAAAACCTCTGCGAAAGCTTAGCCGTCGCTGGGAAATCAGAGTCGGTTCTGTGGGCGGCTCTTGCTGCTTGCCTTAGCCTAGTATTCGCAGCACGGTGAAAAAAACCCCGCATAGAGCGAAGCCTCTTTGCCCGGGCATCTCCTCGGGGAAGCACAGACTTCGTTGGGAAATCAGAGTTGGGTTTGGGGTGCTGCTGCTGCTTGGCTGTGCTTGTCTCCACCGCACAGTGTAATAAACCCGCATGGAGCGAAATCCTCTTTGCCCGGGCTTCCCCTCTGCCTGAGAGAGAAGCGTGGTTGCGCCTGTGGAAACAGCCTTAAGGAAAGGGACACGTCTGTCACTGGGCTCCACAGCAGCATGTCATGGGAAGGCGCAGCACGCTGACCCGGGAGAAGAGAAGGAGCCGTTGGCCTTGCTGTCGGGAAAATGTTCGTGAAGCCGGACGGCCTGCCCTGGCAGGAAGAGCGGGCTGGTGGCAAGAGAAGAGTTATCCGCTCCCTGTGCGGAGAGACGGAAGCCTGGCTGCACAGGAGACACGAGGGGACGACTAGGGCAGGCTCGCGTGCTCCACTCTGAGGAAGGAGTCTGGACAGAAGGCAGGCCTGTCTTGTGACTCTGGTCCCAAGGGAACCGCATCTCCTTGGACACCTGTCACTAGGGCAGACTTGGGTTGGATACCAGACACCATACTCGGAACTCACGCAAACAGCTCCCTGGAGGAACCTGCAGTCAGATGCCATCTTCCACCAAGATGTGGCAGCGTTGACGGTGGCAGGGAGTGCATGGGAGCTGTGCAGGGATCCTTTCGCGTCTCCTCTGCTGTGGGGAAGGCACTGGCCTAGTCCCCGAGTCCGCCTGACCGCCAGAGGAAAAGGCCAAGCCCTGCCTACGCCGAGAGATGGTAGTGGGCATAGAGTGCCATCCTAGGCCACGCACGCTGCTGCAGGGTTGTGTATGTGTCTGCTTAGTTCGGCTTGTCAGGGTGAACCCAGGGCGCGAACATGGAGCCCGGGAAAGCAAGGCCCAAGAGGCACCAGCTCTCCCGCAGCTCTTCTTCCCTGACGCCACAGAGTGAACCGCCAAAGCCTTGCAGACAGAGCAGCAGCGAGGTGCGGTTCACACTAAGCTGAAAACCTCTGCGAAAGCATAGCAGTCGCTGGGAAATCAGAGTTGCTTCTGTGGGCGGCTTTTGTTGCTTTCCTTAGCCTAGTATTCCTAGCTAGATGCTAGAAACCCGCATAGAGCGAAAGTGTGTTTGCCGGGACATCCCCTCTGGGAAAACAAAGCATTCTTTGGGAAATCAGAGTCGGGTTTGTGGGATGCTGCTGCTGCTGTTGCCTGAGCTAGTCTCCGGAGCACGGTGGAAGAAACCCGCATGGAGCGAGATTCTCTTGGCCATAGCATCCCTTCTGCCGGAGAGAGAAACGTTTTTGCAATCGGCAAAGGGCCTTAAGGGAAGGGACACGTCTGTCACTGTGCTCCCCAGGAGCATGTCTGGGGAAGGTGCAGCACGTTGCCCGGGAGAAGAGAAGGAGTCGTTGGCCTTGCTGTCGGGAAACGGTTGAGAAGCAGGAGGGCCTGCCATGGCAGGAACAGCGGGTGGGTGGCAAGACACGTGTCACCCTCCCCCTTTGCGGAGAGAGTGAAGCCTGGCTGCTTAGAAGACAGGAGCGGACGTCGAGGGCAGGGGCGCGTGCTCCACTCTGAGGAAGCAGTCTGGACAGAAGGCAGGGCTGTCCTGGGCCTCTGGGCATAAGCGTACAGCAGCTCTTGGCCACCTGTACACAGGGGAGGTGTGTGCTTGTCATCAGGCGCCCGGCCCTGGAGTTGCAGAAACAGCTCCTGGAGGGATGCGCAGTCAGATGCAGTCTTCCTCCAGGGTGTGGCAGCGTTGGCGGGGGCAGGGTGTGTCCCTGGAAAGGAGGGACAGTTACCCATTATTCCCCATCCCGGGGCGCCGGCGGTGTGCAGGGATCCTGTCGCGTTTCCTCTCGGCTGGGGAAGGCACTGGCCTAGTCCCCTGTACACCTGAATGCCAGAGCAAAAGGGCAGGCCTTGCCTTCGCCGGGAGATGGTATTGTGAGCCGAGTGCCATCCTAGAAGACGCACGCTGCTGCAAGGTCGAGGCTATGTCTGCTTTTTTCGGCTTGGCCGGGTGAACCCAGGACGCGTATATGGAGACCGGGAAAGCAAGGCCCAAGACACCAGCTGTCCCGCAACTCTTCTTCCCTTCAGCGACGGAAGTCTTGCTGAGGAAGCAGTGGCGTAGTGCGGATCGCTCCAAGCCCAAAGCCTCTGCGAAAGCACAGCATTCGTTAGGAAATCAGAGTCGGGTTTGTGAACTGCTGCTGCTTGCCGGAGCTAGTCTCCGTAGCACGGTGGAAGAAACCCGTATGGAACGAAATTCTCTTGGCCCTAGCATCCCTTCTGCCGGAGAGAGAAGCGTTTTTGCATTCGGCAAAGGGCCTTAAGGGAAGGGACAAGTCTGTCACTGTGCACCCAGGAGCATGTCTGGGGAAGGTGCAGCACGTTGCCCGGGAGAAGAGAAGGAACCGTTGGCCTTGCTGTCGGGAAATGGTCGAGAAGCAGGAGGGCCTGCCATGGCAGGAACAGCGGGTGGGTGGCAAGACAAGTGTCACCCTCTCCCTTTGCGGAGAGAGTGAAGCCTGGCTGCTTAGAAGACATGAGCGGACGTCGAGGGCAGGGGCGTGTGCTCCACTCTGAGGAAGCAGTCTGGACAGAAGGCAGGGCTGTCCTGGGCCTCTGGGCATAAGCGTACAGCAGCTCTTGGCCACCTGTACACAGGGATAGGCGTGGGCTTGTTACCAGGCACCCGGCCCTGGAGTCACAGAAACAGCTCCTGGAGGGACACGCAGTCAGATGCAGTCTTCCTCCAGGGTGTGGCAGCGTTGGCGGGGGCAGGGTGTGTCCCTGGAAAGGAGGGACAGTTACCCATTTTTCCCCATCCCGGGGCACGGGCGGTGTGCAGGGATCCTGTCGCGTTTCCTCTCGGCTGGGGAAGGCACTGGCCTAGTCCCCTGTCCACCTGAACGCCAGAGCAAAAGGGCAGGCCTTGCCTTCGCCGGGAGATGGTATTGTGAGCCGAGTGCCATCCTAGAAGACGCACGCTGCTGCAGGGTCGACGCTGTGTCTGCTTTTTTCGGCTTGACCGGGTGAACCCAGTACGCGAATATGGAGACTGGGAAAGCAAGGCCCAAGAGACACCAGCTGCCCGCAACTCTTCTTCTCTTCAGCGACGGAAGCCTTGCTGAGGAAGCAGTGGCGAAGTGCTGTTCGCCTCAAGCCCAGAGCCTCTGCGAAAGCACAGCATTCGTTAGGAAATCAGAGTCGGGTTTGTGAAATGCTGCTGCTGCTTGCCGGAGCTAGTCTCCGTTTCACGGTGGAAGAAACCCGCATGGAGCGAAATTCTCTTGGCCCTAGCATCCCTTCTGCCTGGAGAGAAGAGCTTTTGGACATCTGCAAAGGGCTTGAAGAAAGGGACAAGTCTGTCACTGTGCTCCCCAGGAGCATGTCTGGGGAAGGTGCAGTACCTTGCCTGGGGAAAGAGAAGGAACCGTTGGCCTTGCTGTCGGGAAACGGTCGTGAAGCAGGAGAGGCTGCCATGGCAGGAACAGCGGGCGTGTGGCAAGACAAGTGTCACCCTCTCCCTTTGCGGAGAGAATGAAGCCTGGCTGCAAAGGAGACACGAGGGGACGACTAGTCCAGGCGTATGTGCTCCGCTCTGAGGAAAGGGTCTGGGCAGAAGGCAGCACTGTCCTGTGCCTCTGGTCCCAAGGGGACTGCGTCTCCTTGGCCAGCTCTCCCTAGGGCAGACTTGGGCTTGCCACCAGGCTCCATACCCGGAACTCGCAGAAACAGCTCCCTGGAGGACGTGCAGTCAATGCCGTATTCCAACAAGATGTGGCAGCGTTGTCGGTGGCAGGGGGTGTGCTGAGGATGGAGTGGGGACAGTCCCGACAGCTCCCCATCCCAGGTTACGGGCGAGGTGAAGGGAACCCGTTGCCTCTCCTCTCCTGTGGGAAGGCACTGGCCTAGTCCCCGAGTCCGCCTGAGTGCCAGAGCAAAAGGCCAAGCCTTGCCTACGCCGAGAGATGGTAGTGGGCATAGAGTGCCATCCTAGGCCACGCACGCTGCTGCAGGGTTGTGAATGTGTCTGCTTAGTTCGGCTTGTCAGGGTGAACCCAGGGCGCGAACATGGAGCCCGGGAAAGCAAGGCCCAAGAGGCACCAGCTCTCCCGCAGCTCTTCTTCCCTGGCGCGACAGAGTGAACGCCCAAAGCCTTGCAGATGGAGCAGCAGCGAGGTGCGGTTCGGGCCAAGATGAAAACCTCTGCGAAAGCTTAGCCGTCGCTGGGAAATCAGAGTCGGTTCTGTGGGCGGCTCTTGCTGCTTGCCTTAGCCTAGTATTCGCAGCACGGTGAAAAAAACCCCGCATAGAGCGAAGCCTCTTTGCCCGGGCATCTCCTCGGGGAAGCACAGACTTCGTTGGGAAATCAGAGTTGGGTTTGGGGTGCTGCTGCTGCTTGGCTGTGCTTGTCTCCACCGCACAGTGTAATAAACCCGCATGGAGCGAAATCCTCTTTGCCCGGGCTTCCCCTCTGCCTGAGAGAGAAGCGTGGTTGCGCCTGTGGAAACAGCCTTAAGGAAAGGGACACGTCTGTCACTGGGCTCCACAGCAGCATGTCATGGGAAGGCGCAGCACGCTGACCCGGGAGAAGAGAAGGAGCCGTTGGCCTTGCTGTCGGGAAAATGTTCGTGAAGCCGGACGGCCTGCCCTGGCAGGAAGAGCGGGCTGGTGGCAAGAGAAGAGTTATCCGCTCCCTGTGCGGAGAGACGGAAGCCTGGCTGCACAGGAGACACGAGGGGACGACTAGGGCAGGCTCGCGTGCTCCACTCTGAGGAAGGAGTCTGGACAGAAGGCAGGCCTGTCTTGTGACTCTGGTCCCAAGGGAACCGCATCTCCTTGGACACCTGTCACTAGGGCAGACTTGGGTTGGATACCAGACACCATACTCGGAACTCACGCAAACAGCTCCCTGGAGGAACCTGCAGTCAGATGCCATCTTCCACCAAGATGTGGCAGCGTTGACGGTGGCAGGGAGTGCATGGGAGCTGTGCAGGGATCCTTTCGCGTCTCCTCTGCTGTGGGGAAGGCACTGGCCTAGTCCCCGAGTCCGCCTGACCGCCAGAGGAAAAGGCCAAGCCCTGCCTACGCCGAGAGATGGTAGTGGGCATAGAGTGCCATCCTAGGCCACGCACGCTGCTGCAGGGTTGTGTATGTGTCTGCTTAGTTCGGCTTGTCAGGGTGAACCCAGGGCGCGAACATGGAGCCCGGGAAAGCAAGGCCCAAGAGGCACCAGCTCTCCCGCAGCTCTTCTTCCCTGACGCCACAGAGTGAACCGCCAAAGCCTTGCAGACAGAGCAGCAGCGAGGTGCGGTTCACACTAAGCTGAAAACCTCTGCGAAAGCATAGCAGTCGCTGGGAAATCAGAGTTGCTTCTGTGGGCGGCTTTTGTTGCTTTCCTTAGCCTAGTATTCCTAGCTAGATGCTAGAAACCCGCATAGAGCGAAAGTGTGTTTGCCGGGACATCCCCTCTGGGAAAACAAAGCATTCTTTGGGAAATCAGAGTCGGGTTTGTGGGATGCTGCTGCTGCTGTTGCCTGAGCTAGTCTCCGGAGCACGGTGGAAGAAACCCGCATGGAGCGAGATTCTCTTGGCCATAGCATCCCTTCTGCCGGAGAGAGAAACGTTTTTGCAATCGGCAAAGGGCCTTAAGGGAAGGGACACGTCTGTCACTGTGCTCCCCAGGAGCATGTCTGGGGAAGGTGCAGCACGTTGCCCGGGAGAAGAGAAGGAGTCGTTGGCCTTGCTGTCGGGAAACGGTTGAGAAGCAGGAGGGCCTGCCATGGCAGGAACAGCGGGTGGGTGGCAAGACACGTGTCACCCTCCCCCTTTGCGGAGAGAGTGAAGCCTGGCTGCTTAGAAGACAGGAGCGGACGTCGAGGGCAGGGGCGCGTGCTCCACTCTGAGGAAGCAGTCTGGACAGAAGGCAGGGCTGTCCTGGGCCTCTGGGCATAAGCGTACAGCAGCTCTTGGCCACCTGTACACAGGGGAGGTGTGTGCTTGTCATCAGGCGCCCGGCCCTGGAGTTGCAGAAACAGCTCCTGGAGGGATGCGCAGTCAGATGCAGTCTTCCTCCAGGGTGTGGCAGCGTTGGCGGGGGCAGGGTGTGTCCCTGGAAAGGAGGGACAGTTACCCATTATTCCCCATCCCGGGGCGCCGGCGGTGTGCAGGGATCCTGTCGCGTTTCCTCTCGGCTGGGGAAGGCACTGGCCTAGTCCCCTGTACACCTGAATGCCAGAGCAAAAGGGCAGGCCTTGCCTTCGCCGGGAGATGGTATTGTGAGCCGAGTGCCATCCTAGAAGACGCACGCTGCTGCAAGGTCGAGGCTATGTCTGCTTTTTTCGGCTTGGCCGGGTGAACCCAGGACACGTATATGGAGACCGGGAAAGCAAGGCCCAAGACACCAGCTGTCCCGCAACTCTTCTTCCCTTCAGCGACGGAAGTCTTGCTGAGGAAGCAGTGGCGTAGTGCGGATCGCTCCAAGCCCAAAGCCTCTGCGAAAGCACAGCATTCGTTAGGAAATCAGAGTCGGGTTTGTGAACTGCTGCTGCTTGCCGGAGCTAGTCTCCGTAGCACGGTGGAAGAAACCCGTATGGAACGAAATTCTCTTGGCCCTAGCATCCCTTCTGCCGGAGAGAGAAGCGTTTTTGCATTCGGCAAAGGGCCTTAAGGGAAGGGACAAGTCTGTCACTGTGCACCCAGGAGCATGTCTGGGGAAGGTGCAGCACGTTGCCCGGGAGAAGAGAAGGAACCGTTGGCCTTGCTGTCGGGAAATGGTCGAGAAGCAGGAGGGCCTGCCATGGCAGGAACAGCGGGTGGGTGGCAAGACAAGTGTCACCCTCTCCCTTTGCGGAGAGAGTGAAGCCTGGCTGCTTAGAAGACATGAGCGGACGTCGAGGGCAGGGGCGTGTGCTCCACTCTGAGGAAGCAGTCTGGACAGAAGGCAGGGCTGTCCTGGGCCTCTGGGCATAAGCGTACAGCAGCTCTTGGCCACCTGTACACAGGGATAGGCGTGGGCTTGTTACCAGGCACCCGGCCCTGGAGTCACAGAAACAGCTCCTGGAGGGACACGCAGTCAGATGCAGTCTTCCTCCAGGGTGTGGCAGCGTTGGCGGGGGCAGGGTGTGTCCCTGGAAAGGAGGGACAGTTACCCATTTTTCCCCATCCCGGGGCACGGGCGGTGTGCAGGGATCCTGTCGCGTTTCCTCTCGGCTGGGGAAGGCACTGGCCTAGTCCCCTGTCCACCTGAACGCCAGAGCAAAAGGGCAGGCCTTGCCTTCGCCGGGAGATGGTATTGTGAGCCGAGTGCCATCCTAGAAGACGCACGCTGCTGCAGGGTCGACGCTGTGTCTGCTTTTTTCGGCTTGACCGGGTGAACCCAGTACGCGAATATGGAGACTGGGAAAGCAAGGCCCAAGAGACACCAGCTGCCCGCAACTCTTCTTCTCTTCAGCGACGGAAGCCTTGCTGAGGAAGCAGTGGCGAAGTGCTGTTCGCCTCAAGCCCAGAGCCTCTGCGAAAGCACAGCATTCGTTAGGAAATCAGAGTCGGGTTTGTGAAATGCTGCTGCTGCTTGCCGGAGCTAGTCTCCGTTTCACGGTGGAAGAAACCCGCATGGAGCGAAATTCTCTTGGCCCTAGCATCCCTTCTGCCTGGAGAGAAGAGCTTTTGGACATCTGCAAAGGGCTTGAAGAAAGGGACAAGTCTGTCACTGTGCTCCCCAGGAGCATGTCTGGGGAAGGTGCAGTACCTTGCCTGGGGAAAGAGAAGGAACCGTTGGCCTTGCTGTCGGGAAACGGTCGTGAAGCAGGAGAGGCTGCCATGGCAGGAACAGCGGGCGTGTGGCAAGACAAGTGTCACCCTCTCCCTTTGCGGAGAGAATGAAGCCTGGCTGCAAAGGAGACACGAGGGGACGACTAGTCCAGGCGTATGTGCTCCGCTCTGAGGAAAGGGTCTGGGCAGAAGGCAGCACTGTCCTGTGCCTCTGGTCCCAAGGGGACTGCGTCTCCTTGGCCAGCTCTCCCTAGGGCAGACTTGGGCTTGCCACCAGGCTCCATACCCGGAACTCGCAGAAACAGCTCCCTGGAGGACGTGCAGTCAATGCCGTATTCCAACAAGATGTGGCAGCGTTGTCGGTGGCAGGGGGTGTGCTGAGGATGGAGTGGGGACAGTCCCGACAGCTCCCCATCCCAGGTTACGGGCGAGGTGAAGGGAACCCGTTGCCTCTCCTCTCCTGTGGGAAGGCACTGGCCTAGTCCCCGAGTCCGCCTGAGTGCCAGAGCAAAAGGCCAAGCCTTGCCTACGCCGAGAGATGGTAGTGGGCATAGAGTGCCATCCTAGGCCACGCACGCTGCTGCAGGGTTGTGAATGTGTCTGCTTAGTTCGGCTTGTCAGGGTGAACCCAGGGCGCGAACATGGAGCCCGGGAAAGCAAGGCCCAAGAGGCACCAGCTCTCCCGCAGCTCTTCTTCCCTGGCGCGACAGAGTGAACGCCCAAAGCCTTGCAGATGGAGCAGCAGCGAGGTGCGGTTCGGGCCAAGATGAAAACCTCTGCGAAAGCTTAGCCGTCGCTGGGAAATCAGAGTCGGTTCTGTGGGCGGCTCTTGCTGCTTGCTTTAGCCTAGTATTCGCAGCACGGTGAAAAAAAACCCGCATAGAGCGAAGCCTCTTTGCCCGGGCATCTCCTCGGGGAAGCACAGACTTCGTTGGGAAATCAGAGTTGGGTTTGGGGTGCTGCTGCTGCTTGGCTGTGCTTGTCTCCACCGCACAGTGTAATAAACCCGCATGGAGCGAAATCCTCTTTGCCCGGGCTTCCCCTCTGCCTGAGAGAGAAGCGTGGTTGCGCCTGTGGAAACAGCCTTAAGGAAAGGGACACGTCTGTCACTGGGCTCCACAGCAGCATGTCATGGGAAGGCGCAGCACGCTGACCCGGGAAAAGAGAAGGAGCCGTTGGCCTTGCTGTCGGGAAAATGTTCGTGAAGCCGGACGGCCTGCCCTGGCAGGAAGAGCGGGCTGGTGGCAAGAGAAGAGTTATCCGCTCCCTGTGCGGAGAGACGGAAGTCTGGCTGCACAGGAGACACGAGGGGACGACTAGGGCAGGCTCGCGTGCTCCACTCTGAGGAAGGAGTCTGGACAGAAGGCAGGCCTGTCTTGTGACTCTGGTCCCAAGGGAACAGCATCTCCTTGGACACCTGTCACTAGGGCAGACTTGGGTTGGATACTAGACACCATACTCGGAACTCACGCAAACAGCTCCCTGGAGGAACCTGCAGTCAGATGCCATCTTCCACCAAGATGTGGCAGCGTTGACGGTGGCAGGGAGTGTGCTGGGGAAGGAGTGTGGGGACAGTCCCCCACAGCTCCCCAAGCCAGTGCATGGGAGCTGTGCAGGGATCCTTTCGCGTCTCCTCTGCTGTGGGGAAGGCACTGGCCTAGTCCCCGAGTCCGCCTGACCGCCAGAGGAAAAGGCCAAGCCCTGCCTACGCCGAGAGATGGTAGTGGGCATAGAGTGCCATCCTAGGCCACGCACGCTGCTGCAGGGTTGTGTATGTGTCTGCTTAGTTCGGCTTGTCAGGGTGAACCCAGGGCGCGAACATGGAGCCCGGGAAAGCAAGGCCCAAGAGGCACCAGCTCTCCCGCAGCTCTTCTTCCCTGACGCCACAGAGTGAACCGCCAAAGCCTTGCAGACAGAGCAGCAGCGAGGTGCGGTTCACACTAAGCTGAAAACCTCTGCGAAAGCATAGCAGTCGCTGGGAAATCAGAGTTGCTTCTGTGGGCGGCTTTTGTTGCTTTCCTTAGCCTAGTATTCCTAGCTAGATGCTAGAAACCCGCATAGAGCGAAAGTGTGTTTGCCGGGACATCCCCTCTGGGAAAACAAAGCATTCTTTGGGAAATCAGAGTCGGGTTTGTGGGATGCTGCTGCTGCTGTTGCCTGAGCTAGTCTCCGGAGCACGGTGGAAGAAACCCGCATGGAGCGAGATTCTCTTGGCCATAGCATCCCTTCTGCCGGAGAGAGAAACGTTTTTGCAATCGGCAAAGGGCCTTAAGGGAAGGGACACGTCTGTCACTGTGCTCCCCAGGAGCATGTCTGGGGAAGGTGCAGCACGTTGCCCGGGAGAAGAGAAGGAACCGTTGGCCTTGCTGTCGGGAAATGGTCGAGAAGCAGGAGGGCCTGCCATGGCAGGAACAGCGGGTGGGTGGCAAGACACGTGTCACCCTCCCCCTTTGCGGAGAGAGTGAAGCCTGGCTGCTTAGAAGACATGAGCGGACGTCGAGCGCAGGGGCGTGTGCTCCACTCTGAGGAAGCAGTCTGGACAGAAGGCAGGGCTGTCCTGGGCCTCTGGGCATAAGCGTACAGCAGCTCTTGGCCACCTGTACACAGGGGAGGTGTGTGCTTGTCATCAGGCGCCCGGCCCTGGAGTTGCAGAAACAGCTCCTGGAGGGATGCGCAGTCAGATGCAGTCTTCCTCCAGGGTGTGTCAGCGTTGGCGGGGGCAGGGTGTGTCCCTGGAAAGGAGGGACAGTTACCCATTATTCCCCATCCCGGGCGCGGGCGGTGTGCAGGGATCCTATCGCGTTTCCTCTCGGCTGGGGAAGGCACTGGCCTAGTCCCCTGTACACCTGAATGCCAGAGCAAAAGGGCAGGCCTTGCCTTCGCCGGGAGATGGTATTGTGAGCCGAGTGCCATCCTAGAAGACGCACGCTGCTGCAAGGTCGAGGCTATGTCTGCTTTTTTCGGCTTGGCCGGGTGAACCCAGGACACGTATATGGAGACCGGGAAAGCAAGGCCCAAGACACCAGCTGTCCCGCAACTCTTCTTCCCTTCAGCGACGGAAGTCTTGCTGAGGAAGCAGTGGCGTAGTGCGGATCGCTCCAAGCCCAAAGCCTCTGCGAAAGCACAGCATTCGTTAGGAAATCAGAGTCGGGTTTGTGAACTGCTGCTGCTTGCCGGAGCTAGTCTCCGTAGCACGGTGGAAGAAACCCGTATGGAACGAAATTCTCTTGGCCCTAGCATCCCTTCTGCCGGAGAGAGAAGCGTTTTTGCATTCGGCAAAGGGCCTTAAGGGAAGGGACAAGTCTGTCACTGTGCACCCAGGAGCATGTCTGGGGAAGGTGCAGCACGTTGCCCGGGAGAAGAGAAGGAACCGTTGGCCTTGCTGTCGGGAAATGGTCGAGAAGCAGGAGGGCCTGCCATGGCAGGAACAGCGGGTGGGTGGCAAGACAAGTGTCACCCTCTCCCTTTGCGGAGAGAGTGAAGCCTGGCTGCTTAGAAGACATGAGCGGACGTCGAGGGCAGGGGCGTGTGCTCCACTCTGAGGAAGCAGTCTGGACAGAAGGCAGGGCTGTCCTGGGCCTCTGGGCATAAGCGTACAGCAGCTCTTGGCCACCTGTACACAGGGATAGGCGTGGGCTTGTTACCAGGCACCCGGCCCTGGAGTCACAGAAACAGCTCCTGGAGGGACACGCAGTCAGATGCAGTCTTCCTCCAGGGTGTGGCAGCGTTGGCGGGGGCAGGGTGTGTCCCTGGAAAGGAGGGACAGTTACCCATTTTTCCCCATCCCGGGGCACGGGCGGTGTGCAGGGATCCTGTCGCGTTTCCTCTCGGCTGGGGAAGGCACTGGCCTAGTCCCCTGTCCACCTGAACGCCAGAGCAAAAGGGCAGGCCTTGCCTTCGCCGGGAGATGGTATTGTGAGCCGAGTGCCATCCTAGAAGACGCACGCTGCTGCAGGGTCGACGCTGTGTCTGCTTTTTTCGGCTTGACCGGGTGAACCCAGTACGCGAATATGGAGACTGGGAAAGCAAGGCCCAAGAGACACCAGCTGCCCGCAACTCTTCTTCTCTTCAGCGACGGAAGCCTTGCTGAGGAAGCAGTGGCGAAGTGCTGTTCGCCTCAAGCCCAGAGCCTCTGCGAAAGCACAGCATTCGTTAGGAAATCAGAGTCGGGTTTGTGAAATGCTGCTGCTGCTTGCCGGAGCTAGTCTCCGTTTCACGGTGGAAGAAACCCGCATGGAGCGAAATTCTCTTGGCCCTAGCATCCCTTCTTCCTGGAGAGAAGAGCTTTTGGACATCTGCAAAGGGCTTGAAGAAAGGGACAAGTCTGTCACTGTGCTCCCCAGGAGCATGTCTGGGGAAGGTGCAGTACCTTGCCTGGGGAAAGAGAAGGAACCGTTGGCCTTGCTGTCGGGAAACGGTCGTGAAGCAGGAGAGGCTGCCATGGCAGGAACAGCGGGCGTGTGGCAAGACAAGTGTCACCCTCTCCCTTTGCGGAGAGAATGAAGCCTGGCTGCAAAGGAGACACGAGGGGACGACTAGTCCAGGCGTATGTGCTCCGCTCTGAGGAAAGGGTCTGGGCAGAAGGCAGCACTGTCCTGTGCCTCTGGTCCCAAGGGGACTGCGTCTCCTTGGCCAGCTCTCCCTAGGGCAGACTTGGGCTTGCCACCAGGCTCCATACCCGGAACTCGCAGAAACAGCTCCCTGGAGGACGTGCAGTCAATGCCGTATTCCAACAAGATGTGGCAGCGTTGTCGGTGGCAGGGGGTGTGCTGAGGATGGAGTGGGGACAGTCCCGACAGCTCCCCATCCCAGGTTACGGGCGAGGTGAAGGGAACCCGTTGCCTCTCCTCTCCTGTGGGAAGGCACTGGCCTAGTCCCCGAGTCCGCCTGAGTGCCAGAGCAAAAGGCCAAGCCTTGCCTACGCCGAGAGATGGTAGTGGGCATAGAGTGCCATCCTAGGCCACGCACGCTGCTGCAGGGTTGTGAATGTGTCTGCTTAGTTCGGCTTGTCAGGGTGAACCCAGGGCGCGAACATGGAGCCCGGGAAAGCAAGGCCCAAGAGGCACCAGCTCTCCCGCAGCTCTTCTTCCCTGGCGCGACAGAGTGAACGCCCAAAGCCTTGCAGATGGAGCAGCAGCGAGGTGCGGTTCGGGCCAAGATGAAAACCTCTGCGAAAGCTTAGCCGTCGCTGGGAAATCAGAGTCGGTTCTGTGGGCGGCTCTTGCTGCTTGCCTTAGCCTAGTATTCGCAGCACGGTGAAAAAAAACCCGCATAGAGCGAAGCCTCTTTGCCCGGGCATCTCCTCGGGGAAGCACAGACTTCGTTGGGAAATCAGAGTTGAATTGGGGTGCTGCTGTTGCTTGGCTGTGCTTGTCTCCACCGCACAGTGTAATAAACCCGCATGGAGCGAAATCCTCTTTGCCCGGGCTTCCCCTCTGCCTGAGAGAGAAGCGTGGTTGCGCCTGTGGAAACAGCCTTAAGGAAAGGGACACGTCTGTCACTGGGCTCCACAGCAGCATGTCATGGGAAGGCGCAGCACGCCGACCCGGGAGAAGAGAAGGAGCCGTTGGCCTTGCTTTCTGGAAAATGTTCGTGAAGCCGGACGGCCTGCCCTGGCAGGAAGAGCGGGCTGGTGGCAAGAGAAGAGTTATCCGCGCCCTGTGCGGAGAGACGGTAGCCTGGCTGCCTAGGAGACACGAGGGGACGACTAGGGCAGGCTCGCGTGCTCCACTCTGAGGAAGGAGTCTGGACCGAAGGCAGGCCTGTCTTGTGACTCTGGTCCCAAGGGAACAGCATCTCCTTGGACACCTGTCACTAGGGCAGACTTGGGTTGGATACCAGACACCATACTCGGAACTCGCACAAACAGCTCCCTGGAGGAACCTGCAGTCAGATGCCATCTTCCACCAAGATGTGGCAGCGTTGACGGTGGCAGGGAGTGTGCTGGGGAAGGAGTGGGGACAGTCCCCCACAGCTCCCCAAGCCAGTGCATGGGAGCTGTGCAGGGATCCTTTCGCGTCTCCTCTGCTGTGGGGAAGGCACTGGCCTAGTCCCCGCGTCCGCCTGACCGCCAGAGGAAAAGGCCAAGCCCTGCCTACGCCGAGAGATGGTAGTGGGCATAGAGTGCCATCCTAGGCCACGCACGCTGCTGCAGGGTTGTGAATGTGTCTGCTTAGTTCGGCTTGTCAGGGTGAACCCAGGGTGCGAACATGGAGCCCAGGAAAGCAAGGCCCAAGAGGCACCAGCTCTCCCGCAGCTCTTCTTCCCTGACGCGACAGACTGAATGCCCAAAGTCTTGCTGAGGAAGCAGCAGCGAAGTGCGGTTCGCTCCAAGTTGAAAACCTCTGCGAAAGAATAAGTTGCTGGGAAATCAGAGTCGGTTCTGTGGGCTGCTTTTGCTGCTTGCCTTAGCCTAGTAATTGCAGCACGATGGGAGAGACCTGCATAGAGTGAAAGCCTCTTTTCTGGGCATCCCCTGTGGGAAAGCACAGCATTCTTTGAGAAATCAGAGTCGGGTCTGTGGGATGCTGCTGCTGCTTGCCTGAGCTGTTCTCCACAGCACGGTGGAATAAAGTTGCTTGGAGGGAAATCCTCTTTACCCGGAAGTCCCCTCTACTTGAGAGAGAAACGTGGTTGCGCCTAGGAGGCCGTTGCTTGCGGCCTGCGCACACCGCGAGAAACATGTTCCAGGGAGACAGACGTGATTTTCAAACGTACTTGAAGACGCCTCAGCCAAAGGGCCCTATGGAGGAGCGCTGAGACGCCTTCCTGTAAGGAAAGCTGTTGGCGCCCCTATGGCTCATCAAGAGGAAAACCCTCGCAAGTGTGGTGGGACAGCATTGGCAAGGTGCGGCGCCCAGACCTGGTTATTTATACAATAAGGGGTCTGAAGAGTTCCCCAAATGACATGGAATTTGGGAATAGAAAGATGACGTATGAAGAATAAGATGACACATGTTCCAAGCAGAGTAAAAATTCTAAAAAATCTCTACCATACCCAAAAACTACTTAAACCTCCCTCAAACATACAGCTTTCAACATAGCCGCTATGAAATTCTGTTCTGCTCTGATTCCCTTAGGTGATGCCTGCTTTGAAGGTCTTACTGGCTTGTTAAATTGCAATGAAGGCAAATGGTTTCCCCTTTTCACATTGACAGATGACCGATAGCCCCATACCACTATGGATTTTCTGCTTCGATGATTTGTCTATTTCTGAGAGAGGCGTGTTAAGATCTCCAATGATTAGTGTATTAATATCAATATGACTCTTTATCTTGATTAACAGTTTTCTTATGTAATTGGCTGCTCCCATATTGGGGGCATAGATATTTATAATTGTTAGATCATGTTGGTGGATAGTTCCTTTAAGAATGATGTAGTGTCCTTCTGCATCTCTTACTACAGTCTTTAGTTTAAAATCTAATTTGTCTGATATGAGAATCGCTACCCCGGCCTTCTTTTGAGGCCCATTGGCATGAAAGATGCTTCTCCGTCCCTTCAGTTTCAGTCTGGGTGTATCTTTAGGTTCAAAATGGGTCTCTTATAGACAACATATGGATGGGTCCTGTCATTTTATCCAGTCTGCAACCCTGTGCCGTTTTATGGGTGCATTTAGGCCATTCACATTGAGGGTGATTATTGATAGATACGTTTTTATTGACATCGTGTTACCTTTGAAGTCCTTCCTTCTGTAGATTGTCTCTATATTCCTGTTCAATGCTATTCTTGGGCTTTTTCCTCCTTTAAAGAAGCCCCCTTAATATTTCTTGCAGTATCGGCTTGGTGGTTGCATAGTCTTTTAAGCCTTGCCAGTCTTGGAAACTCTTTATCTCCCCATCCATTTTGAATGTCAGTCTTGCTGGACAAAGTATTCTTGGCTGCATGTTCTTCTCATTCAGTGCCCTGAATATATATTGCCAGCCTTTTCTCGCTTGCCATGTCTCTGTGGACAGGTCTGTCGTTATTCTGATGGGCTTTTCTCTGTACATAAGGATCTTCTTTGTCCTAGCTGCTTTAAAGAGGTTCTGCCTACAATTATAATTCTTCATTCTTACTATTAGGTGTCTTGAGGACTTTTGAGAATCTGTAATCTTGGGGGGAAACCATTAGGCCTTTAGTACATAAATGCTGGTTCCATTCACGAGATTCGGAAAATTTTCATGAAGAACTTGTTCCACTATATCTTCTAGACTACTTTCTTTCTTCTCCCCTTCAGGGATTCCAAGAATTCTGATGTTGGAACGTTTCATGGCATCACTTATAACTCTGATTATGTTTTCATGGCTTCTAAGCTGTTTGTTCCAGGCTTCCTCCTGATCCTTTCTCTCTATCTGTTTGTCCTCCAGATCACTAATTCTATCTTCTGTCTCTGTTACTCTAGCGTTGAGAGAATTTAGATTAGATTGGAACTCATTGAGAGCACTGTGAAGCTCATCCCTCGTAGCTTTCAGCTCTTCCCTACTATTGAAAACATGATCTCTGGTCGTTTTCTTTTCGGCACTATTCAATTCGGTTTGGTCACCCATGGATTTCTCCAACCTAGCTATTGCTTGGATAATTGTTAGCCTGAATTCTCTTTCCAACATATTGTCTATGTTGATAACAGCTCTGTTGCAGAAGGTCCATCCTCTGTATTCTTCTTCTGTTTGGCATTCCTCCTCCTAGTCCTTTTGGTGAGAGATGGCTGAACGGGTGTAGCTGGATGTATTGACTGTGGTGCTGTCAAGTTACACCCTGGAACGCTTCTGAGCAACCAGGGTTCCCCACCCAAATGAGAGGAAAAAGAAAAGGAAAAGAAAAAAAGAGGGAGGGAGAGAGACAGGAACAAAAGGTGAGATTAAAGAGATGGTTCAGCCTAAATGGGCCCCAAGGTACGATTTATGAAGTATAGAAACAAACACAAACAAACAAAAAGACTGATAAAAGTATATGACAAGAGAAAAAAACAACATATATATATATATATTTGCATATATATATGCAAATATATATATATTTCGTCAAAAAGATCCCTGAGTGTAAGATTTATATACTATCAGGACAAACACAAAAACACAGAAATATTCATGGAAGAAAAAGATGGGAAAATGGTTGTAAATTCTCAGTGTGGGTGAGGAAGGTTGTTTTGATTCTTCCTGGATGTATCTTGATATCTTTGTTAAAGGACTCAACTTTCCTAAGATAAAGGGGGATTAGGAATTGGTTTACCTATAGGGGTGGCATTGATTGGGGAAAGGGGATTACCTTGAAGTTTACCTCTATATGAATATTAGAAAATACAAATTAAAAAAAGGAATAAACTAAACTGAACTAAACTAAAATTTAAAAAAAAATTTAAAAAATAGAAATGCAAAAGGAAAACACCGGTGTATGTATCAAAAAGTTCAGGTTAGAAGGTAATTATGGAATTTGATGTACTGGACATCTCACTGTGATGGTAAATAAGTTAAAAAATTATTTATATAATAATAAAAAATTATCTATATTAAAAATGAGCCAGAATAGTGGGAATGAATTAATAATAAAAATTGTCCTATGAAGTAGTGGTGGTGGTACTCTTGTCATTTTTTTTTTCTTTCCTTGTTGGTTTTCTGGGGGAGGGGCCTGCTACGTGGGTTTTCAGTCAATGATGTTCTCTCAGTTAAGTCCTCCCTCCCCCCTCAAGAGGGTGGGCTCTATGGTAACTGGTTTTTTCAGGCTTTTGTTCTCTGGAGGTTTTTTTATTTGTTCACTTTTGTTTTTCTCTCTCGCCTTGACCACTTTTGGTGGATTTTGTAGGTTTAGAGGAAAGCAAACTGCACCCTGACCTCCCTCTCAGAGAGAAGCCTCAGTCTGGCTGCAGAGCCCATATAAATCCCCCCTTGGCCGCTGGCAGAGCAGCGGTGGTCCCTGGGCACTCGGGATTCTTTGCTTGTACCCCAAACCATGGCAGCGGTGGCTGTCTGGGCAGCTCCAAACTGCCAGAGAAGTTCCAAGCAGCGATCACGCACTGAGATTTTCCCGCTGGCCCGGGCTGGGAGTGCCTGGTCTTTCCGGTCTGAGAGCACCCAGCTGGCGCCTGTGTGCACCTCTCTCAGGGGAGGGCCTGGGGCACGACTCAGACTCTGATAGCAAGGCAGGGCACTCGCGTGGGGACTGCAAAAATGCTGTGCTACTGTTGGCTGTGGAGGTTCCCAGCCCCTCCAGCCCCTCACGGGAGCCGGGCACCACGCACTCTCAGGCGCACTGGTGATTTAGGGACCAAGACCTGGTTTCTATGCAGCACTGTCTCTGGCTCTTTGCCAGGGGTGGCTGTCCTGGGTCTGGGGACTTAAGCCCCTGACCCTAACAGCCAGATTCCTGCAATTTCCCCTCGGTCATCCCTTGCTCTTTTTGAGTGCTTTCTACCAGACTCCCAACTTAATGCTGGTCCCCAGGTGCAGGGCACCTTAGTATTGGGATATTACTTTCCAACGGGTCGCCTCTGGTGGCTCCCTCCCTCTTTTGTTTGTCTTCTGATGTCAGTCCGACTCTTTCACTCAGCTTTACCTGCCCACTGGCGTCTTCTACTCTGGTAAAGATCCAGGCGTGCATAATTCTGATCTCAGTCTGATTTCGTGGGTGATCGGAGTTCTTTGGAAGGTAATCAGCTCACTTTAGGGTACAGGTTGAAAGGGCGCCTCCTCCTACTTCCCCGCCATCTTTTCTCCTCTCTGAGTAGATCTCATTTATCTGATATAGGGATTGCACTCAAAATCACAAGATACCTAGGAATAATCTTAATCAAAGAGGCAAAGAATCTCTAATCATAAACCTATAAAGTACCAACAAAAGAAATTGAGGAAGACAGAAAGAAAAGGAAAAGCATTCCATGCTTGTGAATCGGAAGAACAAATATTGTGAAAATATCTATGCTACCTAAAGCAAACTACACATTTAATTCCATCACTATCGAAATACCATCAGGGTTTTTCAAAGAAATGAAACAAATAATTCTAAAATTTGTGTGGAACCAGAAAAGACCCCAAATAGACAGAGGTATGTTGAAAAAGAAAGCCAAAGTTGGTGGCATCACAATTCCAGACTTCAAGCTCTATTACATAGCCGTAATCATCAAAACAGTATGGTACTTGCACAAAAACAGACACATAGATCAGTGGAAGAGAATAGAGAGCCCAGTAAAAGACCTTCAACTTTATGGTCAACTAATTTTCGACAAAAGAGGAAAAAATGTCCAATGGAAAAAAGACCGTCTCTTCAACACATGGTTTTGGGAAAATTGGACAGGCACATGCAGAAAAATAAAACTGGACCATTTCCTTACACCACACACAAAAATAGACTCAAAATGGATGAAATACCTCAATGAGAGACAGGGATCCATCAAAATTCTTGAGGAGAACACAGGCAGCAACCTCTTCGACCTCAGACACAGCAACTTCTTCTTAGACACGTTTCCATAGGCAAGTGAAACAAAGGCAGAAATGAACTATTGGGACCTCATCAAGATAAAAAGCTTTTTCACAGCAATGGAAACAGTCAAAAAAACCAAAAAAGAAGATGGATTACTCTCCATGGCTTCTCCAACAGCTTTAGATCAAGTGGACTCCCCCTTACTCAACATTGAGAGACGAGAGGGGTTCCCTCTTTTCCACACATGGTGTCTTGAGCAGGAAGCACAGCAACACTCTCCCACAATCTGAAATTGAGGGATACCAAGTTTGGGGATGGCAGAAGTATGGGGTCATGGCTAGAGGAAACTGAGGGCTCTGGACAAACTATCTCTAGTGCCCAAGCCCTTGGATAAGGCTCTCTACATCCTGCAGCTTCCATGAGCAACCAATATGCTTTGTAAAGGCCTTCCTTGCTTACACAAGTTCAAGTGGTTCTTTCTGTAGCCACTAAAACTACATCTGGAACACATGTCTGCAACCCACTGATCTGCGCTGTTTTTAGAGGTTTCTTCCTGAGAGGTTGTGGTCCAGCCAGGATGGACAGGGTGCCAGCCAAGAGGAGTTGCCTGGACAGCACCCCTCTGTTGGCATTGATCAAGGTCTCGTTGCTCTAGTTAGAGTCTGAGATATGGAGCACCAAGGGCTAGAGTGGCTGGAGTGTGTACCAGACAGGACCTCAGTGAGATGTGTTCCAGGACATGGGACAAGGATGTTTGTGGGGGAGGACACATGAGAGGGGTGTGGCAAGGCTCTTCCCTGCTCTGTGGTCACTGCCAGTACCATGATGGACTCACTATTGGCTTGTCCTCCTAATGATTTCAGGTCTCATCTATACACTACGGAGTCCCTCCTTTCATAAGCAAGGCTGCTCCTTGATTTCAGGTCTCATCTATACACTACGGAGTCCCTCCTTTCATAAGCAAGGCTGCTCCTTAATAAAGAGAGCACTGATAGAGGAGCCAACATCCAATCCTCTAAAAAATGTGGTTAAAGTGTCTTCCAGAAAGGGTGCTTGTAAGAATCACTCCTAAAGGAAGAGACTTTGGCACAGAAATACTTATTACTATTATTATGAGAGTAAAAAATTGGAAATGTTTCAGTTGTTCAACAGATGGGGCTGCTGAGTGTTGTCACTGAGAATGCCCAAGGGGACAACAGCAACAGTGCCTGTCCACTGTGGAGGCACAGGCAGAACAAGAGCCCAGCCCTTTGGGGAGAGTTTTAACTCTCCCTGCCCCACTCATATGCACACACAGACACACACAGACACAAACATGTACACACACACACACACACTACACTCAGAGGGAAAATCATGGAGAAGGGACACTATTTGTTATGGGCGGTTATGTCTTGGTAGAAGGAATGTGTCTTCTTTTCTTCATATTTCAATCATTATTTCACTAAATAAACATAGTCAGGCTAAAACTTAAAGAACTATTTACTTTATTACCTGAGTTGTGGGAAATAAATGCAAAGATTTAAGATGATATTTTATTATTTTGATAATATGCCCATTAGAATAGTGTAATTGTGCCCTAACCAGGAAAATAAAAGAATTTAAAGGTGTCTCATGGACCCAGACATTATTCTTGTGGTCTCTGCCTTTCAAGGCATCCGTATTTTAAAAACAAAACAAAACAAAACAAAAATCTACCCCAGATAATAAAAAGCATTCATTTTGGGGTTTCCCATAATCTTTGTTCTTTCAAGGAATGTTTCTTTGTAATAAAATACCAAAAGAAAAAAGAAAAAAATCAATCTCTTTTACGTTCCATAGAAGATATCGAAGGCCATGTTGTAGGATTGCAAGCATATGAAAATACCCAACTTTTGTATCAACATGGACGGGACTGGAAGAGGTTATGCTGAATGAAATAAGTTAAGCAGAGAGAGTCAATTATCATATGGTTTCACTTATTTGTGGGGCATAAGAAATAATACAGAGGACATGGGGAGATGGAGAGAAGGGTATTGGGGGAAACTGGAAGGAGAGACAAACCATGAGAGACGGTGGACTCTGAGGGGCTGAGGGTTTTGGAGGGGAGGGGATAGGAGGTTTGGTGAGCCTGGTGATGGGTATTGTGGAGGAAATGTATTGCATGGAGCACTGGGTGTGTTACATAAATAATGAATTCTGGAACACTGAAAAGAAATTAGAAAAATATATAAAAAATTTTTTTAAAAAGGAAGAAAATCCGAGATGATGTAAAGTACCAGAGACAGAGAAAAGAGCAGTGGTTGCAGGGACCAGGATGACAGAATGAGCAGTGAGTATTAGCACAGATTTCTCTGTGATGGAAATGTTCTACAAGTAAATGGTTGTGCAACACTCTGAGTGTACCTAAAGGGCATCTTAGTACAAAACTGAAAAGGACCAGAGTAAGGGTTTATGTAAACTAAAATTCTACTTTATTTAACTAACAAAATATATTAAGCCATTATACAGGTGTATAAAAAACACAAAAATTACAAAGAGAGAAAGATAGGGAAAGGGAACTCATTCTTGGGGTTCCAGCCAGCCTGAGCTGTTGCTCAGAAGTTCAGGATGTTGCTCCACTGAGACAGGTGGTGGACCAGGCTCTTCAGGATCTCCAGTAGCATAGCCAGGACTATGCTGGAACTCTGGGTTGGGTAAAGGGGCAGGTGGCTCTTCCACTTCTGTAAAGAATTAGAGCCCTGACTACCAACTGCACTGGCCTCAGTGGACAGGAGCCATCACTGCTCTGCCTGATTGGTGAGCTCCAGAAGCAGGGATGAGTTGGGCCATCTCAGGCTCTGAAGATGCAGCAGGTGCCACAGTGGGAGCTGGGGCAATTTCCTGAGGTCGATCAGGATCTTGTTCTGGGGCTGGTACAATAGCTCCATGAAGAGGAAGTATCATCAACATGATTAACTTCCCATATCCCTTCTAATAAAGGAAACTTTCCCCGCCACTCAATGTGGTCTGCATACAAGAACCAATCCCTGGAAGGTCTGCCTGACTGAAAACCATGGGGACAGAGATCTGAGACTACTCACTCCTCTCAGCCCAACTGCACTCTATGGAGGCTTTCTCAGTGTGGCCCACCCTGTGTCTTCCACAGGCCCCCATCAGTAACCCCAGTCTTTCTCACACTCAGCCTCTGGCTATGTGGGATCAAGGTGTTTCAGCTATGGCAGCAGAAGCTGGGCACTGTGTTCCAAATCTGAGCCTGGCCATTGAGCCCCAGGGATGCCAGCAACATATTCAGGCTGAGAAATTCTGGAGGCTGGGCACAATCCTCGGGGTATTGTTCTAGCCATGTGTTCGAGATGGAGGAGATGTCCCTGGGGATAGACAGGCAGAAGAGTCAGAGGACAGGGCACCCTCCCAAACCAATATCCCAGGAAACCCCTGTGGGAAACTGAGAGCTTGGGCTTCCAGATCCTGTCAGAGGATAGTTATACTCATTGTCCACCTGTGATCTGGCAGTCCTGCCTGAGACAGGCCTGGTCAAAGACAACAAGCTGGCAAAAAGCCACTAGGAGTGCAAGTCCTTAATCAATGCTGTGAGCACTCCTGTACTTCTTAGGGGAGCTGGACACACTCCTCAGTCAGTCTTCTTATCCACTTGCCACTTGAATTCAACTGCATGTGCCCAAGGAGGGGTGGTGTCTGTCCTTTTAATTACCCTCACTGCACAGGCCACTGCTTTCTGAAGATCCAACCAAGGAATGAGCAAATGGACTATGTCTATAGCCAGGACTTTCCAAGACCCTCCCAATACCTCAAATGTTACCACTTGTGCCCATGTGCTGCCCATGTGGGTCTCCTTCCACTAACACTAATCTCACACAGGGTGTGGAATGTCTGGTCCCTGAGCTCTCACTGCATCTCCTGAGCACCCTCTGAGCACCCAGTGTCCAGGTTCCAACACACTGCTGAGTGTGATGGGTCCCATGGCCTCTATTCTGCATCCCAGGATTAAGGTAGAGTCAGAGCTAGGGGGGGTATGCAGACCACATTGAGTGGCGGGGAAAGTTTCCTTTATTAGAAGGGATATGGGAAGTTAATCATGTTGATGATACTTCCTCTTCATGGAGCTATTGTACCAGCCCCAGAACAAGATCCTGATCGACCTCAGGAAATTGCCCCAGCTCCCACTGTGGCACCTGCTGCATCTTCAGAGCCTGAGATGGCCCAACTCATCCCTGCTTCTGGAGCTCACCAATCAGGCAGAGCAGTGATGGCTAAATCTGTCCTCCAGCCCCCTCTACTCTCCCACAGTGCCCCCACCCACAGCTCTCCTGGGCCCCTTCCTTTCTCCATAAAGAAACTCTCAGACCTTCACCCTTAAAGAGGAACCACAGATGTGTGGGATGAGGGTCAAAGAGTCCTTCCAACTCACAGTTCCCTGGCTGCCCTGGTGGAGAGGTAAGGCTCTCCAGCATCAGCCAAAACTCACATATTCTGTGGCTCCTGGGCTCTGCCACCTTCATCACAGGTGGAGAAAATGCACCCATATCTAGAGGAGACCAGGGGGCATCACATGAAATAGCCTATGCATGCTACCTCTCATCATGTCCATTGTCACTGTCTGACCCCTGACTAGTCTGGAGCCCTGGGGTGCTGTCTGCTCTGTGCAGGGTTCACAATCAGCTCCTAAAGAAGCACCTGCACTGAGTGGGACTTCCTGAATGGTTGATGAATGAAGGGGCCGCAACCAGCCCATCACAGATATCTGAGTGGGCCTGGGGCCCCCTGCTCACATCCAGTGATCCCTGCTCTGGTTTCACCTGACACAGAATCCAGACAGAATCTCACATCTCCCTTTAAATGGCCAAATACCCCAGATCAAGACCATAGCAATAGTGAGGAATAAGGCAGAGGCTCCATCATGAGCAGCGGGACAATGATAAATGAGCGCAACCATAGCCCCTCTAACAGACCTTTCCAAAGCCCCAGGCACCCAGTTGTGCCTTCCCTTTGAGACCCCACTGAGTCCGTATAATAACTCTGCCTCAGTCAGAGGAGAAAACTGAGTCTCGGGAAGTTTGGGGACATTCCCGAAACTCACAACCAGGCCAGGGCCAAATCCCACGGGCAGTTAGGGACTGTGTGCTCATCTTGTCAACAGGAGGTCCAGCACCTCTTGGGCGGTGGCAAAGGCTTGATATATGCCCAGGAATATGTCAGCATAGTTGAGGTCTCCTCCTAGTAAGACAGGCATCAGATGTATTTGCTTCTCTAGCAGGTTGGCCCAGTTGGTCCATAGCACGAGGGTCTCACTCCTCTTCATTGGTAAGCCATTTTCCCCCTCTTTATATCCTGCCCACCATAACATTGGTGTGGACATAAAGGGATCACCAGGATATCCATTGTACTGCAACCTCCTCCTGCCCAGTGGCAGGAACCCCCACATATCCCTCTTTGCCAGAAACTCAAGAGGAGGGGATGGGTCTGCCATGGGATGCCTCATAGGAGTGGCTGGGCCTGGCCTAGGCTCCTTTGTATTACCTTATGGAACCTCTTGCCAAATGCCCTGAGGTGTTGGGGGTGAGGTTTGAGCCAAGGTCTGCAGCATGTGATAAAGCCTTTCCCCTGGGGTTTCTGGAAACAAGAGCCCCAGGAAATTAGGCAGGATGCAAGAGAACATCTTTCAGTATTGGATGTCTCTAGCAAGTAACCCTGGTATTGGACTGTGCTAGAATGTGGGCACCTGGTTGCAGGGGTTCTAAATTCTGTAGGGGTCTGCAGTCAAGGAAGTGTCTTCACTGCTTGGGATCACCTATTCGCGTCCACTCCAGGACTGCCACACAAGCAGTGCTCAGGGCTGCCGTCTGCTCATCCCCTTTGTGCATACAAGTCCACATTTTCACACAGTGACACCAACACACTCCTCTGCACAGGTCCCAAAGGAATGCCTGGGTGCAGCCAGAGTCCCACCTGACTTCAGACATAACTCTCCACTCTTACCTGTTGACCATGGATAAGCCATTATTCCTGTCAGAGGTGCTCTGAATCTTGTCTGTATAGTACAGATGATTCTATCATGTACTTACTCCCTATGTTCTCCTCTAGGATTCTGATGGATTCCTGTCTCACGATGAGGTCTTTTATCCATTTTGAATTTATCTTTGTGTACAGTGTAAGAGAATGGTCGAGTTTCATTCCTCTACATATAGCTGTCCAGTTTTCCCAGCACCATTTATTGAAGAGACTGTCTTTTTTCCACTGTACATTTTTTCCTGTTTTGTCGGAGATTAATTGACCATAGAGTTGAGGATCCATATCTGGGCTCTCTACTCTGTTCCACTGGTCTATGTGTCTGTTTTTATGCCAGTACCATGCTGTCTTGGTGATCACAGCTTTGTAATAAAGCTTGAAATCAGGTAATGTGATGCCCCCAGCTTTATTTTTGTTTTTCAACATTTCCTTAGCGATTCGTGGTCTCTTCTGATTCCATACAAATTTTAGGATTATTTGCTCCAGCTCTTAGAAGAATACCGGTGGAATTTTGATCGGAATGGCATTAAAAGTATATATTGCTCTAGGCAGTATAGGCATTTTAACAATGTTTATTCTTCCGATCCAAGAGCAAGGAATGGTCTTTCATCTTTTTGTGTTTTCTTCAATTTCTTTCATGAGTGTTCTGTAGTTCCTCGAGTACAGATCCTTTACCTCTATGGTTAGGTTTATTCCCAGGTATCTTATGGTTTTTGGTGCTATAGTAAATGGAATCGATTCTCTAATTCCCCTTTCTGTATTTTCATTGTTGGTGTGTAAGAAAGCCACTGATTTCTGCACATTGACTTTGTATCCTGCCACGTTGCTGAACTGCTGTATGAGTTCTAGTAGTTTGGGGGTGGACTCTTTTGTGTTTTCCATATAAAGAATCATGTCATCTGTGAAGAGAGAGAGTTTGACTTCTTTATTGCCAATTTGGATACCTTTTATTTCTCTTTGTTGTCTGATTGCTGTTGCTAGGACTTCTAATACTATGTTGAACAAGAGTGGTGAAAGTGGGCATCCTTGTGTTGTTCCTGATCTCAACAGGAAGGCTGCAAGCTTTTCCCATTGAGGATGATATTTGATGTGGGTCTTTCATAGATAGATTTGATGAGGTTCAGGAATGTTCCCTCTATCCTTTGAAGCGTTTTAATCAAGAACGGATGTTGGATTTTGTCAAATGCTTTTTCTGCATCAATTGAGAGGACCATGTGGTTCTTCTCTCTTCTCATATTAATTTGTTGTATCACATTGATTGATTTGCGAATGTTGAACCATCCTTGTAGCCCAGGGAGGAATCCCACCTGATCATGAGATAATCTTTTTAATGTGCTGTTGGATCCTGTTTCCTAGGATCTTGTTGAGAATCTTAGCATCCATATTCATCAGTGATATTGGTCTAAAATTCTCCTTTTTGGTAGGGTCTTTGCCTGGTTTGGGGATCAAGGTAATGCTGGCTTCATAGAAAGAGTCTGGAAGTTTTCCTTCTGCTTCAATTTTTTGAAACAGCTTCAGGATATTAGCCACAGCAACTTCTTTAAAGATATGTGTCCAAAGGCAAAGGAAACAAAAGCAAAAATAAACTTTTGGGACCTCATCAAAATCAAAAGCTTATGCACAGCAAAGGAAACAGTAAATAAAACAAAGAGGCAACCCACGGAATGGGAGAAGATATTTGCAAATGACAGTACAGACAAAAGATTGATATCCAGGATCTATAATGAACTCCTCAAACTCAACACACACGAAACAGGCAAACATATCAAAAAATTGGAAGAAGATATGAACAGACACGTCTCCTATCAAGACATACAAATGGCTATCAGACCATGAAAAAATGTTCATCACCACTAGCACTCAGGGAGATTCAAATTAAAACCACACTGAGATATCACCTTACACCAGTTAAAATGGCCACAGGAAACAACATGTGTTGGAGAGGATGTGGACAAAGGGGAACCCTCTTCCACTGTTGGTGGGAATGCATGTTGATGCAGCCTCTTTGGAGAACAGTGTGGAGATTCCTCAAGAAATTAAAAATAGAATTTCCCTATGACCCTGCAATTGCACTCCTGGATATTTACCCCAAAGATACAGATGTCGTGAAAAGAAGGGCCATCTGTACCCCAGTGTTTATAGCAGGCCACAGTCGCCAAACTGTGGAAAGAACCAAGATGCCCTTCAACGGACGAATGGATAAGGAAGATGTGGTCCATAGACACTATGGAGTATTATGCCTCCATCAGAAAGGATGAATACCCAACTTTTGTAGCAATATGGACAGGACTGGAAGAGCTTATGCTGAGTAAAAGGCAAGCAGAGAGAGTCAATTATCATATGGTTTCACTTATTTATGGAGCATAACAAATATCATGGAGGACAAGTGGTGTTAGAGAGGAGAAGGGAGTTGGGGTAAATTGGAAGGGGAAGTGAATCATGAGAGACTATGGACTCTGAAAAACAATCTGAGGGGTTTGAAGTGGCAGGGGGTGGTAGGTTGGGGTACCAGGTGGTGGGTATAATAGAGGGCACAGATTGCATGGAGCACTGTGTGTGGTGAAAAAATAATGAATACTGTTTTCTGAAAATAAGTAAATTAATTTAAAAAAGAGAAAGACCCCAATAAATAAAATTATTAATGAAAAAGGAGAGTTGTCAACCAACATGAAACAACCAAGATAATATTATGTGCAATTACAAGCCAAGAAATCAGGCATTTGGGAAGAAATTGATGACTTTTTAGAAATCTATAAACTACCAAAACTGAAACAGGAAGAAACAGAAAACCAAAACGGACCCACAACCACCAAAGAAATGGAATTTAAAATCGTCCCAACAAAACAGTCTTGGTCATGATGGCTTCCCAGGGGGATTCTAGCAAATTTTAAAATATTTATTTATTTACTTATTTAAATTTCTTCTCAGTGTTCCAGAATTCATTCTTTAGGCACCACACCCAGTGCTCCATAAAATACGTGCCCTCCTAAAAACCCACCAACAAGTTCACCTAACCTCCCACTCCTACTTCCTTCCAAAACCCTCCGTTTGTTTCCAAGAGTCCACAGTCTCTCATGGTTCGTCTCCCCCTCCAATTTCTGCCAATTTCTCTTCTCCTCTCCATCTCCTCATGTCCTCTGTTATTCTCCAAAAATGTGTTATGCTCCACAAATAAGTGAAATCATATGATAATTGACTTGCTCTGCTTAATGTATTACACTTAGCATAATCTCTTCCAGTCCCATCCACGTTGATACAAATTTGGGTATTCATCCTTTCTGAAGGAGACATAATATTCCATAGTATATATGGACCATATCTTCTTTATCCATTTGTCCATTGAAGGACATCTTAGTTCTTTCCACAGTTTGGTGACTGTGGCCATTATTACTATGATCATTTCGTTAAAGATGGCCATTATTTTCACTACATCTGTATCTTGAGGTTAAATACCCAGTAGTACACTTAGAGGGTCATAGTTTAGCTCTATATTTAGATTCTTAAGGAATCTCCACACTGTTTGCCAAAGCGGCTGCACCAACTTGCATACCCATCAACAGTGTAAGAGGGTTTTCCTTTCTCCACATCCTCTCCAACACATGTTGTTTACTGTCTTGTTAATTTTGGCCATTCTAATTGGTGTAGGGTGTTATCTCAATGTGCTTTTGATTTGAAGCTCCCTGATGGCTAATGATGATGAACGTTTTTTCATGTGTCTGATAGCCATTTGTATGTCTTCATCGGAGACGTGTCTGTTCATGTCTTCTGCCCATTTGTTGACATGATTATCTGTTTTGTGTGTGTTGAGTTTGAGGAGTTCTTTATAGATCTTAGATATCAGCCCTCTTTCTGTAATGTCATTTGCAAATATCTTTTCCCATTCTGTGGATTGCCTCTTTGTTTTGTTGACTGTTTCTTTTGCTGTGCAGAAGTTTTTGATCTTGATCAAGTCCCCAAAGTTCATATGTAAGCAAGAATTAATACCTATAATTCTGAAACTGTTCCAAAAAATAGAAATGGAAAGAAAAGTTCCAAACGCATTCTAGGGGAACAGCATTACCTTGATCCCCACCATAAAGGAGAATTTCTGACAAATATCCCTGATGAACATGGATGGAATCTTGCTCCCCAAGATAATAGCTAATAGGATCCAACAGTACATTCAAAGGATTATTCACCACAGCCAAGGGGGATTTGTTCCTAAGACACAGGGGTGGTTCCATATCTGTAAATCAACCGATGTGATACAACATATTGAAAGGACAAGAACCATATGATCTTCTCAGAAAAATATTTTGAAAAAAATACAGCATACTTTCTAAATAAAAACAATCTTCCACGTAGAGAAAGAGGAAAATATCTCAATATCATGAAAGACTAGAGCAAATGCCATCCCCATTAGAATCAATGTGAGAGCTTTTCCCTTAAGGTCAGTAACATGACAGGCATGTCCTCTTTCGCCACTGTGGTAAAACATGCTACTGGAAATCCGACCCTAAGCAATAAGTACAAAAATAAATAAATTCATGCAAAGTGGCAACAAAGAAGTCAGTCTATCCATCTTTGCAGGTGATGAGATATTCCATGTAGAAAACCCAAAAAACTCCCCCCTAAAATTGCTAAATCCCATACAGCAATTCAGCAAAGTCTCAACATATAAAACCAATGTGCAGAAGTCAGTTGCATTTCTGTATACTAACAATGAGGCAGAAAAAAGAGAAATCAAGCAATCAATTCCATTTACAATTGCACCAAAAAGCATGATACATAGGATTGACCCTGACCAAAGAGGAGAAAGATCTGTGCTCTGAAAATTATAGCTCACTTATAAAATAAGTTGAGGAAGATACCAAGGAATGGAAAAACAATCCATGCTCATGGATCAGAAGAACAAATGTTATTAAAATATCTATGATACCCAAAGAAATCTTCATATTCAATGCAACTCCTATCAAAATTACCCACAACATTTTTCAGAGAGCAGAACAAACAATCCTAAAATCTGTGTAAAACCGAAAAGATCCCAAGAGGCCAACAGAGTGTTGTCAAGGAGAATGAAAATGGGAGGCATCACAATTCCAGATTTCAAGCTGTATTTCAAAGCTGTAATCACCAGGACAGTATGGTACTCACACAAAACCAGATACCTAGATCCATAGGGCAGAATATAGGACCAAGGAAGAAACCCTCAACTCTATTGTCACTTAATTATTGACAAAGGGTGAATGAATATCCAAAGGAAAAAAGACAGTCTCTTCAACAAATGGTGTTGGGAGAATTGGACAGGCTCATGCAGAAATATGAAGTTGGACCACTTTCTTACACCACTCAAAAAAATGAACTCAAAATGGATGAAAGACTTAAATGTGAAGAAGGAATCCATCAAAATCCTATAGGTAACCACCAGTAATAACCTCTTTGACCTTGGCCAAAACACCTTCTTCCTAGACAGTTATCCAGAGGCAAGGGAAATAAAACCCAACTTGAACCATTGGGACTTAATCAGGAAAAAAAGCTTTTGCATGGCAAAAGAAACAATCAACAAAACCGAAAGGCAGCCTACAGCCTGGGAGAAGACATTTGCAACTGACCTATCAAATAAAGGTACCGTCAATCTAAGAACCCATCAGGCTCAACACCCAAGACCCAAAAAATCCAATCAAGAAATTGCCAGAAGACATGAACAGACAAATCTGCAAAGAACACAGAAATTACTAACAGACACATGAAAAAAAATACTCAACATCACTCTTGGTCAGAGTAATACAAATCAAAACCATAATGAGATACTACCTCACACCACTCAGATTGCTAAAATGAACAGCTCAAGAAGCAACCTCTTTTAAGCTAGGATACAGAGAAAGTGGAACCCTTTTACGCTGCTGGTGGGCATGTAAACTGGTGCGGCCACTCTGGGAATCATACAGAGGTTCCTCAAAAAGTTAAAAATAGAATGACCCAATGACTGAGCAATTACACTACTAGGTATTTATCCAAAAGATATAGTGACTGGGATGGGCACATGTCCCCAGAGCTTTTGCAGCAAAGTCCACAATAACCAAACTATAGAACGATGTCCATTCACTGATGAATGGATCAAGAAGACTTGGTATATGTACTCAATGGAATACTACTCAGCCATCATAAAGAAGGGTATTTTGTCCCTTGCATGGATGTAACTAGAGGGTATTAAGCTAATGGAAAGAAGTCATTCAGAGAAAGATAAATACCACAAGGTTTCAATTGTATGTGAAATTTAATATACAAAGCTGTTGAACATAGGGGAAGGGCAAGAAATATAAAATAGGCTAAAAACAGAGAGAAAAACAAAAAAATAGACCCTTAACTACAGGGTACATACTGAGGGTTGCTGGAGGGGAAGTGGGTGGGAGAATGGGGTAATTGACTGACGGGCATGAAAGAGGACCTTGATGTCATGATCACTGAATGCTATATGCAACTGAAAATCACTAAATTCTACCCTCTAGTTAACAATACACCATATGTAAGCTAACATGAATTTAAATTAAAATAAAATATAAAAGTAAAAAAAAGAAGAGGTACAAAAATGTAAAAAAATCACTCTTCTAATTAGCTTTTTAAGAATATGTATTTTTCACTTTAAACATATGTTAATAGAAAATGTATGTGGACTTTAAAAAATGAAATAGATGAACATATGGGAAGGGGAAAAGAAAAAAAATGAGAGCAGAAACAATCGAGAAGAGACTATTAAGGATACAGACAAACTAAAGGGTACTTTTGTGATGACCATCTTTTATGTACGAGATGAACCACTGAATTTTTGAGAAGCCGTTTTGTGCTGTATGATCTCTAACTAAAATTTAATTTTATTTTCATTTTTATTAATTTCTTTTAGTGTAACAGAATTCATTGTTTATGCACCACACTCATGCTCCATGCCATATGTGCCATCTCCGTAATACCCACCACATGGCTCCCCCAACCTCCCACCCCCTACCCCTTCAAAACCCTCATATTGGAAGGGGAGATGAACCATGAGAGACTATGGAGTCCAAAAAACAATCTAACTAAAATTTAAAGTAAACAAACTAACAAAGCTGTGTTAAGATGGGTTTGCCAACCTGCTTTAGCGCTTGACTCCCAGTACTTTTCCTTGGAAGTTTGTGTGCAGTGTTGAGTGCAGAGTGAAAAGTACTTCAGCATGAGGGCATTATGGGAGTAAACAGGAGAAGCACCCAAGAGCCTGTTTAGAGGGCTAGACAGTGGTGAGGAGGGAGGACACCCAGAAGCAGCTGCCTGCTCTGGCCTGCACTTCCTCCATTCATTGGCTCAAATGGTGGAGGGCTAACACCAGCAGGGCATGCTTCCCAGGTTTCTATTCATGTGGCCCTGGGCTATCCCTGCACTGTTCAGTCGGTCATAAGAGATTTACTCATTTACTCAAGCATGCATTCAGCCAGCAGTTATTAAATACTTGTTGTGTGCTTGCTTGGTAGTGTGTCTGGCTCTGTCCTTTACCCGCCAAGAATTCAACATGTGATTAAGAATTCCGCAAAGAATATTATGTGGCCCACATGTATTCTGACTCGCTCATCCTGTTTCCTCAGTTTGTGGCATTAGTGTCTGGCACATACCAGGTGTTCAACTGATACTTGTATGAATGAATAAAAATATAACTAATTATAATACCTTTTATTTACTGAGCTCTTTCTACTTCTCATCTACTATCTAAATGCTCAAAGTAAGTCCTGTTTTTATCCTATTCCATTGATAAACTAAAGCACAGAGAGGTTAAGTAAATTGTCTAGGTTGCACAGCCAGTCTGAACTCTTAACCACTATTCCCTGTACCATCGCAGCAGTGCAAAGTAGAATGCACTCAGGGCCAAGGAGAGCCTTGGAGGGCAGAGTCATCAGGAGTGGCTGGGACAGAGAGGAAAGGCTTCATGAAGACTGCGCAGAAGGGCTAGTAGCGGTGGAAGAGGAGACCATCTTGCCTCATGGAAGGGGAATGGTTGGAAGTAGCCAGGGGTTAAGGGATGGTGCCCACAGTAGGTCCTCCATACAGGCTTCCTGGCTCAAGGGCCTGGGATGCCAGTAATGAAACATCCTTCAGCAAATGTGAGGTCTCCCATATTTCAAGCCCCAGGCTGTGTACTTGAGTGAACATGAACATGAGTAAGAACTCCCCTCCAGGATGGACAAGAAGGCAAAGGCAAAATATGCAAATGACTGTGTTCCAGGAGAGAAAGTGCTGAGAGCTAGAGTGGTTTTGGGACAGGTTACTGGGAAAGAGAGACCGGTTCCATTTGGGAAGGACAGAGCAGGCTCCTGGGTGAGGTCACATTCGAATGGAGCCACAAGAGGTGGGCAGGACCGCAATTTGTAGTGGTTAAGGGCACCCTGGGATGAGAGTACTAAAGACACAGACCCAGAGGGTCAAGGGAGGGGGGGGACCCATGTGCCCTGAGCTGGGGGCCTGGAGGGGGCTTACTGTTCAGGGTTGGCCCACTGCCAGAGGAATATCTGTGCTGTGCTAAGCAGCTCAGCTCTCTCTCGTAAGTGATGGGGGTCCAAGGGAATTTTGTACGACAGGGATAGGTGTTGCTTCTGAAGAGGCAATGGAAAAATACTTGTCTTCTGGGGCACCTGAGTGGTTCATTCAGGTAGGCTCTTGACTCTTCATTTCATCTCAGGTCAAGAGCTCCTGGGCCCTGAAATCAAGTCCCTTGTAGGGCTCTGAACTAGCAGGGAGTAGATTTGAAGATTACCTCTCTGCCTCTCCCCACTCTCCCATCCCTTTCTCTCAGGCTCTTTCAAATAAATAAACCTTTAAAAAAATTAGTTGTCTTTTTAGTCATAAGTTCCCTTGGGGCATGGATCTCTGGGAACATAATTAGGAAGAGCAATTGTGAGTAATGTAGAAAGACATTCATCCTGAGGATATCTCCTCAGACTCTGGGAGGTATAGTGGGAAATGTCCATAACCGGCAACCAGGATGTCTGGGCCCAATTCCTATTGCATCACTAACTCACTGCATAGCCTTGCCCTGTCTCTCTGGGTAAATCAAGTTCTTCATAGGTAAATCGAGAGGGCTGATCACCTCTGAGGGCCCCCTCTAACCACAGCACACCCCCTATTAAGCTAGGATCCCATGACAACCCCTTATCTTTTTAAGAAGACTTTAGACAGATCTAAGCAGGCATGGGAAGTCTCATCCATCCTAACTGGGCTGTCCACATGGTGGAGGCAGATTGGGACAGGCACCCAAGGGAGTCCTCAGCCCTCAATAGCCACTGGCTGACCCGGGAGGGAAGGCCCAGACTCCCAAGGGGCCAGGAGAAACAGAGGCATGAAGAGTGCCAGAGGAGAGAAAGTACAGGGTATTGGGTGGAGAGGAAGGGAGCTAAAAAACCAGCTTCCTCCCAAAACAGCTCCAGGCCCAGGGCTCAATATTTCACTAAAGGACAGATGAGCTCTGTGAACATTTCCTGCCCTACTCCAGCCCTCTCCTGTCAGGGACAGCTCAGCTCAGGCTTATCTCTCTGTTGGCTCCTCAGGCAGTCTTCTCAGGAGAGCTCAGTGTCCAGGCCAGGGCCTGAGTAGAATTGCAGGATCCTGTCACACACACCCTGTCAGATCCCTTAGGGTGGTTCTCCAGCCTGGACAAGTGAGCTAGCTGTCAGATTCCATGAATAGGAGCCCACCCTTCAGCTCTTTTTACTCCATGCCCCTCCTCCTGCCAAAATTCTTTAAAATTTTCCTCCTGGAGGCTCTCCTTGATTGACTTGCCCACACTAAACTTCCTTAACATATCCTAGCTCATGGTCTGCCAGATCATTCTGGCTTCAAATGTTCTGCCTTCTGGACTTCCCCAGATATCCAAGAGCATTTCTCCCATGTGTGGGACAGGGTCTTTTTCCAGTTCAGGTGGGTCCCATGCTGTCTTTATATTCTTTGTTGACTCCTTCATTCCTGAGAACAGCCACTGGGAGGCGTCAAGGAAGCTTGATGCCATTTTCTTCTAAGCCCCTTACACCTGCTTCTCCACTATTCTGGGAGAGTTCCTACACCAAAACCAGGACTTGCAGGTCTTTCTTATTAGGTGGCCCCCCAATCAGCCCTCAGGATCCTCTCCAGCATGGCCAACAACTAAACCTGAAATCTACCTTCAGGGGGAATTCTGCCCATTGGGTAGGTTAATGGTTGTCCCCCAGGAGCCCAGTTCTGTGACATTTGGGCTGTTCTAGATCACTAGTTATCCTGCAGTTCTTGGCCGGCATGCTGTCAGGAGAATCCCAAGCAGCTTACCAGAGCCTTACAGGGACTTTTTTGCTGGTGAAGCTGGAGCCCAGACCCAACAACTTATACATTCAACCTGAAGTGGTAGATGCACATTGGTGACAATATATCCCACTTGGATTGACACCTAGAGCGTCTGAGTTTTCTCCAACAACCACGGCAATATGTGTCTCATATTGGAGGTTACAATAGGCAACACACCAGCCCCACCTTGGCAAGGCAGTACAGTGTGCTCTCTCTCTATCTGCAGGAGAAATATGTACATTTATGCAGGTTACTGTTTGGGATTATACAGATGCCTTGTTCCCCCAAGATCCTGCTCCTGTGTCCCACTGTCTCATGACTTCTGCCCAGTTCTAAGTCCTTGGTTACCACGACCTTCACAGCCTGGACATGGATGGCTCAACTTCATCCCCAGGCCTTTTGTAGCTGGGACCCTGCAGGCCAAAGAGAGGATAGCCAGGCTCCAATCACTGTATGGAGAGGGTGAACATACATAAAACTCCACTCCATGGAGAGGGTGAACATATATAAAATCACCCTAGGCAGCAGCAACAAACAAATGCAAGTCAGGCTCTATGGGTCCTGCTGCCTGGAGGGCCCCATGGTTCTCTAGCAGAAAGTGTTTCCAGGTATCTTCTATCAGAATGTACCCCCCCACACCCCAAATGCAACTCTTCAGGGCACACACAGCCAGTCTGACAAGGAACCTTTTTCAGGAGAACTATGCCTATGCTTGACCTGCTCCACATCATGGGCTACTTTGCACCAAGCTGGAGTATACATACCACTCTTCTTTCAGCTGACCTGAGGCCCTTAGGGCACTGCAGGCCCATGGAGGCTCAGCTCAGCCCAGGTCATATGCATTGTCTCAGGTATAGTGAGGCCCACACACTGAAAATCATCCTTAGCTCAAGGGGTAATGGACACATGCCAAATTCCAAGCACTAAAATACACAATTGCTCATCTTTCCCCTAAAGGTAGAACCACAAGTATCAGCACTGCCTTGCCAGGATGGACTTGGCAACTGACAAAAGTAGCCCCAGTTTAATAGGAGACCTGGAAATACTGAGTGTTGGGGAAGACTTGGAGCCCAGCAGGCAGACTGTCACCATTTGAAGGATGCTTCAGAAAAATTTGGGGGTTGACACTCTACACTGAAAAGTATGCAGGTGGTTGGGAAGCAGGCTGAACTCCAGACGCCTCCTTAAGCCTGCCTGATGGGGAGGGGCAATTTACTGCACATGCACATGCTATCATTAACCTGGCAAGAAATGGGAGTGTCCAGTCACTGGAGCAGACTTCTGGGGGCTCGAGGCCACCTGACTCATTCCAAACTCTAATTACACAGTTTTCCATTGAAAGCAGAGATGAAGAAAACTAGTCTTGTGAGGAAAGAGCCAGACAGGCTGGGTATTTTCCAGCAGGACACACTAGGGAGGCTTTATTGATGGTCAGGCCTGGGACCCCATCCAGAATAGGTCTAAATGGATACTTACTATGGCCAGTTGAAAACTGCAGACACCATGGAGGTATCATTTTCCTTATTTCAAGCTCAACTACAAAACTCTAGCAATCTAAACAGTAGGGCTCAGAGAGCTCAGGAAAAGCCATGTACATACAGATCAATAAACAGATACAAGCGCATACAAGGAGGAAAAGACAGTGCCCTGAAGTAAGTGTGTTAGACTAAGCATGCATAAGAATGAAACTGGACCACAGCCTTAAACATACACAAAAATAAATTCATAATGAGTTACAGATTTGATTATAGAACCGGTAACCATTAAACTCCTAGAACAAAACAGTCAGAAAACACTTTGACATAGGTTTTAGCAATATAATTGTGGAACAGTCCCCTCAGGCAAGGCTCCAGAAGCTAAAATAAACAAATGGGTTAATATCAAATTGAACAGCTTTGGCTTCAGGTTTGTTTCTTGGAGGGAAGGCTCTGGCTCTCTCCTGCATTGTGCAGGCTCAGGTTGGAGAAGGCATGCTTCTCCATGGAGCGTTGTGGGCAGGGATGGTGTTGGCATTCCACCCGGACTTCTTTCTCACGGGGAGGCAGAGGGACTCTACCTCAGGCGTTCTCACACACTGTGAGTTAGCTGAGAGCTTTTTCAGCCTAGGACCCAGGCGAACGAGCCGGCAGAGGCCAGACGCTTAGCACGGGAGCTCTCCGTTCAGGAGCCTGCCGGTTCCTCTTTCATCTATGCTTCTCTCTTCCTGGATGCCGTTTGGGGAAGGACAATTTAGCCAGCAAACACTGTTGCTCTGAATTCAGGAGCGGCTGGCTCGGTCTGCCCTCAGGCCCCTGTGAGATATGACTCTGCCTCCCTGAAACAGGCTGTTGCACCAGAGGTGCTGGTGGCACCCACAGGCCCCTGGGGTGGAACCAAAGCCCACATGATGTCTGTACTTTTGCCCTGTCTGAAAGAAGGCTTTCTGGTTTTAGGGGAAATCGGAGCTGACTGGGCTTCCTCCGTGAAGTTCGTTCATGGAGCTGAGGAATTGACGGCTAGCTCTGTGCGTCTGGGGGTCACCTGTGCTTCTCTCTTCCTGGGACTGAGTGTGCCGTTTGGGGCTACTGCGTCGTCCCGATGTACTCTCGTGGCATTTGTTTTGGCTACCACCCTTGCAACGTCGCCTGCCCTGCCACTCCGGTTTTGGGAAGGCCTCTCTGCTCAGGGCAGCTCCGAGGATGTGTGCCCCCCCGAGGGCTTCACTGTCCTGTCCTCTCCGCGGGTCGGGTATGCAGCATGGTTCTTTCCTAAAGCTTTCTCCACTGGGGCTAACCGTCGTTGACGATCAGGCTGAGAGAAGCTTGCCTGTGTCAGAAGTACTCCCGCACACTCAGAGCTGGAGTGTGTATATTCCTGGGGGGTCCGTGGTCACGGTAGCAGCAGGAGCCAGTTTCCACGCCTTTGGGCGGAGCTTCTGTAGAGCCGAGTGAAGGGCAGCCTTCTCCGATGTCTTCCGATCCGAGGGCCGGGAACCTTCCTCAGGCCTGGGCACCTACACTTGGGCGCAACTCTTCCTGTCTTCGCCAGTGAGGCCTGCCTGAAAAGACAGCTCAGCTTCAGGCTTGTTTCTTAGTAGGAATTCTCTGACTCCTTCCTGCGTTTGCCCTCTCGGGTTGGAGAAGGCATGTTTCTCCATGGAGCGTCGTGGGCAGGGATGGTGTTGGCATTCCACCATGACTTCTTTCTTACAGGGAGGCAGAGGGACTCTACCTCAGGCGTTCTCATACACTTTGAGTTAGCTGAGAGCTTTCATCGCCTAGGACCCAGGTGCTGAGCCGGCAGAGGCCGGCCGCTTACTCTGGGAGCTCTCCCTTCAGGAGTGTGTCCCTTCCTCTCTCATCTAGGCTTCTCTCTTTTCTGACGCTTTTCGGGGAAGGACGCTTTTGTCAGAGAACATTGTTGCTCTAAATTCAGGAACCGCTGCCTTGGTAGGCTTCCGGGCCCCTGTGAGAAACAACTTTGCCTCCCTGCAACAGGCTGTGGTACCAGAAATGCTGGTGGCCACCTCAGGCCCCAGGGGTGGAACCAAAGCCCTCAGGGTGTTTGTGCTTTTGCCCAGTCTGAAAAAAGGCTCCCTGGCTTTAGAGGAAATCGGTGCTGACTGGGCTTCCTCCGTGAGGCTGGTTCATGGAGCTGAGGCCTTGGCATCTTGCTCTGTGCTTCTTGTTGTCACGACTGCTTCACTCTTCCTGGGACTGGCATTTGGGGCTACTGCTTTGTCCCGATGTACTCTTGTGGCAATTGCAATGGCTACTACCCCTCCAACCCCGCCTGCCCGGCCACTCCTGGTTTGGGCAGGCCTCTCTGCTCTGGGCACTTCCGAGGATGTGTGCCCCACGGAGGGCTTCACTGTCCTGTCCTCTCCGTGGGTCGGGTATGCAGCACGGTGCTTTCCTAAAGCTTTCTCCACTGGGGCCGACCGTCGTCTACGTTCAGGCTGAAAGAAGCCGGCCTGTGTCGGATGTACTCCTGCACACTCAGAGCTGGAGTGTGTATTCTGCTGGGGGTCAGTGGTCACGGTAGCAGCAGGAGCCCATTTCCATGCCCTTCTGCGGAGCTTCTGTGAGGCCTAGTGAACGGGCGCCTTCTCCGATGTTCTCTGACACAAAAGGGACGTGAACCTTCCTTGGGCCTCTGCACCAATGCTCAGGTGTGATTCTTTAAGTATTTGCCAGAGAGGCCTGAACGAGAAAGACAGCTTGGCTTCAGGCTTGTTTCTTGGAGGGTAGGCTATGGCTCTCTCCTGCGTTGTGCAGGCTCAGGTTGGAGAAGGCATGCTTCTCCGTGGAGCGTCGTGGGCAGGGGTGGTGTTGGCATTCCACCCTGACTTCCTCCTCACAGGGAGGCAGAGGGTCTCTACCTCAGGCGTTCGCACACACTCTGACTTAGCCAAAGGCTTTCTGTGCCTAGGACAAGGCTCTAAGCTGGCAGTGGCTGGCCGCTTAGCCCGGGAGCTCTCCCATCAGAGGCATGCCGCTCCCTCTCTCATCTAGGCTTCTCTCTTCATGGACGCCGTGCGGAGAATGACGCTTTTGCCAGAGGACAGTGTTGCTCTGAATTCACGACCCACTGTATCGGTCGGCTTCCGGGCCTCTGGGCCTCTGTGAGAACCGACTCTGCCTCCCAGAAACAAGCTGTCGCACCAGAGGTGCTGGTAGCACCCAAAGGCCCCTGGCATGGAAACAAAGCCCTCAGGGTGTCTGTACTTTCGCCCTGTCTGAAAGAAGGCTTTCTGGCTTTAGGGGAAGTTGGTGCTGACGGGGCTTCCTCCGTAAAAGTCGTTCATGGAGCTGAGGTGTTGGCGGTTTGCTCTGTGCTTCTGGCTGTTCGACTGCTTCTCTCTTCCTGGGACTGAGTGTGGCGTTTGGGGCTACTGTGTCGTCCCCATGTACGCTTGTGGCACTTGCTTTGCGCTACCACCCCTCCAACCCCGCCTGCCCGGCCACTCCTGTTTTGGGCAGGCCTCCGTGCTCAGGGCACCTCCGAGGACATGTGTCCCCTGGAGGGCTTCCCCGCCCTCTCCTCCCCTCTCCGCGGGTCGGGTATGCAGCACGGTGCTTTACTAAATCTTTCTCCACTGGGGCCGACCGTCGTTGACGATCAGGCTGAGAGAAGCTGGCCTGTGTCAGAAGTACTCCCGCACACTCAGAGCTGGAGTGTGTATTCTGCTGGGGGGTCCGTGGTCTCGGTAGCAGCAGGAGCCAGTTTCGATGCCCTTGTGCGGAGCTTCTGTGAGGACGAAGTGAACGGGAGCCTTCTCCAGTGTCCTCCGACCCGAGGGCAGGGAACCTTCCTCTGGCCTCTGTTCCAACACTCAAGCGCGACTCTTTCTGTCTTTGCCCTAGAGGCCTGCAAGAGACAGCTTAGCCTCAGACTTGTTTCTTGGAGGGAAGGCTCTGGCTCTCTCCTGTGTTGTGCAGGCTCAGATTGGAGAAGGCATGCTTCTGTGTGGAGCGTCGTGGGCAGGGATGGTGTTGGCATTCCACCGTGACTTCTTTCTCACAGGGAGGCAGAAGGACTCTATGTCAGGCGTTCTCACACACTCTTAGTTAGCCGAGGGCTTTCTCTGCCTAGGACCCAGGCACTGAGCAATCGGAGGCCGGCCACTTAGCCCGGGAGCTCTCCCTTAAGGAGCCTGCCGCTTCCTCTCTCATCTGTATTTCTCTCTTTGTGGACGCTGTTCGGGGGAGGACACTTTTCTCGGAGAACAGTATGGCTCTAAATTCAAGACCCCCTCGTTCGGTCTGGTACCGGGCACCTGTGAGAAAAGACTCTGTCTCCCTGAAACTGACTTTCGCAACACAGGTGCTCGTGGCACAAACAGGGCATGGGTTGGAAAAGATTCAGCTTCGCAGCCCTGGGTCTTGGCCCTCAGGAATTGGGCCACTTCCTCTCTCTTCTATGCTGCTTTTTTCGCCAACGCTGTTTGGGGGAGCACGGTTGACCCAGAGATCTGTATTGCTCTAAATTCAGGACCAGCTGGCTCTTATTGCTGTGGGTTCTGCGGACACGGTAGCAGCAGGAGCTGGTTTCGACACGCTTGTGTGGAGCTTCTGTGAGCCTGAGTGAACGGGTGCCTTCTCCGATACCCTCTGACTCGAGGGCGGGGAACCTTCCTCAGGCCTCTGCACCAACACTCGGGCATGACTATCTTCGCCAGACAGGCCTGTACAAGAAAAGCTCGACTTCAGGCTTGTTTCTTGGAGAGAAGGCTCTGGCTCTCTCCTGCATTGTGCAGGCTCAGGTTGGAGAAGGCATGCTTCTCTGTGGAGCGTCGTTGGCTGGGATGGTGTTGGCATTTTACCATGACTTCTTTCTCACAGGGAGGCAGAGGGACTCTACCTCAGGCATTCTCACACACTCTGAGTTAGCTGAGGGCCTTCCCTGCCTGGAACCCAGGTGCTGGCAGAGTCCAGCCGCTTAGCTGGGGAGCTCTCCCTTCAGGAGCCTGCTGCTTCCTCTCTCATCTAGGCTTCTCTCTTCTCAGACACCGTTTGGGGGATGATGCTTTCCATGGAGTACCGTGTTGCTCTGATTTCAGGACCCGCTGGCTCTTTCGGTTTCCGGTTCCCTGTTAGAAATGACTATGTCTTTCTGAAACACTCTGTGGTGACAGAGGTCCTTGAGGACCCACCGACCCCTCTTGTGGAGCCAAAGCCCTCAGTGTGTGTGTCCTTTTGCCACCACCTGAGAGAAGGCTTACTGGCTTTAGGAAAAATCAGAGCTGACTGGGCTTCCTCCATGAAGCTCGTTCATGGAGATGAGGCATTCGAGCCTTGGGCTGTGCTTCTGAGTGTCACAATTTCTTCTTTCTTCACGGGACTAAGTGTGGCGTGCAGGGCAACTGGGTCATCCCGAAGTACTCTTGTGGCATTTGCTTTGCGCTTCCACCCCTCCACCCGCCTGCCCCGTCACCCCCCATTTCAGCCCTCCTCGATATTCAGGGAGACTCCAAAGATGTGCACCCCAAGGAGACCATCGCCGACCTCTCCTCTCTGTGAGACGGGGATGCAGCATGGTGTTTTCCCGAAGGTTTGCTCCCTTGGGTTCGACTGACGGCGAGTCTCCTTCTGAGAGAAGTGGGGCTGCTATCATAAATATTCCCGCGCACTCACACCTGGAGTGTGTGTTCTGCTGTGGGTCCTGCTTTCACTGTAGCAGCAGGAGTCGGTTTTGACGCTCTCGTGTGGGGCTTCTGTGACACTGAGTGAACGGGCACCTTCTCGGATGTCCTCCGTCCCAAGGACCTGGAACCTTCCTCAGGCCTCCGCACCAACACGTGGGTGCGACTCTTTCTCCCCTCCCCAGAGAGGTCTGCAGGCGAAAGGCAGCTCAGCTTCAGGCTTCCTTCTTGGAGGTAAGGCTCTGGTTCTCTCTCACATCGTGCAAGCTCAGGTTTGTGAAGGCATCGTTCTCCATGGAGCGACGTGTGTGAGGAGAGTGTTGGCATCCCAACCTGACTTCCTTCTCACAGGGAGTCAGAGGGAATTTACCTCAGGCATTCAGAATCACTCTGAGGTTGCAGACAGCTTCCCCGTGTTCTACACAAGGCGCTCAGCCTTCAGCCACCATCCCCTCAGCCCTTGCTCTCACCCCTCCGGAAGCTTCTTCTCTCATCTATGGAGCGTCGTGGGCAGGGATGGTGTTGCATTCCACCGTGACTTCTTTCTCACAGGGAGGCAGAGGGACACTACATCAGGCGTTCTCACACACTCTGAGTTAGCCGAGGGCTTTCCCCGCCTAGGACCCAGGCGCTGAGCTGGCAGAGTCTGGCCGCTTAGCCCGGGAGCTCTCCCCTCAGGAGCCTGCCGCTTCCTCTATCATCTGTGTTTCTCTCTTTGCGGACGCTATTCAGGGGAGGACACTTTTCTCGGAGAACGGTATGGCTCTAAATTCAGGACCCACTCATTCGGTCTGGTACCAGGTACCTGTGAGAAAAGACTCTGTCTCCCTGAAACAGGTTGTCGCAGCAGAGGTGCTGGAGGCACTCACAGACCCCTGGTGTGAAACCAAAGCCCTCAGGGGGTGTGTACTTTCACCACTGTCAGAGAGAAGGCTTCCTGGCTTTAGGGGAAATCGGAGTTGATGGGCTTCCTCCTCCGTGAAACCCGTTCCTGGAGCTGAGACGTTGGCGGCTTGTTCTGTGCTTCTGGGTCTCACGGCTGCTTCTTTTTTCACAGGACTGTGTGTGGTGTGGGGGCAATTGGGTCGTCCCGATGTATTCTTGTGGCACATGCTTGGTGCTTCCACCCCGTCCTCCCACCTGCCAGCCCCCTGCCCGCCCATTTCAGACCTCCCTGTTCAGGAGGCCTTCAAGAATGTGTGCCCCAAGGAGGGCGTCCTTGTCCCGTCTTTTCCGTGGTCGGGCATGCAGCAGAGTGTTTTCCTAAGGGTTGCCCCTGTGGGGCAGATCATCTTCGACCTTCAGGCTGAAGTAGCAGGGCTGGTGTTGGCGGTCATGGTAGCAACAGGAGCCAGTTTCGACGCACTTGTGTGGGGTTTCTCTGAGGCAGAGTGAATGGGCTCCTTCACTGATGTCCTCCGAACTGAGTACCACTAACCTTCCTCAAGGCTTCTGCACCAGCCCGCGGGAGCAACTCTTTCTCTCTTCGCCAGAGAGAAGTACACACCAAAGACAGTTTGGCTTCAGGCTTCTTTCTTGGAGGTAAGGCTCTGGTTCTCTCTAGCATTGTGCAGGCTCAGGATTGAGAAGGCATCCTTCTCTGTGGAGCGACGTGTGTGGGGAAGGTGTTGGCATGCGACTGTGACTTCTTTCTCACAGGGAGGCAGAGGGACATTACCTCCAGCGTTCTCACACACTCTAAGTTAGCAGAATGCTTCCCCGTGTATGACCCTGCAGGTGCTGAGCCTGCAGTGGCCAGCCTCTCAATCCTGGCTCTCACCCCTCAGGAAGTGGGCCGTTTCCTTTCTCATTCCTGCTTCTCTCTTCAAGAACCTGTCTGGGGGAGGATGCTTTCCCCGAAGAATGGTGTTGCTCTGAATTCAGGGCCCTGCTCGCTAGGTCAGCTTCCGGGCCCCTGTGAGAAATGACTCTGTCTTTCTGAAACACTCTGTTACACCATAGGTTCTGACTACACCCACAGGCCCCTGAGGTGGAGCCCGATACCCTCAGGGTATAAGTTCGCCACCATTTAAGAGAAGGCTTTCTGGCTTTAGGGGAGTTGTCTGGGGGCTCCTCTGTAAAGCTCGTTTGTGCAGCTGAGGCATTTTTGCCTCTCTCTGTGCTCCTGAGTGTCGCAACTGCTTCTCACTTTATGGGACCGAGTGTGGTGTGTGGGCAACAGCATTGTCCTGAAGTACACCTGTGGCACTTGCTTTGCACTTTGGGCTCCATCCCAACCCCTGGGATCAAGACTTGAGCCAAAGTCAGATGTTTAAGGGTGATCCACCCAGGTGCTTCAAGAATAGAATTTCGTGGGAAGAATTAACATTTCCTTTCATTCCCTCATTTGAGACATCATCATCTGAAATGTGTATATGTAATTAGTTTTCCATTCTATACATGTATGGTGGAAATTCTGTAAAGCAAACTCATAGAGTAAATAGGGTTTAAAGCTAATATTTAACATTTAACAATTGTAATATACACATAGAAATTAATATTAGTTATTAAATTAATATTAGTTACAGGTTGGCTAAAATCTTATTCTTGCCCCTCCAAACATTATTAGCTGATCTTCTAGTAAATGTTTGTTTCAGATTTCTTACTTCCCCCTCTTTCTAAAGCTCTCTGCTCATTCAGTTTATATTTGTTGCTATCTAGTAACCTGACATCTACTTTCTTTTTATCTCTGCAATATATGCATGCTTTATTTATGTTATGTCTACACCCTTCTCTACTCTTCTTATCTATTAGTATCTATTTTTCAGCCAGATTTTTCTTCTCCATCTCCTTATACTAACTTTTTTTTGAAATGTAAAATGATGTCATGCCTCTGCATTTTCATACAAGATACACAGAAAAAAAATGTATTTGGTTGCAAATTTGTACATTATTTTCATTCATTCATTCATTCATTCATTCAATGAATACTTTTAAAGCATCTACTCAAAAAATCTGCCTACCAGGAACTCTTGCAGGATCAATGTGCACAACAAATCCCAGCCCTCTGGTAATTTCATTTTTGTGAGTGAGACAGAATTTTCTTCAAAGGTATCCACCTTTTATAAATGTTAGTTTGTTCATTCTACTGCTGCTCAAATCAAGACTATAAACCAGGTATCAGGTATGATGAATTGCCTCATTATCCTGAGGTCGCTACTTTTGCCCAGTTTTGTTCTGACCTCAATGGTATAATTCATAATTCCTCAGTCTTAGTGTATGTCTGACTGAGTTCTTGAAACACGTACAGTGTACTCTCATGGCTGATGATGAACAAGTAGCTGTCATCTCTGTTGGTGTAAACAGGTACCTTGGTAAACTGGAATCTGGCAAAAGAACAATGTTTGGGAATGCTTTCTTAGCACATCTTTTCTGTCATCACCAAATCTGCTTGGGGAACCTCAAAGCTGAAAAAGATCTCAAAACAGTCAGATGCAAACCTGAAAGACATTGTAACAAATTTTTTTTGCTGGTATTGAAACTTATGCTTCTATAGATCCATATAAAATACCAGTTGTTTTTGTTATTATTTCTTCTAGTCATCATTTCCATTTTTGCAATATATATATTCTCATATTCTTAACCCAGAATAATTATGATAGAAATTAAGGTTCCCTATTCCTTGGTGAAAAAAATACATAATGTCATGCTACAATATCCTTTGAGGAAAACTGAAGGACAATGTAGCAGAATAGATGGTGATAGTGGGGAATAGAGCTCTTATTTTAGATTGAATAAGGCAGGAATAGCCTTCTGTAAAGGTGAAAATTTGAACAAATGTTTAGATGGAGTAAAGGACGTGAGTCAAGAAATAATTCAGCAAATAATAACATAATAATAAGGAAAGTAATATAGCACGATGATATGAGTATTGTGCACATGGAGTCTAGCATATAATTTTGAAAAGACTTGCTGTTTCATGATAAAAATGTTTTGATTTGGTTGGAGGCTGGAGGTAAAAATTGTCCACAAACAGCAAGTGAGAGGAATGCAAACAAATCAATTCAATGTGTCAAAGTCTATTATTTTAACATTTTAGTATGTCTATATTAAATTAAAAATGTATACAGTGACACAGGCCTACCCTCTATTCCCCGAATGTCTTTTGTAAGCCCACAACAAATATTTTAAGAACAATTAGTAAGACAAGTGTTACAATTTGATAAAAATTAAAATACCCTGTGCTAATGTGTAACTACATTTTAATCAATTTAACAGTGACAAATCATATGGAAGAAATGACTATCATAGATGTCTTGTCCATGAAGAATATTGTAGAAAAGTATATCATTAAGGCATGAAGATACTTCCTCCATAAGTTTCCACAGTTGAGGAACAGAAACCATGATGTAGAAGAGTTAGCTTCACCATTCCCTCATTTAATTGTTTCATATATTTTTAGGATTCAAAAACTCACTGGAGTTTCCCTTTATGCCTAGGATGTGGAGTTCTTGAGAAAGTGTTGCCACTATACTGATAACAACGAGAAACATCTAGACAGATAAACCACAAAATAACTCTTCTTTTGCACATCAGGAAGTTGAATTCCCAAATCAGACAAGAAATCTGAAATCCAAGGAGAGATGGGTGCCACCATGAACAAAAAGGGGATTGGCTTATCACAGATTGGCAGAGTATGAGAACAGATAGTGCTACTACACAAGCAAGTAAGAATACATGAACCATTTTTTTCTTCAGTTGATAAAGGCTGGGTAGAGGTTAAAATGTCTCTGTAGAACCCCTTGAAATATCAAAACAAAGACAGATGTCCTTTATCCTTCCCACAGATAGTCCTTTATCCTTCCATGGACTTCCACTGGGTGCTAAGAAAGACTGGGAACAGGTGGAGATAGAAGAAAGGGTCTCCTTTTGGGAGCCTGGGAGGCTCGGTAGGTTAAGCCACTGCCTTTGCCTCAGGTCATGATCTCAGGGTCCTGAGATGAAGTCTCGTATTGGGCTCTCTGCTCAGCAGGGAGCCTGCTTCCTCCTCTCTCTCTCTGCCTGCCTCTCTGCCTACTTTAAAAAAAAAAAAAAAGAAAAGAAAGGGTCTCCTTTTTAACTGGTAGGGATTCAGAAAGTTGTTTGCTCCCCCAGAAAAGTTACAAAGCCCCATCCTTTTCTCTCAAAAGTCTAGGTCTATCACTCCCAGACACTGGCAAAAGCCTTTTACCCAAGGGGAAGGGGAAACTAACAGCTCTGAGCACAGTATCTTACACCAGTAAGAATGGAGGGGTCTTCTACATTTGGGGAATGGAAAAACAATGTTCTGATCCATAACACCTACCACAACACAACTCACACTTCCCTTCTACCAGGGGAGGAGGAGCAGATACATTGAGAGAAACCTACCTCTGATGCCACACAGAGCTTACCTGATTTGAAGGTGAACTAGACTACATAAGAGCAAGCACCAAGTAGGAGCCATAAGAGTCTAACCTTGGGAAGAAGCAAAAGTGGTTAAAAGAACACCATTGTAGCACGGGCTTACAGGATGGCGAAAACGGAGAGCAGAACACAAACTTTGAGGGAAATCCTCCATCAATCACAAACATTCCAATCCCAAAATAAAAATGTATACAGTGAAACAGGCCTACCCTCTACTCACCAAATGTCTTTTGTAAGCCCACAACAAATACCCATTGCCATGGGTATGTGCTTATCAAGGTCTTATGGCCCAATCATCTGAAAACCCAGTCTTTGCTTCCAAGTTTTTTGTTAGTCTATTTTTTGCCCTAACTGTTATCCATAAGGCAACAACAACTAACTTCGATGCCTATAAATTTTTTTTTAACAAATGTGTCCTGGGTATCAGGCTCAACACTAGGGGAATTGTGAGTTAGGTGAGTTAGGTGAGGGACCTTTGTAATGGTCCCTCAGGAAGCCACAGGACAAGTTAATGAAAGAAGGAAAGATAAAGGAAGGAAGGAAGGAAGGAAAAGAACACAGTGTAAAGTGGCAAATCAATCAACAGGAAAGGACCCAGAGATGACCAGATATTGGGATTATCAATTAAAGTATTCAAAATAACTATGATTGATATATTATGGGTTATAATAGGAGAGATTGAACATAAAGGGGTTTTTTATAAAGCATTAGAAACTAGAGAAAGGAACCAAGTGAAAATGATAGAAATATAAAAACCTGATGTCAAAGAACAATGGTATCTGCCTTCAGCTCCTCTGTAGAACTGGAACTAAACTGCACACTGCTAAAAAACCCATGGGTTGAAGTACAAGTCACAAGGAGAATCAGATAATATTTTAAAAATTTTATTGGAAATGAAAATAATTTGGGGCAACTGGGTGGCGCCGTTGGTTAAGCATCTACTTCAGCTCAGGTCATGATACCAGGGTTCTGGGATGGAGCTCCATGTAGAGCTCCCTGCTGAGGGAGCCTGCTTCTCCCTCTTCTTTTGCCCCTCTCTCCTGTTCATGCTTTCTCTCTCTCTCTCAAATAAATGAACCCTTAAAAAAATAAAAATAACATACCAAAATTTGTGTGATATGGCTAATGAACAGGAAAGTAATACTGTTTTTGTTTGTTTGTTTTAGCAAAGTAATACTGTTAAATGCTGATATTAAAATACGTCTCATGTGATGTGTGCCTGGGTGCCTCACTTGGTTAAGCGTCTGCCTTCAGCTCAGATCATGATCCCAGGGTCCTGGGCTCCAGCTCCCTCTTCAGCAGGAAGCCTGCTTCTCCCTCTGCCCACTCCCCCTGTTTGTATTTCCTCTCAAACTGTCTCTCTCTGTCAAGTAAATAAATAAAATCTTAAAAAACAAACAAACAAAAAAACAAACCTTCCATTGGGGTGCCTGGGTGGCTCAGTGGGTTAAGCTTCTGCCTTCAGCTTTGGTCATAATCTCAGGGTCCTGGGATCAAGCCCCACTCAGGCTCTCTGTTCAGCAGGGAACCTGCTACTCCCTTTCCCCACCATGCTTGCCTCTCTGCCAACCTGTGATTCTGTCAAATAAATAAATAAAATCTTTAAATAATATATGTCTTGAAGTGATATTCATTTTTATCTTAAGGAACAAGAAAGAGAAGACCAAATGAAACTCAAGTCAACCAAAAAAAAGATATAATAAAGCAAAAGTAGAAGCAATAATCTTTAAAAACAATGCTAATTACTAAGAAGGATGAATATAATCACTAAGCTCTAATGATATGTCTTAAGAAAAAAAGAATGTAAAAATAAACAATATTAGCAAGAAAGAAGAGGACATCCAGAAGGTCATCCTAATATTAATAGGTTAATGAGGGAATATTATTAACAACTTGGTGTTCATATATTCAGAAATCTGGATGAAATGGACAAATTTCTTGAATGGCACAAGTTACCAAAGATTGCTCAAGAAGACATATATTACTAGAATCACATGTTTCTATATATAGAATACAATTCTATATTTATAGAATTCATTATAATGTGATACTATATTTATTAAGGAAATTGAATTTTAAGTCAATAGCTTTCCACCACCAACAACCAAAAACCAAAAATATGCAACAAAAAAAATTTCAAGCCCAGATACATCACTAGTAAATTTTACTGAAGAAAACATTAACAGTATAGAAGCCTCTAGAGTAGAATGTAAAGAACACATCCTTCATGAATAGAGACATAAAAATACTCAAAAAATACTACAGATAGAATCCAGAAATGTATAATACATCAGGGCATTATCTCGGGCATGCAGGAACGCATTTTCACATATGAAAACAAATCCGTTTACTTTGCCATTTAAGAAGATGAAGAAAAAGAGGGAGGAGTCAAGATGGCGGAGATGTAGCAAGCTGAGACTGCTTCAGCTAGCCGGAGATCAGCTAGATAGCTTATCTAAAGATTGCAAACACCTGAAAATCCATCGGCAGATTGAAGAGAAGAAGAACAGCAATTCTGGAAACAGAAAAACAACCACTTTCTGAAAGGACATGTTACACTAATATCATTATTAATGAAGTTGAGAATAAGAATATGATGCCTCATTTCATCATAATTGTTAAAAATGATCCCTAAGCTGGTAATTGCAGGAAGCCAGAAATGGAAATAATAATTAGCACCAGTTCAAAAGCTTGCCCACCCTTTTAGTATTTTACTTGCCCCTTCATTTACTCTTATCTGGCCAAAATGACAAGACGTAAAAATTCAACACAAAAAAAAGAACAAGAGGCAGTACCGAAGGCTAGGGACCTAATCAATACAGACATCGGTAATATGTCAGATCTAGAGTTCAGAATGACAATTCTCAAGGTTCTAGCCGGGCTCGAAAAAGGCATGGAAGATATTAGAGAAACCCTCTCGAGAGATATAAAAGCCCTTTCTGGAGAAATAAAAGAACTAAAATCTAACCAAGTTGAAATCAAAAAAGCTATTAATGAGGTGCAATCAAAAATGGAGGCTCTCACTGCTAGGATAAATGAGGCAGAAGAAAGAATTAGTGATATAGAAGACCAAATGACAGAGAATAAAGAAGCTGAGCAAAAGAGGGACAAACAGCTACTGGACCACGAGGGGAGAATTCGAGAGATAAGTGACACCATAAGACGAAACAACATTAGAATAATTGGGATTCCAGAAGAAGAAGAAAGAGAGAGGGGAGCAGAAGGTATACTGGAGAGAATTATTGGGGAGAATTTCCCCAATATGGCAAAGGGAATGAGCATCAAAATTCAGGAGGTTCAGAGAACGCCCCTCAAAATCAATAAGAATAGGCCCACACCCCGTCACCTAATAGTAAAATTTACAAGTCTCAGTGACAAAGAGAAAATCCTGAAAGCAGCCCGGGAAAAGAAGTCTGTAACATACAATGGTAAAAATATTAGATTGGCAGCTGACTTATCCACAGAGACCTGGCAGGCCAGAAAGAGCTGGCATGATATTTTTAGAGCACTAAACGAGAAAAACATGCAGCCCAGAATACTATATCCAGCTAGGCTATCATTGAAAATAGAAGGAGAGATTAAAAGCTTCCAGGACAAATAACAACTGAAAGAATTTGCAAATACCAAACCAGCTCTACAGGAAATATTGAAAGGGGTCCTCTAAGCAAAGAGAGAGCCTACAAGTGGTAGATCAGAAAGGAACAGAGACCATATACAGTAACAGTCACCTTACAGGCAATACAATGGCCCTAAATTCATATCTCTCAATAGTTACCCTGAATGTGAATGGGCTAAATGCCCCTGTCAAAAGACACAGGGTATCAGAATGGATAAAAAACCAAAACCCATCTATATGTTGCCTCCAAGAAACTCATTTTAAGCCCGAAGACACCTCCAGATTTAAAGTGAGGGGGTGGAAAAGAATTTACCATGCTAATGGACATCAGAAAAAAGCAGGAGTGGCAATCCTTATATCAGATCAATTAGATTTTAAGCCAAAGACTATAATAAGAGATGAGGAAGGACACTATATCATACTCAAAGGGTCTGTCCAACAAGAAGATTTAACAATTTTAAATATCTATGCCCCCAACGTGGGAGCAGCCAACTATATAAACCAATTAATAACAAAATCAAAGAAACACATCAACAATAATACAATAATAGTAGGGGACTTTAACACTCCCCTCACTGAAATGGACAGGTCATCCAAGCAAAAGATCAGCAAGGAAATAAAGGCCTTAAACGACACACTGGACCAGATGGACATCACAGATATATTCAGAATATTTCATCCCAAAGCAACAGAATACACATTCTTCTCTAGTGCACATGGAACATTCTCCAGAATAGATCACATCCTCGGTCCTAAATCAGGACTCAACCGGTATCAAAAGATTGGGATCATTCCCTGCATATTTTCAGACCACAATGCTCTGAAGCTAGAACTCAACCACAAAAGGAAGTTTGGAAAGAACCCAAATACATGGAGACTAAACAGTATCCTTCTAAAGAATGAATGGGTCAAACGGGAAATTAAAGAAGAATTGAAAAAAATCATGGAAACAAATGATAATGAAAATACAACGGTTCAAAATCTGTGGGACACAACAAAGGCAGTCCTGAGAGGAAAATATATAGCGGTACAAGCCTTTCTCAAGAAACAAGAAAGGTCTCAGGTACACAACCTAACCCTACACCTAAAGGAGCTGGAGAAAGAACAAGAAAGAAACCCTAAGCCCAGCAGGAGAAGAGAAATCATAAAGATCAGAGCAGAAAACAATGAAATAGAAACCAAAAAAACAATAGAACAAATCAACGAAAGTAGGAGCTGGTTCTTTGAAAGAATTAATAAAATTGATAAACCCCTGGCCCGACTTATCAAAAAGAAAAGAGAAAGGACCCCAATAAATAAAATCATGAATGAAAGAGGAGAGATCACAACTAACACCAAAGAAATACAAACAATTATCAGAACATACTATGAGCAACTCTACGGCAATAAATTTGACAATCTGGAAGAAATGGATGCATTCCTAGAAACATATAAACTACCACAACTGAACCAGGAAGAAATAGAAAGCCTGAACAGACCCATAACCAGTAAGGAGATTGAAACAGTCATTAAAAATCTCCAAACAAACAAAAGCCCAGGGCCAGATGGCTTCCCGGGGGAATTCTACCAAACATTTAAAGAAGAACTAATTCCTATTCTCCTGAAACTGTTCCAAAAAATAGAAATGGAAGGAAAACTTCCAAACTCATTTTATGAGGCCAGCATCACCTTGATCCCAAAACCAGGCAAGGATCCCACCAAAAAAGAGAGCTATAGACCGATATCCTTGATGAACACAGATGCGAAAATACTCAACAAAATACTAGCCAATAGGATTCAACAGTACATTAAAAAGATTATTCACCACGACCAAGTGGGATTTATTCCAGGGCAGCAAGGTTGGTTCAACATCCGCAAATCAGTCAATGTGATAGAACACATCAATAAAAGAAAGAACAAGAACCATATGATACTCTCAATAGATGCTGAAAAAGCATTTGACAAAGTACAGCATCCCTTCCTGATCAAAACTCTTCAAAGTGTAGGGATAGAGGGCACATACCTCAATATAATCAAAGCCATCTATGAAAAACCCACCGCAAATATCATTCTCAATGGAGAAAAACTGAAAGCTTTTCCACTAAGGTCAGGAACACGGCAGGGATGTCCATTATCACCACTGCTATTCAACATAGTACTAGAGGTCCTAGCCTCAGCAATCAGACAAAAAAAGGAAATTAAAGGCATCCAAATCGGCAAAGAAGAAGTCAAATTATCACTCTTCGCAGATGATATGATACTATATATGGAAAACCCAAAAGACTCCACTTCAAAACTGCTAGAACTTATACAGGAATTCAGTAAAGTGTCAGGATATAAAATCAATGCACAGAAATCAGTTGCATTTCTCTACACCAACAGCAAGACAGAAGAAAGAGATATTAAGGAGTCAATCCCATTTACAATTGCATCCAAAACCATAAGATACCTAGGAATAAACCTAACCAAAGAGACACAGAATCTATACTCAGAAAACTATAAAGTACTCATGAAAGAAATTGAGGAAGACACAAAGAAATGGAAAAATGTTCCATGCTCCTGGATTGGAAGAATAAATATTGTGAAAATGTCTATGCTACCTAAAGCAATCTACACATTTAATGCAATTCCTATCAAAGTACCATCCATCTTTTTCAAAGAAATGGAACAAATAATGCTAAAATTTATATGGAACCAGGAAAGACCTCGAATAGCCAAAGGGATATTGAAAAAGAAAGCCAACGTTGGTGGCATCACAATTCCGGACTTCAAGCTCTATTACAAAGCTGTCATCATCAAGACAGCATGGTACTGGCACAAAAACAGACACATAGATCAATGGAACAGAATAGAGAGCCCAGAAATAGACCCTCAAATCTATGGTCAACTCATCTTCGACAAAGCAGGAAAGAATGTCCAATGGAAAAAAGACAGCCTCTTCAATAAATGGTGCTGGGAAAACTGGACAGCCACATGTAGAAAAATGAAATTGGACAATTTCCTTACACCACACACAAAAATAGACTCAAAATGGATGAAGGACCTCAATGTGCGAAAGGAATCCATCAAAATCCTTGAGGAGAACACAGGCAGCAACCTCTTCGACCTCTGCCGCAGCAACATCTTCCTAGGAACAACGCAAAAGGCAAGGGAAGCAAGGGAAAAAATGAACTATTGGGATTTCATCAAGATCAAAAGCTTTTGCACAGCAAAGGAAACAGTTAACAAAATCAAAAGACAACTGACAGAATGGGAGAAGATATTTGCCAACGACATATCAGATAAAGGACTAGTGTCCAGAATCTATAAAGAACTTAGCAAACTCAACACCCAAAGAACAAATAATCCAATCAAGAAATGGGCAGAGGACATGAACAGACATTTCTGTAAAGAAGACATCCAGATGGCCAACAGACACATGAAAAAGTGCTCCATATCACTCGGCATCAGGGAAATACAAATCAAAACCACAATGAGATATCACCTCACACCAGTCAGAATGGCTAAAATCAACAAGTCAGGAAATGACAGATGCTGGCGAGGATGTGGAGAAAGGGGAACCCTCCTACATTGTTGGTGGGAATGCAAGCTGGTGCAGCCACTCTGGAAAACAGCATGGAGGTTCCTCAGAATGTTGAAAATAGAACTGCCCTATGACCCAGCAATTGCACTATTGGGTATTTACCCTAAAGATACAAATGTAGTGATCCAAAGGGGCACATGCACCTGAATGTTTATAGCAGCAATGTCCACAATAGCCAAACTATGGAAAGAACCTAGATGTCCATCAACAGATGAATGGATCAAGAAGATGTGGTATATATACACAATGGAATACTATGCAGCCATCAAAAGAAATGAAATCTTGCCATTTGCGACAACATGGATGGAACTAGAGCGAATCATGCTTAGCGAAATAAGTCAAGCAGAGAAAGACAACTATCATATGATCTCCCTGATATGAGGAAGTGGTGATGCAACATGGAGGCTTAAGTGGGTAGGAGAAGAATAAATGAAACAAGATGGGATTGGGAGGGAGACAAACCATAAGTGACTCTTAATCTCACAAAACAAACTGAGGGTTGCTGGGGGGAGGGGGTTTGGGAGAAGAGGGTGGGATTATGGACATTGGGGAGGGTATGTGTTTTGGTGAGTGCTGTGAAGTGTGTAAACCTGGTGATTCACAGACCTGTACCCCTGGGGATAAAAATATATGTTTATAAAAAATAAAAATTAAAAAAAAAAAAAAGAAGATGAAGAAAAAAAATACAGCCACCTCAATAGAAACAGACAATACCTCTGACATATTTCAATAATTCCTTTATGACAAAAATGCCTTCACAAACTAATAATAAAAGTAAACTTTCTCAACCTGATGATGAACATCTGCAAAAGAAAAAAAAAGGCAGCAACGAAACTACAGCTAAATCATGCTTCATGACAAATGAATAAATGCTTCCCTCTTATATCAGGATAAAAAGCAGTGTTCTCTCACTGTTCCTAATGAAAATCACAATGGTGGCCCTAGCCAGTGCAATAGGGCAAAAGAGGAAATGAAAGAAAGAAAGAAGGTAGGAAGAAAAGAAGGAAGGATGGAAAGAGTGAAAGAAAGAGAGAGAAAGAAAGAAAGAAAGAAAAAGGGAAAAGTAAAAGTGACTTAACTCACAACATGATGTTCTACATAGAAATAGCTTAAGTCTACAAGAAAACCTACTAGTGCCCATAAATGAATTCTGATATAATGAGGTATAATAGAAGTATGGAAAAAATCCATCTTATTTCACATTTACGTAACTGTAATTAGAAATTGAAATAGTACCAAGTACATTTGTAGCAAAAAAATTTAGAATATTATTCACACTTAAATACATTTGCACAATATACTTAAGATTTATATAATAAAACACTGAAAACATTGACATCAAAGACATAGATAAGTGGAGAAATGTACTGTACTCATAAATTGAGTTAAAATGCTTAATATATCATTTCTCCTCAGATTTATTTAAACTTTCAATTCACTTCTAATTAAAAATCCAAGCAAGGTAAGTGAAAAAAGTCAAGCAGAAAAAGACAATTATCAGATGGTTTAACTCATATATGGAACGTAAGGAATAGAATGGAGGACCATAGGGGAAGGGAGGGAAAACTAAGTGGGAAGAAATGAGAGAAGGAGACAAACCATGAGAGACTCTGGACTCTGGGATACAGACTGAGGGTTACAGAAGTGGGGGAGGAGGAGGTAACCAGGTGATGGGTAGTAAGGAGGGCATATGTGGTGATGAGCACTGGATGTTATAGGCAACTAATGAATCATTGAAACTACATAAAAAATTAATGATGTAGGGCGCCTGAGTGGCTCAGTGGGTTAAGCCACTGCCTTCGGCTCAGGTCATGATCCCAGGGTCCTGGGATTGACTCCCGCATCGGGCTCTCTGCTCAGCAGGGAGCCTGCTTCCTCCTCTCTCTCTGCCTGCCTCTCTGCCTACTTGTGATCTCTCTCTGTCAAATAAATAAATAAATTATTAAAAAAAATTAATGATGTACAATGTTGGAGAATTGAACATAATAATAAAAAAAATTTAAGATTCCAAGCAAGTTATTTTGTTTATTTGCTTGTTTGCTTTGTAGAGATCAACAAGCTGGTATCAAAATGTATATGGAGGTGGCTCATTCCAGATGGTGCAGCTTAACCAGATGCCTGACAAAAACTCTTCAGCAAAAAGCCCTTGTCAGTTTAAAAAAGGGAAGCTTATCTAACACATGGAATGAAAAGTATAGCTCTTTACAAAACAAAAAGAAAAGAAAACAAAAAACCCACCTGTTTGGAAAGCAGGCATATGGGCTCCGCTGTGGCGCTGTGGAGATGCCTTTCAGAAATTCAAAATGAGGTTGACTCTTTTACAATGAAAATGACAGACAGATAAAAAATGGTAACCCAAAAGAAACAGTAAAGTTGCAATGGTCCCACCAAACTTTACAGTGGACAATCACACCAGATAAGAAAGCCTCACAGAAGATTGGTTTCCAATTACATAACCAACTCAAGCTTCCCAAAGCACATAAATGGTGCATATATGAATGGTTCTATTCAATTATAGATAAACAACTGTTTGAAGGCTATGATGACTTCTGTGTCTTTCTGAAGGAATCCTTTCCTAATTTAAAAACAAGAAAGTTACAAGGGTAGAGTGGGGAATAATCAGGTGACTTATGGGAAAACATGGAGACTTTCTTGTTCATGTTTTGAGGAAGAGAGACCAGCGTTAAAACAGAAACAACAGAAAATACGACTCTTACAAAAAAGGCAAGTTGCAGATGTTTCCCAGTTCGAAGATCTCCCAGATGAAATTCCTTTGCCCCTGTTTATTGGAACCAAAGTTATAGTTCGATTACGTGGTGTTCATGATGGTCTCTTCATAGTTGCTGTGGATACTTTTAATCCTCCTTATAGAGTAACTTTTGATAGGGTAGGGCTTGGCAACCATACCATATCTGACTATGAAGTTCTTAGTAATGAGCTGCATGAGACGATGCCAGTTGCTGTCTTTGACAAAATCAGGGGCCTTCTTGATTCTTTATGACTCCACCATGGTTACATTACATTCCTCCCCTCCAGTCACCAATTAGGGATAATGATCCTGTACTAGCACAGTCACCTTGGAGAATTAAGATTCCTGGCTCTGACACTGAAATGCTAGGTCATTTTCCAGTACAATTCCTCATCCAAGTGAACACTTCGTCAAAAGTTCTCATGATTAAAAAGGGACATATCAAAAAATTAAGAGCAATGAACACAGAAGCAAAAAAATTGAAATCCTATTGCATGCCCATTGGCATTGAATTTCGGCGGAGTTATGCAACCATCATTCTGGAGCTTGAGCAGCTCAACAAGGACCTCGACAAAGTTTGCATGAAGTGCAGCACTGCTATGAGCCTGCTCCATCCAGACCAGGGCCACAGCCTAAGGACGAACCCACAGATAGGAGACTGAGCCACTAGATGGCTCTGTGTTGAGAATGGAATTCTGACATATTTAATCTTCAGCTCACTACTATTTTATTACAAATTGTCTGGCAGAAGGAGGAGAGTTGAATTCCTTTGAGTTCAAATCACCTACAGTTTCATTAAATGATTTCAAGAGTACAATAGATGCGTCTACTATCAGTTGCTTTCCCAATAATGTAGAAATCCATGTTTCACACATTCAGAGTGGCCTGAACCAGATACAAAGTCTGCCTTCTCAGCCAAGGACACCAACAGAGACTGAGAAGCAGCCGTCCCGTTCCAGCCACACAGGACACTAGCATCCCTTTACTTTGGCTTCCATCACCAAATGACCCACGTGCTGGAAAACAAGGGAAATGTACACCTCCAGTGAAGACTTTGGAACATACTGTCATGCTTCTTGAACCACCACTGCTGACGAGCATTCTATTTATTTTTCTTTCTATGATTCAGCTGCAGTAGCATCTCTTATGTTACATGTTTATTGGCAAGTATTTTTCAGCCAAAACTGTCTGAAACTAAGATGCTTTCATAGAAGAGTGTGCTGACCCCTTTATCAACATGCATGAATTCAGATGACAGGTGCAGACAGCCGTTTCTGGGGTCTACAAGCCCAGATAGGAGCCTCCTGTGGGGAGCTATGTCCTAAGGGTTTTAGTGCCAGCAGGTCAGCTCCTCTACCTGCAGGCTCTGGAAAAGAGCACCCTCCAGAGGCAGGAAGTTACTTGTGGAGGAATCAATCAGAACAGCCAAGGGAGATGCAGCTTTGACAAGTATGTGAGATGGATATCTGCTGGTGACATCTCTGCCAGAGATCATATTATAATCATAAATATTTTAATTTATCATAATTTATAAAACAAACCTTTGTTTTTTTGTCTGTTGAAAGAAAAGAAAGGAGCAGGAGAAAAATTAATTACTTGCAAAGCACTGCATTTCTGCAAGTGGATTTAGCCTGAGTTTTCCCATCAATTCAGGGCAAAAGGTACGATTGTTATGAGACTTATTTAAAAAGGCTGGTAACACATTATCTTCACATTTTGTTTATTTGCACAACTTTTGAACCGGATGACTGGTTAAAATCCAAACGTGCACATTTTATAAGTCAAAAGATTTTATAGGAAAAACACATGTAATAACCAGAGCTGTGAAATGCAGAAAACAAGGTTTATATTTGGTTGTGGGGGTTTTTTGTTGTTTTCTTGGTTTAAAAAAAAAAAAAAAACCCTGCCTGAAATGTTAATCTTGTAAAAAGTGTGTATTTGGGATTTTCTTTGTTTTAATATACTATATTATAAAGTGAAACTGATGAGGGAGCAGGAGGCTGGCTGAGGACAAAGCAAAAGCTGGCGCCTTGCACCCCCTCTTCACCCGCTCCCCTCCATATGTGTAGCATTCCTCAGGCACCCCTGACTGCCATAAAACAATAAATAGTTAACTTGCAGGGATCGCAATCCTGCAGAACAGGAATCTCCCTTGCCCTACAAGATGTCCTAGAGACCTAAACAGGGAGGTTACCTTATCAATAGCACAAATTTCCAGAGGCAAATAACTCTTGGTTCCTGAAGGCCTAATGTCCCCCTCCCACCATAAACTGGAGGAGACTGGGGTAGAAGGAAATGTAAATGATAGCCAGATCATAATGCCCCACCAAGAATCTCCCAATTATCTTGATGTTAATGGGTGACCTAAAGACGACATTGATCAGGCCATAAGGGCAAAGATTCCCCCCGGCACCTTGTAGGCCCTCCCTAACATGTGAGAACTCTGTTGAAACCTCCCATCCCTTTACCAACTCCCCCCAACCGTGGGGTATATAACATGCCCACCTTCACAACCCGGCGCAGCAGCTCTTTCTGCCCATGGGTCCTGTCCCCGTGCTTTAATAAACCACCATTTTGCACCAATGACGTCTTAAGAATTCTTTCTTTAGTCGTCGGCTCTGAACCTCCTCACCCCACCGAACCTGACTTAGGTTCTGGGACTTCATCATTTTTGGTGAGCCAGCCAGGAGATTTGTGAGTCTTTACATTTGGACTCTGAGCTTCGGTGCAAATTGGTGAGTACTTTCTCTCCTTTTCCTTTACTCTCATTCCAGGGCTTTTTCAAGGAGTATGGTCTTATTGGAACACTTGCATGTCAATTGCTCAGGCTGTAATCCTCTAGCCCATGGCTACTCTATGGGGAGGAGAACGTCTGCCTTTTGGCTGTAAGCTAGTACCCTGGCCGGAATCGCAATAAGACCCAGAAACTTGATGGCCTCACTCTATTCCTGTTCTTATAGAAAGTTGTCACTCTTGGGCACAGGACAGCCACCCAAGTCACCAGGATGGCTGCCAATCTTAAGACTCCTGTGTGAGGTTTCCTCCTGATTGATCTAATGTGATCCCCTCCACATCCCTGGTCTAGCCACTTCTGGCTGCGGGACCTCCACTGGGAGCCGGCCGAAACCAGTACCCGATTGAATTAAAACGCAACCGGGGACCGTTTCCTAGGAAAGTTGGCTGTAAGGACCACATGTGTTGGAATGTCGCATAGACCATGATGGATTTCAATCTTTACTGTTTCTCATCAGTGTCTTCTGCAAACCGCCTAAAGCTATGAAATTGGGTAATTTCCCCTTGCCAAACTTTTCTAGTACTTCCATGGGTTAATATGGCAAAACAGTATGCAGTCTTCAGGACATACGATGGCATGGCACAAGCATTTTAGTCCATTCACCAGGCACCCATCAGCAGCCTAGGATGCGATGGGGAAGTGGAGGGACGCCGGCACCCCTCCAGGGCCTCTTACGGCAGGAATGTCTTCCCAGGGAAGGCAGGATGGTGATCAATAGCGATATCTTGAGGGACGCCTCTGGTCGCTTTTGACACCTAAAACCTCTGACATACCCTGTGTGGGACACCACCCAGGAGTCGGGGGATTTGGTAATGGTCCTTCTTTACTTTTCTGGAAGCATGGCCTCAGTAGGCTGCTTCAGTTCCCAAGGACTCTACCTTGGGGTGCCTTTTAACCCACTGGAAATGATTTGGATTGCAAAACTTAGGAAAGGACTAAGCTCCTGTAACACTGCATGGCCTCAGTGGGATCTATCAGATCTCTGCAGTAAACAGGGCAAATGGACCTAGGGTGCCTGCACCGCTCATACCTAGGCCTTCATTGCTCTACACCAGGGCCCCTAAGGGGCTTTTGTGAAATGTGTTTGCCCAAATGAGTCAGCTAGTAAACGTTCTCCTGACATATTGGATGGTAATTACGTAAATAAGCCTTCTTCTAGTAAACCCAGGTTGCTGGGCCATCCCTAGCAAAGGGGACTCTGTCTTTATTTCTCTCTGTTTCTCCTAATAGATGTGGGGGCTTCTCCCTCACTCACTTCCCATGTTAATGGCTATAACTGGAGCCAACTGGGGTTGGTCTAACTCGAGACAGAGACTATAAGGAATATTCCCAAGCAGCTGCCAAAACTCTCTTTGTTTCGGGGAAGTTTCCCTGTGTTCTCTGGCCTGACTTGGACTGCCTAACCCCTTCCCCCTTGCTGGTGGGAAAGATGGCGTCTGCTCCTCTGTTGGGGCTTATGAGCTCTAAAACCGGGAATCTTTTCTCTGCCTCCTGGCAGCACTTTGTTTCTTCTGTTTCCCCCTTATTGTGTTTCTGTACCAACGCGCGTGCAACCTGCATGACTGGCCTCTAGATCATGCACCACGGCTCCTTCTCTCTTCACTGTCAAGGAGCAAGAAGAGTACCCCCTGGACCTAACACACCCACTCCAGATCTTCCCACGCATGTCTCAGGTAAACATTCAAATTGGAGTGGGCCCAGGTGGAACGTAAATCAGTTTTGGAACTAAGTTAAGTTTGTTGGTTTAGGTTTAATTAAGATAAGACGTGTCTTTGAAGTTACAGCAGTAAATGTGAAACTTTTATTCTATCAAAGTTTACTGAAGGTCAAATAAGCTTGTGTTACTTGTTAAAATTTGTTAGCAAAGAAATGACTAAACTGATGGTTAATTGTCTCAAATGTCTAATGGGTAATTGCTGAAGTAGCTTTAAAAGTCTTTGGTAACCTGAAAGTTTTAAAGTTTTGCTTGGATGACAAATGGAATTAAATTGTGGACATCTAGGTCTTAACCAAACAGGATAAAATGCTAAGTCGTTAATTACTGAATGTAGGTTTGTGCTTTTGACTTCTTACTGCAAAGAAACTAAGAGTATTTAAATCTGCTGGTAAGCTTGTTTTCTACTTAACTGATTCATAAATTGCCACCTGAAGAATTCTGTTGTAACAGTTCACAATTGGTTAATAACTAAAGGTGTTTCTAAGAATACGAAGTTCTGCTTAGTGTAACTAAGACTGATGGAAATAAAGGGAAACTCTGTATGTAGGAAAGTAGGAGATATGTAAGAAAGACTTAAGGAATGGGAATACATTTTGTTGAAGGTAAGGGAAGGTAATTTTGTCCTAAATGAGATGGTTGTTTAAAAGGAAATGGCTTGGGACAAAACCTGAATGCAAAGGAAGTTGTAGAAGGTTTGTGAAGGGAAATCTTCAGAAAAGGAATTTTAGCTATGGTCAAGAATGGATTAAGATTGAAATGAATGGGTTTTAAAGGTACATTGGTACAAGACTGAAATTCTCTGTTCAAAAGGACAATGTTTTCTTAGATCAATTGATCTGCTGTTAAGAAAATGTAAATGGTTTTCTCTTTGCCTGCCCAGAAAAACGAGTTTCTATGTTCAGTTTTATCAGGTGTTTAACATCCCTAATTATATTTAGGCATGTGCTTTAAAACTTTCTAAGATTTTAGCAAATGTTGACAAGATTTAAATCGTAAATCTCTTTAACTCAGGCTTTTCCTTGGTATGTGAAGTTGCTCATGAAGTACTACTGAACCAATGATAAACCTTGGGTTACATTTGGGAAAATGCTATAACTATTCTAGAGATTCTACGCACTTCCTAAAGTTTTAACGTTTTGAGAGATCATCACTTGATACTGTAATTATGGAAATGTTATGTATCATAGAAATAACCTGATTTCCTTGCAGCTAAATTGTAAACTCCCGTGTCTCTTTAGCTCTAACCATATCCATTCTGAGTTTTGTCATTTATAATTGTTTTAATTCTCTGGTAAAATGAGTTTTATCTTCAAGGAGATTCCTATAAAGGACTTTCAGGCAAATACAGATATTTGATATGCTTGAAAATCCTAAAACTGAAATGGGTAAGAATTTCCAGAACTGACTAAAGCCGCATTCACCAGAATTAGTAACATGGGACTAAATGAACTAAAAGATTATAGTGTTGTGTCTCTTAATGTTTTGTCTTACTTTAAACATTGCTGGTTCTCTCTACTGTTTGCTCTTACAGACTAGGGATACTCCCTCCTAGTTATCTGTAACTTATAGAGATGTAAAAGTGCTCATTTGTAAAAGTGCTCAAAGCATTCACCTTTTCTCTCTATCTGAACCCTCTGAAACCAAAAGGTCTTAGTAAGTATTCTTTCTTCCATGGCAAGCAGTCATTTGCATAAGTTCAATAAGAATCTGTTCTCCTTGTAACAGGAAAGAATTGGAAACACGGGTTATTTTACCAAGGCTTTGACTGGGATGTCATATTTGAAAAGACTCAGATATGACCAGACAGTTTAAAGGAACTAAAGTTGACTTTATGAAACCTGGAGCCATAAAGCCCCTTGGGACTGTTGGCCTGATACCTTGCTTACAGAGTTCCCAGCAGCCTCACCAGGTGAGTAAAGAATGTCACTCCTTGGTAGGTGCAGTCTTGGGAAGAGGAATTCGCCCAAAGGTATTGCAGGCATGCCTCATGGCAAGTACAGGGCTTGGCTTCTGGCCCGGAGAGGATACTAAAAGTTCAACCTAGATATTCCTTATACAAAGTTCCAGCAAAGCAGATTCTAAAAGATCTATTGATCACACTCACTGTTCTTGCTGAGCTTATGTAAATAATAGGCCAAGTTTGTTAAAACTGGACTTGTTTCACAAGTGAATTAGTCCTGATTTGGCTATCTCTGGAAATGAGGGTTATTTTAGAGAGAAAAATTATGTTTTAGTAACACACATTTATGGATGTTAAATTCTAGAGTTGATTGTCTTTAAATGCTTGTTTACCTAAGCTAAACAATTAGAGGTAATCTTCAGAGAAGTTACACAATAGCTCATTTAGATGATCTTCTTGCTTTTTATTTTGTGGGGATATTAGCAGACCCCACAGCACATGATTAAACAACTGGAATAATGAAATTGCCTAAAAGCCAACCTATCGCACTCCATAGGATTAACTATGGACTTGTGGAGATAATGGATGACCCCACTTTCTTTATGAGTGGATTGGATGATTCATGGGGGGCTCCCCTTATCTCTTGATAAGTTTTATCACTTGCCAGTGATCCTCTGTAATCAGGATATTATTAAGGCTGGACCACTCAAAGGTCTTCTTATTGGTTTCATCCCTTAGTCATATTATCCTAGAAGTCACCTCTGTTGAGGTGCAATTGCAAATAGATGCTTTAGTTAAGCATGGAACAGCCCTCCTATAAAAGGAGCCTCAAACCTCACTATGGAACAGTCCCTGAGTGTAATAACTTCACATCAGGTCCAGATTTGTCTTAGAAGGCAAAGGCCACCAATGGATGATGGAGGCCGACTTATTAAATACTGGGCTACACTAACAGATATGCCAGAAATAATACTTAAAATTTGTCAAACTTTAAACCTAGTTACCTGTATGCCTGAACCTGACCTGTACTTCTTTCTCTATAGAGAAAAAAAGGTTATTGATCTTGCTTACTCTATATGGCCAGATTTAAGATGCCCCTGTTAAAAATATGAATGACAGTTGGTTTTCTGATGACAGTAGTTTTCATAGAAAAAAATAAGAAAAGCTAGGTGTGCCATAGTGCTCACTAGCACTTTGCAATTGCCAAAGTCTAAGAATTAACATTTATACTGACTCCAAATATGCTTTCCTGGTACTACATGCCCATGGAGCTATTTGGAAGGAAAGGGGATTGCTATCAAGCCATTACTCCCCAATCAAATATGGGCCTAAGTCACAAAACCCTCCTTATCGCTATACTAAGGATGGCATATATCAAATCTAGGATACATATTTGTGGTTCACACCCACAATTGGACAGCTCAGTTAAAAGGCAGTTTTATGCTGGGAACAAAAGAATCATACCTAGGATACTTGGACAAATAACACACAGTATCGAGGATGGCTATCATTAGAAATGTGTTCCCAAATAATAGTACTCCAGGCTACTGAATGTTTTGCTACTGATTGGGTAAGGTGACCTGGCATTAGATGGCCAGCTCCAAACGGAACCCACTGGATATGTGGAACCAACCTGTGGCCCTGGCTTCCTCCAGAATGGATAGGTCGCTGTACTTTAGGATTTGCCTGGATTCATGGGCGCATTACTAAAACCATTACAACTCCAGCTAATCTCCCCAACTTGAAACAAAGATGGACACAATCTGTTTTTAAATGGTATGATCACTTAGCATCCATTTTTGTTCCATCTGCGGGACTAGAGGATGTCATGTGGCATGTAGAAGCCCTTAATAAATATACTACAAAGGCACTCAATGATTCACTAAATAGCATCTCCCAGCTTAATACCGAAGTGTCACAGATATGCAAGGCAGTCCTACAAAATAGGATGGCCTTGGATGTCCTGACAGCAGCCCAGGGTGGCACATGTGCAATTATCAAGACAGAATGTTACGTATACATCCCAGACTATCACAAAAATGTCACAGGAATAATAAAGGATATGAACACCCAGATTAAGGCCCTACAAGATCCCTCTCTATCTCTCAGTAAATGGTTAAGTACCTAATTTGAAGGAGGACTATGGCCAAATCTCCTTTTCGGGCTTCTTATTCTTATCGCCTTATTAATCTTAATATGTTGCTTTGTTCCATGTTTCTCTACTTGGTGCCGAGACTCCATTGCTACAATGACTACACCACAGCAGATGATCCTTGTCGCGCGCGAGGACGCCTCTTCACTGTCAGCGCTGGATTCAGCTGCCTCCACCTTTGTAACTCCCTTATACGTTCCTACCCTGATCAATATTGACCCGAGCAGGTAGGGACAGCTCTACACCCCTATTCAGCACGAAGAAGTTACAGAAGATGAGACTTTCCACCTTCACCAACTTAAAGATTTAAGGGTCAAAATTGTTCAGGGGGGAATGATGAGGGAGCAGGAGGCTGGCTGAGGACAAAGCAAAAGCTGGCGCCTTGCACTCCCTCTTCACCCGCTCCCCTCCATATGTGTAGCATTCCTCAGGCACCCCTGACTGCCATAAAACGATAAATAGTTAACTTGCAGGGATCGCAATCCTGCAGAACAGGAATCTCCCTTGCCCTACAAGATGTTCTAGAGACCTAAACAGGGAGGTTACCTTATCAATAGCACAAATTTCCAGAGGCAAATAACTCTTGGTTCCTGAAGCCCTAATGTCCCCCTCCCACCATAAACTGGAGGAGACTGGGGTAGAAGGAAATGTAAATGATAGCCAGATCATAATGCCCCACCAAGAATCTCCCAATTATCTTGATGTTAATGGGTGACCTAAAGACGACATTGATCAGGCCATAAGGGCAAAGATTCCCCCCGGCACCTTGTAGGCCCTCCCTAACATGTGAGAACTCTGTTGAAACCTCCCATCCCTTTACCACCTCCCCCCAACCGTGGGGTATATAACATGCCCACCTTCACAACCCAGCGCAGCAGCTCTTTCTGCCCACAGGTCCTGTCCCCGTGCTTTAATAAACCACCATTTTGCACCAATGACGTCTTAAGAATTCTTTCTTTAGTCGTCGGCTCTGAACCTCCTCACCCCACCGAACCTGACTTAGGTTCTGGGACTTCATCAAAACTACATTAAAATTGCTCTCATCAGGGATCCTGCTTCCCTCCTCCCCCACTGCCTCTTTGCCTACTTGTATTATCTGTATGTCAAAAAACAAACAAGTAAACAAACAAACAAAAAACTAAAATGAGATTATTTTCCATTTGAAATTTTTGTATAGTTTAAAAATGCTTCCATATTCTTTGTTGGTACTGTGTCACTATAGAACTTAAGTGCAGAGTTTACACTTAGCTAAATTGTTATGTGAACACATAAATCCTTTATTCTTAGTATTCGTAATTTAAATAAATTGATCTTTGGAAAGTAAAAAAAATGTATATAGAGAAGCAAAGGAACTAGAGTAGCCATTAGAAAAAGAAAAAGGAGAAAGAGAAAAAGAAGAAAAACAGTGTTAGAGGAGAAATCACACTACATAATTTTATGACTAACTATATTCGAGTGAGTATAGTATTGGCAAAAGCGTAAACTCCCAAGTCAAGAGAATGGAAGAGTCCAAAAATGTGTACATATGTACATATACACATGTATATGATCAGTTTAAGAAGCCAAGGTAGTCAAATAGAGAAGAGAAGGTATTTTCAACAAATAGTGCTGGAGCTATTGGACATCCATAAGCAAAACATAAAACAAAACACAACAAAAACCTGACTCAACTCCTATCTTGCACCACATACAAAAATTAACATAAAGTACATAACAGACATAAAAGTAAATGCAAAAATCTAAGATTTTTTGAGGAACATTTTAAGAAAGATTTTTGCACCCTTGAGTTAAGCGAGGATTTTCTGGATAGGACACCACAGTTATGAATCATAAAGGAAAACATGATAAATTAATCTTCATCCAAGTTACCATTTCTTCCTTCAAAATGTTTTTGTAAATTAAAGGACAAACTATAAACTACTGGAAGAAAATGCAAAACACACCTTTTTGCAAACGAACAGTGCTCAAAATTCATAGTTTTGTGGTTTTGTTTGTTTTTGATAGACAGAGAGAGAGAGAGGGAGAGCAGGCAACTGAGGAGGTGCAGAGGAAAAGGGAGAGAGAATCCCAAGCAGCCTCCATGGCCAGCAGGCAGTCCAAAGCGCGGTATGATCTCATGACCCTAAGATCATAACTAAGCCAAAATCAAGGGTCAGTTACTTAAAGGATTTAGCCACCCAGGTATCCTTTCATTTTGTCTTTTTCTTTCTTCTTTTCTTTTCTTTTTTTCCCTTGAGGGGGGAATAAACTCATAACAATAAGAAAATAAGGTCACAGTTAAAAACAGGGTTTGGACAGCTGCTTCACAAAAGAAGATAAATGGGTGATCCATAAGAACATGCAAAAGTGCTCAACATTACTACTAATAGGGAAATGCCAGTTAGACCTATGATTAGATAGCATCACATGTCTATAAGGTTGGATAAAAATGATGCCATGGCAATATCAGTTGCAGATGAGAGTGTGAAACACCTGCAGTTCTCACATATTTCTGGTGGGAATAAAAACCAATCACTGTGGAAAACAAATTGGTAGTATTTTATAATATTAAGCATACATTTACATCCAAACCAACAATCCTGCCCCTCGGAGAGAAAAAAAAAAATGTTCACTCACAGATCTTGATGGCAAAGATATAGTGGTTATAATCATAATTACCCCAAACACAAATGCCCTTCAACTGGTGAATGGATTATCTGTGATATTGCTATATGGTAGAATACTGCTCAGCAGAAAGATTAATAAAAGCACAGGAAACTACAGATATATGCAGTAACATGGACAAATCTCAATTGTACTGTGCAAAGTGAAAAAAGCCAGACTCTAAAAGTTGCATACTATATAATTTCATCTCTATGACATTCTAGAAAAAGTATAGATAAGTAGTTGCCAGTTTCTGACTTTGGACAGAGGAAAGTGACTGCTAAAGAAAATAGAAAAACTGTCATGTGATGCATATAAGCAATGTCTTGATGATTTGTTGGGAATATTCATGTTGTTGTATACCTAAGGGTATATTCCACTATAAATTCACCTCCATGTTCTTTATTGATTTATTTATTTTTAAAGATTTTATTTATTTACTTGCCAGAGAGAGAAAGCAGAATTAAGGGGAGCAGCAGGCAGAGGGAGAAGCAGGTTTCCCACCAAGCAAGGAGCCTGACGTGGGACTCAATCTCAGGACTCTGGGATTATGACCTGAGCCAAAGACCAAAACTTAACCAACTGAGCCACTCAGGGGTCCACATGTTCTTAATTTAAAACAAGCATACAAAACAAATTCCTTTACTGGAAAAGAGCATGGAAAAAACCATGAGTCAAGCAAAAGTGTGATATGTTCTTTGACAGCTTTACAAAATATTTTTCATTGTTGGAAGTGTGGAATGGTAAACTGGGGCTTTGCTTAAATAATTCAGAAATATATTTACATATATTTACACAGAGGCTCTCTAGATTGATCTGGTGATCATGAAACTAAGGTTTCAATTCAAGTAGGAATTCAAGCTCAGTGACTCATTTGGTCTACTTTATTTTTATTTCTACTGTAATTTAATGTCTTGATTTTCTTGAAACATCTCTACTTATGCATTATTTAATAATTAAAAATAAAAGTTGTTTTCTATGAAGTATAGGTTTTAGTGCTACACTGAGGGCTTAATATCTTCTTTTTCCCTGATATTGGGGTTTTACAGCTTTATGGGGACCCTATGATAGTTGTCCTCTAGGATTTTTTTGGCTGGCTTTCTGGGGGAGTGGCCCACTGCAAGGTTTTTCAGGAAGTCTTGCTTGGGTTGAGTCCTCCTGTCTGCTATCAAGGGGCTGGGCTCTGAGGAAACCTGTTTTTCAGGCTTTTGTTCACTGGAGGGTTTTTGTTTTTGTTTTTGTTTTCTCCCTTTGGCAGCTTTTGTTGGTTCTTCAGAGGTTTAGAGGAAAAAACTGAACCCAGACCTCCATCTCAGAGAGAAGCCTCAGTGTGTTCCCCTCTGGGTGGGCCAGACCATATCCCCCTCTGCCACCTCCCACCAGCAGAGCTCGTCCCCAGCCACCATCTCAAGGGTTGCAGGAGCTCCCGCTTGTCTCTGTACCTCAGTGCTATTAAAACCATGAGCAGAAATATCTGTTCCAAAAAAAAAAAAAAAAAAAAAGAAAAGAAAAAAAGAAATATCTGTTCATCTCCTCTGCCCATTTTCTTGATTGGATTATTTGTTCTTTGGGTGTTGAGTTTGTGTTAATCTCTTTATAGATTTTGGATACTAGTTGCGATGACATTAGATGGAACTAGAGGGTATTATACTTAGTGAAATAAGTCAATCGGAGAAAGATAGCTATCATATGATCTCCCTGATATGAGGAAGTGGAGATGCAATATGGGGGGTTTGGGGGGTAGGAAAAGAATATGTGAAACAAGGTGGGATCAGGAGGGAGAGAAACCATAAAAGACTCTTAGTTTGCTAAGAGTCTCTGAGGGTTGCTGGGGGCCATGGGATCAGGAGAGGGTGGTGCGGTTATGGACATTGGGGAGGGTATGTGCTATAGTGAGTGCTGTAAAGTGTGTAAACCTGGCGATTCACAGACCTGTAGCCCTGGGGCTAATAATACATTATATGTTTATAAAAAACAAAACAAAACAAAACAAAAACAAAACTACGAGCAATATTGGTTCAGAGAGCCCTCTTCCAGTGGCTTCCTTTGCTGGGCTGCTGTCTGAGCAGGTCCAGACCACCGGAGAGATCCCAACCAGGGATACCACGCTGAGATTTTCACATCGACCTGGACTGGAAGTGTTCAGACTCTCACTGATCCTAGAGAGCACCAGCTAGCGCCTGCACGGATCCCTGGCAGAGGAAGACATTGTGTGCAACACAGACCCAGGTCGCACGTGCAGGGCAGAGTGCAAAAGGCTGTGGTTCTAGAGAGCACTGGCTGGCATGCACCCAGACTCTCTCACGTGCAGGCAGCTGAGGGACCAAGGCCTAGAGGCTTTGCTGCAGTCTCTCTGGCAAAGTGCCAGCCGTCCTGGGTCCGTGGGCTTAAGCCCAGGCCCATAACTGCCCAATTCCACCAGTTTCCCCTTAAGATCTTTTGCTCCTTTTAACCTGACTCCAAGTTTATGCTGGGCCCCAATCACAGGGCACTCTCATATTGGGGTATTATTTTCCAATGGGCTGCTTCTGGTGGCTTCCTACCCCTTCTGCTTATCCTCTGACATCAATCCAAAATCAGTCAGATCATTCACACTCTGCTGCTTTAACTCACTGGCATCTCATGCCCCTGTAGAGATCCAGAAGTGTATAATCCTACATCTCGGGCTGATTTCATGGGTGTTCAGAGTGTTCTGGTAGATAATCAGCTCACTTTAGAGGACCTGTTGAAATAATGTCTCCACTTCCCCACCATCTTGCCCCCCTCACCTTATTTAATTATTAGTAGCATTATGTTTTCCTCTCCAAAGTGTCTCAATTTCAGCAATAATCACACTGTAACCCTGAAAGATATAGGTAGAAGAACGCATTCTTCCTATGGAGTTTCTAGGAAAAGATGAGGTTCATGCTGCATTTGCTTGGGAGAGAATGCTGTGTATGAAGTTAAATCTTATAGTTACAAAAAAGTAAATGTGTGAGGTTATATACTCAGTGTCTTTAACACACTATCATATGGGAATTAAAAGCTTGCTGAACATGCTACAAATCTTGGTTGGCACTTTTTTCCCCATGAAGTCAGTTACTTTCTTTAAATAGAAAATGACGCCATTGATGAGAATTAAGTCTAAAACCATATTTAGCACTGGGCTCTCTGTATTCCTATTCCATGGAGCATCAACAGAGAGCCAAAAACAAAGGAACAAATAAAAACAACAACAAGAAAAAAGGATGATGAGGTCAATCATGAGCTCTTCTCCCAGTGTTTAATGAAATCAAGTTACAGATTCTTCCCTGTTCTTAGGTCATTGCTCAAAGAGCAGAAAGAAAGCACAAATTAGGGCAGTATTTAAACTATTCACTAAAAATTCCACTGAGAGGGAGGCATGGCCCCTTTTATATCCTACTGTGAGCCCTAAAGAAGTAAAGTGAACTTGGAACCATTACTGAAGTCCAATGAAGCAGCTCTGAGAGTCGCAGGGAAGATGACAGGGCTAGTATTTTCTCCCACCATTGGCACAAAGACAAAGTCCAATAAGTGGATTAGATATTGCCTTTTTTGAAAAGCAGATGAAAGATAAAACAAGTTAAACCATTGGTGAAATTAGAAATCGAACTATAATATTTAAGACTATTTTAAACACATTTCTTTGAAAATATAGATATTGACCCCATTTTCCTTCTTTGGGTCTTATTAAACCACACAAAATCATTAACTTATTTCTTCTGCTAGAACATAGTGAAACTTTTTGCTTACAAAATTAATTCTCTAAATCCCTGTGTGAAACATCTGAATTTTTCTATCTGTAGTTCTAAAATAGACATAATTCAAACTGCAATTTGAAGAACTCGACAACCATTAGAAGAGCAGTTAATACTCAGGAAAAGCTGGCATAGTTCCAAAGCAGTATTCAGGTTGTAAGCTCCATTTGGGATATTTTGCTCAATGTTCAGTTAGTCTTAGTCGTGAAGTGGGAGAGGAAACATAATTTACCCCAAGAAATAGGTGAGTTCCTTTTTAACGAAACAGATAGATAGTAAAGTGTTCCATAAAATGTATTGAGGGAGCAGATCTTGGCAGAAAAATAGAATAGAGGAAGGTGGATAAAATCTGTGCCAATCCCATCAGAATCAGACTTAAAAGTTCATTACTTGGATTCTAATACCTGTTTGGGATCTGGCCTGGTGGAGCAGAAAAAAAGAGTATATTTTATTCTATAAAAAATGCATGGAATAAACTCAGTAAGTTTGTGCCATATCAGTTGAGGGATATGACAGTATTTGACAAGAGGATCAACATTTCTTCAATAAATAAGCCTTGGCACCATATAAGTTCTCCCAAAAGCAAACATTTCATGTTAGCTTAAATTTCTCCTAAAGTGTCACTGTAGGATTCAGTTAAAACATTCTTTAATAATAAAGACAGAGAAATTAGGTGGTGCAATAGAATATAAAACCAGCCTAGCAAGAACTTTGTATCAAAATTATCAGCACGAATCAAGAACACGAGCACCAACGTGGATCTCAGAGATGACTCCATTTTTTAGGAGGAGTGAGTATGAGGTAAAACAGGGCCATCATCCCAGGAATTATCTCAGGACACCAAGTTAAAGATAGTCAAATTTCAAAAATTGTCAAACTGCTAACTTCTGCTCCAGCTGAACACATAAGGATCTCAACAGAAATGACAAGTAACTATCAGTTCCATACACCTATCTGGAAAACCTGACAGTGAGAGGCAGAGCTGGAAATTATGTAAAAGGATATTATCTGTTTCACCTACACAGTTTCTACTAGACTAATTCACTAATCTTGGTCTTAGAACTCTATTTTCTCTATACAAGAAGAGGTTATCCTAAACGTTACAACAATGGACCTTGGAAAATGCCAGGCCTCCATCCTGGTACTACACAAATGTCCAGGTCTGTCTCTTACTATACAGAGTTTGTGATGATATGAGAGGGAAGAACTTCATGAATTAATTTAATAAGCAAACCCTATAGTTACATAATATCAAGAAAAGGAGGGCCTAGGGCTATAATATTTGTTAAGTGTCCAAAGAAATAAATTGGACCTGATTTGAGAGTAAGAATTAGTGTCTAATGATTCTTTATAAGGAAAACCCAAAAGACTCCACCACCAAACTACTAGAACTCATACAACAATTCAGCAACTGTCAGGATACAAAGTCAATGTACAGAAATCAGTGGCTTTCTTATACACTAACAATGAAAATATAGAAAGGGAAATCAGAGAATCAATTCCATTTACTAGAGCACCAAGAACCATAAGATACCTGGGAATAAACCTAACCAAAGAGGTAAAGGATCTGTACTTGAGGAACTACAGAACACTCATGAAAGAAATTGAAGAAGACATAAAAAGATGGAAGATCATTCCATGCTCTGGGATCAGAAGAATAAACATTGTTAAAATTTCAATACTGCCTAGAGCAATCTATACTTTTAATGCCATTCTGATCAAAATTCCACCGGTATTCTTCAAAGATCTGGAGCAAATGATCCAAAAATTTGTATGGAATCAGAAGAGACCCCGAATCGCTAAGGAAATGTTGAAAAACAAAAATAAAACTGGGGGCATCACAGTACCTGATTTCAAGCTTTACTACAAAGCTGTGATCACCAAGACAGCATGGTACTAGCATAAAAATAGACACATAGACCAGTGGAACAGAATAGAGAGTACAGATATGGACCCTCAACTCTATGAACAAATAATCTTTGACAAAACAGGAAAAAATGTACAGTGGAAAAAAGACAGTCTTTTCAATAAATGGTGCTGGGAAAACTGGGCAGCTATATGTAGAAGAATGAAACTCCACCATTCTTTTACACTGTACACAAAGATAAACTCAAAATGGATAAAAGACCTCAATGTAAGACAGGAATCCATCAGAATCCTAGAGGAGAACATAGGCAATAATCTCTTCGATATCAGCCACACAACTTCTTTCAAGATATGTCTCCAAAGGCAAAGGAAACAAAAGCGAAAATGAACTTTTGGGACTTCATCAAAATCAAAAGCTTCTGCACAGCAAAGGAAACAGTCAAGAAAACAAAGAGGCAACCCACGGAATGAGAGAAGATATTTGCAAATGACAGTACAGACAAAAGGTTGATATCCAGGATCTATAATGAACTCCTCAAACTCAACACACACAAAACAGAAAAGCATATCAAAAAATGGGCAGAAGATATGGATAGACACTTCTCCAATGAAGACATACAAATGGCTATCAGACACATGAAAAAATGTTCATCATCACTAGCACTCAGGGAGATTCAAATTAAAACTATAGTGAGATATCACCTTACACCAGTTAGAATGGCCAAAATTATCAAGACAGGAAACAACATGTGTTGGAGTGGATGTGGAGAAAGGGGAATCCTCTTCCACTGTTGGTGGGAATGCAAGTTGGTGCAGCCTCTTTGGAGAACAGTGTGGAGATTCCTCAAGAAATTAAAAATAGAACTTCCCTATGACCCTGCTATTGCACTACTGGGTATTTACCCCAAAGATACAGATGTCGTGAAAACAAGGGCCACCTGTACCCCAATGTTTATAGCAGCAATGGCCACGGTCGCCAAACTGTCGAAAGAACCAAGATGCCCTTCAACGGACGAATGGATAAGGAAGATGTGGTCCATATACACTATGGAGTATTATGCCTCCATCAGAAAGGATGAATACCCAAATTTTGTAGCAACATGGACGGGACTAGAAGAGATTATGCTAAGTGAAATAAGTCAAGCAGAGAGAGTCCATTATCATCTGGTTTCACTTATTTGTGGAGCATAACAAATAGCATAGAGGACATGGGGAGATAGAAAGAAGAAGGGAGTTGGGGGAAATTAGAAGGGGAGGTGAACCATGAGAAACTATGGATTCTGAAAAACAATCCGAGGGTTTTGATGGAGCGGGGGGTGGGAGGTCGGTGTACCAGGTGGTGGGCATTATAGAGGGCACGGATTGCATGTAGCACTGGATGTGGTGCAAAAATAATGAATACTGTTTTCCTGAAAATAAAAAATAAATTAAGAAAAATATTAATAAATTAAAAAAAGAAATAATTCTAGGTAACACATAAAGTGTTCCAACAGTGATCATTGGAATAACTCATACATTCCTTCAGTTGTTATGCCATTAATGAAACAAGTATTTGAATAAAAGCAAATGATTTGCAAAGTTATTGCAGTAGTTTAGGAGATAGATGAGTAAAGTACATTTGGGAAAAAATGATGAATCCCAGTGATACGGAAGTAAAATAGGTAAGACATAATACTGTTGTTTGGGGAAACAGTGTTAAGAAGGGCTTGCATATTTCTGACTTGAAGACCTGTTTGGAGTACTTCTAGAGGGGAGATTATGAAAAGCAAGAAGACTTAGGGAGATAAGTAATCATGAGTTCAGTTTGTATAAAATTTGATATGCTTCTTGAAAATCCAAGTGTAAAGTCAAGTAGGCAAACAATTGTGCCGATCGATAACTCAGAAAAAAGTCTTGGCTCAGTATATAAAAATGAGAACATTCCTGTTTTGTCGAAGATTAATTGACCATAGAGTTGAGGGTCCATATCTGGACTCTCTACTCTGTTCCACTGGTCTATGTGTCTGTTTTTATGCCAGTACCATGCTGTCTTGGTGATCACAGCTTTGTAGAAAAGCTTGAAATCAGGTAACATGATGGCCCTGTTTTATTTTTGTTTTTCAACATTCCCTTAGTGATTCAGGGTCTCTTCTGATTCCATACAAATTTTTGGATCATTTGCTCCAGATCTTTGAAGAATACCGGTGGAATTTTGATCGGAATGGCATTAAAAGTATAGATTGCTCTAGGCAGTATTGAAATTTTAACAATGTTTATTCTTCTGATTCCAGAGCATGGAATGATCTTCCATCTTTTTATGTCTTCTTCAATTTCTTTCATGAGTGTTCTGTAGCTCCTCGAGTACAGATCCTTTACCTCTTTGGTTAGGTTTATTCCCAGGTATCTTATGGTTCTTGGTGCTCTAGTAAATGGAATCAATTCTCTGATTTCCCTTTCTGTATTTTCATTGTTAGGGTATAAGAAAGCCACTGATTTCTGTACATTGACTTTGTATCCTGCCATGTTACTGAATTGTTGTATGAGTTCTAGTAGTTTGGTGGTGGAGTCTTTTGGGTTTTCCATATAAAGAATCATGTCATCTGTGAAGAGACATTGCCAATTTGGATACCTTTTATTTCTCTTTGTTGTCTGATTGCTGTTGCTAGGACTTCTAATACTATGTTGAACAAGAGTGGTGAAAGTGGGCATCCTTGTCTTCTTTCTGATCTCAACGGGAAGGCTGCAAGCTTTTTCCCATTGAGGATAATATTTGCTGTGGGTCTTTCATAGATAGATTTGATGAAAAAAAAATGAGAACATTCAGTTTAAAGCTATTGATTGACGTTCTTGAAATGAATAGGTGTGGGGAGTTCAGGCTAAGAGAAGAAAGGGAAATACTTAGGAACTATGATATTTAAAGATCTTATAGATAAAAACAGCCAAGAGAAAAGCCTGAGTGGTAAAGAAATGGTCAGAAGAAAACTAGTAGGAGTGTATTACGGAGCACAGGGTCATACTACTGAAAAACTAAGTAGTATATTAAATTAAGATTCCAAAGGTTTTCATAGACAATATAGTTTTATGGAAGTGGTTCTGCCACTTTCAATTCAATAAATTGGATTGGAGTGGGCTAAGAGTGAAGAAATGTAAAGAAATGGAAGTAGTAGCTAGCTTTTGAGAAAAATTTTTTTTCTCCACTTTAAACACTGAAAAAGGGGATGGCTGAGGATTCAGAGAGGTATTTATGTTTAGTGGTGGGAAGCTGAAGGATTTCCAGAATGCTGGCTTTTACATTCTACAGGAAGTAAGAGACTTCTGAAACTGCTTAGTATGGTGAAGTAGGAAAGATTGGGAGTCTGCATAGAATGGAGGAAACTGAAATTGCTATTGTGGAAAGTAGAACAATTAGCCAAATAGGAAAATGTTACCTAAATTTGCAACAGTGTTTTTGTGGTGAACAAAAATTGTAGAGATTCTCATTCCAATCTGGTTGTGTAGTCTCCTTCAGCAACGGTCCCTTGCCCAGGTGGACATGCAGAGAACATTGGGCTCATTGTGATAGAGGCAGAGTTTCAGGTTGGAAGACAGTGACTGAAATAAGGGAATAGGGAGTCTGTGCCAAATACAGAAGGAACTAAAGGAAGGAGGTGGTGATGGGTAATGAGAAAAATGAGAAATCCATGAGTTGAGAAGCTCAATGAGGCCAAAGAAAGAAAAGAAATAGTTAAACAAGCAGTCTGGAAGATAGTATGTGGGGTGGAAGGATGGGATGTTTCAAACGGAAGTAGAGGAGTTAGGGGGCATTAGGGTGCCTTTGAGGAGGCCTGATTAGATGGATGAGTGATACTGGAGAAGATGTTATTCACACTGAGATGCAGCAGGAATGGAGGAGTCTGTGGACCATGACTTCCCTAAATGTGGATTTCATAAAATTAGCCAATTATCCAGAAACAAGAAGGGAGGGCAATATAGATGAGGAAATAAAAAGGGATTTCTCAAGCTCAAAGATGAGAATCAGTCTGAAGTGGAATCTGTGTTTTGTAAATGACTTACTTAAGGGGACTACAGAGGAAGCAGTGTCTTCAATAGAGCAAGTTGGAGGAAACAGGAAAATTGAATAACTACTTAAAATTGAGGCTGACATCAAAGAGAGCATTGTGCTGCATACGAAGTAGAAGAATGTTCAACCTAAAGCATTTGGGTCTAATTTGCTCTATTTACCCTTTGTTTATTTATACATTCAGAATATAGGATAACAGAGCCAATATTGATATAACTCACAGAGGCAATGTAATCATGCAAATTCATGGAGTATCCTAATGAATGAGGGAAGAGGATTTCAGTTTCAGACCAAAACATAAACAAAAACAACAAAAAAAAAAACAAAACGAACAAAGAAAAAATGCACCAAAACAACAACAACAACAACTAAAGGAAGGAAACTGCAAAAAAAAGGAACTTGGAATTAAAAGAAGGGGAAGAAGAAGGAGAAAAGGGAAGAGAAGAATGAAGTCCGGTGACTACCATTTTCTCTGACATTACCTTTAAAATGATGAAAAGTACATTTCAGCAATTACACACACACATTGAATTGACTTCTTTCCCAGCATCGCCTTTCTATCTTTTACAGTCTCCTGTTTCTATTTCCAAGGGTGTACATTCTCACTTTATTTGTCTACCACACTAAATATGTTTATTATACAAACAGGATCTAAGTGTTCTATTAACTGTTTCTTTGAATGCACATTCTATTTGTTGAGTTTGTTAGTCTTTCATTAGCTTGGATTTTGTTAACTATATGGTGATTAAATTTATTTAACACATATTTGCAGCACTGCCTACAGTTTTCAAACTACAGTTTCCTGAATCAGCCATGGGCCTCTCCAGGTGCACTCAACTACCTAAGTTAGCTCTATTTCCTTCCTTCCTTCTTTCTTTTTTAAATATTTTATTTATTTATTTGACAGAGAGAGATCACAAGTAGGCAGAGAGGCAGGCAGAGAGAGAGGAAGGGAAGCAGGCCCCCTGCTGAGCAGAGAGCCCGATGTGGGACTCGATCCCAGGACCCTGAGATCATGAGCTGAGCCGAAGGCAGCGGCTTAACCCACTGAGCCACCCAGGTGCCCCAGTTAGCTCTATTTCTAAAGGTAGTCATTAATTTCCCTCCTACTGCCCCCCCCTTTTTTTGGTGTTGAATTCATTTTAGTTTCTTGTTTGTTGATAGTTCCCTTTCTTACTTTCCAACCAGATGATGTATGCTTATTTATTTATTTTTTAAAGATTTTATTTATTTATTTGTCAGAGAGAGTGAGCACAGGCAGAGTGGCAGGCAGAGGCAGAGGGAGAAGCAGGCTCCCTGCTGAGCAAGGGGCCCATTGTGGGACTCGATCCCAGGATGCTGGGATCATGACCCGAGCCAAAGGCAGCTGCTTAACCAACTGAGCCACCCAGGCATCCCTGTATACTTATTTATTTTAGTAATGGTTTTATTGTTTCTGAGCTTGACAGATATGCAGGAGACAAAGTATGACTATCATATATTATTTTGGAATTAGAAATCTTAAGAAAAGTATACATGCACTTAGAAGTGATTCATTAAATATGATGAGAACTAGAGCTTTGTCAATGTCACCTATATTCAAAATAAGAGATTAGTTAAGGAAAGCATTGCCCAATTAAAGTTATCTAATTAAAAATTAAAATTATTATTGTCCACTAATATGGTGAATCAGTTTTCAATCATATTATTTCCAATTTTCTATAAATGCAGAATCATGGTATATGCTTGCTCATTTCAAATTTCTGCTACTTATTTGTAAAATTCTAAGAGTTTATTAGATTTTTGTTAGGATTTGTTTTCTCATTGAATTATACATTTGATTTCTCTCCAACCAACTTAATTTGATAGAATATTTGGAATTACACTCTATTAGGAAAATAAAAGCAGCCTAAACTGTACCACGAACACAACTTAATTAGTTCATGAATATTAAAACAATGGAAAATATATCTGAAATTACTAAGTACTATGTAAACCAAGAACCAAGTGAACTTGTGAATTTTTGCACAAACAATATACATCCAGCCCATGAAATGATAATCTATGTTAAAATACTAAAATGAAGGTATTTCAGCTATACTGATTCAAAGCTTCAGTATTTGACATTTTCTTCTCATAATCATGCATCTATTACATTAAAAACATCTTAGAAGGAATCACAAGCATCATCTTATCGTTCTTGAAAGATGGAGCCTACTTGGGAACTGAAGCCCCACATAGCTATCTTGAAATGCTGAAATATTTCAGTAGTGAATCTAAAACTTAAGACCACATAATACTAAAATGTTGAGGTCATCTGGATTATTTTATATTTTATATTTGAAATGTTTATGTTAACAAATCAGAAAATCTGAAAAAGTGGCATTACTGTGTACTAACAGTTGAAAACAGGGACTTAGAAACATCAGAGAGGTTGCCAAAGATTAGAAAGTGGTTAATGGTAGAATCAGGGTTCAAAGCCAAGTGTGTTTTGCTTCTAAAATATGTTATTCTTCAATAATACAGAGTATACCATAGCCAGGGATTTAGACTATTTCTTACTCAGTCCCTATATTTCAATACACATGAACACACACACACACCTCACTGTAAATATGTGTTTAGAATGATTGCCATGTGAGACATGAATGTGTGTACATGTACATGTGTACATAAGCATACAAATGTTTATATTCACAAAGTTTTATTTAGTAATTTAACAAATACTTCTTGAATAACTAATGTGTCTAGGCAAGTTGAGCAACTTACAAATGTGAATGTAGCTCCATCTTTTCTGTTAGCCCAACGTATCAAAATTGGAACCAGTAAACCATAGTGCTAATTTTGTGTGTAACAGAAATCTTTGTTTATAAAAAGGAACTAAGCACAATATAATCCTAAGGGTTTGAAGTTTTGTTATATTTGTGTAACTTATTATAATATTTATTTTATCTTTCTTCCAAGTATTTTTGTTTAGAATTTAAAGTAGCACAACCTTTTTCCAGAAACTTGTTTTATTGCTAATCCTCAATTAAAACTTATAAAAGGGAATAAAAGTGAAATTAATGCCAGAGATCCTTCAGTAGTCCTTTCATGTATGATACCCAATTTCCCCCAATTATTATTGTTTGCTTTCTTGTACAGAAAATTCTGCAACATTTGTAAAGTACCTTTTAGAATCACAGTCAAAAAATAAAAGTGAGCCTCAGTGGTTTTGGGCCCATATAGTGCCCTCAGTAGCAGCTCATATCTTTGATTTGCCCAACTGGAATGTCATATCCAGATAGAGCATGGATGAATCACTTTTATGGGCTAAGTGTCTTCCTCTGCAGACCACCTTGAATTCTTAATGACTGATTCAGCTTGGTGGCTAGAACTAGAGTTCTTTCTAGGGTAAGGTTATATTCAAGTAACTTTCTTATGATTTCCTATATGGTTAACCATAGAATTATTTTGACCCACGGCATTTCATTTCTCTTCTCCATAAATTTGAATATATTCTTAATTTCAATGTAAACTTCTGGAACATATGTTTTGCACTTGTGATGAAGTACATGAAGACATGGACTTTGGAGTCAGACACACCTGGATTTATTCCTGGATCTATTACTTAAGCTTTATAACCTTGAACATGTTAATATCTCTAAAGCATAACTTCCTTTTTTTCAAAAATAAGGGATGAAATGACCTATCTTATTGGAATTAGTGTAAGGATAAAAAAGATCATAAAACTTCCTGGTAGGGTTCTTGGCTTGTAGGAAGCCTTTAGTAGATGATAGGTATAGTAATTTGTTGGACACTGTTACATTAAGCAATCAACAGTAAAGAGGGTAAATAATTCAAGTTCAAAAATACCATCACAGTTCTAAGTTAAAATTACATAAAAATTTGTTTTTATTTTCTTGCTTTTTCAACTTTAGGGTTCTATTTTATTTTCATATATATATATATATATATATATAGTGAAGAGGTAGTAATTGTAAAACTGCTATATGTGTGGCAATATGATAAATATTTAGGGTTTTATGATTCAAAACATTAATGGCTTTAAGTCTATCTGAAAAGGAAAGATCAGGACATATTGAAGCTCTGAATAATTTAAATGATACATGCACACATGTTGCATTGTATAATAGGGAAAATGAAGATAGGAATTAAAAAGAAGAAATGGGGGCACCTGGGTGGCTAAGTGGGTTGAGCCTCTGCCTTTGGCTGGGGTCATGGTCTCAGGGTCCTGGGATTGAGCCCCACATTGGGGTCTCTGCTCAGCAGGGAGACTGCTTCCTCCTCTCTCTCTCTCTGCCTGCCTCTCTGCCTACTTGTGATCTCTGTCTGTCAAATAAATAAATAAAATTAAATTTTTTTAAAAAAGAAGAAAATGAATAAAGATGAAAATTTAATATGGTCAGAAGAGGCTTGATAAAGGTCTTAGGGAGCTGAGTATGATCTTGAAAGCCAGTTATAATCTCTATAAGAGCTGGGAAATGGTAAACTGGTATAGTTTATGATGGAATGAATATATTATGTCTCATTCACAGAAAATTGGACTTAAATACATATATATGTATACACACACACACACACACACACACACACACACACACAAAACCTCTCTCTTTCTCTCTCTCTAATATGGATACCATGGAGACCAGAAAATTTATGTTGCTTGCTCAGGTATTTAATTACTGGTTAGTGGTCAGGCTTAAACTGGTATCTAGGTCTGTGCTCTTGTTCCAGTACTTTTTTACTGCCATATGTTGAGCTAGCAAACCTTCAAAACCTTCTTGAACTATTCATATAAAATATGTATACAATCCTATCTTTTTTCATAAGTCCATTTTCATTTATAGATATTAGGACTATAGGACTTTTCTTATATTCAGCCATCTCAATGACTAAATCCTGCACCATCAATTTCAGTAGTGTCCTAGAGCAGGATTCTATAGGTTACTGAAAGTCTCAAATCTGTGTTAAGTGATGTCACCTTGGCAGCTTGAAAAAAGCCAGGGTGGGAGTATTTACACCATGGGAGAAATGAATGTTACCAATTATGGCTTCTTCTTCTTCTTTAATTCTGAAGATTCAACTGATAAATATTTTCTAGGACACCACTCTTTGCAATAGTGAATTATATCCATTTCCACTATTAAAATGGCTAAAAGTATAAAATTATTTTTTAATGTCATATGAATGGACTTCAGAGTGATATATGGAAAAGTTAAAGAAATAAAAATCTTCAAAAGAAAAAGATGAAAATGGAGGAATTATTATTTTCTATCAGAGGATTCTCTCATAAGTAAAGAAGAACGATTTTGATATATAAGACATATATGAGCAGTTGCAGTAAAGTGTGTATTGTATTTATGTATGTCAATTTACACAAAATGAATGAAAGTAAATACCATGAATAGATTAAATTCTATCCCAGGAACACAAGGACATCATTGTTCCAAAAAAACCTAATCTACTCTGTTATTTAACAATTGGTGAAATATGAAAAAAACGTTTACTTCAATAGATGAAGATGAAGCATTTGATTAAAAGTGTTAGTAATTAGATACTATGGGATAGATAAGGGGATAATGGCATATGCAAGCTACATCTAGAAAAATTTAATACTTTCTTTCACGTAAGTAAATGATAGCTACAAAATGTACTACATATGACCAACAAAAATGCTTGATTTTATAAATATAAACATACACCTGAAATATGCTGCAAATATTAACCAGATACCACATTGTGGGTGATTTTTTTAGTCCTTAGAATTTAAAATTCTGTTTAAAATTTCTCTACAGTGAATAATTTTGACTATGCTGATTATGAAAATTATGAAAAGGAAATATAGAGATCAGACTTCATTCACAACAAAAAAACTTAAAATATCCAAGAGTTTATTTTTTCAAAAATTTATATATTTTAGAAGAGAGAGAGAGTGGGGTTTTGGGCAGAGGGAGAGAATATTCAAGCAGACTCCCTGCTGAGCACAGAGCCCAGTTCTGGGCTAGATCCCAGGAATCATGGCCTGAGCTGAAACTCAACAACAGAGCCACCCAGGTGCCCCTCCAAAAGCAGCTTTAAATGGGAAGAAATTAAAATTTGATCAATCATAAACATGTAAGAATAAAAGGGAAGAGTAGGAGAAGGAAGACAAAGAAGAAAGACACAGGAAGAGAAGTGAAGGAATGACATTAATTTTACTGAAGTGTGGCATGAGACAAAACTACAAAGAAAAAAAAAATAACTTTATTAGCAGTATCTTTGTGGTATGACCAAATGCGTTCTGTTTTTATTCTCCATACTGGAAAAAATGTCTTCCTATTTTTTAAAGCATGCGTGGATTATTTCAATTTTATCTTTAATATTTAAAGAAAATATGTTATATAGCTTACTTTCTCAAATGTTTTAGGACTTCTGGCAGGAATTCTCTTCAACCACACTGCATCCCCCCAATTTTTTATATATGACTGATCCCCACCATAATTTAGGTCTTGGAGGTGATCCTTGACTGTTTTCTCTAACATGAACCAAGAATAATAGACATTCCTGCATCATCCTTGTTTCTTTTATTGTCCTTACCACAATGATAAGTACATATTAACTTAGATATGTACATGTTAAATGTTTCTTGTTCTCTCACTTATTATTAACTCCAAAAGGGCACTCAGGTCTTCTGTTTTCTTCACCAATATATAATCAATTGCCTAGCACATGACTCATTAGGTAGGAACTCAATAAATAAATTTGAATGAATAATGTAAATGAGGAAGTTGTAACAGAGTTTGGAAGTATAACTGAAATTCTAGAAGTATAAAATAAAAACTGATTTGCCAGACAAATGCTTGAAAATTGTCATCAAAAAAATTGGCCATTAGTGTCCACTTTTTTTTCTTGTTAATACTCTTTCATTACTATTTTTCACTGAGATTCGCTATTCCCCAAACTGAAATATAGACATATCATTTGATAAAAGAATAAGCAATTTTTTTTTTTTTTGCATAGTGTAAGCACCAGAACCAGCACAACCACTTGATGCCTCCAGAGCACATGATGTCAGGAGACATTCATGCCTAGGTTTGTGCAAGCCTCAACCCTGAAACTTCATGACTCTGCAAGTGAGTGACTCCATAAATTCTGTACCCCAGGGGCCTCACGTGTCTCATTCTGGTATCTCTGTTAATTGATATATTATTTATTCTTTCTATAAACTTATCCATGAAAGAGAAAAGAGTGCATCTCCAGGCTGTTTTAGCTTCCCAACCACAGGTTCCTGAATGTCCTTCCCTTCATAAAAAGAGTATTATCTGTGTTCTGACTTTGTTCTTCTCCTTCAATATTATGTTGGCTATTCTTGTCCTTCAGCTCTTTCAAGTAAATTTCAAATCAGTTTGCTGATATCCATAAATTAACTTGATGAGATTTTTGACTGGGATTGTGTTGAATCTATAAACTAATTTGTAATGAACTGATATCTTCACCATATGCAATCTTTATCCATGAATATAGGGTCTCTCAATTTCTTTTGTTCAATGGTACTTTCTATCAGCATTTTAGGTTGTTCCTATATAGATAAAAGGGGTATTTTTAAAATTGGTTCTTTTTCCTTTTCTCCTGCTAGAGGCACAGGGAAATTTTTCTCCACTGTTAACTATGAGGACCTGGTAGAGCTCCTGGAGGTAGAACTCACAAATGTTGTATGGAGGCTCTCCTTGCAGTTTGTTTTTGTTTTATCTTCTAAGTAGGAAACTGGATCCTTCTAATAATCCCTGTGTATAAATAAGAAAACCAAATTAACCATTTAATCTATAATCCATCTAACTATCTATCATCTATCATCTGTCAATCACCTATCCATCCATTGATAATCCACTTACCCATCTATCCATCTATCATCTACCTACCGCCCTCCCTCTCTCCCTAAGAAACCTTTACCTAGCTAATTCAGAAAAGAACATAAAGGAGGGACAAGATGGCGGGGAACTAGGAGGAGGCGCCCTTTCAACCTGTACCCTAAAGTGAGTGGATTACCTTCCAAAGAACTCTGATCACCACAAAATCAGCCTGAGATCAGAATTATACATGTCTGGATCTCTACTGGAGCAGAAGACTCGAGTGGGCAGGTAAAGCGGAGTGGGAAAGTCGGACTGATATCAGAAGATAAAAGGGGGAGGGAGCCACCAGAGGCGACCCATTGGAAAGTAATAACCCAATGCCAGAGTGCCCTGTGTCCGGGGACCAGCATTAACTCAGGAGTCTGGTAGAAAGCACTCAAAAAGAGCAAAGGATCACTGGGGGAAATTGCGGGAATCGGGGTGTTAGGGTTGGGGCTTAAGTCCCCAGACCCAGGGCAGCCAAGCCCTGGTGCAGAGCCAGAGAGAGTGTGGCAGAGAAACCTGGTCTTGGTCCCTGAACCACCAGCACGCCTGAGAGTGCATGGGGCCTGGCTCCCGTGAGGAGCTGGGAGCCTCACCAGCCAACAGAAGCACAGCCTTTTGCACTCCCCACGCGAGTGCCCTGCCTTGCCATCAGAGTCCAAGTCGTGCCCTGCGCCCTCCCCTGAGAGAGGTGCACACAGGCGCCAACCCAGTGCTCTCAGACCCAGAAAGACCAGGCACTCCCAGCCCAGGCCAGAGGGAAAATCTCAGTGAGCGATCTCTGCTTGGAACTTCTCTGGCAGTCTGGAGCTGCCCAGACAGTGGTTTTGGGTACAAGCAAAAAATCCTGAGTCCCCAGGGACCGCGACTGGGAACCTGCTCTGCCAGCAGCCAGGGGGGATTTATTTGGGCTCTGCAGCCCAGACTGAGGCTTCTCTCTGAGAGGGAGATCAGGGTGCAGTTTGCTTTCCTCTAAACCTACAAAAACCACCAAAAGTGGTCAAGGCGAGAGAGAAAAACAAAAGTGAACAAATAAAAAAACCTCCAGAGAACAAAAGCCTGAAAAAACCAGTTTCCTCAGAGCCCACCCCCTTGAGGGGGGCGGGAGGACTTCACTCAGAGAACATCATTGACTGAAAACCCACGTGGCAGGCCCCTCCCCCAGAAAACCAACCAGGAAAGGAAAAAAAAGAAAAAAAGATGACAAGAGAACAACCACCACTACTTCATAGGACAATTTTTATTATTAATTCGTTACCATTATTCTGGCTCATTTTTTTATAGAGATAATTTTTTATTATTATAAAGATAATTTTTTAACCTATTTACTGTCACAGTGAGATGTCCAGTACATCAAATTCCATAATAACCTTCTAACCTGAACTTTTTGGTACATACACCTGTGTTTTCCTTTTGCATTTCTATTTTTAAATTTCTTTTTTTTTTAATTTTAGTTTAGTTTAGTCTAGTTTATTCTTTTTTTAATATTTATTTTCTTTTTTTTTAAATATAATTTTTTTATTTTTTATAAACATATATTTTTATCCCCAGGGGTACAGGTCTGTGAATCACCAGGTTTACACACTTCACATCACTCACCAAAACACATACCCTCCCCAATGTCCATAATACCACCCCCTTCTCCCAAACCCCCTCCCCCCAGCAACCCTCAGTTTGTTTTGTGAGATTAAGAGTCACTTATGGTTTGTCTCCCTCCCAATCCCATCTTCTTTCATTTATTCTTCTCGTACCCACTTAAGCCCCCATGTTGCATCACCACTTCCTCATATCAGGGAGATCCTATGATAGTTGTCTTTCTCTGCTTGACTTATTTCGCTAAGCATGATATGCTCTAGTTCCATCCATGTTGTCGCAAATGGCAAGATTTCATTTCTTTTGATGGCTGCATAGTATTCCATTGTGTATATATACCACATCTTCTTGATCTATTCATCTGTTGATGGACATCTAGGTTCTTTCCATAGTTTGGCTATTGTGGACATTGCTGCTATAAACATTCGGGTGCACGTGCCCCTTTGGATCACTACGTTTGTATCTTTAGGGTAAATACCCAATAGTGCAATTGCTGGGTCATAGGGCAGTTCTATTTTCAACATTTTGAGGAACCTCCATGCTGTTTTCCAGAGAGGTTGCACCAGCTTGCATTCCCACCAACAGTGTAGGAGGGTTCCCCTTTCTCCGCATCCTCGCCAGCATCTGTCATTTCCTGACTTGTTGATTTTAGCCATTCTGACTGGTGTGAGGTGATATCGCATTGTGGTTTTGATTTGTATTTCCCTGATGCCAAGTGATATGGAGCATTTTTTCATGTGTCTGTTCGCCATCTGGATGTCTTCTTTGCAGAAATGTCTGTTCATGTCCTCTGCCCATTTCTTGATTGGATTATTTGTTCTTTGGGTGTTGAGTTTGCTAAGTTCTTTATAGATTCTGGACACTAGTCCTATATCTGATATGTCGTTTGCAAATATCTTCTCCCATTCTGTCAGTTGTCTTTTGATTTTGTTAACTGTTTCCTTTGCTGTGCAAAAGCTTTTGATCTTGATGAAATCCCAATAGTTCATTTTTGCCCTTGCTTCCCTTGACTTTGGCGTTGTTCCTAGGAAGATGTTGCTGCGGCTGAGGTCGAAGAGGTTGCTGCCTGTGTTCTCCTCAAGGATTTTGATGGATTCCTTTCGCACATTGAGGTCCTTCATCCATTTTGAGTCTATTTTTGTGTGTGGTGTAAGGAAATGGTCCAATTTCATTTTTCTGCATGTGGCTGTCCAATTTTCCCAGCACCATTTATTGAAGAGGCTGTCTTTTTTCCATTGGACATTCTTTCCTGCTTTGTCGAAGATTAGTTGACCATAGAGTTGAGAGTCTATTTCTGGGCTTTCTATTCTGTTCCATTGATCTATGGGTCTGTTTTTGTGCCAGTACCATGCTGTCTTGATGATGACAGCTTTGTAATAGAGCTTGAAGTCCGGGATTGTGATGCCACCAACGTTGGCTTTCTTTTTCAATATCCCTTTAGCTATTCGAGGTCTTTTCTGGTTCCATATAAATTTTAGAATTATTTGTTCCATTTCTTTGAAAAAGATGGATGGTACTTTGATAGGAATTGCATTAAATGTGTAGATTGCTTTAGGTAACATAGACATTTTCACAATATTTATTCTTCCAATCCAGGAGCATGGAACATTTTTCCATTTCTTTGTGTCTTCCTCAATTTCTTTCATGAGTACTTTATAGTTTTCTGAGTATAGATTCTGTGTCTCTTTGGTTAGGTTTATTCCTAGGTATCTTATGGTTTTGGGTGCAATTGTAAATGGGATTGACTCCTTAATTTCCCTTTCTTCTGTCTTGCTGTTGGTGTAGAGAAATGCAACTGATTTCTGTGCATTGATTTTATATCCTGACACTTTACTGAATTCCTGTATAAGTTCTAGCAGTTTTGGAGTGGAGTCTTTTGGGTTTTCCACATATAGTATCATATCATCTGCGAAGAGTGATAATTTGACTTCTTCTTTGCCGATTTGGATGCCTTTAATTTCCTTTTCTTGTCTGATTGCTGAGGCTAGGACCTCTAGTACTATGTTGAATAGCAGTGGTGATAATGGACATCCCTGCCGTGTTCCTGACCTTAGCGGAAAATCTTTCAGTTTTTCTCCATTGAGAATGATATTTGCGGTGGGTTTTTCATAGATGGCTTTGATTATATTGAGGTATGTGCCCTCTATCCCTACACTTTGAAGAGTTTTGATCAGGAAGGGATGCTGTACTTTGTCAAATGCTTTTTCAGCATCTATTGAGAGTATCATATGGTTCTTGTTCTTACTTTTATTGATGTGTTGTATCACATTGACTGATTTGCGGATGTTGAACCAAACTTGCAGCCCTGGAATAAATCCCACTTGGTCGTGGTGAATAATCTTTTTAATGTACTGTTGAATCCTATTGGCTAGTATTTTGTTGAGTATTTTTGCATCTGTGTTCATCAAGGATATTGGTCTATAGCTCTCTTTTTTGGTGGGATCCTTGCCTGGTTTTGGGATCAAGGTGATGCTGGCCTCATAAAATGAGTTTGGAAGTTTTCCTTCCATTTCTATTTTTTGGAACAGTTTCAGGAGAATAGGAATTAGTTCTTCTTTAAATGTTTGGTAGAATTCCCCCGGGAAGCCATCTGGCCCTGGGCTTTTGTTTGTTTGGAGATTTTTAATGACTGTTTCAATCTCCTTACTGGTTATGGGTCTGTTCAGGCTTTCTTTTGCTTCCTGGTTCAATTGTGGTAGTTTATATGTTTCTAGGAATGCATCCATTTCTTCCAGATTGTCAAATTTATTGCCGTAGAGTTGCTCATAGTATGTTCTTATAATAGTTTGTATTTCTTTGGTGTTAGTTGTGATCTCTCCTCTTTCATTCATGATTTTATTTATTTGGGTCCTTTCTCTTTTCTTTTTGAAAAGTCGGGCCAGGGGTTTATCAATTTTATTAATTCTTTCAAAGAACCAGCTCCTACTTTCGTTGATTTGTTCTATTGTTTTTTTGGTTTCTATTTCATTGATTTCTGCTCTGATCTTTATGATTTCTCTTCTCCTGCTAGGCTTAGGGTTTCTATCTTGTTCTTTTTCCAGCTCCTTTAGGTGTAGGGTTAGATTGTGTACCTGAGACCTTTCTTGTTTCTTGAGAAAGGCTTGTACTGCTATATATTTTCCTCTCAGGACTGCCTTTGTTGTGTCCCACAGATTTTGAACCATTGTATTTTCATTATCATTTGTTTCCATGATTTTTTTCAATTCTTCTTTAATTTCCCGTTTGACCCATTCATTCTTTAGAAGGATGCTGTTTAGTCTCCATGTATTTGGGTTCTTTTCAAACTTCCTTTTGTGGTTGAGTTCTAGCTTTAGAGCATTGTGGTCTGAAACTATGCAGGGAATGATCCCAATCTTTTGATACCGGTTGAGTCCTGATTTAGGACCGAGGATGTGATCTATTCTGGAGAATGTTCCATGTGCACTAGAGAAGAATGTGTATTCTGTTGCTTTGGGATGAAATGTTCTGAATGTATCTGTGATGTCCATCTGGTCCAGTGTGTCGTTTAAGGCCTTTATTTCCTTGCTGATCTTTTGCTTGGATGATCTGTCCATTTCAGTGAGGGGAGTGTTAAAGTCCCCTACTATTATTGTATTATTGTTGATGTGTTTCTTTGATTTTGTTATTAATTGGTTTATATAGTTGGCTGCTCCCACGTTGGGGGCATAGATATTTAAAATTGTTAAATCTTCTTGTTGGACAGACCCTTTGAGTATGATATAGTGTCCTTCCTCATCTCTTATTATAGTCTTTGGCTTAAAATCTAATTGATCTGATATAAGGATTGCCACTCCTGCTTTCTTCTGATGTCCATTAGCATGGTAAATTCTTTTCCACCCCCTCACTTTAAATCTGGAGGTGTCTTCGGGCTTAAAATGAGTTTCTTGGAGGCAACATATAGATGGGTTTTGTTTTTTTATCCATTCTGATACCCTGTGTCTTTTGACAGGGGCATTTAGCCCATTCACATTCAGGGTAACTATTGAGAGATATGAATTTAGGGCCATTGTATTGCCTGTAAGGTGGCTGTTACTGTATATGGTCTCTGTTCCTTTCTGATCTACCACTTGTAGGATCTCTCTTTGCTTAGAGGACCCCTTTCAAGATTTCCTGTAGAGCTGGTTTGGTGTTTGCAAATTCTTTCAGTTGTTGTTTGTCCTGGAAGCTTTTAATCTCTCCTTCTATTTTCAATGATAGCCTAGCTGGATATAGTATTCTGGGCTGCATGTTTTTCTCATTTAGTGCTCTGAAAATATCATGCCAGCTCTTTCTGGCCTGCCAGGTCTCTGTGGATAAGTCAGCTGCCAATCTAATATTTTTACCATTGTATGTTACAGACTTCTTTTCCCGGGCTGCTTTCAGGATTTTCTCTTTGTCACTGAGACTTGTAAATTTTACTATTAGGTGACGGGGTGTGGGCCTATTCTTATTGATTTTGAGGGGCGTTCTCTGAACCTCCTGAATTTTGATGCTCGTTCCCTTTGCCATATTGGGGAAATTCTCCCCAATAATTCTCTCTAGTATACCTTCTGCTCCCCTCTCTGTTTCTTCTTCTTCTGGAATCCCAATTATCCTAATGTTGTTTCGTCTTATGGTGTCACTTATCTCTCGAATTCTCCCCTCGTGGTCCAGTAGCTGTTTGTCCCTCTTTTGCTCAGCTTCTTTATTCTCTGTCATTTGGTCTTCTATATCACTAATTCTTTCTTCTGCCTCATTTATCCTAGCAGTGAGAGCCTCCATTTTTGATTGCACCTCATTAATAGCTTTTTTGATTTCAACTTGGTTAGATTTTAGTTCTTTTATTTCTCCAGAAAGGGCTTTTATATCTCTCGAGAGGGTTTCTCTAATATCTTCCATGCCTTTTTCGAGCCCGGCTAGAACCTTGAGAATTGTCATTCTGAACTCTAGATCTGACATATTACCAATGTCTGTATTGATTAGGTCCCTAGCCTTCGGTACTGCCTCTTGTTCTTTTTTTTGTGTTGAATTTTTCCGTCTTGTCATTTTGGCCAGATAAGAGTATATGAAGGGGCAAGTAAAATACTAAAAGGGTGGCAACAACCCCAGGAAAATATGCTTTAACCAAATTAGAAGAGATCCAAAATCGTGAGGGGGGAGAAAAGGGATAAAAAGAGGTTCAAAAAGGAAGAAATAATAAAAAAAAAAAGAAAAAAGAATAAAAAAAGAAAAGAATTTTTTAAAAAAGAAAACACCTAAGAAAAATATAAAAAAGAAAAAATATATGTATTAGATAAACTAGTAAAAAATCGTTAAAAAAGAAAAAGGTAACAGTTAAAAAAAAAAAATTTACCCGAAGGCAAAAAAAAAAAAAAAAAATATGAAAAAGAAAAAAAGTAAATTAACCGCAAGACTAAAAAAAATCACAGGGAAAAAGCCATGAGTTCTGTGCTTTGCTTTCTCCTCCTCTAGAATTTTGCTGCTCTCCTTGGTATTGAAACCGCACTCCTTGGTAGGTGAACTTGGTCTCGGCTGGATTTCTTGTTGATCTTCTGGGGGAGGGGCCTGTTGTAGTGATTCTCAAGTGTCTTTGCCCCAGGCGGAATTACACCTCCCTTACCCAGGGCCGGGGTGAGTAATCCGCTCGGGTTTGCTTTCAGGAGCTTTTGTTCCCTGAGCGCTTTCCGTAGAGTTCCGGAGGACGGGAATACAAATGGCGGCCTCCTGGTCTCCGGCCCGGAGGAGCCGAGAGCCCAGGGCCGCACTCCTCAGTGCGCGCTCAGAGAACCGCGCTCAGTTACTCCCGTCTGCCTGACCTCCGGCCGCGCTCCGAGCTCACCAAGCCTGTGACCGGTTCAAGGTCACCCCGAGCTGCGAGCTTACTGTCGGCTCTGTCTCTGTAGCCGGCTTTCCCGTTCCAATACCCGCAAGCTCTGCGACACTCAGACACCCCCGATCCTTCTGTGACCCTGCGGGACCTGAGGCCACGCTGACCCCGTGTGGGCTTTGCCCCGGTAGCCTCTGGAGTGATGTCCCTCAGCGGAACAGACTTTTAAAAGTCCCGATTTTGTTCGCTGTTGCTCTGCCGCTTGCCGGGAGCCGGCCCCTCCCCCCAGGGTCTATCTTCCCGTCGCTTTGGATTCACTTCTCCGCCGGTCCTACCTTTCAGAAAGTGGTTGTTTTTCTGTTTCCAGAATTGCTGTTCTTCTTCTCTTCGATCTGCCGATGGATTTTCAGGTGTTTGCAATCTTTAGATAAGCTATCTAGCTGATCTCTGGCTAGCTGAAGTAGTCTCGGCCTGCTACTTCTCCGCCATCTTGACTCCTCCCCTAATATTTATTTTCTAATATTCATATAGAGTTAAACTTCAAGGCAATCCCCTTTCCCCAATCAATGCCACCCCTATAGGTAAACCAATTCCTAATCCCCCTTTATCTTAAGAAAGTTGAGTCCTTTAACAAAGGTATCAGGATACATCCAGGAAGAATCAAAACAACCTTCCTCACCCACATTGAGTATTTACAACCACTCTCCCATCTTTTTCTTCCACCAGTGTTTCTGTGTTTTTGTGTTTGTCCTGATAGTATATAAATCTTACACTCGGGCTTCTTTTTGACAAGGATCTTCCTTTATTTGCATATATATATATATATATATATATATATATATATATATTACTTTTTCTCTCTAGTCATATACTTTTATCCGTCTTTTTTTTTTTTTTGTCTGTTTTTGTTTGTATATTTCATAAATCTTACCTAGGGGCCCATTTGGGTGGAACGTTCTCTTTTATCTCAACTTTCGTTCCTGTCTCTCTCTCTCTCTTTTTTTTCTTTTTTCATTTCTTTTTCCAGTCAATTGGGTGGGGGACCCTGATTGCTTAGAAGCTTTCCAGGGTGCACCTTGACTGCACCACGGCCGATACATCCAGCTACACCCATTCAGCCATCTCTTACAAAAATGACTAGGAGGAGGAATGCCCAACAGAAGAAAAATACAGAGGATGGGCCTTCTGCAACAGAGCTAATGGCTATCAACATAGACAATATGACAGAAAGAGAATTCAGGCTAACAATTATCCAAGCAATAGCTAGGTTAGAGAAAGCCATGGGTGACCAAATGGAATTGATTAGGGCCAAACGGAAAACGACCAGAGACCATGTTTTCAATACTAGGGAAGAGCTGAAAGGTACCAGGGATGAGCTTCACAATGCTCTCAATGAGTTCCAATCTAATCTAAATTCTCTCAAAGCTAGAGTAACTGAGACAGAAGATAGAATTAGTGAGCTGGAGGACAAACAGATAGAGAGAAAGGATCTGGAGGAAGCCAGGAACAAACAGCTTAGAAGCCACGAAAATAGAATCAGGGTGATAAATTATGCCATGAAACATTCCAACGTCAGAATTCTTGGAATCCCTGAAGGGGAGGAGAAAGAAAGTAGTCTAGAAGATATAGTGGAACAAGTTCTTCATGAAAATTTTCCGAATCTCGTGAATGGAACCAGTGTTCATGTATTAGAGGCCTAACGGTTTCCCTCCAAGATTACAGATTCTCGAAAGTACTCGAGACACCTAATAGTAAGAATGATGAATTATAATTGTAGGCAGACCTCTTGAAAGCAGCTAGGACAAAGAAGATCCTTACATAAGAGGAAAGCCCATCAGAATAACGTCAGACCTGTCCATAGAGACAGACCTGGCAAGCAAGAAAGGGCTGGCACGATATATTCAGAGCATTAAATGAGAAGAACATGCAGTCAAGAATACTTTATCCAGCAAGACTGACATTCAAAATGGATGGAGAGATAAAGAGTTTCCAGGACTGGCAAGGCTTAAAAAACTATGCAACCACCAAGCCAATAGCAGGAAATATTAAGGGGGGTTCTATAAAAGAGGAAAAAGCCCAAGAATAGTAATAACAGAAATATAGAGAAAATATACAGAAAGAAAGTCTTCAAAGGTAGCACTATGTCAATAAAATTGTATCTATCAATAAAATCACCCTCAATGTGAATGGCCTAAATGCGCCCATAAAACGGCACAGGGTTGCAGACTGGATAAAATGATAGGACCCATCCATATGTTGTCTACAAGAGACCCATTTTGAACCTAAAGATACACCCAGACTGAAATTGAAGGGACGGAGAAGCATCGTTCATGCCAATGGGCCTCAAAAGAAGGCTGGGGTAGTGATTCTCATATCAGACAAATTAGAATTTAAACTAAAGACTGTAGTAAGAGATACAGAAGGACACTACATCATTCTTAAAGGGAATATCCACCAAGATGATCTAACAATTGTAAAATCTATGCCCCCAATATGGGAGCAGCCAATTACATAAGAAAACTGCTAATCAAGATAAAGAGTCATATTGATATGAATACACTAATCATTGGAGATCTTAACATGCTTCTCTCAGAAATAGACAGATCATCGAAGCAGAAAATCAATAAAGAAACAAGAGCATTGAATGATACTTTGGACCAGATGGACCTCATAGATATATACAGAACATTCCACCCTAAAACAACAGAATACTCATTCTTCTCAAGTGCACATGGAACCTTCTCCAGAATAGACCACATACTGGGTCACAAATCAGGACTCAACCGATACCAAAAGACTGAGATTATTCCCTGCATGTTCTTAGATCACAATGCTTTGAAATTGGAGCTCAATCACAAGGAAAAGTTCCGAAGAAACTCAAACACCTGGAAGCTAAAGATCACCTTGCTAAAGAATGCTTGGGTCCACCAGGAGATCAAAGAAGAACTGAAACAATTCATGGAAACCAATGAGAATGAAGACACTTCGGTCCAAAACCTATGGGTTAGAGCAAAGACGGTCCTAAGGGGGAAATACATAGCCACCCAAGCCTACCTCCAAAAAACTGAAAAATCCAGAACACACCAGCTGTCTCTACACCTTAAAAAACTGGAGAATCAACAACAAAACAAACCAACTCCACACATAAGAAGGGAAATCATCAAGATTAGAGCTGAGATCAATGAAGTAGAAACCAGAGATACAGTAGAATGTATCAATGAGACTAGAAGCTGGTTTTTTGAAAGAATCAATAAGATCGACAAACCATTGGCCACACTAATCCAAAAAAAGAGAGAAAGCCCAAATTCATAAAATTATGAATGTAAAGGGAGAGATCACAACTACCACCAAGGAAGTAGAAACAATCATCAGAAGTTATTATCAACAGTTATATGCCAATAAGCTAAGCAACCTAGATGACATGGATGCATTCCTGGAAAACTATAAGCTCCCAAAATTGAACCAGGAAGAAATTGACACCTGAATAGACTTATATCCTGTAAGGAGATTGAAGCAGTGATCAAAAACCTCACAAAAAAACAAAAAGCTGATGGATGCCCTGGGGAATTCTACCAAACTTTCAAAGAAGAAATAACACTCTTCTCCTGAAGCTGTTTCAAAAAATTGAAGCAGAAGGAAAACTTCCAGACTCTTTCTATGAAACCAGCATTACCCTGATCCCCAAACCAGGCAAAGACCCTACCAAAAAGGAGAATTTCAGACCAATATCACTGACCAATATGGATGCTAAGATTCTCAACAAGATCCTAGCAAACAGGATCCAACAGCACATTAAAACGATTATCCACCATGACCGGCCGGGACTCATTATTGAAGTAAAAGAATGGTTCAACATTCTCAAATCAATCAATGTGATAGAACAAATTAATAAGAGAAGAGCGAAGAACGACATGGTCCTCTCAATTGATGCAGAAAAAGCTTTTGACAAAATCCAGCATCCGTTCCTGATTAAAACGCTTCAAGTACAGGGAAAGAGGGAACATTCCTGAACCTCATCAAATCTATCTATGAAAGAACCACAGCAAATATCATCCTCAATGGGAAAAAGCTTGCAGCCTTCCTGTTGAGGTCAGGAACACGACAAGGATGCCCACTATCACCACTCTTGTTCAACACAGTATCAGAAGTCCTAGCAACTGCAAACAGACAACAAAGAGAAATAAAAGGTATCCAAATTGGCAATGTCTCTTCACAGATGACATGATTCTTTATATGGAAAACCCAAAAGACTCACCCCCAAACTACTAGAACTCATACAGCAATTCTGTAACGTGGCAGGATACAAAGTCAATGTACAGAAATCAGTGGCTTTCTTATACCCTAACAATGAAAATACAGAAAGGGAAATCAGAGAATCGATTCCATTTACTATAGCACCAAGAACCATAAGATACCTGGGAAAAAACCTAACCAAAGAGGTAAAGGAACTGTATTCGAGGAACTACAGAACACTCATGAAAGAAATTGAAGAAGACACAAAAATATGGAAGACCATTTCATGCTCTGGGATCGGAAGAATAAACATTGTTAAAATGTCTAACCTGCCTAGAACAAATTTTAATGCCATGCTGATAAAAATTCCAATGGTATTTTTCAAAGAGTTGGAGCAAATAATACTAAAATTTTTATGGAAACAGAAGATACCCTGAATCACTAAGGAAATGTTGAAAAACAAAAATAAAAGTGGCAGCATCACGTTACCTGATTTCAAGCTTTACTACAAAGCTGTGATCACCAAGACAGCATGGTACTGGCATAAAAACAGACACATAGACCAGTGGAACAGAGTAGAGAGCCCAGATATGGACCCTCAACTCTATGGGCAAAAATCTTCGACAAAACAGGAAAAAATATACAGTGAAAAAAAGACAGTCTCTTCAATAAATCGTGCTGGAAAAACTGGACAGCTATATGTGGAAGAATGAAACTCGAGCATTCTCTTACACCACACACACACAGATAAACTCAAAATGGATAAAAGACCTCAATGTGAGGCAGGAATCCATCAGAATCCTAGAGGAGAACATAAGCAGTAATCTCTTTGATATCAGCCACGCAACTTCTTTCAAGATATGTCTCCAAAGGCAAAGGAAACAAAAGCGAAAATGAACTTTTGGGACTTCATCAAAATCAAAAGCTTCTGCACAGCAAAGAAAACAGTCAAGGAAACAAAGAGGTAACCCACGGAACGGGAGAAGGTATTTGCAAATGACAGTACAGACAAAAGGTTGATATCCAGGATCTATAAAGAACTCCTCAAACTCAACAGACACAAAACAGAGAATCATATCAAAAAAAATGGGCAGAAGATATGAACAGACACTTTTCCAATGAAGACATAAAAATGGCTATCTGCACATGAAAAAATGTTCATCATCACTAGCTATCAGGGAGATTTAAATTAAAACCACATTGAGATACCACCTTACATCAGTTAGAATGGCCAAAATTAGCAGGACAGGAAAGAACATGTGTTGGAGTGGATGTGGAGAAACGGGAACCCTCTTCCACTGTTGGTGGGAATGCAGGTTGGTGCAGCCTCTTTGGAGAACAGTGTGGAGATTCCTCAAGAAATTAAAAATAGAACTTCCCTATGACCCTGCCATTGAACTACTGGGTATTTACCCCAAAGATACAGATGTCGTGAAAGAAAGGCCATCTGTACCCCAATGTTTATAGCAGCAATGGCCACGGTTGCCCAACTGTCGAAAGAACCAAGATGCCCTTCAACGGATGAATGGATAAGGAAGATGTGGTCCATATACACTATGGAGTATTATGCCTCCATCAGAAAGGATGAATACCCAACTTTGTAGCCACATGGACGGGACTGGAAGAGATTATGCTGAATGAAATAAGTCAAGCAGAGAGAGTCAATCATCATATGGTTTCACTTATTTGTGGAGCATAACAAATAACATGGAGGACAGGGGTGTTAGAGAGAAGAAGGGAGTTGGGGGAAATTGGAAAGGGAGGTGAACCATGAGAGACTATGGACTGTGAAAAACAATCTGAGGGGTTTGAAGTAGCAAGGGGTGGGCAGTTGGGGGAACCAGGTGGTGGGTATTAGAGAGGGCATGGATTGCATGGAGCACTGGGTGTGGTGCAAAAACAATGAATATTGTTATGCTGAAAACAAATAAATAAATAAATAAATTTTAAAAAGTAAAGGGGAAAAAACAAAACAAAACAAAAAAACAACAAATGTCCTCTGAGAATAAAAGAAAATGCCTATCATTAAAAAAAAAAACCAACTTGTGTAGCACAGAAGTGTCAGAATAGATCTATTCATTTATCCCCCTTAACACAATTTCTTTCAGAAAGATGTTTCTTGAGATCCTTCTTGACACTGATTTTTGGATTTGACATCAGAAGCAAAGGCTACAATGAAAAATAAACAGCTGGGACTACATCAAACTAAAAGCCTTCGGCAGAGCAAAGGAATCTCATCATCAACACGTTGAAAAGACAACATACTAAAGAGGAGAAAATATTTGCAAACTATCTAACTGGTAAAAGTTTCATATCCAAAATACTGAAGAACTCATATAACTCAATAGCACAAGAACAGATAGCAGTTACGAAATCAGCAGAGTTCAGAATAGATATTTTTCCAAAGAAAACACACAGAGGGTCAAAAAATACATGAAACGATTTCACCAACACTTATCACCAGTGAAATGCAAATCAAAGCCCAAAGTGATGTCACCTGATACCTGTCAGAATGGCTAGTATCCAAAAGACCAAAAATAACAAACGCTAGCCAAAATGTGGAGGAAAGGGAACTGTGTTGTTGGTGGGACTGTAAATGGGTGCAGCCACTATGGAAACAGTATTAAGTTTCCTCAAAGAATTCAACATGGGGCACCTGACTGACTAAGTCAGAAGAATGAGTGACTTGACCTTAGGGTCAAGAGGATGAGCCCCACATTGGGGGCAGAGAGTACTTTTAAACAGTCAATATAAAACAACCATATCATCCAGAAACTCCCCTCTTACATATTAGAATAAAGCCAAACCTTCTCTTATCTAAAATGAATAGTTTGTTGTGCTCCACTGTTTCATTCCAGCACTGAAGAGTCTCTGCTCCCTTGAAGTAGACTGTGAAGGGTCCTGGCCACCAAGCTAAGGTCTAAAGTCCCAAGCCAGCTGCCATCCAGAGCTCTACTCAAATCCTGAGAAGTTAGCTCTCAGTCTACTTTCCTTGTACCCACAGTTCTGTCATTCCCCAATCTCTCAAGGCCCAGCCCACCATCCCAGGGAGCTTGACATAGCTTGTGGGTCTGGCTGACCCTGGACTTGCTGGGTCAGCACTGAGCCCAAAGCTATATCCTAAGCTGCCCACTACAAATATGCCTGGGTCATAGAAACGTATTAGCTACTTAGCAGAATTCTCAGAAGGGTCTCACAAGCACAGACCCCCAATCTATATACTTGCTGATTAGGAAGCATCCCCCAGCTATTGCAGGCCCGCTGTATCCAATGTGCCATCAGGTGTTGTGTGCAAAATCCTTCCACTCTTGTCCCTCAAACAGCCTAGACTCTCACCAGCCAGTGAGAACTGGTTAAGTTACATGCACATGATCACCAAAATCTGCTGTCTATAAGCCCTCTGCTACTCATGCATATATTTCCTTCCCAGCTTAGCAGTATCTGGAACTTATCACACATTACCGAGTCTTCTGATCTTGAATCCTTTGACTCTTCATCTATCCCATGGTCTGATGTGCTTGGTGTCTTCCTTCTGCCTTCAGAAATATTTTTCTTCATAAGGTCCAGCCCTCAGATCTGAGTGCTGCATTAACCCATGGAGTCCACCAGGTAACTCTCTTGATCCTTAGAGCTTCCCCATTGATGGCATGGGAACAATAATCTGGAGTTTATGGACCTCGGAGTTTCTGGAGTGAATAAGTGACATTTTTCAATCCAGCAGTCTCAGATTTTGTTTTATGGAGGAAAATATTGACACTGACGGCAAACAAATCCATTCAAATGCAACATATTTCATAAATATGCATGTTCAAAAAGGAAAATTCAAACCGTAATTTGTCTCATTTTATATTTATATTTACTCAAAATGACAACCTAAGTTTGTTTCCTTCAAAAGGTCCACATAAGACAGCAAGAGGCTATTTTAAATGGTCGCTTTGACTGGAACCTAAGTGGTGCTTTTCCTCTCCCATCGCTATGCTTTTCTTCCACCACCTTGCAACACACAGCCTATTCTTTCCTCCTCTTTGGAAGGAAGCCAGGTGTCCACCTTAATGCTCAGTCCCTGAAGAACATCTTTTACTTCCTTTTTTTAATAGGATAGTGTCTTCTGCTAATCACACAGAAACCATTGCTGGCCTAGGTGAAGAAAACAGATTATCCACAAGGGAACAGCATTTCCATTTTAAACATTATATGAAGTGAAATATTAGTTCCCAGATGGGGGAATTTGGAGTGAATTTTCCTCAACACTGCCTCCTTTTTCAGAGTCCTCAGAGGTGGGTATGGGATGTGGCTGCCCCAAGGCCTGACTGCCACAGGAAAGAGCCCTGCCCCGGAACTCCAGATTTTGAAGATTGTAGCAGGATTAACTCTAAAACCGCCTGTACTCAAAAGTGTCTGGGAGCAAGGGAAGGAGAAACAGTCAATCATCAATGTGGGAAATACCCATCAGATGCTAAAAGTACTTGAATGCTAAGCAAGGACTGGGCCTGATGTCTTTCATCAGGCATGTGTCCCCTACAGGAGGCTCTAGAGCAAGGACTAAAGTCACAGTTGATGCCAAACTCTGAGTAGAGATTTACAGTCCCTTCCAGTCAGTGGAGATGTGAGAGAAAGTGTGTGGGCTTTGGAATCAAGGCACCAAAACTTCAGTGCCCCATTTCTCATATGTTGGCCATGTGCCTACATAGTCCTCAAGCCTCTGTTGCCTCACATAGCACACAAAGACCATGATAGTGCCTTTTCTTTTCTCATGTTTGATAAATGCCATGAGGGAAATCTAAAGCCTGCTCAAAGATTAAGTTATTAAGATGAAGTTATTACTGACTCAGTAACAGAGATTCTGAAGTATGGCTGTTGTTCATTTACAACCCTGTGAACATGTTTTTCAGTGGTGATAGCATTTCCCCCGAGGTTTATTGAAGTACCCCTTGGTGTGCAATAAACTCCTGAGGCCCAAGCAGAACCAGGCTTCCCTCAAGAGAATGCACAGGGTCCAAGTGGATGATCATTACTAACAATCCTTGTCTTGACCACCTGGCATTATCTGAAGGACTGACCTTTGAGGAAGTACAGTCAACATGAGTTAAAAATTTGCCATACCAGTATTTGCAGGAGCTTTCACAGTGATGACCCTCGTGCCAATGCTTAAGTGTTTTTTTCTTTTTTTTGAGTCCATTATAGTTCTAATGAATGAACAGCTCCTCCATAGTGTCTTCAAATGTAGCTTCTATTTTTATTAGGTGTGGCAAGGCCATTGCAAAGATAGTTTGTTATCCTCACAGATCTCAGGAGGACAGAACACAGCATGCCACATGGGGAAGTACAGAGTCAGTTAGGAGGCAGCGGGGGCAAAGGAAAAAATGTACCAAGAAACAGTACCAGGAATGCCTTTATACCCCAGAGTCTGCTGAAATTCTTCAAACTAGCCAATCCTAAGCCTTCTTACCTTGCCTTGCACATTCCTTCCAATGGAAACCGAATGTAAAGATTTTGTCTATAGTTTCCCTTGTACCCCTTTCTCCTGAATGAGCCTGGAACTTCCCCATGTAGCTCCGTGTGGTGATCTATACCTTTTATTTCTAGGCACCTGCAAATATTAACTTTATTTTTCATGAGAGTCTGTTTTGTGTCCATATGTCTTACCCTACTTGCTTAAAACAAGCGTTAGGTACATCTTTTTTTTTTTTTAAATTTACATTTAACTTATTCTCAGCATAACAGTATTCATTATTTTTGCAACACACCCAGTGCTACATGCAATCCGTGCCCTCTATAACACCCACCACCTGGTACCCCGACCTCCCACCCCCGCCCTTTCAAAACCCTCAGATTGTTTTTCACAGTCCATAGTCTTTCACGATTCACCTCCCCTTCCAATTTCCCCCAACTCCCTTCTCTCTATCTCCCCATGTCCTCCATGCTATTTGTTATGCTCCACAAATAAGTGAAACCATATGATGATTGACTCTCTCTGCTTGACCTACTTCACTCAGCATAATCTCTTCCAGTCCCGTCCATGTGGCTACAAAAGTTGGGTATTCATCCTTTCTGATGGAGGCATAATACTTAGTGTATATGGACCACATCTTCCTTATCCATTCGTCTGCTGAAGGGCATCTTGGTTCTTTCGACAGTTGGGCAACCGTGGCCATTGCTGCTATAAACATTGGGGTTCAGATGGCCCTTCTTTTCACGACATCTGTATCTTTGGGGTAAATACCCAGTAGTTCAATGGCAGGGTCATAGAGAAGTTCTATTTTTAATTTCTTGAGGAATCTCCACACTGTTCTCCAAAGAGGCTGCACCAACCTGCATTCCCACCAACAGTGGAAGAGGGTTCCCGTTTCTCCACATCCACTCCAACACATGTTGTTTCCTGTCCTGCTAATTTTGGCCATTCTAACTGGTGTAAGTTGATATCTCAATGTAGTTTTAATTTGAATCTCCCTGATGGCTAGTGATGATGAACAATTTTTCATGTGTCTGATAGCCATTAGTGTGGCCAATGGTTTGTCGATCTTATTGATTCTTTCAAAAAACCAGCTTCTAGTTTCATTGATACATTCTACTGTACCTCTGGTTTCTACTTCATTGATCTCAGCTCTAATCTTGATGATTTCCCTTCTTATGTGTGGAGTTGGTTTGTTTTGTTGTTGATTCTCCAGTTTTTTAAGTGTAGAGACAGATGGTGTGTTCTGGATTTTTCAGTTTTTTTGAGGTAGGCTTGGATGGCTATGTATTTCCCCCTTAGGACCATCTTTGCTCTATCCCATAGGTTTTTGGACCAAAGTGTCTTCATTCTCATTGGTTTCCATGAAGTGTTTCAGTTCTTCTTTGATCTCCTGGTGGACCCAAGCATTCTTTTTTTTAGATTTTATTTATTTATCAGAGAGAGAGGGGGAAAGAGCGAGCACAGGCAGACAGAATGGCAGGCAGAGGCAGAGGGAGAAGCAGGCTCCCTGCTGAGCAAGGAGCCCGATGTGGGACTCGATCCCAGGACGCTGGGATCATGACCTGAGCCGAAGGCAGCTGCTTAACCAACTGAGCCACCCAGGCGTCCCGGACCCAAGCATTCTTAAGCAAGGTGGACTTTAGCTTCCAGGTGTTTGAGTTCCTTCTGAACTTTTCCTTGTGATTGAGCTCCAATTTCAAAGCATTGAGATCTGAGAACATGCAGGGAATAATCTCAGTCTTTTGGTATCGGTTGAGTCCTGATTTGTGACTCAGTATGTGGTCTATTCTGGAGAAGGTTCCATGTGCACTTGAGAAGAATGAGTATTCTGTTGTTTTAGGGTGGAATGTTCTGTATATATCTATGAGGTCCATCTGGTACAAAGTGTCATTCAATGCTCTTTTTTCTTTATTGATTTTCTGCTTCAATGATCTGTCTATATCTGATAGAGGTGTGTTAAGATCTCCTATTATTAATGTATTCATATCAATATGACTCTTTATCTTGATTAGCAGTTTTCTTATGTAATTGGCTGCACCCATATTGTCTATGTTGCCATTAGCTATGTAGCCATTAACTCTGTTGCAGAAGGTCCATCCTCTGTATTTTTCTTCTGTTGGGCCTTCCTCCTCCTAGTCATTTTGGTGAGAGATGACTGAACAGATATAGCTGGATATATCAACCGTGGTGCAGTCAAGGTACACCCTGGAACACTTCTGAGAAATCAACATTCCCTACCCAAACGAGAGAAAAAAGAAAATAAAAAGAAAAAAAAGAGAGAGAGAGAGACAGGAAAGAAATGGAAGATAAAAGAGAAGGTTCCGACACAAAAATAGACTCAAAATGAATGAAGGACCTCAATGTGCGAAAGGAATCCATCAAAATCCTTGAGGAGAAAACAGGCAGCAACCTCTTCGACCTCAGCTGCAGCAACATCTTCCTAGGAACAACGCAAAAGGCAAGGGAAGCAAGGGGAAAAATGAACTATTGGGATTTCATCAAGATCAAAAGCTTTTGCACAGCAAAGGAAACAGTTAACAAAATCAAAAGACAACTGACAGAATGGGAGAAGACATTTGCAAATGACATATCAGATAAAGGACTAGTGTCCAGAATCTGTAAAGAACTTAGCAAACTCAACACCCAGAGAACAAATAATCCAATCAAGAAATGGGCAGAGGACATGAACAGACATTTCTGCAAAGAAGACATCCAGATGGCCAACAGACACATGAAAAAGTGCTCCATATCACTCGGCATCAGGGAAATACAAATCAAAACCACAATGAGATATCACCTCACACCAGTCAGAATGGCTAAAATCAACAAGTCAGGAAATGACAGATGCTGGCGAGGATGCGGAGAAAGGGGAACCCTCCTACACTGTTGGTGGGAATGCAAGCTGGTGCAGCCACTCTGGAAAACAGCATGGAGGTTCCTCAAAGTGTTGAAAATAGAACTGCCCTATGACCCAGCAATTGCACTATTGGGTATTTACCCTAAAGATACAAACGTAGTGATCCAAAGGGGCACGTGCACCCGAATGTTTATAGCAGCAATGTCCACAATAGCCAAACTATGGAAAGAACCTAGATGTCCATCAACAGATGAATGGATCAAGAAGATGTGGTATATATACACGATGGAATACTATGCAGCCATCAAAAGAAATGAAATCTTGCCATTTGCGACAACATGGATGGAACTAGAGCGTATCATGCTTAGCGAAATAAGTCAAGCAGAGAAAGACAACTATCATATGATCTCCCTGATATGAGGAAGTGGTGATGCAACATGGGGGCTTAAGTGGGTAGGAGAAGAATCAATGAAACAAGATGGGATTGGGAGGGAGACAAACCATAAGTGACTCTTAATCTCACAAAACAAACTGAGGGTTGCTGGGGGGAGGGGGTTTGGGAGAAGGGGGTGGGATTACGGACATTGGGAAGGGTATGTGCTTTGGTGAGTGCTGTGAAGTGTGTAAACCTGGTGATTCACAGACCTGTACCCCTGGGAATAAAAATATATGTTTATAAAAAATAAAAAATTATAAAAAAAAAAAACAAACAGAAGGTTCAGCCCAAATGGGCTCCAAGGTAAGATTCATGAAGTATACAAATAAAAACAGACAAAAAGACTGATATAAGTATATGACAAGAGAAAAAAATATATATATATACATATATATATGCAGATAAAGGAAGAACCTCATCAAAAAGAACCCCAAATATAAGATTTATATACTATCAGGACAAACACAAAAACACAGAAATACTGGTGGAAGAAAAAGATGAGAAAGTGGTTATAAATTCTCAGTGTGGGCAACGAAGGCTGTTTTGATTCTTCCTGGATGTATCTTGTTATCTTTTTTAAAGGACTCAACTTTCCTAAGATAAAGGGGGATTAAAAATTGGTTTACCTATAGGGGTAGTATTGATTGGGGAAAGGGGATTACTTTGAAGTTTAACTCTATATGAATATTAGAAAATAAAAACAAAAAGGAATAAACAAGACTAAACTAAACTAAAATTTAAGAAAAAGAAATTTAAAAAATAGAAATGCAAAAGAAAAACACAGGTATATGTATCAAAAAGTTCAGGTTAGGAGGTTATTATGGAATTTGATGTACTGGACGGCTCACTGTAATGGTAAATAGGTTAAAAAATTATCTAGGGGCACCTGGGTGGCTCAGTGGGTTAAGCCGCTGCCTTTGGCTCAGGTCATGGTCTCAGGGTCCTGGGATCGAGTCCCGCATCGGGCTCTCTGCTCAGCGGGGAGCCTGCTTCCCTCTCTCTCTCTGCCTGCCTCTCTGTCTACTTGTGAGCTCTCTCTGTCAAATAAATAAATAAAATCTTAAAAAAAATTATCTTTATATAAAAAATGAGCCAGAATAGTGGGAACACATTAAAAATAAAAGTGTCCTATGAAGTAGTGGTGGTTGTTATCTTCTAGTCTTTTTTTTTTTTTTTTCTTTCCTGGTTGGTTTTCTGTGGGAGGGGCCTGCCACGTGGGTTTTCAGTCAATGATGTTCCCTGAGTTAAGTCCTCCCACCCCCCTCAAGGGGGTGGTCTCTGAGAAAACCATTTTTTTCAGGCTTTTGTTCTCTGAATGTTTTTACGTTTGTTCACTTTTTTTTTTCTCTCACCTTGGCCGCTTTTGATGGTTTTTGTAGGTTTAGAGGAAAGTAAACTGCACCCTACCCTCCCTCTCAGATAGAAGCCTCAGTCTGCTCTTCTGTGGGTGTAGTAGAGCCCATTTAAATTCTCCCTTGGCCACTAGCAGTGCAGGTTCCAAGTCATGGTCCCTGGGGACTCAGTATAATCTGCTTGTACACAAAACCACAGCAGCAGCGGCTGTCTGGGCAGCTCCAGACCACCAGAGAGGTTCTAAGCAGGGATCGCACACTGAGATTTTTCCGCTGGCCCGGGCTGGGAGTGCCTGGTTTTTCTGGGTCTAAGAGAGTCCGACTTGCGCGCACCCCTCTCAGGGAAGCCTGTGGGTTGTGCGTGCGTGTGTCTTAGCCTCTGAGAGCGGGGCTCAGGTCCAAAAGCACCAGGCTGGGCCTTCACGCACCTCTCTCAGGGGTGTTTGGGGTGCACGTCTCAGGCTCTGAAAAAATGGCAAGGGTCTAAGAGCACTGGGTGGGCCTTTGTACACCTCTCTCAAGGGAGGGTGGGGGCTTGCGTGTCTTAGGCTCTGTGGCTCCCAGCCCCTCACAGGAGCCAGACCCCATGCAATCTCGGGTGAGCTGGCGGCTCAGGGACCAAGGCCTGATTTCTCCACCACACTCTCTCTGGCTCAGTGCCAGGGGAGGCTGTCCTGGGTCCGGGGACTTAAGCCCCTGTCTTTAGCTGCCCCAATTCCCACAGTCGTCGCCCCCCCCATCCTTTGCTCTTTTGGAGTGCTTTCAACCAGTCTCCAAGTTAATGCTGGTCCCCAGATGCAGGGCACTCTCGTATTAGGGGTATTACTTTCCAATTGGTCACCTCTGGTGGCTCCCTACCCCTTTTGTTTATCTTCCGATATCAGTCCTACTTTCCCACTCCACTTTACCTGCCCACTGGCATCTTCTGTCCCTGTAGAGATCCAGACGTGTATAATTCTGATCTCAGGCTGATTTCATGGTGATCAGAGTTCTTTGGAAGGTAATCAGCTCACTTTAGGGTACAGGTTGAAAAGGCCCTTCCTCCTACTTCCCTGCCATCTTGTCTCCCCCTCAGGACATTTTCTGTGCTCCATAGTTTTAACAGGTTCTTGGCTGGCTCTGTCAGCACAGCATCTGACTCTTGATCTCAGAATATTGAGTTCAAATTTCGGACATGGAGTTTATTTTGAAAAAAGGTAGCGGTGTTAATAACATTCTGCTCAATTTTCATCTAGGTATTTTACAGCTCTAGCTGTTTTGTTGAACTCTTTGCCACATTTTGACTTCATTGTTGTGGATGAGGTTGGATAGACATCCAGTTGTATTCCTTCACTTGAGGTTGCCCAGAGTTTCCAACATCACTTATTGTGGAGACTGTTGCTTCTGTATTTTATATTCTTGGAGCTTTTGTTGTAAATTAATTGACTACATATGTGTCAGTTTCTTCCAGGTCTTTCTACTCTGTTCCCTTGATCTGTGTGCCTGTCTATATGTCAATACCATGATGTTTTGATTTCTACAGCTTTGTATTACAATTTGAATTCAGAAAGTATGACGCCTCCAGCTTTGTTCTTTCTCCAGATGACTTTGGCTATTCAGGGCCTTCTGTGGTATTATTCACTTTGTAAGATTATGGTTTTATTTCTAAAAATACCATTAAATGTTATGGGGTTTGCACTGGGTATTTAGATTGCTTTATGCAGTGTGGGGCTTTGGATTGCATATATTCTTGGGATTTAGTAACATGAGATGTCTTCAGACTTAATTCTGTCTTCTTCAATTTTTTTCATTAACGATTTATAGTTTTCAGCATACAGGTCTTTTACCTCTTGGTGAAAATAATTCCTATGTATTTTATTCTTTTTGAGTGATTACCAATTAAATATTGTTTTCTTAATTTCTCTCCATGATAGCTTGTTATTCATGTATAGAGATGAAACTCATTTTTTTATATTGAATCTTTGTCCTTAAGCTTAACTTAATCCATCTGTTAGTTCTACAAGGATTTTTGTAGAGTCATTAAGGGTTAGACATATCATATCATCCTCACCTAGTAAGTAAAAAATTAGCTGGGACTATGGATTGATGTCATCTAACTGGGAAAAAAAGACACAGATATATCATCTAACTGGGAAAAAAGGATGCATAAAAAAGATTGCAGATACAGATAGTTTTCAAATTTTCTAAAATGTTTTGTGATTAATGTAAGCAAAGGAATCCATAAATATTACTTATTTTCATTTACTGTTTTCTTTCACCCGGATATACAGAGCTGTGGTGTAGATCAGTTATTCCCCACACTTTCCCACCCTACAACCTGTGCCTCTCAAGAAGCATCCACCATTCTCCATACTTTCTGTCCTGGAACCCAGGGCCTGACTCAGCTTCTCAGAAAATACTTCTCGAAATAGTGCTCTTGGGAAGGCTATTTTTTTCACAGATTTCCTAGAAGAAATCCTCCAAAACATTGAATTTTGCAGAATTGTTTTTGTCTCTCTACAAATCCTTGAAGATGTCCAAGGTTGAATGTGGCTTGTTTTGCAGACAAATCAGGGAACTTCTGCAGTTTCTCCTGTGGCCACCAGAGGGTGGTGTGTGCTCTTAACACACCACCTCTACTGAAGATACAATTAACTCCTTTAAGACTTGTTTATAATCTTGGCGAATTGCTTCAAGGATTATTTATTCTAAAAATTCTTGGGGATCTATTGACAGGTCCCTACAAGTGACAACCTAAGGTACTAAGGTGATGAAACCGTATCTCTTCTTACACATGCAGATATATAAAATTATAAATAACTGAATGAAGGTGGACCCTCCCCTCAGATGAGACAGAAAGTGAACTCCAAATGGGTCACAGACCTAAATGTAAGAGCTAAAACTATAAACCTCAGAGAAGAAAGCTTAAGAAGAAATATACCTGACCTTAGATTTAGCATCTATTTCTTAAGGATGACGTCAGAATCAACAAGTGGAAAAACAGATACGTGGGTAAGTTGGTCGCCAGCATGACTACATTTCCTCTGGGCTCCCCATGTGCTCCCAGGCATGAAGCAGGAACTATATGAGTCATTTCTTTCTGCATCCCACTTAGCAGTACCTGTTATATTTTCCAATTTAGGGATGGGGTCTGTAGCTTCAGAGCCCTACCTGGCATCACTCAGCTACAAAGTGGCTGAGCAGGGGCTAGCTAAAACGGCTGTCTCTCTGTCATTGGACTCTGCACTCCATCCACATGGCTCGTCCCTGGAATTCAAAGATGTGTAAAGCTCCACATCCAACTCCCAGGTCTGGAGATCTCACTAAACTCAGGGGGCAGTTGGTGCCACTCCTGACTGGGGCTTGGCCTGGGTCTGTCATGGCACAGAGGACTCTCCTAGTAGCAGCCAGCCTTTGTGTGGGCAGGAGGGGGTTTCTCCCTGGGTACATGCACAAAGGTTCATGCAACCTCAGAGTTGAGAAACCCCTTTTGAAGCATCTGGATTCAACTTTCTTGTGAGATCAGGGCCACAAGGGTGGCATGCCCTGGGTTCAAATCCTGCCTGTGACTCAATAAGGAGAAGTTTCTTAAAGTCTTGGTTTCCTTATTAGTCAAACAGAGACAGCATTTCTACCTTCCTCATGGAATTGTTATGGAGATTGATGGACATGATTCATGCTCTCAAAAGATACTCCGTAATTCTTAGCTCTACCTGCTTAAATTAGGCCACTGTGAGCACATTGGTGCCCTGGGCTCTGGACCTCTGCCTTACTCTGTCCCTTCAGCCTCCCCTGACTCACTTGTCCTTCGAGAAAGCCTTCATCCCCTCCAGTATGGGATCCCACAGCACTGGTGCTCACCCATCAGACCCACCCAGCCCCGAGACTGGGTGTCATCCAGAGCTTGTGTCCTGGATATGGACAGTCCTCAGTGTGGAGATTGCCAGTTGGAGCCCCCTGAATTGTCACCTGTTTTTGGAACAAATTATGGGGTGCCTTGTGATGGGATTCTTTCTCCACAAAGCAGACAAAAAAAGATGCCCTCAGTTCCATCACACATGTCCCCCCTTTTCCCCCACTGTGTAATCATTGGTACATAGCACCTCCTTGGCTGCCAGGGCCCCAGAGCCTTTTTGTGGTCAGAGATGAAAGTGATTGCTGGTGGTGAACTTCATTTTTGATGGAACTGTTGGTAGGATGAAGCCTGGCTACTCCCTACAAACCCACACAAAGCCTGTGCTGACCAATAAAGCAGTGCCCATCCCATGGCAGCCCTTCCCCTAGTGGTCAGAGCTCTCCTCTCTCACTGAGTCCCATTAGCTGGTATTTCTCTCTTCCTGCAGAGAGAGCCCAAATGCCCTCTCTCTCCTTGAGGATCTATCTTCTGGGGAGCTCCGTCTTGTGGCAGAGAAGACAGAAATTACTGATGATGGCCTCTCTTACAGTGTCAGATAAAGTGGACTCCCGCTATCTGACTTTGTGGGAGGAAAGCGGTCTCAGGAGGAAGCACAGTCCCCTCTCTCGGACAAGCTTAACTTGAGGGATACCAAGGTTGGGGCTGGCAGGGCCAGGGAGTCACAGCTAGTGGATCCTGAGGGGTGTGGATGAGCTAGGTCCAGTGTCAAAGCCCCTGGTTGAGACTCTGTCCATCCTGGAGCTTCCATGAGCATCCAGTGTGATTTGTAAAGGCCTCTCTTGCTCACACAAATTCAAGTGGTTCTTGCTGTTGCCACTAAAACTACATCTGGATGATCACCTGTCTGTAACCCACTGACTTGCACTATCCTTAGAGGTTCTTCCCTGAGAGGATGGAGTTCAGCCAGGGAGGACAGGAAGCAGCCTGGCAGGATTGGCCTGGCCTACACTCCTCTACTGGCCTGGAGCAGGGCCTGGTTGTTCTAGTTAGAATCTGAGTTATGAATCACAATGGGCTGGAGTGGCTGGAGCATTTCACTGGACCGGGTCTGGGTGAGGTGTGTTCCAGGACATGCGGCAGGGAAGCTTGTGGGGGAGGACACATGAGGGGATTGTGGGCAGGCTCTTTGTAGCTCTATGGTCTCTCTCAGTACCAGTGACCTCACTGCTGGCTTGTCCTCCTCATGATTTCAGGTTTCATCTATGCAAAATGGGATCCCTCCTTTCCAGAGCAAGGCTGCCCCTTAGAGAGCACAGAGGAGCCTGCAGGCTGTCCTCCAAAAATGTGGTTAAAGTGTGTTCCAGTAATGGTTCTTATAGGAACTAGTCCTAAAGAAACAGAGATTTATGGCACAGACATGCTTATTACTTTAATTATGAGAGTCAAATAATTGGAAATGGCTCTGTTGTTCAACAGATGGTACCTTGAGTGTTGTCACTGAGAATGCCCAAGGGAACAGCAGCGACAGTGCCTGTCCACTGTGAGGACATCAGGTACAATAAGAGCCCAGCCATGGAACCTTCCCTGCCCCATCCTGTCACACACACACGGGCACACACACACACACACACACACATACACACACACTACACTCAGATGGAATGGTGGAGAAAATGGACATCGTGTGTTATGGGTGATTATTTCTTGGTAAAAGAAAGGTGTCTTCTTTTCTTCATATTTAAATCATTATTTACTAAATAAACATAGTCTGGCTAAAATCTAAAGTACTATTTACTTTATTACCTAACTTGTTAGTAATAAATGGGAATAATTAAGGTATGATTTTAATATTTTATAACATTCCCATTAGAATAGTTTAAATGTGGCCTATCCAGGAAAATGAAAGAAATTAAAGATGTCTCATGGATCCAGACATTTCTCTTGTGGTTTTCACCTTTCAAGGCATCCTTAAAAAAGGGAACCCTATCCCACATATTGAAAATAATTCATCTGGGGGCTTCTTGTGGTCTTTGTTCTTTCAGTAACATTCTTTGTAATAAAATGTTATTTGTATAAAAAGTGAAGGAAAATTATGAATCAATCTTATGTTCTGCAGCCAGATACAGAAGGCCATATTGTAAGATTCCAAGCACATGAACATCTCAGATGAGGTAAAGTACCAGAGACAGAGAGAGCAGTGGTTTGGGGGACTGAGGTGAGGTAATGAGCAGTGAGTGATTACTAGTACAGCTATCTTTGGGATGGAAATGTTCCAAAAGTTAATGATTGGCGGAACACTCCTAATATACCTAGTGGCACCTTGATATGTCATTGAAAAGGATCATATAAAATTTTTATGTAAAGTCAAATTCTATTTTAAAGAACAAAATATTTTAGGCCATTATACAGGTGTATAAAAATCACAGAATTTACAAACAGGAGAATGACAGGGGAGGCGAAGACATCCTTTGAGACTGAAGCCAGCTCAAGCTGTTGCTTGGGGGCTGAGGATGGTTGTTCCACTAAGGCAGGTGGTAGTTCAGGCCCTCCAGGAACCCCAGTTGCAGGGGCAGGACCCTGCTTGACCTCCAGGTCAGACAAAGGGGCATGTGGCTCTTCCAGGTCAGAAGAGTGAATTAGAGCCCTGACTACCAACTGCACTGTACTCAACAGGGCAGGTGGTGTCATTGCTCTTCTTGACTGGTGAGCTCCAGCAGCAGAGATGGGTTGGGCCAGCTTAGGCTCTGAAGATACAGCAGGTGCCACAGTGGGAGCTGGGGTGAGTTCCTGAGATGGGTCAGGATCTTGTTCTGGGCTGGTGTTGCAGCTCCACGAAGAGAAAGTATCATCAGCATGATTGACTTCCCATGTGCCTTCTAAAAAAAGGAACTTTTCCCACCACTCAATGTCATCTGAATCCAAGAACCAATCTGTGGAAGGTCTCCCCGACTCAAACCAATAGCTACAGGAATCTGAGAATACTCACTACTCTCAGCCCAACTGCACTCTATGGAGGCTTGCTCAGTGTGGCCCACCCTGTCCCCTCCTCACAGGCATACCTATCACCCCCTGTCCTCCTCACCCCCAGCCTCTTGCTCCATGGACCTAAGGTGTTGCAGCTGTGAGAGCAGAAGATGGGCCTGGCTTTTCAGGACTGTCTGGCATACGGAGCCCCATGTAAGCCATCAGCATATTCAGGCTGGGAAATTCTGGGTGCTTGACACAATCCTCGGGATATTGTTCTATCCATATGCTCAAGATGGAATAGAGGGCCCTGGTGTCAGAAAGTAGGCAGAGGAGTCAGAGGACAGGGCACCCTTTCCAATCAATATCCCAGGGAACCCCTGTGGGAACCTGTTCCTGGAATTCCAGTTCCTGTCAGAGACCAGTCCTACTCCTTGTCCTCCTGTGATCTGGCAGTCCTGCCTGAGACAGGCCTGGTCACAGATGAAAAGCTGGCAAAAATCTCTATGAGCAGGAGTCCTTGATCAATGTTGTGAGCATTTCTGTCCTTCTGAGGGGAGCTGAACTCACTCCTCAGTCTCTATCATTGTCCATGTGCCACATGAATTCATCTGCTTGTGGCCAAGGTGGGGTAGTGTCTGGCCTGTTCATTGTTCTCACTGCATACACCATTGCTGTGAGAAGATCCAATCGAAAAGGGAACAAAGGAACTGTTGTTAGCTAGACCTTCCCAGGACTGTCCCAATACCTCAAAATTTACCTCCCATGTCCATGCTGCCTCATTTTCCAGGTGCCATGAGTGGGTCTCCTTCCACTGACCCTTATCTCCTACAGGGTGTGGGATGTCTGGTCCCTGAGCTATCACTGGGTCTCCTGAGCACCCAGTATCCAAGTTTCAACAGCTTGCTGAATGTGATGGTTCCCACATCATCTGTTCTGGGTCCCAGGATTGGGGTAGAGACAGGGCTGGTTGGGAGGTTTGGGAATGACTCTCTTAGGGGCTAAAGCTGTCCTTTAGCCCCCTCAGCTCTCCCACAGTTCTCACACCCCACCCACAGCTCCTCAGGACTATTTCCCATTCTCTAGAAGAAGTTCGCAGATATTTACCCTAAAACAGAAACCTTAGATGTATAGTTGAAGGTCCAAAAGTCCCTCCAACTCACAGTACCCTCACTGCCCTAGTGAAGAGGTAAGATCCTCCTGTATCAGCCAAAGCTCACTCACATGTTCCACTTCTCCTGGGCTCTGCCAACCTCATTAGAGTTGGAAAGAATGCACCCATATCTAGAGGAGGCCAGGGGCATCACATGAAATGTCCTGTGGACGCTACCTCTCATTGTATCCAGTGTCACTGTCTGACCCTGACTAGTCTGGAGCCCTGGGGTGCTATCTGTTCTGTGCAGGGATCACATTCAGCTCCAAGAAAGAGTATGCACTGAGTTGGGCTTCCTGAATGTTTGATGAATGAATGAAAGGGTCCCTACCAGCCCAGCCCAGATCTGAGTGGGCCTAGCCCGCTGTTCACCCCCGGGGATCCCTGCTCTGGTTTCACCCAGACACAGACCCCAGATGGAGCCTCAGATATCCCTTTAAATGGTAAAAGAGCCCAGTGAAGACCATAGTTATACTGAGGTATGAGGCAGAAGCTTCTTCATAAGGAGCAGGACAATTATAAATGAGTATGACCACAGCCCCTCTAGCATACCTTTCCACAGGCCCAGGCACCCAAGTGTAGTTTCCCTACAAGAACCCACTGAGTCCCTGTAATAACTCTGCCCCAGAGGAGAAAACTGAGTCTTGGGGAAATGTGGGGACATTCCCGAAACTCACAACCAAGTGGTGGCCAAATCCCACTGGGCAGTTAGGGGCAGGGTGCTCACCTAGCAAACAGGAGGTTTTTGTTTTTGTTTTCTTTTCGGTGGTCCAGAATTCTTTGGCAAACAGGAGGTCTAACACATCTTGGGTGGTGGCAAAGACTCTATATGCTCCCAGGAACATGTGGACGTAGCTTAGATCTCTTCCTAGGAGGATGGGCAAGAAGTGTTTGATTTGTGTCTCTAGTGAGTTGACCTGGTTGGTCCACAGCATGCAGGTCTCATTCCTCTTCCTGAGGTGGATCAGAGGAAACATGAATCAGTGCTGTAGCCACCAGGAAGGTTGGGGGTTGAAGGGCAGATTGAACCCCCAACATCTCAGTGACTTATGGCAAGAGGTGGGACAAGTGGGCCCATAAGCATAAAAAGAATAAGGTGACTCAGTGGTTCATTGAGTTAATCAAAAGAGTCTTGGTATTTGTTCAGGTCATGACGTCAATATCCTGAGACAGCTCCTCGTGGGCTGCATACTTAGGGCAGTGTCTGCTTGAGGATTCTGTCTCTCGCTCTGATTCTCCCAACTCTCCCCCTGCCTCTTTCTCAAATCAATCAACCAATCAGTTAATAAATTATTAAAAAAAGAGAAAAAAAGTGAAACCATATGATAACTGACTCTCTCTGCTTGACTTTTTTCAATCAGCATAATCTCTTCCAGTCCCGTCCCTGTTGATACAAAAGTTGGGTATTCATCCTTTCTGATTGAGGCATAATACTCCATAGTGTATATGGACCACATCTTCCTTATCCATTCGTCCGTTGAAGGGCATCTTGGTTCTTTCCACAGTTTGGCCACTGTGGCCATTGCTGCTATAAACATTGGGGTACAGATGGCCCTTCTTTTCACAACATCTGTATCTTTGGGGTAAATACCCAGTAGTGCAAAGTCAGGGTCATAGGGAAGCTCTATTTTTAATTTCTTGAGGAATCTCCACACTGTTCTTCAAAGTGGCTGCACCAACTTACATTCCCACCAACAGTGTGGGAGGTTGGGGGAACCAGGTGGTGGGTATTGGAGAGGGCATGGATTGCATGGAGCACTGGGTGTGGTGCAAAAACAATGAATACTGTTATGCTGAATGGACTGATATTCATGACAGAATGATCACTGTAGCATATTATAATGGCAAATGATTCCTTGAGAATTTATATTCAATATAATTACTTAACTAAAAAAAAAAAAGAAAGAAAGAAAAAGAAAAAAAAATATTCTTGGCATCCATACAAAGAATTGAAGCAAGTGATGTCTGAACTTGATAGTATGTCAGGTCATATTGTGAGCTGAGTGTTGATAGCACCTCCCTGGATGAAAGGCATGGATCCTATGATTTCTGAAAGCATATACCTTTCTTGAGATGACAACACAGAGATGCTTTAGATAAAGGGCTCAGGATATTAGGACATGTAGTATGTAGGATGTAACACTGAGTTGGCAACAGAAGGGAGTCACATCCAAGTTCTGCATCAATAAAGGAACCAGTGGCTGTGATAAATGGTTGGCCTTCTGGAATGTTGTGCAGCACAATGAGGCCCCTGCTCCTGACTCTGGAGGGGCCCAGGGATCTGTTCTTTCACAACCAAAAGGCAGATCAAGAGACATAGTACCATGGGCCCCATGTCTCATTAGGTAAAAGTCTCTCAATGCACCATGATCATGTTCAAGACTTGCAGAAGTTGGGGAAGGATGGATAGGCCAACAGGGACACTTGAAAGCACTAGTTAAGAAAATGCATAGTACAGTGCAAAAGGATTCTAGATGAATGGGATGAGACATCTTAAAATCTCTTTTCTCATATTCCTACAAATATGTGGACAATGACTCTGCCTCTAGCCAAGACAGAGGCAGGGCCATGAGGGCAAGTTTGGGAAAGAGATGGAATGCGAGTTCATGTGGACATCGGACTCTAGGAGGGAGCCCAGACTGGCTTCTAGGTAGTGAGGCCTTTTGTTCTGCATCAGCGCCCTGGGAGTTTGTTCTCCCCAGCACCTGTACTCACCCTGAGCCAGCGCTGGACTCTGTTGGCAGTGTGGGGCACCTTCAAGGAGGTAGAGAAGAAGATCTCTTCACTCAGCCCCTGCTCCATCTTCCGTGTGGAGCTCTGTAAAGACAGAGACTGGCAACCAGGCAGGAGGTCTCAGAGCCCTATCTGGCTGCCATTGCTGGTCCTCAGACCCAGGGAACTCTATTCCAGACACACAACTCCCCAGTATGCACACACCTCCACCACGGAGAGAAATGTGACACAGCTTCAGGGCCTTGGATGTGCTCTGGCACAGGTAAGAGGCACCTCGGGAATCCTCTTTCCACCCTGCCTACCAAGACATTGATGTGAAAATGAAGGGATCACCAGGATATCCACTGTCCTCAACCTCCTCCATCCCAGGGACGGGAACACCCACATACCCCTCTTTCCCTGGAACTCAAGAGGAGGGGGTGGGGCTGACCTGGGATGGTTCAGAGAAGTGAATTGGCATCACCTACACTGCTCTTATGTAGGCAAGGTTTGAGCCAATGTTTGCAGCACGTGAAAAAGCCATTCTGCTAGGGTTTTTGGAAGCCACAGTCCCGGGAAGTAAGCAAGCAACAAGAGAACATCTTTCAGTATCGGATGTCTCCAGCCAAGTAACTCTGATACTGAACTACACTAGAATGTGGGCGCCTGGTTGGAAGGGTTCCAAGTTCTGTTGAGATCTATGGTCCAGGAAGTGACTTCACTGCCTGGGATCACCTCCCCATGTCCACTCCTGGATTGACACCTACACAAACAGTGCTCTGGGTTGCTGTCTGCTCATTGCCTTTCTGCATGCAAGACCACATCTGTACACAGTGACACCAACACACCATTCTCCACAGGCCCCCAAGGAAGGTCTGGGTGCAGAAAGAGCCCCACCTGGCTTCAGACACAAATCTCCACTCTTACTGTTTTTGACCCTGTATAAGCTATCATCCCTGTCGGGAGTGGTCTGCATCTTGTCTACAATACAGATGATTCTAGCATGTACTTCCTCTAGATATCCACAGGCATATGTGGGATAATACCTATGATATTGGACGAGTGGTGTCACATGTAGACAAAAACCTCCAACCACATTTTCTTCTCACCTTCTCTGAGACTGCTACTAGTCAGATCCCACCCCACAGTCCCTACTGGGGTGTGTGTGTGTGTATGTGCATATGCACACTCATTCCTGTGTGCCCACATGTGTTCATTAGTGCTAAAATTCTGGAGTCCCAGAAGATGACAGCCCCATTGACAGAGGGATGGACAGTAACTTCCCAAGATCTTGGGCTTTCTAATTTCCAATGCAAACCCTAAAGAAGGGATTGGATCCTTGGCCCTCGATGGTCAGAAACCGCCCTTATCCCTAGAGACTGCCTGTCCTGTGATGCAAGCCATTACCTCCTTTCCAATGGGTGTGATGTGTATAGGGGCCCACTCAGTGGGTTGCCATGACCTGGCCTCTCCCTCAGATAAGAATTTAGGGAATGTCTCTAGGATATTAATGCTCACTTTCACCCCCATACCATTTCCCTGTGTGTAGCCATTCTACCAAGACAACCTTTTCTAGAGCCCCCAGTGAAGGGCTAGGTGCATCCAGGACCCCACCTTTGAGGACACTCAGAGAGTTGGGTTCATGCTTGGTAAGCCTTCTTACCAGACTGTGAATCTAGGCAAGGCACGGATCCTGCAGGGGTCTTCACCTTCCACCCTCAGTGGCTCCCTTAGATTCCTAAGGAGTCCTTGTGTACACATCCTTGTGTCCTCCTCCCCTGAAAAGTGGTCTGGACTTAGTGATTCACTTACATTCCACAGAACATGGCAACATGACCCAATGCCCCTTCTGAGATTTAGTCATGAAAACTAAGTGCCCAGCACCATGCTGACTCTGCCCACCTTCTCTCTCAGATCCCCACAGTGGGGTATAAGCCCCTATGTTGAACCATGACACAGACACACACACATGGCCTGGGTTGTTGACCTGCAGTTGATGGACTGAAACCTGCCAACACCCCTCAGGGAGCTCAGGTTCTCAGTGAAGCAGGTCCTGCCTTGGTGTTGTCAACAGCCCCAACCTACTGAGAGACTCTGGCAGGAACCCTCAGCTGTGCATTGCTGGATTCCTGATCCTCTGAGACTGAGAGACAGTGTTGATTAAACCATTGAGTGTGGGGTAATGTGGTCACACAGCACTGGGAGCAGGGTACTGATACTGTCCACCTGTCCTGGGCCCTGGCCCTCCTACCCATCCTCTCTGCTCTCCTCCTCAGCTTCCTCTGGCCACCCTGGCCTCCTTTCTAACCTCCATTCTGGGAACATCAAATTCTGCCTCCAATCCTCTGCATCATGGTGCCTTCTGTCAGGCTACATATACTCAGATTTGTGCAGGGCTGTCTCCTTCTTTTCCTGCCATAGGAATTCTCAATGTCATCTCAGCACAGCCTTATCAGACCCCTCATTTGGTGGAGCTCATGGCTTAGCTGTAGTCCCTTGCTCTTTTCCTGTGGAGTAATTGCACATTTCCTTCATGTTTTTGTTACATGTTTGTCCATCTTCCCCTCTAGACCCTGACCTCCTAGAGGGAGAAACTGGTTGGCTGATAAGAACTGGTACCTTCTGAGTGCTCAGGGCACAGTGGCTGAATGAACAGGAGACTGGATCCATCCCACCACTGACAAGCTCTATTATTTGAGCCTAATTGATCATGTGTCATGTGTAAGTCCTTTTGTTTTGTTTTGTTTTGTTTTGTTTCCTAAGTAAATTCCATGCCTGATGTGGGGCTCAAACTCATGATCAAGTACCCTATTGACTGAGGAAACCAGTTGCCTCTTTGGTCATTTTTAAAGGTTCTAGGCTGATAACTATTGAAGTTAACTTGGCGATTTCAACATATTGTAGGTATTTTACGTTATCCTAAATTACCAAATAACTCCCCAAATTTTGGTAGCATGTCACCATAGATTCCCCCACATGACAGTGCCAAGTGGCTATTCAGATTGGAGACTGAATTCCTTCATGTAGTCTTTCAGGAGCCCAGAGTCCCTCTACCATGGGCCTTCTCACTCCCTGGGTTGTCATGCACCTCTGACACCATCAGCACAAGAAGAAAGACGACAAAGAAATACATATGGGACATTGTTTCTAGCCAGGTCTAGAAGGCCAAAATGTACACCTTTATGCTCAATTTTTTTTATTTTCTTAGGATTTTATTTATTGGTTAGAGGGAAAAGAGCACAAGCAGGGGGGAGGGGCAGAGGGAGGAGAACCAGAGAGATGCTGAGGTGAGGAGGACAGGGGGTGGCTGATACAGACCTGTGAAGGGAACAGCTTAGGCCACACAGAGCCTCCATCAACTGTGGTTGGGCAGGAGTAATGAGTACCCTCAATTTCCTGTGCCCCTGACCTGTAATCAGGAGAGACTTCCCAGGGATTTCCTCATGGACTCAGACAACATTGAGTGGTGGGAAATTTTTCCTTTATTTAGAAGGGAGATGAAAAATCAATCATGGTGATGATTCTTTCTCTTCTTGGACCTACAGCACCAGCCCCCAAACAAGATCCTGAACCACCTCAAGAGCTACCTCCAGCTCCCACTCTGGTGCCTGCTACAGCTTCAGAGCTCAAGTGGCAGGTGAGAATAAGTTGTGTGGGTGATGTAGCTATGGATAACAGCAGAGGGAAGGCACCCAGCTAAAGGAGCCTACCGCAAAGTTTTTTATCAACAGCGAAGAGCACAATCAAAGCTTTTAGGAGTTTACTACTATGGGGGACATTCCTGGCTTAAAAGTGTTCAAGTGGTGAAGTGGAGTGTAATCCCAGGTGTGACAGCATGATCTTAGGGTCCCGGGGTTCATGAGAAAAACACGTTGGCCTAAATGCTTCAGAGTTCCCAGACATCAGTTAGGGAAAACTGGCTGAAAACCACGAGGCTAGGTGCTGGCTTTCTGTTCTATGTAGCCATACACTCCAAATCACAGCACAGGTGGGCACTCACTTTCCTGAAAGGGGTCCAGCAAAAAACAGAAGCATGGCAAGACCTACAACACCAGCAGGTAGAGTGTGGGTCTGTGCCACAGGAATCCAAAGAAATTGGAATTGGAACTCAGTCATGTGACTGAGGTAAAAATGCCTTGTCACTGGCAGGGTGAACACAGAGTTCTCACAGAAACTGAGGAGTTCAGACTTAGGCATTGTTTTTCTGTAAGGGTTCACTGAAGAGCTGGGGTGCAAATTTTCAACGCCTGGGTAGAGATCAGGTTGCAGTCATATTCATCTCACCCATTGGTGCTACAAGCCTTCAGGGAGTAAAACAGCATAAACAGAGTAAAACAGCAAGAGCTGCATACACGGAGGCGTCTCTGCTGCTTAGGAGAGCTGCATTTGCACTAGCTGAAGTATACCTGGGAATCAGGGTAAGAGGTCCTTCCCTAGAAGACCATCACAAACAACTCACTCTTTTCAAGTTTACTGATAATAGAGGGCTGCAAAGCTTCAGATCTTAGGGAAAACACTAAGTAGCATTCTTTGTATTGTTATTTTTTAGTCTTTTATTTATTTTTTCATTTTTTCATTTTTTTAATCTATTTAAGTAATTTTTATTAGAGAGAGAGAGACAGCGCGCGCGCGCGCGCGTGTGTGTGTGTGTGTGTGTGTGTGTGTGTGTGTGTGTGTGCAGGGGTTGGGCAGAGGCAGATAATCTTGCAGCAGACTCCCTGCTGAGCACAGAGTCCAACTCTGGGCAGGATTCCAGGACCCCAAAGATCAGGACCTGAGCTGAAACTCAACAACTGAGCCACCCAGGCTCCCCTCCAAGAGTAGATTTAAATGAGAAGAAATTAAAGTTAGATCAATCCTAAACATGTAAGAATAAAAAGGAAGAGTAGGTGAAAGAAGAGAAAGAAGAAAGAGAAGAGCAGAGGAAGAGTAGTCAAAGAGTAATATGAATTTTACTAAAGTGTGTCATGAGACAAAACGAGAAAGAAAGAAATGACTTTATTAGTAGTATCTTTGTGGTGTGACCAAAATGTGTTGTGATTTTATTCTACATACTTGAAAAAATATCTTCCTATTTTTTAAAGCATGCCTGAATTATTTTAATTTCATCTTTAATATTTAAAGAAAAGATGCTATATAGTTTACTTTCTCAAATGTCTTGAGACTTGTAGCAGGAATTCTCCTCAACCAAACTGCATTGCCAAAGGTCTTGGAGGTGATCCTTGACTGTATTCTCTAACATGAACCAGTAATAGTGGATATTCCTGCATCGTGTTTGTTTCTTTTATTGTCCTTACCGCAATAAGTACTTATTAACTTAGTTATGTACATATTAAATGCCTCTTTCTCTCTCATTTATCAACTCCAAAAGGGCAGTCACCTTTTCTGTTTTATTGGCCAATATATTATCAATTGCCTAGCACAATGACACATGAGGTAGGGACTCAATAAAGACCTTTGAATGAATAAATATGTAATCCAAGAAAGTGAAATCGTATCAGAGTATGGAAGTATAATTGAAAATCTATAAATACTAAATGGGAATTTGTTTACTGGAGCAAATGGTTGTAAATTTGTCATCACAAAATGGGCCATTAATTTCTAAATATTTTTTTCTTTTTGCTACTCTTTCATTACTGTTTTTCACTAAGATTTGCTATTCCCAAAACTGAGAAATATTATCTGAGAAATGAATAAATAATTGTTTTTGATGTAGCATAAACACTGGAACCAGCACTAAGGTGAGGCAATTGATGTATCCAGAGCACACAAGTTCAGGAGACATTCACGCCTAGGTTTGTGCAAGCCTCAACTATGAACCTTCATGACCCTGCATGTGAGTGGCTCCTTAAATTTTATACGCTAGGGGCTTCACTTGTCTCATTCTGGTATCTCTGTTAATATATCTATTATTTATTCTTTCTATAAACGTATCCTTGAAAGAGAAAAGAGTGCATCTCCCGGCTATTTCAGCTTGCCAACAATAGGTTCATGAATGTCCTTCTTTTCATATACAGATTTCTTTCCATCTCTTGACTGCCTGCCAGACCCACATAACAAAACTTCCAGGTTGGTTACAACTATCTATTCCCTTTCCTCCAATCCCATACAGCTAATTGTGGCCAAGCTTACTGGCTGCACTAAATATTTTTGTTATCCAGCCTTAGCTGGTCTGTAATGAAACTTGTTATTCTTTTCTTCTTCATCACTTTGTGCAGGTCAGAGATTACAAATGAGGTGTTGGGTCTCATGCATGGACACCTTTCTTTGCCTTCAACATACTTAATGTTAACTACTTCCCGACATTTAAAATTGTCAAATTTACATGAAAATCCAGATGTACAAAATCTCAAAAATGAAAAAATCCAAACCAAAACAAAGCACATTTTTAAAAAGATTTTATTTATTATAGAGAAATAGAGAGAGGATGTGCATGTGCATGAGTTGGAGGAGGGGCAGAGGCAGAGGGAGAGAAACAGAAACCTAAACAGACCTCATGCTTAGTAGGGAGCCCCACATAAGTCTTGATCTGACAACTCTGAGATCATGACCTGAGCAAAAACTAAGAGTTGGATGCTTAATCAACTGAGCCATCCAGGTGCCCCGTAAAACACTTTTTTTTTTTTTTTAAGAAAATATGACAAGAGTCTTTTCACACATGGCTCCAGTCAGCTGGAGTTTTCTTATCATTTAGCTGAAATAAGTGCCTTTCTTAGAAGCTGCCAATGAGTTTACCACAGATAAAATATTTCTTCTCAGTTTTCAATTAATTTCAGACATCCACATTTTCCAATGATACCTAGCCCCCATATATTAAAACTCTCATGAAATATTGACAGTGGATAGGGACATCCACCCCTCTCTTTCTAGCAAATGCAAGGTACTCCTCAACTCCAGAAAACACAGATCCCAACCTTTCTACATTGTGTTCATAGACACAAACTCCTCAGTCTAAGAAATGTCCCTTTCACATTCCAATCACCCTTAGCACTGGTATTGTTCTTTTTATTTTAAAAATTTAAAAAATATTGGGGCACCTGGGTGGCTCAGTGGGTTAAGCTGCTGCCTTCGGCTCAGGTCATGATCCCAGGGTCCTGGGGTCGAGCCCCGCATCGGGCTCTCTGCTCAGCAGGAAGCCTGCTTCCTCCTCTCTCTCTCTGCCTGCCTCTCTGCCTGCTTGTCATCTCTCTCTGTCAAATAAATAAATAATCTTTAAAAAAAATTTAAAAAATATTGTAGTAGATTAACATACTATGTCATATTAGTTTCAGGTGTACAACAGAGTGACTTGATAATTCTGTACATTACTTGATGCTTATCGTGATAAACGTAGTCACCATCTGTCACCACACAGCATTGTTACAGTATTATTGACCATGTTCCCTATGTTGTACTATTCATTTCTGTAACTTATTTATTTTGTAATTGAAAAAATTTTACTTCTCATCCCCTTTACCTCTCATCTATTTAACCCATTCACCTACACATTTCCCTTTAGCAACCACCAGTTTGTACTCTGTATTTAAGAGTTTGTTTGGTTTCAGATTCCACATATAACTGAAATCATATGGTACTATTATTTTTATAGTACTGTCACTCCTCTTAAATTTCACATGTCTTGTCCTTTAAAATATGTTCCACAGGGGGATGGAGAAATTACCAAACTTGTATCCCATGTAATGAATATATATAATATATATACACACAAAGAATACAGGATAGATAGATTCTGTGAATAACAAAGTGTGAAAGTTGAGAGGTTAGGAGTTAAAAACTGAAATTCCAGAACTTAATCCCTGGTTCAAATTTCAACATTACTCATTCCTATCTTGCTGGCCAGGAGTCACATCCATAATGTCTTTGCCAGAGTCTTCTTCCAGCCAACAATTTTTGTTCTCTCCAGATCATACTTTTCTTGTGTTTTTCAGTGTGGATAGGCTGGCAGTTTTCTGAGTGTTCAAAGTCTCATTCCTTTTTGCTTAAAAATCATTTAACAATTCCTTGTTAAAATCATCCCTATGCTCTTGCACTGTACTATAAACAGTAACAAAAATCCAGATTGCACCTTTGACATTTTTTCTTAGAAGTCTCAGGTAATCATTTAAATAAGTTCTGTTTTCCAGAAAACACTAAGCACAATTCAGCCAAGTACTTTACCTCTTTATAACAAAGGTCGCCTTTCCTCCAGTTTCTAATAGCATTCTTCATTCCCATCGGAGACCACATGACCATCACCTTTAAAGGTTCTTACTTCTACTGACAGTCTCTCCAAGTCAATGTAGGCTTTTCTTACATGCACCTTGTAACTCTTCCAGCCTTTCCCCAACCCACTTCCACAAAGTCACTTCCATATTGGTAGGTATTTGTTACAGCAGCTCCCTACTGTTCAATGCCAAAATCTCCATTAGGTTGCTAGGGCTCTGTTAACAAAATGCCAGCCACCAGACTGGATGGCTTAAACAACAGAAAATTTTTTTCAGAATTCTGGAAGATGGAAGTCCAAAATTAAGGTAAGGTTTGGTTTCTCCTGAAGCTTCTCTTCCTGGCTTGGAGACAGGACCTTCTTGCTGTGTCCTCACACGGTCTTTCCCTATGCATGTCCATCTATGGAGTCTCTTTCCATTTCTATAAGGACATCTGACTTATTGACTAGGATGGGATTAGGATTTAATTATGATTTAATTTAACCTATTTAATAATGATTTAATTTAACCGAATTGCTTCTTTAAATATTTTAAAAATATTTTATTTGTTTATATGACAGAGAGACATTACAAGTAGGCAGAGAGACAGGCAGAGAGAGAGGGGAAGCAGGCTCCCTGCTGAGCCAAGTACCCGATGTGGGGCTCAATCCCAGGACCCTGAGATCATGACCTGAGTTGAAGGCAAAAGCTTAACCCACCTAGCCACCCATGTACCCCTAAAAGCTCTATCTTAAGCACAGTCACATCTTAGGGTATACTGGGGGTTAGGATTTCAGCATATGAATTTGCAGAGTACATGGTTCAATCCTAACAGCTACTATTGTCTTCATTTAAATGAGATCCTCCCAGGAAAATTAAGCATCTGTTTATGAATAAATTTGCTCATGTCCTTCTATTCTTTAATGAAGGCTATCACTTAAAGAGGCACTTGAGACTCACAGACCACCAGTATCATCGATACTGCTATTGTCCCACATGGCAGTGCTTCCTAGCCCACGGTGATGCCACCAGTTAATTTCACCCTAAATAAACCACTGTAATGATCTCAAATGAACAAAACAACACTATGTTCGTCCAATCCCTACTAGGTACTGAATCCTGATAAATCCCTGGAGATTTGTCAACATTGGGAATTTTTTTTCCCTTTGATAACATTCAAACCAGTCCATGAGGCTAGGTTCAGGAACACATATGTGTCCCTTCACCTTGCCTTTGTGACAGATTGGACTACTACTGGTAATTCTACACTACCGTACATCTACATCCATGCCATACCTCAAGAAAGTATACTTTCTTACTCCTTAATATTAGGCTTGACCACATTAGCTGCCTTGGCCCATGTATATTGGCATATATAACAGAAGCAAAAGCCTTGCATGGTTTGGCTTATTTCTTGTGGTTCAGAAATCTTCCATGGATAAATTTTGTAATAGCTGATGTCCTACTAGCTTTGTCCCTAGAACAAATCACATGAAGTAAATATGACCCAACCTAGAATGAGGCTTAGCTACTACACAGCCTGAAGTAGAGTGCCCAGTGGAACCAACTTAGATCAAAAAGCCATTCAACCTCTTGACCTGTGAGCATGGGAATAAATGTATATTGTTGAAGCCACTGTATTTTGGGGTGATTTGTTATAGATTTTTTAAAAAAGATTCCATCCATTTATTTGACAGATAGAGATCACAAGTGGGCACAGACGGCAGGCAGAGAGAGAGGAAGGGAAGCAGGTTCCCTGCCAAGCAGAGAGCCTGATGCGGGGCTTGAAACCAGGACCCCAGGATCATGACTTGAGCTGAACGCAGAAGCTTTAACCTACTGAGCCACCCAGGCTCCCCTTGTTATAGGTTTTAATGTTGATAACTGACTGATACAGTATCCAAGGAAAGTGTACAACAACTATCCCTTTAGAGCTTCCTTCCATCGTTCATTTAAAATAAATGAAGCCGGTAGACAACTGGGGGCCACCTGTTCCTTACATATTCTCAGATGTGTGGAAAATCTGCTTCATAGAACCTTACTTTAAAGATGGATTTCGTGGGGCACCTGGGTGGCTCAGTTTGTAAAGCCGCTGCCTTCGGCTCAAGTCATGATCTCAGGGTCCTGGGATCAAGTCCTGCATTGGGCTCTCTGCTCGGCAGGGAGCCTGCTTCCTCCTCTCTCTCTCTGCCTGCCTCTCTGCCTACTTGTGATCTCTCTCTCTGTCAAATAAATAAATAAATAAATCTTTAAAAAAAAAGATGGATTTCTCACTTTTTATGGATTCATAGGTGTTATAAGCGCTGGAAGTCACATTAGACGCTACACCATAACTCTCTCCAATTGATGAAATATTTGAGACACAGAGAGAAAAAATTATTTACATGAGGCCATATAGTAAGACAATGACAGCGCCAGGATTAGACCTTGGGTCTACTCCTCCTAATCCAGCACACTTCTGTTATGATTCTTGCAGTATAGTTGATGATTAGGAAAACAATCTGTGAAAGAGTTTTATTAAAAGCATTCATAGTGGGGTATTACTTTCTAATCGGTCGCTTCTGGTGGCTCCCTCCCCCTTTTGTTTATCTGTGATCACCAAGACAGCATGGTACTGGCATAAAAACAGACACATAGACCAGTGGAACAGAGTAGAGAGCCCAGATATGGACCCTCAACTCTATGGTCAATTAATCTTCAACAAAACAGGAAAAAATATACAGTGGAAAAAAGACAATCTCTTCAATAAATGGTGCTGGGAAAACTGGACAGCTATAAGTAGAAGAATGAAACTCGAGCATTCTCTTACACTGTACACAAAGATAAACTCAAAATGGATAAAAGACCTCAACATGAGCCAGGAATCCATCAGAATCCTAGAGGAGAACATAGGCAATAATCTCTTCGATATCAGCCATAGCAACTTCTTTCAAGATATGTCTCCAAAGGCAAAGGAAACAAAAGCAAAAATAAACTTTTGGGACTTCATCAAGATCAAAGCTTCTGCACAGCAAAGGAAACAGTCAAAAAAAGCAAAGAGGCAACCCACGGAATAGGAGAAGATATTTGCAAATGACAGTACAGACAAAAGGTTGATATCCAGGATCTATAGTGAACTCCTCAAACTCAACACACATGAAACAGGCAAACATATCAAAAAATGGGCAGAAGATATGAACAGACACTTCTCCAATGAAGACATACAAATGGCTATCAGACACATGAAAAAATGTTCATCATCACTAGCACTCAGGGAGATTCAAATTAAAACCACATTGAGATATCACCTTACACCAGTTAGAACGGCCAAAATTAACAAAACACGAAACAACATGTGTTGGAGAGGATGTGGAGAAAGGGGAACCCTCTTCCACTGTTGGAGGAAATACAAGTTGGTGCAGCCTTTTTGGAGAACAGTGTGGAGATTCCTCAAGAAATTAAAAATAGAACTTCCCTATGACCCTGCCATTGCACTCCTGGGTATTTACCCCAAAGATACAGATGTCATGAAAAGGAGGGCCATCTGTAACCCAATGTTTAGAGCAGCAATGGCCACAGCCGCCAAACTGTCAAAAGAACCAAGATGCCCTTCAACGGACGAATGGATAAGGACGATGTGGTCCAAATACACTATGGAGTATTATGCCTCCATCAGAAAGGATTGAATACCCAACTTTTGTAGCAACATGGACGGGACTGGAAGCAATTATGCTGAGTAAAATAAGTCAAGCAGAGAGAGTCAATTTTCATCTGTTTTCACTTATTTGTGGAGCATAACAAATAGCATGGACAACAAGGGGTGTTAGAGAGGAGAAGGGAGTTGGGGTAAATTGGAAGGGGAGGTGAATCATGAGAGACTATGGACTCTGAAAAACAATCTGAGGGGCTTGAAGTGGCGGGGGGGGCGGGATGTTGGGGTACCAGGTGTTGGGTATTATAGAGGGCACGGATTGCATGGAGCACTGGGTGTGCTGAAAAAATAATGAATACTGTTTTTCTGAAAATAAATTAAAAAAAACTAAAATTAAATAATAATAATAAAAGCATTCATAGTGGTGGGGCGCCTGTTTGGCTCAGTTCGTTAAGCATCTGACTTCAACTCAGGTCATGACCCCAGGGTCCTGGGATCCAGCCCAATATCAAGCTCCTGGCACAGCGGAGAGCCTCCTGTTCCCTCTGCCACTCCTCCTGCTGTGCTCTCCTGCTCTCTCTCTGTCAAGTAAATAAATAAAATTTTTTAAAAAGCATTCAAAGTGACAATGAACTTGCTCAGAAATTCCCCAATTTTATCATGCAATTATTTCCTTACTTTTGTTAGTTTCTTTCAAGCTTAGATCATTTTGACCCAGATTTTGATGTGAAACTTGACTGGTAAATGTGTATTTTAGTGAAATTAAAATCCATGAGGAATAATGAACTAGCCCAAATATTGAGTACAGTGCTGGAAAACCTCCAAAGAGTCATCAATTTAAAACTCTGAGTTATTCTGTTTGCTAAAGATTTTTCTATAAAGATGAACTAAAAAGAACCTTATTAATTTTATTTGAATCCTTTCTACTGTTGAGATTTTCAACTGCTAAGGAAAAATGTTAGAATCCTGGGATGAGGGATATTACTTAAATTATTTGAGGGGAAAATTTAGCAATACTTAAATGTAAAGTTTGCATCTGTGTGATGGACTCATTTCTTTTAATATTGTATTTTTCTGAAAATTCTGCAAATGTATGCTTAAACTTCTATAGACATAGTAATGTGACAGAGAAACAAAACTTTTAAGAGGGGTTATCTGTCTTTACAGGCAATATGAAAGTTTTAGGTTCACAAGTTGCTTTTCCTCTCTCTCAGAACAAAGCAATATTGCATCATTGTTGAGCTCAGATTCTGTAGTCATACTACCTGTATTTGACTCAATGCTTTGTCAGTTATTATTTGAACAATCAAGAAAAGTTGCTTATCTCTTTGTAAATATGTTTGTTCATTTGTAACCTGAAGGTAATAATAGTAATACCTGTCACAGAGAGTTGTTTTAAGATCTAATTCATTATATATATATATATATATATACACACACACATATATATATATACATATATATTTATATTTATATAAATATATATTTTATATTTACATATATTTTATATATTTTATATATATATATATATTTTGAGTGCCTACTATCTACATTATTTTTCTAGGTACTTGAGCAATATTAATGAGCAAAAGAGGCAAATATCTCTATCATAAAACATATTCTAAAAGGCATAGACAGGCAAAAAAAAAAGAAATCTAATAAATGAGCAATGAAATATGGTGTACCTGCAAGTCATAAATACTGTGGGAAAGAATAAAAGTCAAGCAGGATAAAAAGAATCAAGGGTGCTGAAGGAAGGAGTAAGTTGCAATTTAAAAATAAATGTTCATCATCACTAGCCATCAGGGAGATTCAAATTAAAACCACATTGAGATACCACCTTAAACCAGTCAGAATGGCCAAAAATAGCAAGACAGGAAACAACGTGTGTTGGAGAGGATGTGGAGAAAGGGGAACCCTCTTACACTGCTGGTGGGAATGCAAGTTGGTGCAGCCACTTTGGAGAACAGTGTGGAGATTCTTCAAGAAATTAAACAAAGAGCTTCCCTATGACCCTACAATTGCACTACTGGGTATTTACCCAAAAGACACAGATGTAGTGAAAAGAAGGGCCATCTATACCCCAATGTTCATAGCAGCAATGGCCATGATCACCAAATTGTGGAAAGAACCAAGATGCACTTCAACAGACAAATGGATAAGGAAGATGTGGTCCATAGACACTATGGAGTATTATGCCTCCATTAGAAAGGATGAATACCCAACTTTTGTAGCAACATGGACGGGACTGGAAGAGATTATGCTGAGTGAAATAAGTCAAGCAGAGAGAGTCAATTATCATATGGTTTCACTTATTTGTGGAGCATAACAAATAGCATGGAGGACAAGGGGAGATGGAGAGGAGAAGGGAGTTGAGGGAAATTGGAAGGTGAGGTAAACCATGAGAGACTATGGACTCTGAAAAAGAATCTGAGGGTTTTGAAGGGGCGGGGGGTGGGAGGTTGGGGGAACCAGGTGCTGGGTATTAGAGAGGGCATGGATTGCATGGAGCACTGAGTGTGGTGCAAAAAACAATGAATTTTGGTACACTGAAAAGAAATTTAAAAATAATAAAAGCCTTAAAAAAAAAAAAACTCACTCCTGGAACTGATTGTAATGATGGGTGTGTAATACTTTGAATAGTATCTTGAATTTTTTTTAATATCTAACGTTAGATTATCACCATAATGATTAGTAATATGTCAGCGAATTTTGCTCCAAGATATTTCTGATTCATTATAGACATGGGGAGTAACACAGAAAGAAGAAACATTCCATCATCTCCTATATATATCATGGCTGTTTCTAAATCAGAGATACTTTCATCTAATTTTTGATCTATGATCATTTGTTGATTCCAAGCTTTGCTAGCATTCTCATGTCACTTTTGTACAAATTGTGTGGTTTGTACAGTTTGAAATAAGGCTATTCCTGTAGTGGTAGGCTGTAGCAGTAATGGCTATAATTCCTGAAATAGTTGTTATAGGAAATCTTTTTGTTCTATGGACCCAGTCCTTCAAAGCTGTTAAAAGTATATGTATATCTGGAGAGATTTCCCAAACACGGTGGTGTTTTACCGGTAACCAAATGCCTATTCTTCTTCTAGCTATGTGAATAATAGAATTGTCTGTATAAATATTCTCATCTACACAGGTGTGCATTTTACATTTGAGACAGCTTTTTTCTCTCTTGCTATGATTAAAAGTCATCTTGCCAATAACAAAAACATAGGGATCTCTAACACAAGCTTATACCCATTCTTCATCCATTAGGAAAAAAGAAAATGCATAGTTATTAGACAGATGAATATAAGAGCTGTTCCAAACTCTTATGTGATTTAAAGCTGTGGTGACCTTCCATAAATTCTTTTGTCTTTTATGATAATTAGCAAAAGGAGATGGCATACAAAGTCCTTGCCCAAGCCAGACCAGGGGTGCATCTCCTGAGGTTAAGGTTTGTGGTAAAATGAGATCATCAAAAACTTGCCATTTTAAATTTTGATGAGAGGAGCAGGGTCTCCCTGTGCAATTGGTGACTGCCATCCCCTTAGGGGACCAGTCCCATACAATTCCATAGGAATCATTAATAACAATACTGGGGTGAGAAGCTTGACAATCCTCCCATAAAGGTTGAATTCCCTCATCAGACCACATTTGTCTTAGTTTGCATTTGGGAATAGAGGGTGCTGCTGTGTTATAGCTAGAACCCCGATATTCATTGGCTAGGAGTCCTTTAGTGGAGAGTAAATGTAACTGAGCTTTAGTCAGATAATTATCAGTAGGAAAGTCCACCAACCATCTTTGATCATCAGGGATAAGACAACTGGAATGATTGCTGATACATATTGGTCTTTTGATATCCTAAGGTAAGATTAATATTTGTGCCCTCATCTAAGGGCAATAGTGGCCATCTAGGATCCAAAATTCCAGGTACCCATTTGGAGATATTTAAATAAATTGGTATTATATCCTCTCCCCACTCTACTGGATGGAGCAGAGGAGGATTGAGTATATAAACCCAGTAAGTAAAATTATGTATTTGTGCATAACATCCAGGAAGACTTATGGCTACCGTGATGAGAGCCAGCATAGTGCATCAGATGTAGAAACAGTAGTAGTTTTGATATGCTGTAAAACATACACTGCATATAAAGAATTAGATAATAGATTAAATGCAGAAGAAACATTTTGAAACAATGTAATAACCACAATTAATTCTGATTTTTGTGCTGAGAGACCGGTAGTAGATATGATCTTCGAAGTAGTACCATAATAATCACCTTTACCTTTGACAGAGCCATCAGAAAAGTAAGTAGAGGCATCTCTTACTGGATTTGTAGAAGTAATTTTAGGAAGGACAAAAGCAGTATGTTTTAAAAAGGAAACAACAGGTAAAGAAGGATAATGAGAAGAAGTGTTTCCAGTAAAGCCACTAAGGGCAATTTGCCAATTTAAATTATTTTGGAATGCTGTTTCAATTTATGTCTTATGTTGTGGCCGGTGTGATGACACAAGCAGGGTCCAGAGGGTAAGAGAATGGAGAAAGAATAAGACTTGTAAAGAAATGTGGACAAGAGGGACACAGTGGATGATGTCCAAGCAGTGCCAATTTTATTCAAGGCTGTGAGGCATTATATAGCTAACAGAAACAATTATAAGGAAGTATCTCTTTTCGGTTGATTGCTCATACACATATAACATTCACATGAAACCCCTCAAGCTTTCATGAAGCCCATTTCCCAAGCACTGGTAGCGGATCTTCTGACGCCAGTAACTTTTGTCTACTTAGCTAATCTTTAACTAGCAATTCACGAGCTTACAATGGTGCAATTTATAATCCATGCAAGTACAGGGTAATCTTGTAACAGTTAAATGTGCAACCCAGTTTTGCCTCTAATCTGTGCAGGCAGTCACGTCAGCGAGTCTTAGGGTCTATAGCTCAGGCTCTTTCTCAAGCGCAATTCAACTGATATTCAGGAGGCACGAGTCAGGGCCTGGTTTGATCCCTCGCCTCTAGCTTGGTCCATGGCTGCCTAAAGTCTTATTTAAAGGCAGAACAATAACCTGCAGATCATACCCCTGTATTTGCCGAGTTCTTTTTTTTCCTAATTGAATAATACTTCCAATATGACCTATATAGGTAGTGAGTGTTTTAACACTATTATTTGGGAGGAAAAATCCATTCTATAATTAGTTTTTCCTGAATAATTAATCCAGTGGGTGTATGTGGGGTATGAACAATGAGAAGATCTAATGGTATCTCAGGTTGGACTCTATCCGTTTGCATTGAATGAATCTGGCTTTCAACAAATTGTAATTCTTTTAAGGCCTCTTTTGATAGGGTCTTAGGGCTGTTTAAATTAGGATCTCCCTTTAAAGAGGCAAATAGATGCTGTAAAGCACAAGTGGGAATTCCAATTTTAGGTCTTATTCAATTAATGTCTCCCAAGAATTTTTACAAATCATTCAAGGTTGTCATTTTATCTCTACAGATTTAAACTTTTTGTGGTTTAACTGAGGTCCTGTCCATAATGAACCCCAAATATGAGAAAGGTGTGGTGACTTTTATTTCTTCTGGAGCTATAATTAGTTTGTGTTTTTCAAATTGCAATTGAAGCATTCTGAATGCATCCTGCAATTGCATGTTGTCAGAGGCTGCACATAATATGTCATCCATATAATGGACAAGATCATTTTGTGGAAATTGATTTCTAACTGGCTGTGTAACTTTTGCCACATAGTCCTGACGGATAGTGGGGCTAGTTAACGTTCCCTGTGGAAGAATTTTCCATTGATATCGTTTGGCTGGTTTTTAAAAATTTACACTGGGAATAGTGAAAGCAAAACGGGGACAGTCTTCCTTAGCAAGTGGTATAGTATAAAAGCAATCCTGTAAATCTATGATAATTATTGGCCATTTGTGTGGGACTAGATTAGATGAAGGCAATCCAGGTTGGAGAGACCCCATGGGTTTAATAGCAGAAGCAACCACACATAGGTCTGTTAAAAGTCTCCATTTTCCTGATTTTTTCTTAATAACAAAAATTGGTGAATTCCAAGGACCGTGAGATTCTTCAATATGTCCCCTTTTTATTTGTTCCTCTACTAGGGTTTGCAAAGTGAGTAATTTCTCTTGTGCTAAGTGCCACTGCTCCACCCAAATGGGTTTGTCATTCTTCCCATTTAACTTAATGGGTTCAGGAGCAGTGGCCCTCAGTGAAAAATTTGGGAATCCTCCTTAGGGGAAGGTATAACCAGAGAGGTTCCCATTGACTTAGTAAATCTCACCCCCAAAGTCTACAATATATGGCTGTAGATAACACTTTTGACCCTCAGGTCCTTCACAGAAAAGAATATTGGAGCTTTGACTCACATTGCCAGCCTGTCCTAATCCTGTAATAGTAGCAGAAGAGGAATTAGATGGCCATTTTTTAGGACAATGTAATGAGCTTATGATAGAGACATCAGCTCCAGTATCAATTAGACCCAAAAATTCCTTTCCTTATATTTTAAGATGACAAACTGGTCTGTCTTGATAAATTTTCTCAGTTTAATATGCTCCAGTTTTTCCAGTACTTCCAAACCCAATGGAGTTTCTTTGTTTATTTTTAGATTGACCCCAGAGCTAGGGTAAAAGTAAAAACTGAGCAATGCAGTCTCCTTTTTGAAAACAGTATGGAGCCACAGTAGTTAACATCACTAAAATTTCACATAATCTGAATCAATAATGCCAGTGTGAACTAGTACTCCCTTTGAAGTAAGGATAGATCTCCCTAAAAGTAACCCAGTGGTCCCCTTTGGTAAAGGACCATAAATATTAGTTGGAATTTTAATGGGAAGCTTGGTAGGCATTAAAAAATAATCTTTGGGAATGGGAATATCTAATCCAGCACTACTATTACATGTGGCATGTAATAAATTTAAAATTGTACATTTGTCTGAAAGCTGGGTGTTATGGGAGAATTGTCCCCCTTGTTTTTCGGGGCTGAGGGCTTGCCCCAAAATAAGTTTCCTTGAAGGGGGGATCCATCCTTGCTAAATTTGGAATGACATTGACTTGCCCAATGATTTCTCTTTTTACATTTAGGACAGAGACCAGGTGTTTTATTTTTTACATTTTGCAGAGGGAATTTTCCCTTTTCCCTATATTGAGCTTTAGTATGCCCTGCTTGCTTACAGTTGAAACATTGTCCTTTAAATTTTCCGGTGGTCAGAGCAGCTGTGGCTTGAGCTAACAAATCAGCTTTATAGATCTCTGTTCCTTCTCCTTGGCATAGCTTAATATAATCTGTCGATGTTCCCTTGCCTTTAAAGGTTGCTATCAATTTCTTACAATCAGAATTAGCATTCTCATAAGCCAACAGCTGAAGAATGTATCAGCAGCCTCAAGATTATTTATCTGTCTTTCGATAGCCTCTTGTAATCTTGCAATAAAATAGTATAGGGTTGTTTTGGACCTTGTACCACCTTTTGAAAAGAAGAGCACTTCTCTCCTTGGGATTCTATTCTCTCCCAGGCTCTCAAACAGCAACGCTGGAGCTGTTCAATAGCTTGATCATTCATTAGTACCTGGTCTTGCACCCGGGCCCATGGCCCAACACTCATGAGTTGTTCATGGAAATAGGAAACATTAATAGCTCTGTTATGGGCAGCTGTTGTTTCTGCCTAATCTTGCCACCATGTTTTAAATTGTAAGAACTCACTTGAAGATAGAACTGTTTTTGCTAACAGTGACCAATCAATCGGAATAAGTCGATTGCTTTTTGCGATGCCTTGAATGATTCCCATTGTAAATGGAGAATTAACTCCATAGTTTTGTACTGCTTGTTTTAGTTCCTTCAATAATTTGAAGGGAAATGGCTCATGCTTGGCCTCATAGACACCATTAGGGTTGTTAGGATCATGTCCTGGAAGGACATGTTCTGTAATAATAACCGGGAAATTAAAATGTAAGGCATCTAGGTCTCCCGCTCGCTGTGCTTCAAGGAGGCCTCTTTGAATGGCTGATAGCATGTACTTTTCATCTTTTTCACTGAATGGTGCCTTCTTATAGGATGGTGGAGCTGATGTCCGCAGTGCCTTTGGCACCTTTTGTCTTTATTGGAGGAGGAGGAGGAGGAGATTCCTTCTTTATATATTCTTTTTTGATGGCCTTAGTAATTTCTTTCTCCTCCTGGATGGCATGGTCAGGTTCCTCTTTTTTTAGTTTCTCCTGAATATTCATTATTGCTCTCTGAATCAGGGGTTTGTAAGGGCTCCAGAATGGAGCAAATGAGGGTCCAAGTAGGCCATATACTAATTGGAATTGGTTTTCCTTTAGTGTACAAAAGTTTTAACTCATGACCTACTTTTTCCCATGTTTGTAAATCTAAAGTTCCTAATATAGGGAACCAGGAGCAATGTTCTTTAATTACCTTTAAAAGCTCCATGAGTTGGCCCTCACTGACTTTTACTCCTCCCACCTTTTGGAGTTGTCTCAGTAGGCAAACATAAGGGTGATAATCGTTTGTGCTCTCTAGATTACCCATACCCTGCAATAAGTACCCACAACTCACCAGTGGGAAAAAGGCACAGCCATGCAAAACTCACGTTGGGGCTTCTTCTGTTGCATTTCTGGTCCCTTTCTGGGCTGCACTTGCCGCTTCCAGTTGGTGAACAGGGGAAGAATGAGGCACAAAAAAGTCAGCTGCAAGAGAAAGGGAGCATGGGACAACCATAGAAAAGACTGCTGCCCTGAGCAACTCCTCAGTCTCACTTTTATTAGTTAGAAACAATGACCAACAGAAGAGCTGATGAAGGTCAAACATTAGTCATATGTCTTGTGGACAAACAAGAAGGAGGGCTAAGTTTATAGTTAAGCAAGCACATTCAAAGGACTTATCTAACTAGCAACAGGCCCTTTTGGGAGGAGAAAGGGGAGATAACGGGAAAGGGAAGCAGGTGGCATTCTACCGTGAGCGGGTTAGGCATCCCCAGCTGCTCAGCTTCAAGGTCATATATCTTCCTCTCCCCCAAAGGCCTGTTGCCAGTATGTGTTTCTCTTAAGGCTATATCTAAATGTGCTTGGTAAAATCATCCAGGGGTTATATTTTAAGTAATACATTGTTCTGAGGGGTAGTCGCAAATCACTTAATGGATATGGCAATAACACAAATCAGTGTACCTCTGACTGTATTTGTCCCTCAGAATAATATGCTGCTTAAAGTATAACTTTAACTAATGAGGAGTTGTACTGGTCACACAAGCATGCTTAAAGATGACCTTGAGAAAAACATGTCCTAGCAGTAGGCCTCTGGTGGAGGGGATGACACACGTCTTGAAGCCCAACCGCTGGGAATGTCCGCTGGTTCAGGGTGGAAAGCTGCCCTGCTTCCCTTTCCCATTGTCTTGCCTACCTCAGAGAAAGCCTCTTGCTAACCTAATCCTTTTAAGGGTGCTTGCACAACTACAAACCCATGCTGCTGGACCAGACGCACCTTACTCTTCTTGTTTACCTCATTTGCCTCTAAAACTTTTGTTTTGTTTTGTTTTTTAAAGTCTTAAGTATATTGGTCCTTCCTCCTTCTTTTTTTTTTTTTTGTAATTTAAAGATTTTATTTATTTATTTGACAGACAGAGATCACAAGTAGGCAGAGAGGCAGGCAGAGAGAGAGGAGGAAGCAGGCTCTCCACGGAGCAGAGAGCCTGATGCGGGGCTTGATTCCAGGACCCTGGGATCCTGACCCAAGCTGAACACAGAGGCTTTAACCCACTGAGCTACCCAGGCACCCCTGCCTTTAAAACTTGTGACCAACATATGACTCACATTCCTCCTTGTTTATCTACTAGACATATAACTATTACATAGCCTTCATTTCTTTTCTTTTGTTGCTATCTTATATCTAATAAATATGGGATTGAGAGGTTGTTTGGGGCGACAGTCCTTCCAGCTGTTGTCCCCTGCTCCCTCTCTCTTATAGCTGACTTATTTGTGCCTCATTCTTCTCCCATGCAACATTAAGAAGCAGCATCTGACCTTCTCATGATGAAAGCTGGGGTGCTCTGAAGAGAATCCCTACCCCTCTGCCCACCCATGCAACTAAAACATTCTACAGTGGTTTGCCATTAGGGTATTCATTCAGATAGTGTTTTCCTATTAGGAACTACAAACTTGAAACACTTTTTAAACCTGAAAAATATATTTTGGAGGACACAATTTGCATGGAGCACTGAGTGTGGTGCATAAACAATGAATTCTGGAACACTGAAATTTAAAAAATAACTAAAAATTTAAAAATATATATATTAAAAGATTGTGTTAGCCTCTACATATTTCTTTATTAGTAATTTCATCTTATTTTCCTTTGGATTGATTGGACAAGGAAGATACTTCAGTGTAGATGATTTATTGCTCAGTTGGAGTGAAATAAAGGTTTATTAGTGGGATGGAAGTGCAACATTTATATAGATGAAGTTAGAGTTGGAGATCTTGTTTCTGAGGCATTTTGTTTTGTCGTTTGAAATGTTTTTTTAAAAACACAATATATGGACATGGGGAGTTAGAGAGGAGAAGGGAGTTGGGGGATATTGGAAGGGGAGGTGAACCATGAGAGACTATGGACTCTGAAAAACAATCTGAGGGTTTTGAAGGGGTGGAGAAAGGTTGGGTACCAGGTGGTGGGTATTATAGAGGGCACGGACTGAATGGAGCACTGGGTGTGGTGCAAAAATAATGAATTCTGTTATGCTGAAAATAAATAAAAAGTAAATTAAAAAAATACCAAATAAAAAAAACCCACAATATATTTTGATAAAACCATTGGGACCACCAATATTATAGTAGGACCTGGATAAGGACCTGAACATGAAGTTCTTGGCAGGGCAGCAATAACATTATTCCTTTTATTTTTTTTTCCCCATGAATAGCAAAAATAACATTTATTATTTTTGTTTCTGTTTGTTTGTTTTTTATTCATTTTTTAAAATTTTTTATAAACATTGGGGTACAGATGGCCCTTCTTCTAACTACATCTGTATCTTCGGGGTACATACCCAATACTGCCAATGGATTCCTGCCTCACGTTGAGGTCTTTTATCCATTTTGAGTTTATCTTTGTATACGGTGTAAGAGAATGGTCAAGTTTCATTCTTCTACATATACCTGTCCATATTTCCCAGCACCATTTATTGAAGAGACTGTCTTTTATTCCACTGTATATTTTTTCCTGTTTTGTTGAAGATTTATTGACCATAGAGTTGAGGATCCATATCTGGGCTCTCTACTCTGTTCCAAAGGTATGTGTCTGTTTTTATGCCAGTACCATGCTATCTTGGTGATCACAGCTTTGTAGTAAAACTTGAAATCAGGTAACATGATGCCCCCCATTTTATTTTTATTTTCCAAAATTTCCTTAGCGATTCGGGGTGTATTCTGTTTCCATAAAAATTTTTGGATTATTTGCTCGAGCTCTTTGAAAAATACCGCTGGAATTTTGATCGGAATGGCATTAAAAGTATAGATTGTTCTAGGCAGTATAGACATCTTAACAATGTTATTCTTCTGATCCAAGAGCATGGAATGGTCTTCCATCTTTTTGTGTCTTCTTCAATTTCTTTCATGAGTGTTCTGTAGTTCCTCGAGTACAGATCCTTTACCTTTTTGGTTAGGTTTATTCCCAAGTATCTTATGGTTCTTGGTGCTCTAGTAAATGGAATCAATTCTCTGATTTCCCTTTCTGTATTTTCATTGTTAGGGTATAAGAAAGCCACTGATTTCTGTACATTGACTTTGTATCCTGCCACGTTACAGAATTGCTGTATGAGTTCTAGTAGTTTGGGGGTGAGTCTTTTGGGTTTTCCATATAAAGAATCATGTCATCTGCAAAGAGAGAGAGTTTGACTTCTTCATTGCCAATTTGGATACCTTTTATTTCTCTTTGTTGTCTGGTTGCTGTTGCTAGGACTTCTGATATTATGTTGAACAAGAGTGGTGAGAGTGGGCATCCTTGTCTTGTTCCTAATCTCAACGGGAAGGCTGCAAGCTTTTTCTCATTGACGATGATATTTGTTGTGGGTCTTTCATAGATAGATTTGATGAAGTTCAGGAATGTTCCCTCTATCCCTATACTTTTAAGCGTTTTAATCAGGAACGGATGCTGGATTTTGTCAAATGCTTTTTCTGCATCAATTGAGAGAACCATGTGGTTCTTCGCTCTTCTCTTATTAATTTGTTCTATCACATTGATTGATTTGAGAATGTTGAACCATCCTTGTAGCCCAGAGATGAATACCACCTGATCATGGTGGATAAACTTTTTAATGTGCTGTTGGATCCTGTTTGCTAGGATCTTGGTGAGAATTTTAGCATCCATATTCATCAGTGATATTGGTCTGAAATTCTTTTTGGTAGGGTCTTTGCCTGGTTTGGGGATCAGGGTAATGCTGGTTTCATAGAAAGAGTCTGGAAGTTTTCCTTCTGCTTCAATTTTTTGAAACAGCTTCAGGAGAAGAGTGTTATTTCTTCTTTGAAAGTTTGGTAGAATTCCCCAGGGCATCCATCAGCTTTTTGTTTTTTGTGAGGTTTTTGATCACTGCTTCAATCTCCTTACAGGATATCAGTCTATTCAGGTTGTCGATTTCTTCCTGGTTCAATTTTGGGAGCTTATAGTTTTCTAGGAATGTATCCATTTTATCTAGGTTGCTTAGCTTATTGGCATATAACTGTTGATAATAACTTCTGATGATAGTTTCTACTTCCTTGGTGGTAGCTGTGATCTCTCCCTTTTCATTCATAATTTTATGAATTTGGGCTTTCTCTCTTTTCTTTTGGATTAGTGTGGCCAATGGTTTATCAATCTTATTGATTCTTTCAAAAAACCAGCTTCTAGTTTCATTGATACGTTCTACCTTATCTCTGGTTTCTACCTCATTGATCTCAGCTCTAATCTTGATTATTTCCCTTCTTATGTGTGGAGTTGGTTTGATTTGTTGTTGATTCTCCAGTTCTTTAAGGTGTAGAGACAGCTGGTGTGTTCTGGATTTTTCAATTTTTTTGAAGGAGGCTTGAATGGCTATGTATTTCCCCCTTAGGACCGCCTTTGCTATATGCCATAGGTTTTGGACCGAAGTGTCCTCATTCTCATTGGTTTCCATGAATTGTTTCAGTTCTTCTTTGATCTCCTGGTTGATCCAAGCATTCTTAAGCATGGTGGTCTTTAGCTTCCAGGTGTTTGAGTTTCTTCAGAACTTTTCCTTGTAGTTGAGCTCCAGTTTCAAAGCACTGTGATCTGAGAATATGCAGGGAATAATCTCAGTCTTTTGGTATCGGTTGAGTCCTGATTTGTGACCCAGTATGTGGTCTATTCTGGAGAAGGTTCCATGTGCACTTGAGAAGAATGAGTATTCTGTTGTTTTAGGGTAGAATGTTCTGTATATATCTATGAGGTCCATCTACTCCAATGTGTTATTCAATGCTCTTGTTTCTTTATTGATTTTCTGCTTCGATGATCTGTTTATTTCTGAGAGAGGTGTGCTACGATCTCCTACTATTAATGTATTCATATCAATATGACTGTTTATCTTGATTAGCAGTTTTCTTATGTAATTGGCTGCTCCAATATTGGGGGCATAGATATTTACAATTGTTAGATCATCTTGGTGGATAGTCCCTTTAAGAATTATGTAGGGCCCTTCTGTATCTCTGACTACAGTCTTTAGTTTAAAATCTAATTTGTCTGATATGAGAATCGCTACTCTGGCCTTCTTTTGAGGCCCATTGGCATGAAAGATGCTTCTCCATCCCTTCACTTTTAGTCTGGGTGTATCTTTAGGTTCAAAATGGGTCTCTTGTAGACAACATATAGATGGGTCCTGTCGTTTTATCCAATATGCAACATTGTGTCATTTTATGGGCATATTTAGGCCATTCACATTGAGAGTAATTATTGATAGATACGTTTTTATTGACATCATGTTACCTTTGAAGTCTTTCTTTCTGTAGATTGTCTCTATATTTCTGTTCAAAGCTATTCTTAGAATTTTTCCTCTTTTATAGTACCCCCCTTAATATTTCCTGCAGTGTCAGCTTGGTGGTTGCATAGTCTTTTAATCCTTGCCGGTCTTGGAAACTCTTTATCTCTCCATCCATTTTGAATGTCAGTCTTTCTGGATAAAGTATTCTTGGCTGCATGTTCTTCTCATTTAGTGCCCTGAATATATCTTGCCAGCCCTTTCTGGCTTGCCAGGTCTCTGTAGACAGGTCTGACATTATTCTGATGGGCTTCCTCTGTAAGTAAGGAGGCTGTTTGTCCTAGCAGCTTTCAAGAAATTGTATCTACAATTATGATTCCTCAATTTGACTATCAGGTACCATGATTTTTTTTGGAATATATAATCTTGGGTGGAGACCATTTGACCTCTAGTACATTTAAACGCAGTTAGAATGGCCAAAATTAGCAAGACAGGAAACAATATGTGTTGTAGAGGATGTGGAGAAAGTGGAACCCTCTTTCACTGTTGGTGGGAATGCAAGTTCGTGCAGCCACTTTGGAAAACAGTCTAGAGATTTCAAGAAATTAATAATAGAGTTTCCCTATGACCCTGCAATTGCACTATTGGGTATTTACACCAAAGATAGAGATGTAGTGAAATGAAGGGCCATTTGTACCCCAAAGATTTTAGTAGCAATGGCCACGGTCACCAAACTGTGGAAAGAACCAAGATGCCCTTTAATGGGCAAATAGATAAGGAAGATGTGGTCCATATACACTATGGAGTATTATGCCTCCATCAGAAAGGATGAATACCCAACTTTTGTAGCAACATGGACGGGACTGGAAGAGATTATGCTGAGTGACATAAGTCAAGCAGAGAGAGTTAATTATCATATGGTTTCACTTATTTGTGGAGCATAACAAATATCAAGGAGGACAAATGGTGATGGAGAGGAGAAGGGAGTTAAGGGAAATTGGAAGGGGAAGTGAACCATGAGAGACTATGGACTCTGAAAAACAATCTGAGGGTTTTGAACGGGTGGGGGGTGGGAGGTTAGGGGAATCAGGTGGTGGGTATTAGAGAGGGCACGGACTGCATGGAGCACTGAGTGTGGTGCTAAAACAATGAATACTGTTATGCTGTAAAGAAATAAAAAGAAAAAAAAGAATGCTTTATCAACCAGGAAATCAAAGAAAAACTTAAACGATCCATGGAAACCAATGACGATGAAAACAGTTCTGTCCAAAACCTATGGGAAACAGCAAAGGCGGTCCTAAGGGGAAAATACTGAGCCATCCAAGCCTTCCTCAAGAAAATTGAAAAATCCAGAATACACCAGGTATCTTTACACCCTAAAGAAATGGAGAATCAACAGCAAATTAAGCCAACTCCACACACAAGAAGGGAAGTAATCAATATTAGAGCAGAGATCAATGAGATAGAAACTACAGATAAAGTAGAACGCATCAATGAAACTAGAAGCTGGTTTTTTGATGAACCTTTGGCCACACTAAGCCAAAAGAAGAGAGAAGACCCAAATTAATAGAATTATGAATGAAAGGGGAGAGATCACAACTAACACCAAGGAAATAGAAACAATCATCAGAAATTATTTACAACAGTTATATGCCAATAAGCTAAACAACCTAGATGAAATGGATGCATTCCTGGAAAGCTATAAACTTCCAAAACTGAATCAGGAAGAAACTGACCACCTGAATAGCCCAATATCTAATAACAAGATTGAAGCAGTGATCAAAAACCTCCCAAAAAACAGGAGACCAGGTCCTGATGGATTCCTTGGGGAATTCTACCAAGCTTTCAAAAATAATAATAATAATAATAATAATAATACCTATCCTCTTGAAGCTGTTTCAAGAAATTGAAGTACAAAGAAAACTTCCAGACTCTTTTTATCAATCCAGCATTACTCTGATCCCCAAACCAGACAAAGACCTCACCAAAAAGAATATTTCAGACCAATAACCCTGATCAATAAGTATGCTAAGATTCTCAACAAGATCCTAGCTAATAGGACCCAACAGTACATTAAAAAGATTATCCATCACGACCAGGTGGGATTTATCCTTGTGATACAAGGGCAGTTCAACATTTGCAAATCAATAAATGTGACAGAACAGATCAATGAGAGAAGAGAGAAGAACCATATGGCCCTCTCAACTGATGCAGAAAGAGCATTTGACAAAATCCAGGATATGTTCCTGATTAAAACGCTTCAATGTATAGGGATAGAGGAAACACTCCTCAACTTCATCAAATCTCTCTATGAAAAACCAACAGTGAATATCATCTTCAATGGGAAAAAGCTGACAGCCTTTCCTTTGAGATCAGGAACATGACAAGGATGCCCACTCTCACCAATCTTGTTCAACATAGTATCAGAAGTCCTAGCAACAGCATTCAGAAAACAAATAAAAATAAAAGGTATTCAAACTGCAAAAAAGAAGTCAAACTCTCTCCGTAGATGACATGATACTTTATATGGAAAACTCAAAAGACTCCACCCCCAAACTATTAGAACTCATTCAGCAATTCAGTAATGTGGCAGGATACAAAATCAATGTACAGAAATCAGTTGCTTTCTTATATACTAACACTGAAAATACAGAAAGGGAAATCAGAGAACCTATTCTATTTACTATAGCACCAAGAATCACAAGATTCCTGGGCATAAACCTAACCAAAGATGTAAATGAACTGTACTTGAGGAACTACAGAACACTCATGAAAGAAATTCAAGAAGATACAAAAAGATGGAAGACCATTTCATGCTCTTGGATTAGAAGAATAAACATTGTTAAAAGGCCTATACTGCCTAGAGCAATCTATGCTTTCAATGCCATTCTGATAAAAATTCCACTGGCTTGTTTCAAAGAGCTGGACCAAACAATCCTAAAATTTGTATGGAATCAGAAGAGACCCCGAATCACTAAGGAAATGTTGAAAAACAAAAACAAAACTGGGGGCATCACATTGCCTGATTTCAAGCTTTACTACAAAGCTGTGATCACCAAGACAGCATGGTACTGCCATAAAAACAGAAACATAGACCAGTGGAACAGAATAGAGCGCCCACATATAGACCTTCAACTCTATGGTCAACTAATCTTCGACAAAGCAGGAAGAAATATACAGTGGAAAAAAGACGCTCTCTTCAATAAATGGTGCTGGGACAATTGGACAACTATGTGTAGAAGAATGGAACTCGACCATTCTTTTATACCATATACAATGATAAACTCAAAATGGATAAAAGACCTCAACGTGAGGCAGGAATCCATCAGAATCCTAGAGAACATAGGCAGTAACTTCTTTGACATCAGCCACAGCTACTTCTTTCCAGATATGTCTCCAAAGGCAAAGGAAACAAAAGCGAAAATGAACTTTTGGGACTTCATCAAGATCAAAATCTTCTGCACAGCAAATAAAACCATCAACAAAACAAAGAGTCAACCCACGGAATGAGAGAAGTTATTCACAAATGACAGTACAAACAAAAGGCTGATATCCAGGGTCTATAAAGAACTCCTCAAACTCAACAGACACAAAACAGATAGGTGTGTAATGAAATGGGCAGAAGACCTGAACAGACACTTCAATGAAGACATACAAATGGTTATCAGGCATATGAGAAAATGTTCATCATCACTAGCCATCAGGAAGATTCAAATTAAAATCACATTGAGATACCACCTTAAACCAGTCAGAATGGCCAAAATTAGCAAGACAGGAAACAACGTGTGTTGGAGAAGATGTGGAGAAAGGGGAATCCTCTTACACTGCTGGGGGGAATGCGAGTTGGTGCAGCCACTTTGGAGAACAGTGTGGGGGGGATTCCTCAAGAAATTAAAAATAGAGCTTCCCTATGACCCATAATTGCACTACTGGGTATTTACCCAAAAGATACAGATGTAGTGAAAAGAAGGGCTATCTGTACCCCAATGTTTATAGCAGCAATGGCCATAGCCAACAAACTGTGGAAAGAATCAAGATGCCCTTCAACGGATGAATGTATAATGGAGATGTGGTCCATATACACTATAGAGTATTATGCCTCCATCAGAAAGGATGAATACCCAACTTTTGTAGCAACATGGATGGTACTGGAAGAGATTATGCTGCGTGAATAAGTCAAGCAGAGTCAATTATCATATGGTTTCACTTATTTGTGGAGCATAAGAAATAACACAGAGGACATGGGGAGATGGACAGGAGAAGTGAATTGGGTGAAAATGGAGGGGAGATGAACCATGAGAGAGTGTGGACTCTGAGGAACTAACTGAGAGTTTTGTAGTGGTGGGGAGTTGTGAGGATGTATAAACCTGGTGGTGGGTATTATGGATGGCATGTATTGCATGGAGCACTGGGTGTGATGCATAAACAATGAATTCTGGAACACTGAAAAGAAATTTAAAAATGAATCACAATTAAAAAAATGAAGGTGGGGAGGATAGACTTCTTTTTCTTCCAATTTTTATTAAAAGAGTAAGAATAACTTGATTTTTTGAGAAAAATGTGAATAATATATAGACTTAAGTTTGTTTCTGCAAAGTTCACAGGGAGTGTGAATTCAAATGCTAGGATCTTGATGTTGCATCTTCGAATAGCTTAATGACATATAATCTCTCTGCAGTCCCTAATAAATTATTTTATGTGGCTGCACATAATACTATTGGTTAAGAAAGAGAAGAGAGAGTGACTCAGACTTTGGGGACTCAGTGGCCTCAGACTGAGTTTAATTCATACATGATTTTTATCTATTTTAGAAACTTTGGAGACAAACTTTATATTATCCACATTTGATCCCAAGAGAATGCACAAAACAGAAATGATCACTATGTGTGAGTGACATCTTGAAAAATAGGAGACTGTCCAAACACACTGCTAATCATTTCACTTGAGAGACAAGAGCCAAACTCCCATTTTGTTGCACTTCATAAATTTATGGGATAAAACGTGGGGCAACTCTTTTCTCCACTCCTGATTTCTATGAGAAGAGAATTTATTTGAACATTTCTCACCTCTTTCACATTCTTCTCCCCTTCATTAGTCCCCACAGGAAAGGAATAACAGCTATGCTACCTGTGTTTAAATCCTGCCAACACCTCTTAGTAACTTAGACAAGTTTATTTTGTCTGTGCCTCCCATTTCTCACTTCTACAATGTGGACATTAATGATTTCTGATTTTTGAAGTTACTCTGTGGATTGGACCAAATACTATATGTAAAGTGGTTATAACTATGTCTGTTCACATAAAAACACTATGTTTTAGTATTAGCTATTATTCGTCAAATTTGTCTTTAATTTTCCATTGGATTTGAATAATTTTATTTCATTTAATTATTTAAATAATTTAATACATACTTGTTCAAATTTTGAAGATTGTTCTGCTTGTTTAAAGGCACTGAAATAAAAGATTAATTTTTTCTCAGCATTTATGTTATCAATTTTCCTTAAACTGTGACTTAGTATGTCCCCTTGTTCATTATCTGAACATGAGAATGAGCAGATTATAGATTATTTCAGAGCATTTGTGAGTTGGAAATTCTGGGAATATTGTGACCTTCATGTAACTATCCTTTCCTTTATTACTAAATCAAAATTATTTGAGATGAATATTTGGGAGAAGATTCTAGATTTGGGGGTATAGGAGCAGGTATGAAATAGATAAGAAGGAGATTGGTAAAGTCAATGGATTAGGGAATTCTAGTTTGACTTCAAGATAACATTAATGACCTACAGGAGACTAGCAGTCATGAACAGAAAGTAATAATGAGGCTCAGGTGAAGAATTGCATTTAACTGGGACAGGTGTTTTGACAGGCAAGTATGATGGACTTCAAACCACCACTGGCAAGACCAAGAGTGGCCTGCAGAGCCTGGTCAGACTCTGGTAAGATGTTCTGGTATTCCTGGTAAGTTCTCCTACTAAGACTACCACAGCTTCCTTCCAGGCCCCTTAACACTAGCAAAAAGATATTACTAAAATATCAAAAGACCATTATACCATGACCAAACAGGGATAATGTCAGGAATGATATCATAAAATATATCAACGTGGTTCACTACATCAGTGCATTTAAGGATATAATTGACATAACTACGTAATATACATATGTTAGTCTTTAAGAACTTCAATAAAATTATAAATTTGAATGGAACAAAATTACCTAATATAATAAAGTTGTCATCAAAATTAAATATTACCATAGATAAAGACACCAAAACTGTTTCATTTAAATCCAAGAATCATATGGGAATGTGCACTATCATCATTATTTTTCAGTATTGCCTCAAGGTTTCTAGCAAATGCAATCTGGCAATGAAATAAATAATATTTATAATATATAAGTAATACTTGTATAAGTAATAAGAATCATGGCTCATTTGACTTTTTAATAAATAGAAACAAAATACCCTTGTTAAAAAAGAAACTGATAGAAAAAATAAGACATTAAGTTCCTACACATTTGATAAAAATCAACAAGGGCCATCTGTACCCCCAATGTTTATAGCAGCAATGGCCACAGTCACCAAACTGTCGAAAGAACCAAGATGCCCTTCAATGGACAAATGGATAAGGAAGATGTGGTCCATAGACACTATGGAGTATTATGCCTCCATCAGAAAGGATGAATACCCAACTTTTGTAGCAACATGGATGGGACTGGAAGAGATTATGCTGAGTGACATAAGTCAAGCAGAGAGTCAATTATCATATGGTTTCACTTATTTGTGAAGCATAACAAATAGCATAGAGGACAAGGGGAGTTAGAGAGGAGAAGAGAGTTGAGGGAAATTGGAAGGGGAAGTGAACCATGAGAGACTATGGACTCTGAAAAACAATCTGAGGGTTTTGAATGGACGGGGGTGGGAGTTTGGGGGAACCAGGTGGTGGGTATTAAAGAGGCACGGATTGCATGGAGCACTGAGTGTGGGGCAAAAACAATGAATACTGTTACACTGAAAATAAATTTAAAAAAATAAATGAATAAATAAAATTTTTAAAAATCAGCAATTCAATAATGTTTCTAATTCAGCAGTAAACACTGAGGGGCAGTAAGAAGAGAAAACATCTTCCATTCATATTGGCGACAAAAACTGTAAAATGTATGGGAATGCATTTAATAGTAAAGGCACCAGATCTACATGTATAGTATCTCATTGAAAAAGATAAAACACAATGAACCTATTAAAACCATATCATAGTCTTGAAAGGAAGTCTTAATACCATTAATATGCCAATTGTTCCAAAAATAATGAGTACATGTTAATGCCATTCTCATAGAATCACAATAGAGCAGAACTTCTGGGAAAGGAAAGGAGTTTGAGAGGAACTGACAAGTAAGAGACCTTATAACTTCAATTAGAAAATAAATGTTTAAGAATCACTAAGAAGGGGCGCCTGGGTGGCTCAGTGGGTTAAAGCCTCTGCCTTCGGCTCAGGTCGTGATCCCAGAGTCCTGGGATCGAGCCCTGCATCAGGTTCTCTGCTCAGCAGAGAGCCTGCTTCCCTTCCTCTCTCTCTGCCTGCCTCTCTGCCTACTTGTGATCTCTCTCTCTGTGTCAAATAGATAAATAAAATCTTAAAAAAAAAAAAAGAATTACTAAGAAAATTTTGGAAAAGAACAGTGACCAAAAACTTTCTTATCTGATATCACAACATACTATAAAGACTCCAGAAGACATCACTGGCATTGAAATGGAAAGTAAAGAAGTGAAAACAAACTCGAGATTACAAAAATAGATCCTGGTATGTATGAGGAGAACATAGCACCTGGAAATCATCCCTAAAATGCTACAATCAGCATTACCATCATTATGATAATCAGGATCATCATTATATGATCCCAGTTATCATCATCACAACACAACCCCCCAGTACATAATTCCCAGCACTGAGTAAGTTCATATCAATAGTGTTTGAATGGAACTGATACAATAGTGGGACATCAATAATTAAGTGTATTTTATTTTTAAAAATCTGGAGAACTTGGTGGAGGTTTTGATTTGTTGTGATATATAGATAAGGGAGGTAACACATGTGAACACTCTTTGCAGATGAGAAAGTACTTATGTAAGTGCTCTTTCTGACCTTAACATTACTTTATATCTTGCAAGGTCATAGCAATATAAAATAGTGATTTATAGTACATATGACATACATGTTGGTAAAGTGCTAAATCATTGTTCTGTCTGTAGGAGAGAAACAAGATAATCTTACATTTGTATGTGTTCAGCCAAACTCTTATGGGTGAGGGGTCAGGGAGGGGGCATTATTAACATTCTCAAGAAGACCATATCTCTTTTGGTAAAGATCTATGTTTATCTGGCTCCTGTGAGAAAAGCCTGAGCCAAGGTTTACATATATATATTTGACTTCAAGGAATGTACCAGCTCACACAAGGTGAACCTATGACCTGAATGATTTGCCTTGGTTTCATTAATACTATCTCATTCCCTATGCATTTTCTCAGAGGTACTAAAAGAAAGTAGAATCTGTTTTACTTAAGATGAGACTTTTTGTAAATGCTGGGATATTGTTTAGGGTGGGATTGAGGTTTTTCTTTGGGTTTTAATGGCTCGATATGTTGAAAAAGCATTATAGCCTGATTTACTTAGGATGCTATTCCATTCCTTCAGAAGTCAGGGCACTAGATATGTTATGTTTTAATAGATAGGATTTCTTATAGTAGTCCTGAGTGGGAAGTTAGGAAGACATTTACTAGTTGGTCTCTAAGCATTTGTAAAGTTGATAAATTCTATGTGCATTTAAAATAGCACACTTTTGGGTGTAACAAGAGCTTTACTTTCCTGTTTTGCTTCTTCTCAACTATGTGCAAAGTCGTAATGGATAAATCATTTTGAGAGCTACCTGTTAACCTATAGAGGCAACAACATACCTGCTATTAAGAATGATGTTTTGAGGTGCCTGGGTGGCTCAGTGGGTTAAAGCCTCTGCCTTCGGCTCAGGCCATGATCCCAGGGTCCTGGGATTGAGCCCCACATTGGGCTCTCTGCTCAGCAGGGAGCCTGCTTCCCTTCCTCTCTCTCTGCCTGCCTTTCTGCCTACTTGTGATCTCTGTCAAATAAATAAATAAAATCCTAAAAAAAAAAAAAAAAGAATGATGTCTCAATCTTCTTTCAGTGTAGGGGTACTTTGTGCTTGTATTTGAGAATAAAGATCATATAAGGGAAAAATAAATCCATCTTTTTATTACAAGCAATCACCCAGACATTAGCTATAGATTTAAAAAACCCACATTGCCCTTTTATTCTATAATTCTGCTTCAGATTAGATCTAATATCAATATCAACAAGAATTGAAATATAAGTGTTTACTAGGTGTCAGATACATAACTGCTTCCTCATGTGTTGTTTCATTTAATGTGTACAAACTTCCTGTTATAAACCAGTTTACCTATGATAAAACACAGAATCAGAGGATTTTACATAAAGATTTACAAAAATTAATCACAATTAAGTCTGTATGGTTGTCTCTTTCATAAAAATCAGTTTGTAGTCTGATGAGACATCTAAAAAAAGGTAGTGTTCTTTTGACATTCTGTTCTTGAACTTTACAGACAACCATGGCAGAGGGGTCCAGCATGAACACAAAGGAAGAGCCTGAACTCACCTCCTTGCAAGGATATACCAAATTTATAGCTACATATGGACTAATTCCCACTGAAAAAGAATTGAAACTATCTGAGTAGCTCCTTCCACAACTAGGGATAAAAGGACCACATTAAGATGAGTGTGAGAGATAGAGATAAAGTCTTGCCTAAAACCCCAACTCAGCACATGGACACACAATAAGGAGGGAGATCACAGTTGTGAAATTTCTCTCCAAGAAGTGAGACATTTATGCCCCACATCAGGCACCCCAAACGTTGAGACTTGCATTGGAAAGACAAGTCTGGCTTTAGAAACTAATAGGCTTACATCCACGTGGTCTGACGGATAGTGGTAATCTGAGATATTCTTTTTTTTAAAATTTTTTTAAGATTTTACCCATTTATTTGAGAGAGAGAGAGATATCATGGGAATAGGGGATAGGGGCAGAGGGAGAGAGAGAGACAGACTCCTCACTGAGCAGGGACTCCAACATTGCCAGATCCTGGGACCCCAGGATCATGACCTGAGCCAAAGGCAGATGGTCCCAAGGCAGACGCTTAATTGACTCACCCACCCAAGTGCCCCTGAGGGGCTTGTGCATGGACTCACTTTCTGGGATTCAGCACAAAGGCAATAGTTTGGGAAGTGATCAGACTCTAAGTAAAGGAGATGTATTTGCTAATTTTGAAGTATCTGCAAGAGAGGTGGGACCAGTAGAACTTTGAAGATAAAGGTGTTGATGAGTGACATTTTTGCATTCTCCCTCCATCTTGGTAGTGCTGATGCCCAAGACATAGCCTTGCTAATGCTGCAGGCATGCCTACCTCAGTATTCTTCTCTGCAGTAGGTGTCCCCTGCTCTAGCACACTTCTCCTGTATCACTAAAGCCTCAAACAAGCCCCACCATCATCACTTTCCCAAGGTCTTGCTAAATCTAGTGGGCAAATGCAGTCCACACAGGTGATACCTCTTGATTGCCTAGCTCTGGAGGTCAGAGGAGTATGTATTCTGGGCCCCACGCAACTGCTAAAATCAGAAAGTCAGTTCAGAACAGGCTATCACACCCAGTGCACTGCACAAAGGCTGATGGAAATGCACCCTTTTGTCTGCCTATTAAAAAAAATACTTTTGGTAAAGCTTCAATCTGAAGATATAAACTTCAGGTACGCTACACATCTGGAAGCTACAGAGGTGCTGTTGGGGAATGTGGACATCTTAGTGTCCTCCCTTGGCCTCACCAAAGCAAACATGTACCTCGCATAAAGGAACATACAAACTCATCTGAAACACCAATTCTTGTAAATGAGTGCTAAAGACACCTCCAGATTTCTTGGTCTAAAGATCAGCAGAGCCTATGATTGTGGTCCCATGGGACTGTATATGTGTTTACATATGTTAAAAGCAGTTGCCTAAGGATCTGGCTTCCAGTCAGCCTGAAGCTAAGTGTTGACTGAGATTCTTCTCTTTGCAACCCTACAAGTCTTGGCACACCCTCAACAGTTAATACATAGGAAAAATAAATGAAGCTGTTGAGACAATCACAAAGGTTCAAGAGACTATCAGGTGTTGGGCAAGGTTGAATGATATTTCATCTCCTATACAAGGCAACTCCTTCACGTCTAGGAGAGGTACCTGTTTCACATAATACACAGAAACAAACACAGAGAGTCAAATAAAATAGAGATAGAGAAATGACTATGTCCCAAATGAGAGAACAAGACAAAGCCTCAGGGGGGAAATTAATGGATATAAATAATCTACTAATCTATAAGTAACAATTATAAAGATTCTCACTAAACTCAGGAGAAACTCACAGGCTGAACACTGTGAGAATGTCAACAGAGAGAAAGAAAATATAAGTAAGTACCAATCATATGTCTGATGAATACAACAGCTAAACTAAAAAGTACATTAGAGAAGTTCAACAAGAGACTGGATGAAGTCAACTGTTTCGCAAGCTCAACAACAGGGCAGCAGAATTCATCCAAACAGAAAAGCAAAAAGAAAATAGAACTTTAACAATGTTTATTCTTCCGATCCATGAGCATGGAATGGTCTTCCATTTTTTTTGTCTTCTTCAAGTTCTTTCATGAGTGTTCTGTAGTTCCTTGAGCATAAATCCTTCACCTCTTTGGTTAGGTTTATGCCCAGGTACCTTATGGTTCTTGGTGCTATCGTAAATGGAAGCAATTCTCCAAGTTCCCTTTCTGTATTTGTATTGATAGTGTATAAGAAAGCAACAGATTTCTGTAAATTGACTTTGTATCCTGCCACATTATTGAATTGCTGTATGAGTTTTAGTAGTTAGGGGGTGGAGTATTTGGGGATTTCCATATAAAGTATCATGACATCTGCGAAGAGAGAGAGTTTGACTTCTTCTTTGCTGATTTGAATACCTTTTATTTCTCTTTGTTGCCTGATTGCTGTTGCTAGGACTTCTAACACTATGTTGAACAAGAGTGGTGAGAGTGGGCATCCTTGTACATCATATGATATGTACCACAAAGGATTGGTTACTTAAAAGAAGGAAAGAAAAAAGAAAGAAAGAAAGAAAGAAAGAAAGAAAGAAAGAAAGAAAGAAAGAGAGAGAAAAAGAAGGAAAGAAATAGAACTTTAAAAAGTAAAGATAGCGGGCGCCTGGGTGGCTCGGTGGGTTGGGCTGCTGCCTTCAGCTCGGGTCGTGATCTCGGGGTCCTGGGATCGAGTCCCGCGTCGGGCTCTCTGCTCAGCAGGGAGCCTGCTTCCTCCTCTCTCTCTCTGCCTGCCTCTCTGCCTGCTTGTGATCTCTCTCTGTCAAATAAATAAATAAATAAATAAATAAATAAATAAATAAATAAAAAGTAAAGATAGCTTAAGAGACTTACGGGAGAATATCAGGTGGAATAATATTCCCATTATAAGTGTTTCAGAAGGAAATGAGAGAGAGAAAGGGGCAGAAAATTCATTTGAGGAAATAATAACCGAACACTTCTCTCACCTGAAAACAGTCATTCAGGTCCAGGAAGCAGAGAGAGTTCCAGATAAGGTAAAAAGATCCACACCAAGACATTAGTTAAAATATCAAAAGTTAAAGAGAGTACCTTAAAAATGGCAAGAAAAAAACAACTTGTTTTCTTTTTTTTTTTAAGATTTTCATTTCTTTATTTAACAGAGAGAGAGAAACATCACAAGTATACAGAGAGGCAGGCAGAGAGAGGGGGGAAGCAGGCTCCCCGCTGAGCAGAGAGCCCGATGTGGGGCTCGATCCCAGGACCCTGGGATCATGACCTGAGCCGAAGGCAGAGGCTTTAACCCACTGAGCCACCCAGGCGCCCCAAAACAACTTGTTATATACAAGGGAAGCCCTATGAGAAGATCATCTGATTTTTCTGCAGGCCAGGAAAGAATGGCATGACATAGCCAAAGTGCTGAGAGGAACAAAGCTCCAAGGAAGAATGCTTGGCCAAGCAGTCACTCAGAATTGAAGGAAAGATAAAGAGCTTTCCAGAGAAGAAAAAGCTAAAGGAATTCATCATTCACTAAATTGGCCTTGGAGGAAGTGTTAAAGATAATTTTTTAAACAGAACTGAAATTCATTAACTAATATCAAGAAAGTATGTGAAAGTAAAACCTCACTGGTAAAAGCAAACATATAATAAAGGAGTGGATTAACCACTTATAAAGCTAGTATTTAGGTTAAAAGAAAAGAGCAGTAAAATTAACTGGAACTACAATACATAGTTAAGGGATACACAAAATACAAAGACATAAAATATATCATCAATAAAAACTCCACACACCAAAATATAAAATATAAAAGACCTAAAGGAGAAATTGCTAAACAATAATAGTAGGGGACTTTAATACTACCCTACTTATATCACAGACAGAAAATTTAGTAAATAAACATTAGCCTTAAACAACATTTTAGACCAAATGGACTTAATAAATATTTACAGAACATACCATACAAAAGTAGCAGAATACACATTATTTTTTAAACTAAAAAAAAAAACAAACAAAACAAAAAAAAACTTGTGTTTTTAAGAGAAGTTCTAAGTTCACAGCAAAATTGAGCAGAAACTACAGAGAATTTCCACATACTCTTCATTTCCACAAATGCACAACCTCCCCCACTATCAATATCTAGAATGATAGGATACATTTGTTATGACCAATGGACTGAGGTTAAGATGCCATTAATTTCCAAAGTTGGTAACTTACCTTGAGGTTCACTAATTATGTCATACATTATGTGGATCTTGATAATTGTATAATCAGATGTATCTACCATTATAGTATCACACGGGACATTTTTGCCTTCAAAAGCACCTCTGCTCTGCCTATTCATTCCTTCCTCCCATCTAAACCCTGGCAAACACAGTTACTTTAACTGCTTCACAATTCTTATTTTTACAGAATGTCATAGTGGAATCATACATAGAACTTTCATATTGTCTTCTTTACTTAATAATAAGTATTTAAATTTCTTCCACATCTGTTTATGGCTTGATATCTATTTCTTTGTAGCACTGAATATCATTTGATGTACTGATGTTGCTGTTTTTTTAGATCTATTCACCCACTTAAAGACACCTTATTTAATTCCAAGTTTTTTGTAATTATGAATAAAAGTGCATTAACATCCATGTGCAAGTTTGTATGTTGACATGCTTTCAACTTATTCATGTAAATACGAAGACTATAGTTGCTTGATAGTATGGTAAGAGTATGTTTAGTTTGGGAAGCATCCACCAAACTGTCTTCCAAAGTGGCAGTACCATTTCATTCCCACCATCAATGAATGAGAGATTCTGTTGTTCTGTATCCTTTCCAGCATTTGGGATCACATGTTTTGGATTTTGTCCATTCTCACAGGTGCGTGGTGCCATCTCATTTCTAACTTAAAATTTCCTGCTCTCAGAGGAAGTTGAATATCTTCCCATCTGTTTCCTTGCCAACTATAAATCTTTGATGAGGTAATTGTTCAGGTCTTTTCTCCAATTTTTAATTGGTTTGTTCATATTCTAGTGCTGCATTTTAAGGGTTCTTTAGTATATCTTGGATAATGGTAATTTATCAGATGTGTCTTTTGTAAACATTTTCTCCCAGTCTGTGGCTCTTGTCATTGTCTTTTGCAGAGAAATATTTCTTAATTTTATAAGGTCCAGCTAGTCAATTTTTTCTTTCATGGATCGTGCCTTTAATGTTGTATCTAAAAATCATTATAAGACCCCAGGCCATAGATTTTCTCCTATACTATATTGTAGGAGTTACACACTTTGGGATTTTACATTTAAGTCTGTGATCCATTTTGAAGCAAATTTCATGAATGGTATATGGTCTGTGTCTTTTCCCCCCACCCATGTGAACGTCTAGTTGCAGCATTATTGGTTGAAAAGACCTTAATTGCTCTAGTATATTGAATTTGTTCCTTTGTCAAAGACTAGTTGATGACATACTTCTGTGGATTTGACTATGGGCTCTCTAATCCATACCATTAATCTGTCTATTCTTTTACCAATAACCACAGTCTTGATTATTATAGTTTTATAGTAGGTCTGGAAGAAGAGTATTACCTGTGCTTTGACTTTGTTCTTCTTCTTCAATATTATGTTGGCTATTCTTGATCTTCAGCCCTTTCAAGTATATTTAGAATCAGTTTGCTGATATCCATAAATTAACTTGATGAGATTTTGACTTGGATTGTGTTGAATCTATAGACCAATTTGTGATGAACTGTTATCTTGACCATATTGAGTCTTTATCCATGAATATGGAGTCTTTCTCAATTTCCTTTGTTCAATGATACTTTCCATCAGCGTTTTGGGCTGTTCTTATGTAGATAAAAGGGGTATTTTTCAAAATGTTCTTTTTTATTTTCTCCTTGTAGAGGCATGAGGAAGTTTTTCTCCACTGTTAACTATGAGGACCTGGTAGAGCTCCTGGAGGTAAAAACACACAAATGTGTGGAGGTTCCCTCTGGCTGGGTCCCCTTACAGTTGATTTTTGCTTTTCCCCCAATAGAGTTCTTATCAGAGTCATAAGCACACTAAACCTTCAAGCAATACACTAACTACCGTTTAGGTTTCCCAACCCCAGGACTGGTTTCTGTGGAAGTTTCTGTTTTGGAAGGTTGTAATTCTCTGGATCTGCCTGCCTGTCTCTCATGTTTTAGGAGCAGGGGTTTGTCCATGAACTCACTCTCTGAAAAATTTAAGGACAGTTGCTTATTTTTCAGCTTTTTACTTGTTAGGATGGACTAACAATTTCTAAGCTCCTTATTTGTTAGCCCAAACCAGTTATGATTTATTTGAGAGAGGGAGAGATAGAAAGGGGAGGCAGAAAAAGAGGGAGAGGGGGAGTCCTAAATAGGCTCCCTACTGAGCATGGAGCCTGACATAGGGCTCTATCTCATGGGCCTGAGATCACAACCAGAGCCAAAGCCAAGACAGCTCTGCCTAGAGGCCCCAAATTATGCTTATTTTTAAATCAACATCTTCAAGTCTCACAAACTCTTATCCCTCTTTTCTTACTTGCCTTTCCAATGATCACCAATTAAATTTCTCACTGAACAAAAGTTACAAAGTACCTACTAAATTAGATAAGGCCTTTGCAAGCTGAAGGAATTAAGTAATAATTTGTAGCCAAGATATATAATGTACCTGCTTTCATGATTTTACAATCTAGTGGCATAAACCCCAATGAATTTCTTCCATTTCTATTACCTGACTGTTCAATCTGGTTAATAAACCATTTGGTCTCTGGATTATATCTTTTGTGTGTAGAATATGATATCATATAAGAATATTTTTAAATTTTTAATGAAAATTATTTTCAGTACTAAATGAAGCAAAGTCTAAGTTAAAACTGTTGTGGCCCTTGGAAGTAATTTAAGTCACAAATTGCAAAAGTTTGTCAATAGTTACAAGTGGGAAATACTTAAGCAATAGGAAGACAATGCACTGGGGAAAAATGATTTAAGAAAGTTAGATTTCTACTCCCCTCACTGAAATGGAGAGATCATCCAAGCAAAAGATCAGCAAGGAAATAAAGGCCTTAAACGACACACTGGACCAGATGGACATCACAGATATATTCAGAACATTTCATCCCAAAGCAACAGAATACACATTCTTCTCTAGTGCACATGGAACATTCTCCAGAATAGACCACATCCTCGGCCCTAAATCAGGACTCAACCGGTATCAAAAGATTGGGATCATTCCCTGCATATTTTGAGACCACAATGCTCTAAAGCTAGAACTCAACCACAAAAGGAAGTTTGGAAAGAACCCAAATACATGGAGACTAAACAGCATCCTTCTAAAGAATGAATGGGTCAACCGGGAAATTAAAGAAGAATTGAAAAAAATCATGGAAACAAATGATAATAAAAATACAACAATTCAAAATCTGTGGGACACAACAAAGGCAGTCCTGAGAGGAAAATATATAGTGGTACAAGCCTTTCTCAAGAAACAAGAAAGGTCTCAAATACACAACATAACCCTACACCTAAAGGAGCTGGAGAAAGAACAAGAAAGAAACCCTAAGCCCAGCAGGAGAAGAGAAATCATAAAGATCAGAGCAGAAATCAATGAAATAGAAACCAAAAAAAAACAATAGAACAAATCAACAAAACTAGGAGCTGGTTCTTTGAAAGAATTAATAAAATTGATAAACCCCTGGCCCGACTTATCAAAAAGAAAAGATAAAGGACCCAAATAAATAAAATCATGAATGAAAGAGGAGAGATCACAACTAACACCAAAGAAATACAAACTATTATAAGAACATACTATGAGCAACTCTACGCCAATAAATTTGACAATCTGGAAGAAATGGATGCATTCCTAGAAACATATAAACTACCACAACTGAACCAGGAAGAAATAGAAAGCCTGAACAGACCCATAACCAGTAAGGAGATTGAAACAGTCATTAAAAATCTCCAAACAAACAAAAGCCCAGGGCCAGATGGCTTCCCGGGGGAATTCTACCAAACATTTAAAGAAGAACTAATTCCTATTCTCCTGAAACGGTTCCAAAAAATAGAAATGGAAGGAAAACTTCCAAACTCATTTTATGAGGCCAGCATCACCTTGATCCCAAAACCAGACAAGGATCCCACCAAAAAAGAGAGCTATAGACCAATATCCTTGATGAACACAGATGCGAAAATACTCAACAAAATACTAGCCAATAGGATTCAACAGTACATTAAAAGATTACTCACCACGACCAAGTGGGATTTATTCCAGGGCTGCAAGGTTGGTTCAACATCCGCAAATCAGTCAATGTGATCCAACACATCAATAAAAGAAAGAACAAGAACCATATGATACTCTCAATAGATGCTGAAAAAGCATTTGACAAAGTAAAGCATCCCTTCCTGATCAAAACTCTTCAAAGTGTAGGGATAGAGGGCACATACCTCAATATCATCAAAGCCATCTATGAAAAACCCACCGCAAATATCATTCTCAATGGAGAAAAACTGAAAGCTTTTCCGCTAAGGTCAGGAACACGGCAGGGATGTCCATTATCACCACTGCTATTCAACATAGTACTAGAGGTCCTAGCCTCAGCAATCAGACAACAAAAGGAAATTAAAGGCATCCAAATCGGCAAAGAAGAAATCAAATTATCACTCTTTGCAGATGATATGATACTATATGTGGAAAACCCAAAAGACTCCACTCCAAAACTGCTAGAACTTATACAGGAATTCAGTAAAGTGTCAGGATATAAAATCAATGCACAGAAATCAGTTGCATTTCTCTACACCAACAGCAAGACAGAAGAAAGAGAAATTAAGGAGTCAATCCCATTTACAATTGCATCCAAAACCATAAGATACCTAGGAATAAACCTAACCAAAGAGACACAGAATCTATACTCAGAAAACTATAAAGTACTCATGAAAGAAATTGAGAAAGACACAAAAAAATGGAAAAATGTTCCATGCTCCTGGATTGGAAGAATAAATATTGTGAAAATGTCTATGCTACTTAAAGCAATCTACACATTTAATGCAATTCCTACCAAAGTACCATCCATCTTTTTCAAAGAAATGGAACAAATAATTCTAAAATTTATATGGAACCAGAAAAGACCTCGAATAGCCAAAGGGATATTGAAAAAGAAAGCCAACGTTGGTGGCATCACAATTCCGGACTTCAAGCTCTATTACAAAGCTGTCATCATCAAGACAGCATGGTACTGGCACAAAAACAGGCACATAGATCAATGGAACAGAATAGAGAGCCCAGAAATTGACCCTCAACTCTACGGTCAACTCATCTTCGACAAAGCAGGAAAGAATGTCCAATGGAAAAAAGACAGCCTCTTCAATAAATGGTGCTGGGAAAATTGGACAGCCACATGCAGAAAAATGAAATTGGACCATTTCCTTACACCACACACAAAAATAGACTCAAAATGGATGAAGGACCTCAATGTGCGAAAGGAATCCATCAAAATCCTTGAGGAGAAAACAGGCAGCAACCTCTTCGACCTCTGCCGCAGCAACATCTTCCTAGGAACAACGCAAAAGGCAAGGGAAGCAAGGGCAAAAATGAACTATTGGGATTTCATCAAGATCAAAAGCTTTTGCACAGCAAAGGAAACAGTTAACAAAATCAAAAGACAACTGACAGAATGGGAGAAGATATTTGCAAACGACATATCAGATAAAGGACTAGTGTCCAGAATCTGTAAAGAACTTAGCCAACTCAACACCCAGAGAACAAATAATCCAATCAAGAAATGGGCAGAGGACATGAGCAGACATTTCTGCAAAGAAGACATCCAGATGGCCAACAGACACATGAAAAAGTGCTCCATATCACTCGGCATCAAGGAAATACAAATCAAAACCACAATGAGATATCACCTCACACCAGTCAGAATGGCTAAAATCAACAAGTCAGGAAATGACAGATGCTGGCGAGGATGCGGAGAAAGGGGCACCCTCCTACACTGTTGGTGGGAATGCAAGCTGGTGCAGCCACTCTGGAAAACAGCATGGAGGTTCCTCAAAATGTTGAAAATAGAACTGCCCTATGACCCAGCAATTGCACTATTGGGTATTTACCCTAAAGATACAAACGTAGTGATCCAAAGGGGCACGTGCACCCGAATGTTTATAGCAGCAATGTCCACAATAGCCAAACTATGGAAAGAACCTAGATGTCCATCAACAGATGAATGGATCAAGAAGAGTGGTATATATACACAATGGAATACTATGCAGCCATCAAAAGAAATGAAATCTTGCCATTTGCGACAACATGGATGGAACTAGAGCGTATCATGCTTAGCGAAATAAGTCAAGCAGAGAAAGACAACTATCATATGATCTCCCTGATATGAGGAAGTGGTGATGCAACATGGGGGCTTAAGTGGGTAGGAGAAGAATAAATGAAACAAGATGGGATTGGGAGGGAGACAAACCATAAGTGACTCTTAATCTCACAAAACAAACTGAGGGTTGCTGGGGGGAGGGGGTTTGAGTGAAGGGGGTGGGATTATGGACATTGGGGAGGGTATGTGCTTTGGTGAGTGCTGTGAATTGTGTAAACCTGGTGATTCACAGACCTGTACCCCTGGGGATAAAAATATATGTTTATAAAAAATAAAAAATTAATAAAAAAAAAAGAAAGTTAGATTTCTGTACTGGTATAGTATATTTTCTTTTAAATAGAAAGTCAATACTTCAAGTTAAATCTACATTTCAGGTAATGATAAATATCAGTCTATGATATTTATTATTTATGTACTGAGATTTAGGTGGAATACAAAAGTAATCTGAGATTTTGCCATGGTAACAAATGTGAAATTGCCGTAGTAGCAGGACGACACACTCAGTAAGAAGCACACTGTATGTTTGCCAAGAGGTTCTGCACAGCGACTCACTTCAAGGATTTTAAATAATTCTACCTAACCAAGTTGGAAGTTTGCAAAAAGGAAAGCAGTTGTAGCCTCTCCAGAAATACAATATGCTAAAAATATTTTAATACATCTGAGCTTTTTCAAAGTCAATATTTTTACAATTTAATGTTAACTTGGTTTTACTTATTATCCAAGTTAAATGCTTTCCATAATTCATTAGGAATATTTAAATTTGTTCGAACAAAAAATTAGGTGGTAAAAATATTCATCATGTGCATTTAAATAAATATTGCTCTTAGGCTATGTAAAAGGTCTTTCCCAGGTTCGTTTTTTTTTCCCCATACACAAATGTTTTTTTCCATGTTTCAATCTTCTTATGTGTAGCCTTCAGCACTTTTGTGTCCATTCAGAGTTCAAGTAAAATTGTTTTTGCATTGTTTCTTATGAAAATAGTAATTAATTACCATATTAAATGGAAATCAATATGACAAAACTGCTTGTAGATTTGAGAACACATCGATAAATCAAATTAACAGTATGTTATGTAGAGGAGAGAGTCCACTGGCAAGACAAGGAACCCTTGCTCTGATCCAAGTCACCGACAGGCCTGGCGCAAGCTGGGCTAGTGACCCTCTGAGGGCATGCCTGCTCCAGGCCTGGCGCAGGCTGGGCTAGTGACCCTCCGAGGGCATGCCTGCTCCAGTCTCCATGCCCAAGCCAAGGAGGTGCAGGACCTGAGCCAACTGCCACTGGAGTTGCTCCTTGTGGTACTGAGCCACGTGGCCCATGAATGCTGCTGGGGTGCTGCCACAGAGTGCGTTGGGGCTGGCGCACCCTGGTGGATGGCAGGCCCTGTGACTGCTCAGTCTGGCCTGGGACCATGGTGCCCTGCTGCTGCTTGCCCCAACTGTCTGCCCTGTCCCCACCCTCTCCCCCTACCTCTGCCTGCATTGGCAGACCCTGCCTTCTGGGCTGCCTCTGCCAGCGCAGCCCATTGGGATGCAACTTCATCTGCAACCCCTGCAGCCAGGAAGGCCTTCGGAAATGGATGGTGCAGCATAGTGGGGACTGCTGGGTGGTGGTGGTAAAAAGGCCAATAGTGCCGCAGGCCCCCTTGCAGACCTGCTATGTCTTCCTTAGGGTTGTGTCGCTAAAAACAGGTGTTGGACCTGGAGGAAGAGGGTTTGTGGCCAGAGCTGCTGGATAATGACAAGACTGAGATTTGTGTCCCTGGTGGGGAGACTGACACAACAATGACTGCATGTATCGACTCCTTGTCCAACTTCTAGATGGTAACCAGACTGTGCTGGATAAATTCTCTGCTGTGCCCATTCCCATCCAACAGTGGAACAACAATGTCTTCTTTCAGGTCACCCATGTGTTCTCCAACGTCAAGATAGGTGTCTGCTTTATGTTTTTCCAACACTGGGACCAGGACAGGCAGTTTTGGGTTAGTCAGTATGAAGCCCATGTGACCATTCCAGTGTGGTTGTGCAGGCCCAGCTGTATTAGTTGAAGGCTGTCCTGGCACAACAACATGACTGGTGTCTTCCAGGACTGGGGACTATTGGCCAGGACTTCTCATTAACCCAGGACAAGTACCTCCCTGGCATCCTGGGTACTCCATGATCCCTTCAAGGGCTCTGACCTGGCCCTATTTAGGTTTTAGAAACTACTAGAAGAAAGTCTTTCTTCAAAGTTCTCTACTACTGTTGGAGGGAAGTCCTCCCCCACAAAGGCCCCCTGGTATAGCCCCAGTCCCCTCTGTCCTGTCTCTTCTCCTTTCTGCTTACAGAGGCTTTATCAGTCCCTTTAGAGAAGGCTACTCATCTCATAAGTAGAATCCCAACATTGTGATACTTGGACCAAAAAAAAAAAAAAAAAGAAGAAGAAGAAGAAGTAGAATCTCATCCATATGGCTAGGAAAAGTCCAGCCACCTTGGTTGGCAAACTTAACCTCAAGGCTGGGACCAGGTCTCCCAGCTGAATGTCAACATGCACAAAAAATGTGTGGAGATCCTCAAGGACCCTGTGATTGTATGGTGTATAAAATTGTATGTTATATTGAAATTTTCCATGAACTTTGAGAGAATAATATATCAGCAACAACTATCTGCTGATCATATGTAATTAATTTATTGTTTTTCAAAAAACCCCAGTATATTAAGGAAATGCCAACTATAACAAAACTCAAGGATGCACGAGATTCATCTATCACTTCCAGCTTCCTAAATGTGTACAGTGTCCTCCACAAATAACAAAACTCACCCTTATTTAATCTTTCCAAATGTAAAAAAGATACCATCATTTATTAAGTTCCCACTTAGCATGTACTGCATATTTTCCAGATCCTGGGGATTTAACAGCAAATTAACACATCAGATCCCATCCCTTTCCTTTTTGAGGCTTTGAATTTGTTGTTCCCACCTAAGATGAAGGAAGTTCCTCTGGTTATCATTCATCTGCCTCCTCTTCATTCAGTTCTGAGTAAAAGATATCTCTTTAGGCCCTGTGTGGTTATACTGCTGAATGGTCCACTACTCTATCTACATCATTTTCCAACAGAAAACTGACTGGTTTGCTTACTTAGTTTTTGAAATTAGTTTATCCATATTTTTGTTTATTTTTTATGCTTTTTTACCACAGTAATATGAAAATCCCATAGAGTAGAATTTTGCAGCACATTCAGCAAAATGACCAATACCTTCAACCTAGATTTGTCAATAAGTGTTACTTGAATCAATTAACTAATTCATCAGTAAGAAGAAATCAGAGGAGGAGTCAAGATGGCAGAGAAGTAGCTGGCTGAAACAACATCAGGTAGCAGGAGATCAGCTAGATAGCTTATCAAACCATTCCAATCACCTACAAATCCAATAGGAGATGGAAGAGAAGAAGAGCAGCAATTCTAGAAACAGAAAATTGACAACTTTCTGAAAGGTAGGACAGGCGGAGAATTGAATCCAAAACAATGGGAAGATAGACCGCGGGGTGAGGGGCCGGCTCCTGGCAAGTGACAGAGCCATGCAGCACAAAATCAGAACTTTGAAAAGTATGCTCCACTAATGGACATCGCTCCAGAGGCTAAACTGGCATGAAGCCCACACAGGGACAGCATGGCCTCAGGTTCCATGGGGTCAAAGAAGGATCAGGGGTGTCTGAGTGTCACAGAGCTCACAGGTATTAGAGCAGGGAAGCCAGATACAGAGATGGAGCCAAGGAGTGAGATCACAACTCGGGATTACCTTGGACTGTAATCCATGGCACAGGACACTGCTCTGTGAGTGGGGACCCCACAAGATCCGGGGAAACTTCCCCTGGAATAGCTCAGGGATCTGCAGGGTTCAGAGACTCCAAGCAGAGCTGTGTGCCAGAGACAGAGAAGCTTGGTCACAGGCTGGCTGAGCTCAGAGCTCAGCTGGAGTCCAGGGAGACAGGAGTGATTGAGCACTTTACTCCAAGAGTGCACTGAGGAGTGGGGCCCCGAGCTCTTGGCTCCTCTGGGCCAGAGATTGGGAGGCCACCATTTTCATTCCAAACTCTACAGAAACTGTTCAGGGAACAAAGCTCCCAAAAGCGAACCTGAGCAGATTACTTAGCCTGGCCCCTGGTAAGGGCAGTGAAATTCTGCCTCAGGCAAAGACAGTAAGAATCACTACAAAAGGCCCCTCCCCCTGAAGATCAACAAGAAATCCAGCCAGGACCAAGTTCACTTACCAAGGAGAACAGCGGAATTTCAGAGGAGAAAGCAAAGCATGGAATTCATAGCTTTCTCCCCATGATTCCTTAGTCTTGCAAAGTTAATTAATTTTTTTAATTTTATTTTTTTCTTCTGCTAATTTTTTTTAAAATTTTTACCCTTTCCTCTTTTAACATTTTTAACTAGTTTATCTTAACAATACCTTTCATTTAAAAAAAATCTTTTTTGAACCTTCATTATTATAGTCATATTTAATCCTTCATTGTATCTAACTTTATTTTCTGTGTAACAAAGGGGTTTTTCTTCTAAAAAATTTGGAGTACAACTTCTTCTAATAGATCAAAATACACCCTAAATCTAACACCAGGCTTGTGCTAGTCTTCAGCCCAAGCAAATTCTCTCCATTCTCTTTTTCTTTATTCTCCCAACCAACTTATTATCAACTCCTTTTTTAGAAATTCAAAAAAAATTTTTTTATCATTATAGTCATATTCTATCCCTTCATTGTGTTTACCCTTATATATGTTTTTTATTCCTTAAAATTTTGGGAGGCAGTTTCTTCTAAGAGACCAAAATACTCCCAAAATTAAGTGGGTGATCCTGTTCTACTCACCAGTCATATATATATATATTTTTTTTTCTTTATTTGTTTTCTTTTTAATTTTTTTTTCCTGAATGTTTTTTTACCCCTTTTCTCCCCCGCCCCATGAGTTGGGGCCTCTTCTGATTTGGTCAAAACACATTTTCCTGGGGGTCTTTGCCACCCTTTTAGTATTTTACTTGCTCCTTCATATGTTCTTATCTGGATAAAATGAAAAGGCAGAAAAGTTCACCACAAAAAAAAAAGAACAAGAGGCAGTACCAGAGGCTAGGAACATTATCAATATGGACATTAGTAATATGTCAGATCTAGAGTTCAAAATGACAATTCTCAAGGTCCTAGCTGGACTCAAAAAAGGCACAGAAGATATTAGAGAAACCCTGTCTGGAGAAATAAAAGCCTTTTCTGGATGTTGAAAAACAAAAATAAAACTGGGGCATCATGTTACCTGATTTCAAGCTTTACTACAAAGCTGTGATCACCAAGACAGCATGGTACTGGCATAAAAACAAACACATAGACCAGTGGAACAGAGTAGAGAGCTCATATATGGACCCTCAACTCTATGGTCAAATAATCTTTGACAAAACAGGAAAAAATATACAGTGGATAAAATACTGTCTCTTCAATAAATGGTGCTGGGAAAACTGGGCAGCTATATGTAGAAGAATGAAACTCCACCATTCTCTTACACCGTACACAAAAATAAACTCAAAATGGATAAAAGACCTCAATGTGAGACAGGAATCCATCAGACTCCTAGAGGAGAACATAGGCAGTAACCTCTTCGATATCAGCCACAGGAACTTCTTTCAAGATATGTCTCCAAAGGCAAAGGAAACAAAAGCGAAAATAAACTTTTGGGATTTCATCAAAATCAAAAGCTTCTCCACGGCAAAGGAAACAGTCAAGAAAACAAAGAGGCAACCCACGGAATTGGAGAAGATATTTGCAAATGACAGTACAGACAAAAGGTTGATATCCAGGATCTATAAAGAACTCCTCAAACTCAACACACACAAAACAGATAATCATATCAAAAAATGGGCAGAAGATATGGACAGACACTTCTCCAATGAAGACATACAAATGGCTATCAGACACATGAAAAAATGTTCATCATCATGGCCATCAGGGAGATTCAAATTAAAACCACATTGAGATATCACCTTACACCAGTTAGAATGGCCAAAATTAACAAGACAGGAAATAACATGTGTTGGAGAGGATGTGGAGAAAGGGGAACCCTCTTACACTGTTGGTGGGGAATGCAAGTTGGTGCAGCCACTTTGGAGAACAGTGTGGAGATTCCTCAAGAAATTAAAAATAGAGCTTCCCTATGACCCTGCCATGGCACTCCTGGGTATTTACCCCAAAGATACAGATGTAGTGAAAAGAAGGGCCATCTTTTAGCAGCACTGGCCACAGTCGCCAAACTATGGAAAGAACGAAGATGCCCTTCAACGGATGAATGGATAAGGAAGATGTGGTCCATATACACTATGGAGTATTATGCCTCCATCAGAAAGGATAAATACCCAACTTTTGTAGCAACATGGACGGGACTGGAAGAGATTATGCTGAGTGAAATAAGTGAAGCAGAGAGAGTCAATCATCATATGGTTTCACTTATTTGTGGAGCATAACAAATAGCATGGAGGGCAAGGGGAGTTAGAGAGGAGAAGGGAATTGAGGGAAATTGGAAGGGGAGGTGAACCATGAGAGGCTATGGACTCTGAAAAACAATCTGAGGGTTTTGAAAGTGTGGGTGGTGGGAGGTTGGGGGAACCCAGTGGTGGGTATTGGAGAGGGCACGGATTGCATGGAGCACTGAGTGTGGTGCAAAAACAATAAATACTGTTATGCTGAAAATAAATTTAAAAAATTAAAAAAAAAAAAAAAGCCCAAATAAGTCCTTGGAAGGGAAGGAGTGACATTCTTCTAGGGACTCAATTGCCTCAATGTTAATACTTGCCTAAGGGTGAAAGGCAATCCTACCCTGAAACCTTCCCCACCCCATGGATCCTTTAAGTCAACTTTAACATATAAAAATTCCTTTGGAAGCTTCCTTTATCTCTAACAGCCCCAATACATTTGTTGGTAATCACCCCCCAAGCATATGGCCCCCTGATATACATCTGAAGGTTCTCATGACTAAGGTTTTATTAGACATTAATAAATGACCTTTTCCCAACAATATCTGGCCTCCAACATATCATAGAAACCTTGCTTCCAAGATTCCTTAGAGTCTTACCCTATCCCTAACCTCCTCCTGATGTAAAGGTGTTTAGTGGGCCACCCCTCACGACCCTACCACAACTATTTCTACCTGTGGATCCTGTCCCTGTGCTTTTGTAAAACCACCTTTTCACACCAAAAGGGTCTCAAGAATTCTATCTTGGCCATCAGATTAGAAACCTAAAGTTCTTTCTTACATCAGTTCCACCTCCAAGAACTTTCCTATCCTCCCACCTTGAGAGCATACTTTCACTTTAATTAAGTCTTTTGTGCTTGCTAAACTCCTACTGACTGTCTTAATTCAACATGGATCCAATCCCCACATAAATCTTCTGCTGGAAAATCCAAGAACTGAGACCTACATTCACACAAAGCAGGCTGATGGATAATAGCCTCAAATGAGGCCCAAGTGCTACCAATTGGCAGGCACTGCCTCAGAATGATTTTGGGGGGCTGGGTTCTACCATCTCTAAACTATGCAGTCATTTGGGGACAGGCACTAACTCCCCAGGCCTGGAGGGTCTCAATGCCCAAGGTCTGCTGAAGGACTAAGCGCTAGGCAGGTGTAGCTGTGCAGATCAGTGTTTGGAGGGATTTGGAACTGGCAAGGGTCTCTGGAGTCCTGATCACAGGGTTCATCTCTTGCAGGACCAATTTTGTGCCTAATTGAAGGCTCTACTTAGCACTAATGTGCACAGTCCCTTTGCCAGCATTAGCCCAGCCCACTGGGCAAGGTATCCTTCACTAAGAGACTTGCTTACTGGTAAGCCCAGGGCATTATCAGGCAGCCAGTCCAAATGGGGATTGGTAGTTCCCAGTTTCCAGCTGCCACCTCAGGAATATATGGGGAGGATTGGGCCCTGTCCCCTCTGGATGCTATGCAGCTTTGGGGACCAGCCCGAGCCTAACAGGCTCCAAGAGCTAAACACCAGCTGACAGACTGTATACTGTGCTTGTGTGGGTGACACGAGTCAAGAGAGCCTGGAATCTGAACCAGGACATCTATTGGGAGAGGCTGGGTTCCTATAGTGAGTTACTGGGATTCCAGGACACTGCCTAATTCCAAGTGCTAATCTGCACAAATATGCATATTCTTCCCCCTGAAGACACCCCTAGAGGAATCTGGTCTGCCCTGTCAGGCAAGGCAGTACAGGATGGCTGGAGATTTCAGAAAGAGGGAATCTTATCCAGAGCATTGATGATGGTCAGCCCAGCACCCCATCAGACAGCCAATCTAAGTGGGGAGACATTGAGCCTGTCTAAAGCTGCCACCTCAGAAAGATTTTAGGGGAGTGAGCATTGTCCACCCTGGGAACTCTGCATGTTCAGGGGACCTGACTAAGTGCAATGGGCCTGGTAAGCCAGGACAGCCCAACACAGCTGGCTGACACAGTGTAGACCCTTGGAGCACACTACTTGTCTCTCCTAGTTTAGCATTCCATATCCTATATTTCTACATGATAGACCCAACTGGCCATCATCTGCATGTCTCCATAATTACTGTCTGCATCATATTATGCATACATCTTGGATTACTTTTTTCCTTTCCTTTCTCTCTTCTTTTATCTTTCTTTCTTTCTTTCTTTCTTTCTTTCTTTCTTTCTTTCTTTCTTTCTTTCTTTCTTTTCTTTTTTCTTTCTTTCTTTTCTTCTTTCCTTCCTTCCTTCCTCTCTGTCTCTCTCTCTCTTCCTCCCCTCTCTCTGTCCCTTCCTTCCTTTTATTTGTCTAAACTAACTGGGACACATTAATTTGTCCAAAGCTCTTATGCCCATACTTGGCACAGTATCCAAATAAGCTGTGCCCCTAAGGAAAGGTTTTCTAAGTATGTCACAGCTACACCTTAACCAGGTGGTGAAATTCATGCTGCTCAAGACTGAAACCAGTTCCTGCCAAGTATACCTTAGCTCTTAAAATGCTCAAGGATACTTAACCTCTCTTCAAAGGCTATCCGCACACTGACTAATCTGTAGGTGTGGATAATCAGGGGGAGGATAGTCAGGACTTAAAGGAAAGGCACTGGAATGTGCAGGACACTGACTAGCAGGGCCACAGGATCCCCAGCTCTCTCTAGGGCACTTCAACCTTGGCTTTAAGGGGTGAGGCTGGAGTCCTGGTGACCTGCTGGAAAACTTCTTGCCTCCCATTGCCCAGTGCCCTGTAGTATGTCGCTCCTGGAAGAAAGGGCTACTGGCACAAGACCAGGTGGCCCCAGTGATGCACAAGCAAGTGCTTGTGTACATCTTGGATTTAGGGGCTCTCGCTCTTCCTTATCATCTCCTTCTGCTTTCCCTTCTTCCTTGCCTGTTTAACTGATTCTGTCATCATCTCTTCTTCTCTGGGTCCACACACTTGCCTGCTATGTGCCACTCAGCAAGATGGGCACTGAGCCTATTGATGTCTTTAGAGATACTTGCTCACCATTTTTCAACTAGCCATGTAGGCTTTCTCCTGGTAGTTAAAACTAGTTGAATTTAAGCCAGACAATTACTAACATTTTCAGTTAGTTGAAATGAGTTTTATTAATTGACATGTGATAGACTCAGTGGTGAAAGTAGGATGATTTATTGATAGAACTTGTGTTGAGAAAACATCTATTCCTATTTTTGTCCAGATTTTAAAATAGCAATGATGAGGGGACACCTGGGTGGTTCTTTTGGTTAAGCAAGGGATTCTTGATCTCAGTTCAGGTCTTGATATCAGGGTCGTGAGTTCAAGCTCCAGGTTGGACTCCATACTGGGTTTGAAAAAGTCACCCTGGAAGCCTTTCATCTCTGATTTGGGTTATTCCAATGGTGAACTCCATTTGACTCCAGACTCACACATCAGTTTTACTACTATCTGCTTTGCCATAACAAAATCTTTCCACATGGTCTTGGGTTTACTTTTAGGCTAAAGCCCTAAGATGGGCCTACCAATTCCTTTTGTACACAGCCTCTAATTAACTTCATTATCAGCTAAAGTCACCAAAAGGCTGCTGGGTTTAGATTGCTAGCTCCTATCTCTCTCCTGGGCATCAGGCATATCCCACTTAGAAATCACAGGTCTAGGAGAGTCACTGTGCCCCAATTACACTTAATTATGTATCCCACCCTTTACACATGCCCTCTTGGTTCTCTGAGTCAAGGTATTGCTACCCAGTCCTGCCAGATGACCATCTTTCTTCTACTTGAGCTTGATGATATTTCTATTTTCTCTATTCTTCAATATCTCCTTACCATGTATTCTAATTTCTGTGGCCTTCTAAGACAGACCTTAGCAGACTTTGGAAAAAACATCTGCAACTTTTTCCGGGTGATTATCAAGTTTATTGCTCCTTATTGCCCTAGAACATTCCAAAGAGTGAGAGTTTTTTAGATTCTACACACCAGGGGTCTGGTTCACCTTTTATGTGTGTGACTAACATTCCCTAGAGTTGTGCAGGGTGATATCTCTGGATATTCCTCACAATCTATTTGAGAACTTGGTGGACTCAGGTCCTCTGGAGTCCTCAGTCTGTGTCCTCAACTCATTATGCCTCTCTTCTATTGTCTCTATTAGGGAAATCATAAGAAACAGAAGTCTGCACCTATCCCAGTATTATGGTTCTCATGAACAGGTGAGAAAATTGTGTTTCTCTCTAGCATGCTACTCTTCAGGGTCACATCTTTGCTGGCCAGCTCTCATCTCTTCTCATAAGATGGGATCTTTGCCTGCCTCCCTGTCTCTCATTCCCTGGCCTTCTCTATCACCACCTGTGAATGTCAGCCTCTGTCATTTCTTTGCCCCAATGATGGTTGCTAAATGCTTCCTCAGAACACCATCACCACAGTAAACAAAAAGAGAAAGGAAGGTTACCTAGGAAATCCAAAATACTGGGTGCTTCTCCAGAAGGATGATGTATTGCCCATCACCAAGCCCATCCTTCACCAAGGCAGGAGGTATTTTGGGAGAAGAGAGAGCAAACCAAGGCTGTGGTATCCCAGGCCTTAAAGTACAGAGCTTTTTCCGTGTTCCTCTGTGTTGTTTTGTGCACACATCAGTAGCCTTAGCAATGGTGATGCCCACTCATTTCACTTACCAGAACTCTCTCCTCTGGGAGACTTCTGAGCCAAGTGACCTGCTAGTGCCTCCTCCTAATTACCATTCTCATCTCCACAGTGAACTCTGCAGCAGAAGCTGTGCAGCCAATAGGAGAATGGGTGTCCAAGAGTAGCAGAGAAGTTTTGTTCATAGATCAGTGCCATGGGTCTTCTACTTCCTTTTGGTGACTGCTTCTGAATGCTCAATCAAGTTCGGCTCTGTTGGTGTAAGAAAGTGAATTCACTTCAATGTATGAGGCAGGTTATACTCCAAATAATAACTGTGGTGTGTGTCTGCCCAATCACTCTATAATTTAAAACCAACAGGTGATACAGGCAATTCTCCCCTGAAGCCATTCATCAGCTCAGTATGTCTGTGTCTCTGCTGTCTTTGTTGGCTAGGATATTTTTCAATATACTTAACCAAATCTTTCTTAATAGATGGCCCATCTTGACAGTTGCTTAGCCTGCTTTCATCAGTGATGATTTTAATGTGGCTCTGAGCTTGTATTATTGACTTTGCTGGTCACAGACGTTCCTTCAGAAACAGTGCCATGCAGCAAAAGCTTTATTCTCAGTGGGCTGCAGGGTTCCACCTGGACACAGAGGTGGGGTGGCTTTTTATCCTGGAACAGGGTGTCCCAATTCCCACACACTATAGGTCAGCTAAAAGGGAGTCAAAAGTTCTTCTAGAGGTCTGGTGGATGGGTTGGCTCCAATCTTACCTGTTTACAACTGATAGCAAGAAAGAACCTTCCCCAGAGCTGGGGATCTGCTGCTCCTCACCAGGCTTCCAGCCATTCTCAGGCAGCCCCTTCCAGCTGGGCCTTTTTTACCAAGCAAACCTTGGCTCCTCTACTGTGAAATGCAAAACTCCTTTTTACAATGCCTGTGGGTAAATGAAAGCAAGTGACAGAAAGCTGAAAAATAGCTACCAACAGTTTTCTCCCAGCTAGGTCATCAGTCCTTGCCCTCCCTGGAGCTCTCTTAAGCAAACAGCCACAGATGAGACATTCCATCCCTCTGGACTCTCAATCCTGTCTTGCTGGCAAGACATTTCCTTTGCTTTTCCTACAGTTTCCTTATAAAGTGTTTATTTTCAGAACCTTTTTTGACATAGAAATTATCACGATTTCTGAGATTTGTTTTCAAAGAATCCAGAAAAAAATGCAGGGGAGGGTGCAGAATAAACAAAACTGGCAAAGGTAAATATTTAATCCAGGAACCCCAGGTGAGTGAATCATTATCCTGGGTCTTGTGTACATTTAAAAGTGTCCACAATACAAAATATAATGAAAGACACTATGGGAGGAAATTCGATTTTAGATACTCTTCTTACAATGTTAATGTCATCAGAAAGTTTTAGATTCTTTCAATAACATCACGTAAACTAAAGTTTTAAAACTTCTTATTCAAAGACGCATAGTCCTTTAGATTATACATGGTTTTATTTTATTGTACAACCCATTTTGTTCAAAAAGTTTCTATTGATTTAGAGTCATATGTTTTTATATATAACTAAACGATGCAGTTAACATGCAATAACCAGTTAAGTTTAAAGGCATGTTTTCATGACTGCAGTTACAGATGTTTCCCTGAAGGTGCGAGGGGTTTTCCTGCACATAGTTTGCCCAGCCAGGTCTGCTAGTCCCGATGTGGTCCTTACAGCTCACAGAACTTGTCCTTGGGAGGTCCATGGCAGCCAGGTTCACCAAGTCCCTTTGCTTTATTGCTTTATTTAACAGCTCCCTTAATAAACCTTACATTTAAAGGTTTTAAAAATTAAATCAGTACCAAAGACTATTTCATCCTTGGAGGAAGCATGCTATTTCTATAAAGTCATTTTTATATTAAAATCACAGAAGGATTTGGCCCAGAGTTGCAAAGTATCCTCTTCAGTGATGATAAAAGCCTTCCCCCCACTCCCCGCACCCCCCTCCCACCCCGTCCCCCAGTCCTTATGTTGTGGAACCTGGACTGGATCCTGGCGGAAGAACCAAGAGGCACTCAGAGACTTTGGAGGATCAGAGGTTTATTTAACACTGGTGGGCTCAGATGAGGTTGCTCTCCAAAGGTCTGAGCCCTGAGCACAAGCAGGGAGGGGGATTTATACCATTCTCTACTTCACATACTGGGTACTTTTGGCGTGCGGGGAAAATGGGGTAGGAAAGAAGAACCCGGAAGGGCTTTGAGACAGGGACTGGAATTTCTTTTCTGGTTTGGTCAGCCATCTTGGAGTACAATTCTTCCCTATCATTTATTTTAGGGCTCACTCCTTTCTTGGATCCAGAGCTTAACATGAAACAATGACTGGGGCCATCAACTCTACACTCCATGGTTTCACAAGCTGAGCACACTGTAGGCTTCTTTTCATAAAATCTGTACCTTACATATTATTTGAAGATCCTGTTGCCACAGGGACTTTTAAACTAAGTCTCTGTTGTCTCTCTTCTTACATGGGGGATAATGAAAACACTGCCCTAGAGGCATGCTGTATTAAATGGGTAATGTTATGCCCCAATAATGGGTCCGTGATTAAAGGAGTAAGACTGATACAAAGTGAAGGTCAAGTAAAGCTTCATTTCATGCCAAGCATCAAGAATCAAACTGACCAGCCAGGGCCGCACCTATTACAGAGAGGGTGACCCTTCTCTATTTCACAGACTAGCTTTTAAGGGCAAAGGCCATGCAGTCAGGCCTGGCCACACAGAGGTGGCCAATGAGATTGTAACACACACAGGAAGCTCCACAGGTGAAACCTCCACTAGGTGACCAATTGAATTACAATTTACCCTAGTAGACATTTGAACCAGCCTATCACACCTTGATTAGGATTGGTGCTAAAAAGGCTCCCAAAAGGTGGGGGCCCATACTCCTTGGTAGCTAGGGAGGCAGTATGCAACCTCCCACTGATTGGATGTCTCCACCTGGCCTGACCCACCCTTGTATCTGGGCTTTGTTACCTGGAGCTGGTTTCTGGGACTTGTTTTTAAGTAAATCCCCTGGGGGAAGGGGAGCAGGGACAGTTTAAGGGTTAAACAACAATGGAATGGAAGCCTCTGGTGAAATAGGTCCTTACAGGTAATGTATATGACATAGTCACCACCATGCTGGGCACAGAGAAAAGGCTCAGTCTGTGGAAGGATCTATACATCCTCAGAAAGCAGGTGATAAAATGTCTCCCTTTATATTCATCCTCCCCAGTCAAGACTTTTGGGATCCATACCTGCTGCCTAGATCCCACACAATGGCTCCCTTCTCTAGCTGGGTCCTCACTACCATACAAGGGTACATAATATAAAATTTCCATTTTCCTGTGAAAACATCTTTTCATGTTGAGATTTTAATTTTTTTTTATTAGCGTTCCTCACCCCTCACCCCCCCCCCACCCCGTGCGGGAGATGTTTGTTGCCTTAGCCACCAATATTTACATTAGGGGTTGACTACTTCTGTTGATGTAAATACTATTAAAACTATTAAGGAGAGATCAGCATAAATCTCCAGCCCCCACCCCACCCACCCCCACCAAGTCTCAGGAGGCTCAGCATGGGCCCTGCCTGTCACAGCAGCTCACTGCCTAATGGACTTCCACAGCAGAGCCCAGAGATCTCACTGTTGTTTCTCACAGCCTAGAGAAAGGTAGGAAAGATCTGTATCTTCTTTCCTTATCCATCTTATGTCTTAATGCAGTTATTCCAGGTCCTGGAGGAAAGATACCTTAAAATACAAAACCCGGTTAAGACTTGACTTCCTTGGAAATTGATCTTCAATGTATTGATGAGACAAGGAGACTCACACAAGATGTGCCACTGGGAAATGACACGGAGACACCCTGTTAGGTAAGGACTCACATCCAGATCTGAGGGCCAATGTTGGGCTGGCAGGAAGGGCTACTAAAGATGGTGAAAGTTCCCACCACAAGACCTGAGCTCGGACAGGAGAACAAAGGTCCAAGATGGCAAAGAACAAAGGCCCAAGCAGGAATCTGAGGCCCACGCCCCAGGCTCCTGTGGACCAATGGGATCCTGTGAAGCAGGCAGGATATCCGAATAAGGGAAACTTGCCAAAAGACCCCTGAGCTTTCCCCAAGACCCCTTAAAAGTCCCCTCCTCCGTGCCTTGGGCGTGACTTCCGCCACTCTGCTTTCCAGAGTCGCAGAACCTCGCCCGAGGGTGCCCACCTCCTCCTGGTGCAACTTTCCTGGCTCGCCTTCTCCTGAGCCCTGAAACTTTGCCGGAGAGTGTTTTTAATAAATCTTGCCTTGCACCCACTTTGCCTGGTGTTGTGTTTATCTTGCCAGAAAAAACTTTACAGCCAAGAGGGGCATTTAAAAGCCTCCAGAATAAACTGCAGTGCATGCACAATTGTTCCTTCTCATTAAGGAAAGACCAAGACTTTTCTTGGTCTCAAAATCTTTCTAAGCCATGATAACATTAAGTTACATCTACAGGTTACAGAATGATGGCATAATATTTATTATATGTTAAATTTGTATATACTTATGTTTATATATGATTGCTTTACATTTTAAGCATATGTACATTTCTACTTTTACTTTCAAAATTCAAACTTCAATAATTTTCTTTAAGCATTCTAGTCTTCTGTTTTTTTTTTTTTTTTTTATCAGTTTGGCATTACACATCATCCACTTGGGAGACAATGATAAGAAGCATTTTATTTACAGTCTATTTTTATTGTGTATATATATTTCTTAATCATTGTCAGTCTCATATTTTCAATATTTTTAAAATGTTATCAAAGAGAGAAACATAAAGGTAGCACAGAAGAAATCAACAATGCTACTACCCAGAATCTCCAAGCAGAAAACACTCAGCTGGTCCTCAAATAATTTTGGGGAGGGGAATGGAAGCATGGATGGCTGGCAGCCCCAGGATTCAAGTCCCTACTTCAGGGCTTTCCAAGATCTTAAGTCACATTGTCTCCCAAATACATTTGTGGTCATCTCCATCACTGGCCTCCCAGTTTAGGATCTGAGAACAACCTGGAATAGATTAAGGATAAAATGAAAAACCCAGCAGAGAACATCTTATCATCTTCTTATGAAGATATACTATAAAGTGAAAAATATGTCCTAGTGAGTGGCATATGTCTGTGAAAGCAAGTTTTACTCTTTGATTGGTACAATGTTCCATTTGCTCAGGTCTAGAAGAATGTGATTTAAATAGATTCAAAGCAATGATTCCAGCCCAAGTTAAAAGTGGTCCATCGCTTTGCCTACTGCAGACTCTCAGGCTCCAGACTCCCTGTCTCTGGTGGGTGGGAAAGCGGGGGGCAGGGAGGAGAGACTAAATCCCTTTGGTGGGTTTGTTTTTAGTCTTCGCACCTGTGGGTGGTCCCTGCCCTGAAGGCCTGTTTTTAATCACTGTCCAGGGAAACCCTAGCCTGACTTTAACATATGAAAGGAAAGAAGAGAGAAAATCCTATTTGGCAGGGGCCAGTGTTTCTCTTGGTTCCTTGAGCTGTTTTCTGACCCTCCAGTACCCCTGGCAGTTTATTTTTAATCCTTAAATTAACAAATAGGCTTTACCTGAGCAAACAGACTTGGCAGGGAGGTAAGTTTTATTGCCTCTCTGGGCAATCTCATGAGGTACTCTCAGGGGTAGTCTAGCAAAGGACCAGGAGGCATGCTCAAGCTAACTCCCAGGCCTCTCACCCACAGGTGTGCCCCCTGGACTGCGCTGCTGCAGGAATGGTGGCACCTGCGTGCTGGGCAGCTTCTGCAAATGCCCCATCCACTTCACTGGCCATTATTGTGAGCATGAACAAAGGCATAGGTAGGCTCTAGGAGGGGCTGGTTGCCAGTGGGGTGGGGGCATGGGAGAAGGCACAGGGAGAAGCCAAGCTTGACCTTGCAGAGGGGAGAAAGCATGGGGGGGTGGTTAGGGTGTGGGAGAGAGGAGTTGGGGCATGGATGGGAGCCCCTGCAAAGGGCCTGTAGGGTGGGGCTTGTTGGGGAGTGACACCTAGGGCGTGAAAGTCAGGAAGGGCATGACTAGAGCACCCCTGCCTGCCAGGTTGAAGCTGCCTCTTTGCTCAGTGAATGCGGCACACTCTGGCATGGAGCCTGGACCTTGCACCACTGCCGCCTTTGCAGGTGTGTCTTTACAGCCCTGCACTGTCTCCCCCAGCAGACACCTGGCAGCTGTGGTAAGTGGATCTACATCCTGTGCACACAGTCCTCGCTAGCAGGCATTGTTCTTTTGTACCTGCCAATCCATAGAGATCTAACTATGCCAGGAGACACAGAAATGAGAACCAGTGCTAAGTGATCACTTAGGTAGGTCATTCATTCTGAATCACATAACATATTACGGATGAAGGTTTAGAATATAGGTGAGGTTCAATGGGGTGAAGTCCCATTGAAGCCAATGACCAAGAAAGAATTCCTGAGACATCTTTGGTGCAAAATGGTGGTTTATTAAAGCACAGGGACTGGACCTGTGGGCAGAAAGAGCTGCTGCCCAGTTGTAAAGGGTGGCAGGTTATGTACCATTTTAAGGGCCTGCTTAGCCAGAGCGAGCCATTTTGTTGTTTATGCAGTAAACTTAGATTGACCCTGCCACCCCCCCCAGAGGAACTTACTTAGTAACAAGTCTGGGAAACCAGTAAAATATGACTGACCAGCCCCTGATAACAGAGCTCATATACCAGGACATGTCATGTCAGAGGGAGGTAACAGAGCCCAGAATACAAAGATGAGTCAAGCCAGGTGGAGACATCCAGTCAGGAAAATACCTCTCTAACCACCCAAGAATGTGGGCCCTGCCTTTTGGGCACCAATTCTGACCAGAGTGATAGGCTAGTTCAAATAACTACTATAGGGTAAATTGTAATTCAATTGGCCACCTGTGTGTGGCCAGGCTCGACCTCATAGCCTTTGCTCTATAAAAGTTAGTCTGTGAGACTGGGAGGGGTCGCCTCTTTGCAAGAGTCGGCCCTGGCTGGTCAGTTAGATTCTCGATGCTTGGCGCAAAATAAAGCTTTGCTTGACCTTCGCTTTGTATCAGTCTCGCTCATTTGACCATGGACCCAACACCATGGGGATGGGGGAAGCAAGGAAAAGGGAGGTTTCAATAGAACTTTCAAATGCTAAAGAGGATCTACAAGATACCAGATACCAGAGGCCTTGCCTTTGCCAAGGCTGTTTTGCCCTTTTTAGCAAGCTATTAAGATAGGAGATTCCTAAAGAATGTCACAATATATCCCACCCAGAAGTGGGGGGGAGGTTGCAAGGTGTCAGCCTTTTCTTTGCCCTCAGCCAGCCTTCTGTTCCTTCATTATTATCATTATTATTTTAAAATGATTCTTAAGTTTACTATGCCCTGATTGCTTGTTTTAAATGTGCTTTCCAAACAGTGTCCTTAAGTGTCCTTTCAGTGAGCAGACGTTGGGGAGTACACAGCTGCTAAGCAGAGCCAAGCCTGGCAGGGAGGTTACTGACTAAATCTTCAGTGATTTCTCTATACCATGCCAACACCCTTTCCTCAGCTGAGAAATTAGGAGGGCACTGGAGCAGGACAGGAGCAGGCATGGATGGCCAGGTGCCACCCTTTAGAGCTAAGCAGGCAGTGCTCCTGGAGAAGGAAAGTGGCTTGTAAGCACAACTCAGGCCTGCCATGCATATTAAAAGCCAGGAGGGTGTGAAAAACACATGGGGTGAACACTCATTTATGAGAATTCTGAGCAGTGACCAAACAACGCAAGTGTTTTGCTTATAAAAATCAGTGAGGAGTGTGAATTTCCTGGGTCAGAAAACAGATGTAACACTCTGCTGTTGCCCTTGGGCAGGGCCAAGGGGCACAAGTAAAGAAGGCACAGCATTTCAATCCCACATTCTGCACAGTCTCCCCTCTTCACCATGCTCCCCGTGGACTTCAGTGAGAAGTACAGTCCCTTCAGCCTCTTCATAAGCCCTGTGGGCCTTTGCTGTGCAGTAAGCAAAGCTCCCAAAGCCCCTTTTCTGTTCCTCCATCCACCTTCTTCAGCTTGACCAAGTCAAGGGTACACTTACTGCTATCACAGCTCTTCAACACCACTTCCCATCCCTTTGTCCACTGTCAGGACTGCAGTACAGGGGCAGAACCACTGGGTATGAAGCCCTTCAAACCAACCTCCTGCCCCTGCCTTCCCGGTGGGGCCAGTAGTGGAGGAGAACACTTAATAATCATTCAGCTTCCAAGCCACTTTTCTGCTCCTCCCTCCCTCTTCTGTAACCTTGGATGGAATGAGCTGTCAAAAGATGTTTAATGGGGGTACCTGGGTGGCTCAGTGGGTTAAGCCTCTGCCTTTGGCTCAGGTCATGATCTCAGGGTCCTGGGATAGAGCCCTGCAAGAGGCTCTGTGCTCAGCAGGAAGCATGTCCCCCCACCCCCCACCCTGTCTGTCTGCCTGCCTACTTGTGATCTCTCTCATGCCTATCAGGTTTCCAAAGCTTTCCCATCTCATTTCATTTGCTGGGTTTATGTCTCTGATCCACTGGCTGCTTCTTTTGAGCGCCAGAGAAAGGAGGACACAAATTAAGGAACAGGTACTGGAACTGCAAGTGGGACCTATATAATCCTACAGGTGAAGTCATTTCCTACATGCCATTGGTGCTCCCAGCTGTGGTCATTTCCAGTCTCCTATGTGTAAGGTTTTATAGGCAAGATAAACACAACACCAGGCGAAGCGGGCACAAGGCAAGATTTATTAAAGGCACTCTCAGGCAAAGTTTCGGGGCTCAGGAGAAGGGAAACCAGGAAAGTCGCGCTGAGAGGAAGTGGGCACTCTTGGGAGAGGTTTCTTGACTCTAGAAAGAGGAGTGGGAGAAGTCGCACTGGGAGGGAGTTGGCCAGGGGTCTTTTACCAGGCCAAGGTAGAGCATCGGCTCACAACCATATATGGTAGGATATTTGGTGAGTGGAAGGTATGGGGGGGGTCCTGATACCCCTGTTTCCTGCATAGGTATCAGGTTACCTATGGAGACGTGACCTGGGCATACATCCTTTTGGCGGGAGAGTCAAGGGTTAAGGAAAGGAGGTGGGGGAGGAGGCTGGAAGGGGGGGGGGTAGGCAGGACTGGCAGTCATTTCTATTGTTCCTCCTACACTCCGGCCGCCAACCCAACAGGGAAGGGACTAGATTCCAGAATATCTGCTTACTGTCTTCTATCCTTGAAAATGTCCAAGACTGCAAATGTTGTCTGCCAAGGACAGTGCCAATGGCTTCTACGTGTGACTTCTGCTCATCACAGTTAAACAAAATAGTCATACTTCACAGTAATTTATCAGGTACCAAAAGGACAGGAACACTTTTGTACTGTTTGACTCATGATCCTCCTTCAGGGCTGATGACTGTAGTGGCTTGCTGACAGAGGTGATGATGACATGAGGGATGATGATGAGAATGATGATGGGTCTCAGTATATTTCAGGCACTTTATCCACTTATACCATGTAACTCTCTTAAGCTCATGAAATAGGTTTTGCTATACTTTTTATATTTGAGGAAACCAAGAAGAATTAACTCCTATAGCTAATAAACAGGATCTGTTATTTTTTCTTGAAAGATAATCACAAAAATCTAATGTCAATTTAGAAATAATACATTTTATAGCTAGCTTTTAAATATTTTAAAATATTGCAAATAAACATATCATAGCATATTGATATATTATTCTATGAATAGAATTAGTTGCAATATAATTAGAATTAGAATTAGTTGCAATATAATTAGAATTAGAATTAGTTGCAATATAATTGCATATAACATTTTATTAGTTTCAGGTATAAAACATAATTATTTGATATTTCTGTACATTGTGAAATGATAATCCCACTGTTTAGTTAACATCCATCACCTCACATAGTTATGGTGTCCTTTTCTTGTGTTGGGAACTTTTAAATTAACAACTTTCTTTTTTGTTTATTTGTTTTTTCTTTTAAAGAATTTATTTATTTGACAGAAAGAGAGAGGTAGCAAGAGATAAGGCACAAGTGGGGGAGAGGGAGAAGCAGGCTCCCTGCTGAGCAGTGAGCCCTACATTGTGCTCTATCCCAGGACCCTGGGATCATAACCTGAGCCAAAGGCAGATGTTTAACTGACTGATCCATCCAGACACCCCTTAACAACTTTCAAATATAGGTTTATTATAGTCACCATGCTGTACATTACATCCCCATGAGTGATCTATTTTAAAACTGGAGATTTGTACCTTTTGATCTTTGATCTTCTTCTGTTATGCCCGAGTTTTCGAGTCTGAGAGACCACCAAGGAGCCAAGCACCAATGCAATCACATGAGAGTTTATTTGACAAAGCTTAAGCTTGGGCCCAAGTCTACCCGACACAGCAGAGTAGGGACTTGGACCCTGAACCAGATTACAGTCAGAGTTTTTAAAGGCAGAGTAAGGTTGGACTCAATGGTGGGTGAGGACAAAGGATATTAGGGATGGCATAAGTCTCTAAGGACTTTTGGAAGGGAGGTCTCCAGGACCTTGAGGGGCTAGCTATTGTTGGGAGAGAGGTTATTTATTACCAATAATAAAAATCTTCTTGTGAGACCCTTTAGATGTATATCAGTGGGCCATATACTTGGGAATGATTCTTGACACTATCTTGGAGGTTTAGAGATAAAGTTTCCTAAAGGAATTGTTGAAGTAGACTTACAGGATTCTGGTCGGAACTGTCGGGGTAGGGGGTTGGTCAGGCTAGGATTGTCCTTAGCAAAACCTCAAGGTGAGGGCAGTTAAGTCCCCAGGGGAGAGCCACTCTGTCTGTTTCAAGGGCTTGTCAGTAGGTGAGGAATTTTAATGATTTTCTTCTGCCTCTGTTTCCGACATCAGCTAAACTTGAGGTGGGATGGCCTTCATTTTCTCAGCCTCCACACTTCCACTTTGCCCACCTACCAACCCCCACCTTTGGCAGTCACCGAACTTGTTTCTATGAGCTGTTGTTTTTATTTCAGATTCTACATATAAGTGAGAGCTTGTGTTATTTGTCTTTCTCCATTTTAATTATTTAATTTAGCATAAAGCCCTCAAGGTCCATCCATGTTGTCAGAAATGGCAAGATTTCCTTCTTTTCTATGGCTGACAAATATTCCATTGTGTGCATTTGTGTTTTCTAACATATATTTCTTTTATCCACATTTATATCATATCCATCCCATTTATATCCCATTTATATATATCATATCCATCCCATTTATATATACATATTTATATCATATATGTTCTTTGTCCATTCATCCATCAATGTTCACTTGGGTTGCTTCCATATTTTGGCTATTGTAAATAATATGCAGTGAAAACAGAGGTGCATATATATTTTTGAGTTAGTACATTTGTTTCCTTTGGATAAATGCCCAGAGTGGGAATTGCTCAATCATATGGAGTTCTATTGTTAATTTTTTGAAGAACCCCATAGAGGCTGCACCAATTTACATTCCCATCCATAGTGCATAAGGGTTCAGGATGTGAATCTTAACTACTATGCCATTTTTGTACTCCTGCTATAAGAATAATTATCAGTACAACTAAAGATATTTTTTATAGTGTTATTTGGAATATTGATAATATGGGCATGTTCTAAATCTAACTGCAGAATACTAGCTAGGTAACTGCTTTAAATTCTTTAATGGGATGTTGTGAGGATTTTGAAGAAAATACGGAAGGTAGAATGGAAAATTATGTTTATAATATAGTGAAAAAAATGTGAATCAAAGATACATGTTGATGGATGAGTTGCCAGTAGATAGCAACACACTACAAAATCATGACCCTCTGCATCTCACATACAAAAATATCTGCCACCCGCGTCCTCCTGGAACCTCCACCACCTGGCCTGTCCCTCCACATCACAGGGGATATGCGGTACATCACACGTCTAGAATTTCGATGGAGGAGAGCGTTGCTGGGTCTATAAACTATCGTGTCACTTACAGAGACGAGGATGGAGAGTTGAAGCCATTTTTGAGATGATTCGAGAAAAGACAATGGTCCCAGAGATGTGTAGGAAGCAGGTGCAACCGCTCTCTGTGATCGCTGACGGTGAGTTGGTTGGTTCTCTGACACAGAGCCTCAACAGGGCCCAGCACCCCAAGCTTGGGAGGATGCCTTTCCAAATTGCTGAAGAAAGGGTGCAAAGGGTCAAAATACACAGAGGCCAACTTCCTAAAACTTAAAAATGAACAATGTACAAAGTGCTCGTCTACGGATGGGGCAAATGGGACAAGAAGTAATCTATGTTCTCCCTGCGCTAATGTGTACACACACACACACACACACACACACACACACACACACCCTCTGCCTGGAGTTGAAGGGAGGAGGCTATGGCTGCTCACAGAGGATTGGGTGCGGAGGGAGCTTGGGGCCCCCCACGGAGGGCGCCAGGGAGTTCTCACCCTAATGCCACCTATCACTCCAAACTAGGCCTGCTCACTGTGCAACGTTCTCCACGTTCTCTCCCTTTGGATCGTCAGCATTCCAAAATAATGGGAACTTTGTGTCTGAAGCGGAGGGAGCTCAGTGGATAGAGGGGGTGAGTCTCACGTGTGCACACACGCGTGTGTGCCACCAAGCATGCTCGGCAATCTGTTTTATTTTATTGTATTTCAAATCAGATCTTTTTGCCCCTGATTGCTAAAATGACTGGTGTGGAATTCTCTGAAAGATCACCTTTTGTCAGCTCACAGCCTAAATGAGAAGGGATGAAGGGTTTGTTTGTTAAGCCCTAAAAACACAAATTCTCTTTCAGCTCTCTAATTTCCACAGAAATCCCACTGTTTCTGGTTGCAAGAAAAGAAATATGAAAGCCCCAGAAAAGCACATCTTTCTGAAACTGGGCCTCCCACAGTGGGGCTTCCTTCCTCTGCCAGGTGGAAGGCCTGGCAGGTCCACTTTTGCCTTGGGGCCTGGTTTTGCAATCCTTTAGCCCTGCAGCAGAGCCCCAGCAGCTAGTGAGGAGGCTCAGGCAGAGTAGGGCCTGTATCAGAGCAGGTGCAGCTCTATTTCAGTTTCTTAAAACCAGCCTGTGACAATGTGTCTCACATCCTCTGGATTTTTTTTCAGACCTGGACACACACACACACACACAGTGACTGGAGAAGGAGGTGAATACACAAGAGGAGGTGAATGAGTTTTTGAAGCCTTGGGTGGGGGGAATCTTGAAACCACCCAAATATATGTATTCTTCCAAACAAGGTGCATCCAGGATCTGGTATGATGGGGTGAATCAGATAATTTTGAGACAGATGTTACCACCTGATCGCCATCAGGTTTCTATACTCAATGTGCAAACAAGGAGTAGAGAGTGGAAAAACCAGGGGTAATGATTAATCATACATGGGGCATAAGACATAAGTAAGGAATATTTAAAAAAAAAAAAACCAGGAAGCTAAGTTAATAACATAACTCATACTGTTGTACCTGAGTTTTCACATCAGAGAGACCACCAAGGAGCCGACACTGATGCAATCACACGAGGGTTTATTCAACAAGCTTAAGCTTGGGCCCAAGTATACCCGACACAGCAGTGTAGGGACTTGGACCCAAAGCTTAGTTAAGGCAGGGATATTTATGGGTTCCTGTTACTAAAGCAGGGTGGGGGTCTTTGGAACTAAAGCAGGGTGAGGCTTCTTGTTATCAAAGCAGGGTGGGGGTCCTTATGATGAGGGAGCAGGAGGCTGGCTGAGGACAAAGCAAAAGCTGGCGCTTTGCACCCCCTCTTCACCCACTCCCCTCCATATGTGTAGCATTCCTCAGGCACCCCTGACTGCCATAGAATGATAAATAGTTAACTTGCAGGGATTGCAATCCTGCAGAACAGGAATCTCCCTTGCTCTATAGATGTCCTAGAGACCTAAACAGGGAGGTTACCTTATCAATAGCACAAATTTCCAGAGGCAAATAACTCTTGGTTCCTGAAGCCCTAATGTCTCCCTCCTCACCATAAACTGGAGGAGGCTGAGGTAGAAGGGAATGTAAATGATAGCAGGATCATAATACCCCACCAAGAATCTCCCAACTATCTTGATGTTAATACCTGACCTAAGGATGACATTGATCAAGCCATAAGGGCAAGGACTCCCCCCAGCATCTTGTAGGCCCTCCCTAACATGTGAGAACTCTGTTGAAATCTCCCATCCCTTCACCACCTCCCCCCAACCATGGGGTATATAACATGCCTACCCTCACAACCCAGGGCAGCAGCTCTTCCTGCCCACGGGTCCTGTCCCTGTGCTTTAATAAAGCACCATTTTGCACCAAGGACGTCTTAAGAATTCTTTCTTTAGTCGTCAGCTCCGAACCTCCTCACCCCACCGAACCTGACTTAGGTTCTGGGACTTCATCACTTAGAACTAAAGTAGGATGGGACTTCCTGGAACTAAAGGAGGGTGGGGAGGTCTCTGGAATTTAAGTAGAGTGGGGCTTACTAAAGTAGGGTGGGGGTCCTTAGAACTAAAGTAGGGTGGGGCTTCCTGGAACTAAAATAGGGTTGGGGGTCTCTGGAACTAAAGTAGGGTGGGGCTTCCTGAAACTAAAGTAAAGTAGGGGAAAGTTCAGCCCTTGGGCACAGGGGTCTGAGATGGCTGTACTTATGCTAAGGCTAAACCTGAGGTGGGATGGCCTTAATTTTTCTTGGCCTCCACAGTACAACTGTAGTACTGCTTATGCTTTCAAGACAGGTCCATGAAGCAAGCATCCAGCCTCAATCTGAACCCCAGTCTGAAATCTGAAATCAATCTGAATTTGCAAAAAATAAAGGGACTGAAGGGCGCATCTTCCGATGCATTGCACAATGATTGTGAGTCAGGTGTTTCTAAGCTGGATCTGCCAGCTACATTAGCTCTTAGATAATCAATCAGCCCTGTTTTGGCAGTTACCACAATTAGAAATCAGAGGACTGAAAACAAGGAGAATATTACAAATTATTCCAGTGAACAAATAAAAATGGGAGTGAGAAAAGGGCTCTGGAATAGATAATACAGCCTGAATTAATATCTAATTGATCGAGATACTGATATTTTATGACTTGTAGAATTACTATCTGTGGATCATTTTTATGTCCTCTTGGGGAAAAAGTCAGGTCGGGTCAGTAAAGGGTTGATTTGGACTATGGTTCCAGAAAAAAATAATTACTAATGTTTTGAGACATAAATATTTCTAGGCAATCATGATTTTTGATAGCAAAGTTGTCTTTAAACGGTTTCCAGTGCATTCTGAGCAGTACCTTTTATTGCAGCTCAATTATTCTGGAGACAACTGATGAACTTTGAAAACTTATCCTCAGAACCTGATAAAAGGTTTATACTATGTGTAGAAGATTTACAAAATGCTTTTTATTATATCAATAAAAAGTATGCTGAAAAGCATAGGCAGAGAAAAAGGGACATGTCTTACTTCCAATGGCTGCACTTAGGAAATTGAACTGAGAGGACTGTCCCACACTTAAGAGGCTACAATTGTGGTCAAAAGGAAAAGCAAAATGTTTTCATTATTAGTATGAATATGTAAGACATGAACACTCATTTAACTCTCAAGTAGAAAACTGGATCCTTCTAATAGAATAATTCCTGACTATAAATAAAAAAAAACAAGTTAACCATTTTTATTTCTCTATCATCCATTTATCATTCTATCTATGGATCTATGGATTTATCATCTACCTACCACCCTCTCTCTCTCCCTGAGAAACCTTTACCTATCTAACTCAGAAAAGGACATAAATTATCATCCAGTAATTGAGAAAAGTAAGTCAACAGCTTCTGTAATGCATGGAGAATGTGAGGATAAAAGGTGTTTTCCATATAAATAGCTCCCCAGGTGTCCAGAGAGCTCATTAAAAAGTGACACTTCCCAGGACACAAAAGAGGATCCTGGGCTCATGGTTGGAAACTTGACATAAATGTGTCACATGTCTTGTCTCCATCATGCCATTGAGGAAATCACATAGAGAAAGCCTTCCTAGGCCAGAATGTCAGAGCTGCCCCATCCCAGGGATTAGCCCTTTCACACCCCTGGTTTTGCTCACCCTGACAGCTGGTGAGGGGACCTCCTATGGAGACAGATTACAAGCTCTCTCCACTGTGAATTGTTTATAGGAACTATTATTTCCTTGCCAGCTTTCCTTTTCACTCAGTCTCTCCTGGCATATCCTAGAAAAGTAGGATCTGTTACCACAAGGCCATGTGGGCTCTTGCTAAGGGAGCCACTTGAGGACACTGAGAAAAGGAACAAGGAAAGCCCCAGGGATTGATACCAGTCATAGGGTTTCAATTTCCTGACTTTTCAGAGCTTTTAACCCACTTCTGCATTAGAGTTTACTTCCAGAGTCAAAGTGAATGACTGCTGGGCCAGGAGCCCTCTTCTACATTTTGGCCACATCACAATCCCTCCATCCCAGCCTGGAAGCAATTGATTTCTTGTCTGGGAGCATTAAATGGAGCTTTTAGTGTATTTCCAATGTTTGAGGTCTGCAAAAGCCACTCCGGCACCAGTAGCTTTATATCACACAGGCAATAGTTCCTGTGATGGACTGTTTTATTGCATTTATCTTTGAGTCTTTAAAATCAAGTTCTAAAAGCTTTATATATGCAAAATTTAATCATTTAACTTGGTCTCTCTGCTTTTGGAAAGGAAAACAAGTTAGAACTGCTGGGGCCTCCATTGATCTCTTGACCAGCAGCTAGATCCCAGCTGGATATTATGAAAGTTTTTAGCTACAGAGATGGCTGAAGCCCCAGCAGCTGAATCCTGGCAAGCTGAGTGGGAGCATGCTTGTAAATGTCTGCAGCACTTCCATTAGTGTTTATACACCAACATGCAAGTAAAATGTCCCATATCCAGCTCTCCAGAAAGAAATTGATCAATAAAAATATGTTGTTACTTATAATATTTACTTTATATAATCACAAATATGTTATATAATTGGAAGTATATCGGTTTATTATAAGTAAGGTAGATACAGTTTGTTATATATATAGATAGCTCAGAATTTTTACATCATAATTAAAACAACACATAAAATATTCTATTGTAGATCCCATGTAGCCAAAAAGCTGTTGTTGAGTCTTTACCAAATTTTCCATCTGAATGCAACCTATGGCTGTGATCCAACCATAATTTGACAAATGGTGCTGCATCCTAATTCACACTTCCTCCAATGAATTTATTTTCATTACATCTGATATGGGATCTACTGTGAATCTATTTCTTTTTTTTATTTTTTATTTTTTTAATTTATTTGACAGACAGAGAACACATGTAGGCAGAGAGGCAGGCAGAGAGAGAGGGGGAAGCAGGCTTCCTGCTGAGCAGAGAGCCTGATGAGGACTCCATCCCAGGACCCTGGGATCATGACCCAAGCTGAAGGCAGAGGTTTTAACCCTCTGAGCCACCCAGGCATCCCTGTGAAACTATTTCTAATGCTCGTACAATGTTAATGACCTGAAACTTCTTCGGACTTTGGTACTACGTGTATGAGAACTTCATTGCTTATTGACATGAGTGACTTCTTCGCTGTTTTAAAATATACCTGGGACTTGTTTTCATCAAGTAGGGTAAGACATGTAGACACAGAAAGGACTGTCATGAAGAAAGAAGTTAATACTTGCAGATCCCTAGAAATAGGAAGCATGGAACACCACACAGAGCCACACAGGGAAGGACCAGGCTCATTCAGGAGACAAGGAAGAAGAGAAAGTATAGGCAAAAGCCTTACATGTGGTTTACATAGGAAAGAATGGGCAAGGCAAGATAAGAAGGCTTAGAATTGGCTAGTTTGAAGAATTCCAGCAGACTCTGGGGTGTAGAGACTGTCCTGCTACAGTTTCCTGGTATATTTTTCCCTTGATCCCCTCTGCCTCCTGACCCTGGGCTTCCCCACATGGCATGTTGTGCCCTGTCCTCTTGAGATCCATGAGGCTAACAATATCTTTGCAATGGCCTCGTTATACCTAAATAATAATGGAGGTTACATTTGAAGACACTAATTGTAATGGACTAAAGAACCACTTAAGTACTGGCACAGGGCCATCACTGTGAAAGGTCCTACAAATGCTAGTATGACAAATTTTTAACTCATGTTTTAACTCATGTTACCAGTTGTGCAGGTAATTCCCAGAGGTCAAGACAAGGATTGTCAGTAATGAGCATCCACTTGGACACTGCATTCTCTCAAGGGAAGCCTGGTGCTGCTTGGGCCCCTGGACTTTATTGTACACCAAAGGGTACCTCAATAAACCTGGTGGGCGGGGGGTGTCATCACCACTGAAGAACATGTTCACAGGGTTGTAAATGAACAAAAGCCATATTTCAGAATCTCTGTTACTGAGTCAATAATAACTTCATCTAATAATAAACCTCACCTCTGAGCAGACTTTTAGGTTTCCTTCATGGCATTTGATTAAGCATGAGAAAAGAAAAGGTGCCATTATGGTCTTTGTGTGCTATGTGAGGTAACAGAGGCTTGAGGACAATGTATGCACATGACCAGCATATAAGAAATGGGGCACTGAAATTTGGTGCCTTGATTCCAAACTCCATCCACTTTCTCTCACATCTCTAATGCCTGGAAGGGGTTGTAAATTTCTACTATGAGTTTGACATCAACTATAACTTTAGTCCATGCTGTAGAGCCTCCTGTGGGGAGTGCTTGCCAGGCCCAAGACTTCAGGCCCAATCCTTGCTCAGCACGTAAGTACTTTTAGCATCCAGTGGGTATTTCCTCCACTGATGCTTCACTGTTTCCCCTTCCCTCACTCCCAAAATCTTTTGATTACAGGCAGTTTCAGAGTTAATTTTCCTACAGTCTCAAAAGTTGCAGTTCTGGAGCAGGGCTCCTTCCTGTGGCAGTCAGGCCCTGGGGCAGCCAAACCCCACACCCAACTTGGGTAGGACTCTGAGAAAGGGGGAGCCTTCAAGTAGAGTTGGGAAAAATTCATCCCAAATTTCTCCAGTTGGGAATCTAACATTTCACCTCAGATGATGTTGCCAAATGTGGAAATGGCATTCCATTTTGGAAAATCTGTCTTCCTCACCTGTGCCAGGCATGGTTTCTGTGTGATAACCAAAGGACCCTACACTGTAAAGGTAGGGAAGCAGGGGCTGAGCATTAAAGTGGGCACCTGGCTTCCTTCCAAAGAGAAGGAAAGAATAGGCTATATATTGCCAAGGTGGAGGAAGATGGGAGAGGAAAGCATCACTTAGGTTCTTGTCGAATTGACCAGTTAAAATAGACTCTTGCTGTCTCATGTGGACCTTTGGAAGGAAACAAACCTAGGTTGTCATTTTGAGTAAATACAAATATAAAATGAGACAAATTATGGTTTGAATTTTCCAATTCAGTCATGTATGTGTATGACATATGTTGCATTTGAATGGACTTTGTTTGCCCTGTCAGTGTCAATATTTTCTTCCACAAAACAAAATCTAAGACTGTTAGATTGATAAATGTCACTTACTCACTCCAGAAAATCCTAGAAATCCATAACCTCCAGATTATCATTTCCGTATCATCAACAAGGAGGCTCTAAGGATCAAGAGAGCTACCTTGTAGGCTCCATGGGTGAATGCAGCACTCAGAGCCTAGGAAAAAAAATTCTGAGGACAGAAGAAGACACTCAGCTCATCAGACAAGGGGATAGAGGAAGGGCCTAAGGTTTCAAGATCAGAAGACTCTGTAAAGTACCATTAGAAGACTCAGTAAAGCATCATCACCTGAGCCCAGCCATGACTGGCTGATCATCCCTTCACCGATATTTGTGCTCCTCTGAGTGGGGAAGAGGCAAAATATGTTGTTGCTGCTAGCATAAGCACCATATGGGGGTCTCCCTACAAGACTGCAGTAAAGCTTCCTTCTGTTCTCTTGTCTTCTCCAACTACCTGTGTGACAGGACAGCTACTTTATTTCATGACTTTAACAATTTCACTAACAAGAGATGGTGAGAGGCAGAGAAGTGAAGTCAGGTCTCCAGAGATTGGCCTAGAAATGCATTCACACTGAAGGGCAGCTTCAAGAGCTAGGGCGGCTCTGGTAACATGTTCTAGTAGAGTGGAAGTAGGGAGGGCACAGTCTTCAGTGCAGGGCAAGGCCAGCAGAGATGGGAGCAGAGCCTAGAGCTCAGGTGGTCTTTGATGCTCCCTTTATGGCCTCGAGGACATCTGTTGGAGCTAAAAGGGTTTGGAATTCTCAGCCCCAGACTCTCCCCCTGCAGGTCTTCACACTCACAGGAATAGGAATCCTGGCTATGAGCAAGCCTTGCAAGGGCAGCAACCACGCTATCCTCATCACCCATGTTCAGCCCTGGCAAAGTCAGGTGAATATGCTCCTGGACTGGAATCTGGTTCAGGTGTGAAAAGGATCCCTTTGTAACTGGCTCAGGCCTCTTGGGCCCCAGACAAAGCAGGTGTCTGCCCAGCCTCTAAACAAGGGTAGGCTTCTGAAGACAGTGAAGGGTCTTCCTGCTCTGATTGTGTCTAATCCAGGTACTGAGAAACCATGCTCTTCACCTCTGTTTTCAAGTGGGCTATCTGCTGGGAACTCTTCTAGGGCCTGAATGTTGACCTTCCTCTTTCAATGTTTCCAGGGCACCAGTGTATGTGCCCAAGCCAGTGAACCATTATGCAAGGAAAAACAGAGCATCTTTTTCATCTCTGGAACTCTAGGGCTGTGCTAATTAGCATGGTAGCCACCAGCCAGATGAGCCCGCTTCTATGTCATCGAGCCCTCTTTCAGGTGTCCATCAACTCTAGGTGCCAGTGGCCACCATGTTGGATGGTGCAGAGAGAATACCTCCACCCTCCTGGACAGTGTCCTGGGCAGATGTTTTGAGTCCAGCTCAACTTTCAGAAAGGGAGAGTAGCAACCTCCATATGATTTATTTCCTCTTTCGGTCTCTCTCTCTCTCTTTTTTTGTTAAGACTTTATTTATTTGACAAAGAGAAACACAGCAAGAGAGGAAATGGGAGAAGGAGAAGCAGGCCTCCCACTGAGCAGGCAGCCCAATGCGGGGCTCGAATCCAGGACCCTGGGATTATGACCTGAGCCAAAGGCAGACGCCCAACAACTCAGCCACCCAGGCACCACTTTTGGTCTCTTTTTAATTCTCTCTTTTAGTCATAAGCTTCTTTTTTTTTTTTTTTTTTTACAAGTAAGTACCAAGGATCTTTATTCTCAGACCTAATTGTTCAACCTGTGACTGCAGATAACATGTCACTATTTCAAGAACACCGTCATTCTTTCCAAATCTTCAGCCATAAGGTTATACCTTATTCTCATCATAACAAGATAAATGAATGAGATTGAAAGAGGATTAAGGAGATACACTGAAGATAAAAGCAAAGGGGAACAAACATTTTACAACTTTATCATCCCAGTTACCCTAAAGATTAAGTTTCAGATTTACAAGAGTAATGACAGAACCGCATGATTTCAGTGAAAACCAACACAAGTTAGATCTTTAAAAAAAGGGGTGGGAGTGGGAGAATCAGTTCAGAAATACTAAGTCAGGCAAGCATGCAAACTTCAGAGTATAAAAAATGCAAGGCCTGGTTGTCCAAACAAATATATCCCTCAGAAGAAGGTGGTTTTAAAGATGCTTAACAGAAACAAATGAATTAAAAGCTGAAAGGGACACTTCTCTGAATTAGCAGACCAATTCCCTCATTTTTTAAGTGAGGAAAGAGGGTAGACAGTAATTAGAGAGGCTCACATGGCTAGATAAAGGATGTACATAGATTTAATTCCCGGTGCTATTTACTACATACATCTAAAATACGATAAATATCCAGAACCCATTAAGCCCACCAATTAAAATGACAAATACATGGGGAGGAGGTGAATTAATACAGCACAGCAGCACTTCTCACATCATATTTAGAGATTAAAAGGAAAAAAATAATCTCTCAAAGATTTTAATGCTCAGTTTTGATAGACTCCATCCAATTCTTTAATGTAGAGCAAATGTACGAGCTTAAAAAAAACGTGCATTCTTCAGCTTTCTCCTATACTTTTTCGGCCTATCTTTCAAAACTAAGCACTGAGTATTTTTAACCTAAGTAATGTGATGTTATATGTACACTTTAATTGCACGTTTTAGGAATAAAATCCATGATATTTTGGTAACTCAGTGTATTTATATAATGAAAAGCTTTCTATCAAAATACACTTTTCACTGGGAAAAATAAATAAAACAGATGAATGGATCTACACAAAGTAAAAATTAACTTTGGTAGATTTCAGTGTAGGACAGTCCGTAACAAGCCTATTTGCCCTTTTTCCCCCAGAGCTGCTCATCTTCCAACTTAAGATTTTAAAAATATTTTTAATTGAGATTATGTTGACATGTTCTCATTCCACATCATCTTCAGCCAAGCTCTGAGCACTTACAATTCTCTGACTAATTGTTGGAAGCTTGGTCAGAAGCATCTGGAACACTGGTGGTGGGAGAGTCTGCTGTAACACTTGCAGCAACTGCTGTGGCTGTCCACACACAGCAATTGCATTTGTCAGATGGTCTACACCTTTCTCATATTCCCCTTGGGCTAGCAACTCTTCCCCAAGTTGTATTTCTTCAAGGAAGAATTTCTGAACAGCTTCAGCATCTTTAAGGTCAGGTAACTTGCAAAGTCCGGCTCTCTCCTTGGCAAGCTTTTGTTTCTTTCTTCGTTCTCGAAGCCTGTTCTTGAAGTTGGGGTCACTCCGCCTCTTGCGGTCGAAGTAGATGCAGTACCCGATGAAGAGAGCCCCGCAGACGCCGGCGGCGATGGCGCTGTTCCGGCCCACCATCTTCCCACGGCCCAGAGGCAGGAGCGAGCGCGGCGGCGGCGGGGCCAGCGAAGAAGCTGTTGGCGGGGAAGCCGCGGACCACGCCGCTGCGACCGGACGCTCGCCCCGAGAGACGCGGAAAGAAAGCAGTCATAAGCTTCTTTTATAGCTCCTCCCCATTCCTTCCTTCATGACTCTCACCCTGAAGGACCTGGTCTCATCCAGACAGCTAAGGTCATTGGATCTTCAGCGTTCATAAAATCTCCCTACAGCCCCTCTCACACACTTTCCTAGCACTGCCCTGATTTCTGAATGCCAAGCTACATTCTTATGTGTTGAGTAACCCTGAATGCCAAAGTAACAGGGCTGGGAGTCAGAAGAGCTGGGCCCACCATGCTGGAGTGGCCACAGGAGTGCTGACTCTTCCCTGAGCACTCCCTACACAGGAAATTTCCTGCATTGGATGGTTCTGGACATGCATGATTGTTTTCTTCCTTTCAGCTCTCAATTCTTTCCAGCAGGAGTCTGCTTCAAGAAATTCTCTTGTCATGGACTCTAGAGAAAGGATTGAATAAGTAAAAGAGCATGAAAAAGTAGAGGAAATGGGCATGTGGAACAGGTGCACAGAGGAAGCAGAGAAGGCAAGTAAATTCACATATACTTTGTTGCTTTCCTATGTTTTTATTACCACTGCATAAGAATTTTTTCTTAATTGAAAGGCACAGGCACAGTTTGGTGGTTGTACTAGAAAGAAAAATTCTTACTAGGGCAAAAGAGAAGCACTCCAGGAAGCTATTCGCTGTTGAAATGCAGCTTTCACGACAGGACTTTCTTGAGTGGAGGGTTGGGCAGAAAGAAAGGGTCATCTTTCTACTCCTGTTCCATGAAATCTGAGACAATGAGCTCCTCTCTTGGCCCAGGTCTGTGGGACTCAGACTGTTCATCCCTGGAGATGAAGAATCTTCCCCTTTCCTTTTCATTATTTCCCTGTCCAGGCAACCTGACCCTAAAAGCTGCCCTGCTCATCACCCAGGTGAAATGACTGTGTGTGTTGACACATCACACCCTCAGCACAGAGTAGCAAACAGGCCTCAGTACCTTGTGACCACTGGGCATTCTGGGGCTCAAGGTCATTTTCCCATGGCCTGAGAGGCACCTACACACCCACCCTGCTGAACCCCTCTTCTATCTATTTATGTGACCCCTATAGATTCCTGCTTGTGCTACAGATTCTGTCACTGCCCATTTGAGTGCCCAGCCTGGGCCTCAGAGGAGCTGGAGCTTGCCCAATGTAGGTGGGTTCTTCTTTTGTTTTTGTTTTTGTTTTTGTTTTTGCAGGGGGCTTTAATCAGCCATGAGGCAACAACAGAGCTGCCTCTCAGCTCCTCCATGAACACTCCTATCTCCCAAGTCAGCTAATGTAGTGCCAGTTATTTCCTTCCTGAATTGTGTGGACTTGGAATGCGTTTTGGTGAATCTTCTTTATATTTAATGTTGGAAATCCTATATTTTTAATTTAAAATCAATTAATTAACATACACTATATATATTAAGCAATATTTCCTACCAATGATTTTTAAAATATGTTAACCTTAAATAGAAAGCATCCCAAACCAAGAAAGCTCTTGAATTATTATGAGGCAATTATCCTAGTAACTGTCACTGAGGTCATTCTCTCTCCCATAGACTTTTAGTCATGCAAAGTCATCATAGATTTCCCGTTAACCATCTGTCCTTACATTCTTTCAGGGAATTTCTTGTCCTAAGTTTGGTCATCCGTCTTCAAGGGATCATGAGAATAATACTGCCTAAGTTCTTGCATGATGACTTGAATGCCAAGACTTTTATTCTGTATAAATCAGGCTTTCTAGCTAGAAAATCCATGGCTCACTGTTTCTTCTGTTCAGTGTCTTTCAACACATTACTCCATTTTCTTGTGATACAAAATATGTCTCTCAGAAATGTGGATGACATTCTCATTTCCCTTCCTTTATATGTCATTTGCTCTTTTTTTCCTAGATGCCCAAGGATTTCCCTTTACCTTGTTTTAATTAAATTTTACATTAAATTTAATTTTAATTTGATTTTCTCTCAATGATTTTATGAGACTACTTCTTGCCATTTGTCATTCTGAATCAGTATTTAGGGTGCTCTGTTGATATAGTTTGAAAGCACTACTGTGTTTCTGGGAAACTTCCTGTATTTTTATTTTAACACTTTTTGTCTTTCCTTTGTTTTTCTCACAGGTACTCCAATTATTCATTTTCTCTCTTTAGCCTCACATTTTGACATTTTCTCTCAAATCTTGTACTATCTTGCTTAGTTTCTTTTTTAGGATTTTCCTCTTCTTGCTTTCCATTCTCATATAACATTGTCTGCTGCCTTGTGCTTACTACTTTACATTTCATTTATGAAGTGATGTTTCAATACGCTGCTGCTTCTTCCCTAAGACCTGTTCTTTCATCACTGAGTTTTTCTAACTCTAATTTATGGTGTCATTCAATATCCTGTATAATTTCCTTAATGCCTTTCTCTTCATTTTTGAAAAAAGTACACTAAAATAGATGAAGTCTGTCAAGAAACGATGCTTTCATTTTCTGCAGTGGCGCTATTCTAAAGTTACTTCCCTTTCCTCTTATAACCCCACTGCCTGGTATTTGAAAGCACTATTTTCTGTCATTAAACTTGTTTTCTTGGATTTGTGGAAAGCAGTGTGACTTAAAGAGATCTGCTTGCCTCACAGAGCTCTTTTCTCTCCTACTGTTGCTGTGAAGTGCTCAAACCCATGGAAGCTTGCTTTTGGAGTTTTTCCAGCTGTGTCCCCCTATCCCTCATTCATAGGGCTCTGCTCTTTTGCTACTTCTACTGCAACTGTCCTTCTCTATTTTGGTTCTGTTCTTTAATGTAGTGAGTAGCCTGTACAACTTGGAAGGGACAACTGCCTTCATTTTCCCCAAATCTACAGCACTCCTTTACATGGTTATCTATTTTCAGATTCATTTAACTTTAAGGTGATTTTTAATTATATACATGTTTTTTAATTATTTCATTTTAGAATTTCTTCTAGGTTTATTTTTATTAAGTACTTTATTCTTATACTTATTGATTTTTAGTTTTTCATTTATTTTAGTCATGGATTTTCTTTTATTTTTTTTTTAAACTTATTTTGAGTCTTTTGATTTTAGAGTCGTCAATGTTAGGAGTAGGAGTGAGGTGAAACATAACCCAGAGCCTTTACTGTGGTTTCTATGGACAAAACAAGGCAGAGCAGGGGAAACAGTCTAGAATTGGCCAGTTTGAAAAATGTCAACCGGCTCTAGGATATAAGGGTAGTTTTTATTTTTTTATTTATTTTTATTTATTTCATTTATTTTATTTTAAAAAGTAGAATAGATTAACTTATAGGGCAAATGCAATCTTCTCTGCTAGGTTTTTGAAAAAAAAAAAAAAAGATAAAAGATCTCAGCTCAATGAAGCTTATGGTATTAGGCATACTTCTCTGTCACCCTGCATTAGAAGGTAGATGCTCCATGATATGGGGAAAGAAGGCCTCCAGACATCCTATCTTGCCAAACTGAGCATTAGACAATTTGCATTACAGGCCAGGGCAAGGATAGGTGGGGTTCTAGTATTTTCAGTGCACCATACTCAGGGAGAGCCTCTTCCAGAGTAAGGCCTGGATGGTAGAGAGTCCAATCTTGGCCACACTTGCCAGGAATGTCCCCTTGACAACAATCAGCTGAGTCCAGGATGAAAGACTGGCATCCTTCCTCTTGCAAGAGGATGCTGTAACCCTCAAACTGGGAGACAGAGAGCCCTGTGTCCTTGGCTCCAGCCATCTGGAGTGGAATTTGTTTCATGCTGAGCTGGGGATGGTGAATTTATAATAATTTATAAATAATTTATTTAAAAATTAACAGACACAAGGAAATAATTAAAGGTATATAAAATGTTTGGCGTTTATGAAGTCTGCAATCTTTGTCCATTTCTGCTTTATCTTATATTCTGGTTACTTCATGAGCTTTGTTTCCTTTCATGGTTGGTTCTGTTTGACCATATTCTGGTTTTTATTCTTGGCAAAACAAATTACAGTGATTTCCTTATACCAGGAATGAATGTACTCTCCTTTAGAGCAATTCAGCATTGTGTCAGCCAGGAGGCTGGAGCCCTATCATTCACAGACCACCTCAAACCACATTCATATTTTGATGTTGATTGACAGATGCCTAGCTCATCAAACTGCAAGGGCTCATCTACCCATTCCTTTGCTTTCTCCTTTCCACTCCTTCCATGCATGCTCCTGGGCTTGAGGAGACCAGTGTGTCTTATCTTGTTAGGCTCTTTGGGATCCTAGTGTAATGTGGGGAACATTTCCTATAAAATTCTTGATATGGTTGATTTTATGTATTGACCTATTTGGTTCACAGTGTCCAGATATTTGGTCCAACGTTATTCTAGATATTTCTATGAAAGAGTTTATTTTGGATATGATTAATACTTAAATCAGTGGACTTTGAGTAAAGCATAGGTCTTTCTGTAATGCAAGTGGCCCTCACCTCATCAGTCAAAGGCCTAACTACAACAAAAACAAACTGTCCCAGAGGAAGAAGGTTATTATACCAGCCGACCACTCCAAACTTGAACTGTAATATTCTCTCTTCATAGGTTTCCAGCCTAACAACCATTGAACTTTGTGTTAAAATACCTCTGGGATTTTTAACTTATAGAAGGGACTGTATGATGATACAAAGATGCAAATGACATTGAGGAATTTTTGTTACTTGCATTTCCCAGGAAGAAGAGGAGGCATGCCACTTCACACAGTTTGAAGTCAGGAGACAGAAGTAGGAGTGAGGTGAAGCATAACCCAGAGCCTTTACTGTGGTTTCTATGGACAAAACAAGGCAAAGCAGGGGAAACAGTCTAGGATTGGCCAGTTTGAGAGAACTCATTGGCCAGAATGAGAGAACTATTGGTTTCAGTGGATGAGAGTGAGATAAAGAAGGTGTTAAGGTAAGGCCTTGGGATTGGTTGGTTTGCATATGAAAGGTATGTTACCAGTTGATTATTATCTTCATGAATAGAACAGCTCTCCTTGCCAACCTCTAGTAAGATGTCTGGTCACCATAAAATACAGAAAATTAAAAATATGATTAATATAGTCTTGAATTGCAATATCAGCTCTTCCAGGGTCTGAGCCTGCCAGCCCACCCTACAGTTTTTGCATTTGTACTCTCCATAACCATGAGCCAATTCCTTAAAATAAATTTCCTTCTCCCCCCACTCAATGTATAGAATATTGACATAGATACATATCTCATATATTTATGTATAGATATCCAATTTGTTCTCTGAAGAACCCAGATAATAAGCTTCCTTCCTGCAGCCTCTGCAGATATCTCCTGAAGCCCAGTTTTGAACTCCAAGAATATCCTTGCAGCATAAAGAGCTTTGGGAATCAGATATTCTGATTATACTCCAGTTTCAGGCTTTCTCTCAGAATTTGGCCTTTCAGATCCCTGCTATTTTTCTACCTCTTCAATACCTTTATGAAGATTTTTTAAGACTTTATTTTATTTTTTCTTTTTTTGCCTTTTAAAAAAAGATTTTATTTATTTATTTAATAGACGGAGATCACAAGAAGGCAGAAAGGCAAGCAGAGAGAGAGGGGGAATCAGGCTCCCTGCTAAGCAGAAAGCATGATGTGATGCTCTATCCCAGGACCCTGAGATCATGGCCTGAGCTGAAGGCAGAGGCTTAACCCACTGAGCCATCCAGGTGCCCCTTTTTTGTGCCTTTTTATTGAAATTCTAGTTAGTTAACATATAGTGCAATATTAGTTTTAGGTATACAATACAGAGATTCAGTACTTCAATATAACACCCTGTGCTCATCACAAGTGCCCTCTTTAATCCCTATTAGCCATTTAACCCCTGACCCCTGAATACACCTATAACCAGCAAGGACATTGAAGCAGTAATCAAAAATCTCCAAACTATAGCCCAGGGCCGGATGGCTTCCTGCGGGAATTCTCCCAAACATTTAAATAAGAAATAATATGTATTCTTCTGAAGCTGTTGCAAAAAAATAGAAATGGGAAGAAAACTTCCAAACTCTTCCTATGGCCAGCATTACCTTTTAAAAAAATATTTTATTTATTCATTTGAGAGAAAGAGAATGAGAGAGAGACTGAGCACGAGAGGGAGCAGAGTCAGGGAGAAACTTCCTCCTGCGCAGGGAGCCTGATGCACAACTTGATCCTGGGACTCCAGGATCATGACCTGAGCTGAAGACAGATTCTTAACTGACAGAGCCAACCAGGCTCCCTTGTAGCCAACATTACCTTGATCCCAAAACCAGACAAAGACCCCACCAAAAAGGAAAATTACACACCAATATCTCTGATGAATATGGATGCAAAAATTCTCACCAAAATACTAGCCAATAGGATCCAACACTACCTTAAATGGATTATTCACCATGACCAAAAGGGATTTATTCCTTGGCTGCAAGGGTGGTTTAACATTCATAGATCAATCAATGTGTTACATTACATAAATTTTTAAAAAAGGACAAGAATCAGAAGATCCTCTCAATAAATGCAGAAAAAAAAACATTTGATAAAGTACAGCATTCTTTATTGATTAAAACTGTTAACAGTGCAGGGATCGAAGGAACATGCCCCAATATCATAAAAGCCACATATGAAGCCTACAGCAAATGTCATTCTCATAGGGGAAAAACTGAGAGCTTTTCCACTAAGGTCAGGGACACAGCAGGGTTGGATGTCCATTACCACCACTGTTGTTCAACATAGTACTAAAAGTCTTAGCCTCAGCAATCAGACACCAAAATGAAATAAAAGACACCCAAGTAAGCAAAGAAGAAGTAAAGCCATCACTGTTTGCAGGTGACGTGATACTTTATGTGAAAAACCCAAAAGACTCCACCCCCAAATTGCTAACTCAACGGGAATTCATCAAAATGACAGGATATAAAATCAATGCACAGAAATTAGTTGCATTCTTATGTACTAACAATGTGACAGAAAAAAGAGAAATTAAGGTATCATTCTGACTTAAAATCGCATAAAAATCATTAGATACCTAGGAATAAGCCTAGCCAGGGACAAAGGATCTGTACTCAGAAAACTATAGAACATTTCTGAAAGAAATTGAGGAAGACACAAAGAAATGGAAAAACATTCTGTGCTTTTGGATTGCAAGAACAAATACTGTTAAAATGTCTATGCTACCTAGAGCAATCTACAATTCAATGCAAGCCCTATCAAAACACCATCAACATTTTCACAGACCTGGAACAAATAATTCTAAAATTTGTATGGAACCAGAAAAGACCCTGAATAGCCAAAGGAATGTTGAAAAAGAGAAACAAAGTTGGAGGAATCACAATTCCAGACCTCAAGCTCTAGTATGGTATTGACAAAAAACAGACAAACAGACCAACGGAACAGAATAGAAAACTCAGAAATTGACTCTCAATTCAATGGCCAACTAATTTTTGACAAAGCAAGAAAGAATGTCCAATGGAAAAAAGACTGTCTCTTCAACAAATGGTATTGGGAAAATTGGAAAGTCAACATGTAGAAGAATGAAACTGGATCATTTCCTCATACCCTACACAAAAATAGCCTCAAATGGATGAAAGACCTAAATGTGAGACAGGAACCCATCAAAATCCTAGAGGCAAACATAGGCAGCAACCTCTTTGATCTTGGCCCTAGCAACTTCTTGCTAGACACATCTCCAACGACAAGGGAAACAATGGCAAAAATGAACTATTGGGACTTCATCAAGATAAAAATCTTTTCCCCACCAAAGGTTTGAGTTGGGAAAACCAAGAGACAATCAACAGAATGGGGGAAGATATATACAAATGTCTTATCAGATAAAGGGCTAGTATCCAAAATCTGTAAAGAACTTAACAAACTCAACACCCAAAGAATAACCCGCTCAAGAAATAGGCAGAAGACATGAACAGACATTTCTCCAAAGAAGACATACAAATGGCCAATAGACATATGAAAAAATTCCCCACATCACTCAGCCTTAGGGAAATACAAATTGAAACCACATGAGAGATACGACCTTACACCTCTCAGAATGGCTATAATTAACAAGTTGGGAAACTATAGATATTGGTGAGGATACAGAAAAGGGGAACCCTCTTAAACTGGTGGCAGGAATGCAAGCTGGTGCAGCCACTCTGGAAAACAGTGTGGCGGTTCCTCAAAAAGTTGAAAATAGAGCCACACTATGACCCAGCAATTGCACTGTTGGGTATTTATAGCAAAGATACAAATGAGTGATCTAAAGGGGGTGTGGGGACCCCACTGTTTATAACAGCAAGGTCCACAATTGCCAAACAATGAAAAGAACCCAGATGTCTGTTGAGGGATGAATGGATTAGGATGTTGTGGTATATAAAATGGAATATTATGCAGCCTTCAAAAATTTGAAATCTTGGCATTTGCAATGACGTGGATGGAACTAGAGCATATTATGCTAAACGAAATAAATAAATCAGACGACAACTATCATATAATCTCATCTATATGAGGAATTTAAGAAAAACAAACAAACAAACAAACAAAGGATTATAGGGGAAGAGAGGAAAAAATAACACCAAACCAGAGAAGGAGAGAGACAGACAAACCATAATAGTCTCCTGATGATAGGAAACAAACTTATGGGTTGCTTGAGGTTAAGAAGTGTGAAGGGGTGATGTAAGTGGTGACAGACATTAGGGAGGACATGTGATGTAATGAGCACTGGGTAGTATATAAGACTGATTAATCACAGTTCTCTACTGCTAAAATGAATAATACGTTATATGTTCATTAATTTAAATGTAAATATGTAAAAAATAAAAGTTTTGCATACTCCACTTACTGAGCCATCCAGATGTCCCATGAAGATTTTTTTTAAGATTTTGTTTTTAATTTTAATTTAAAAAAATAAACATATATTTTTATCCCCAGAGGTACAGGTCTGTGAATCGCCAGGTTTACACACTTCACAGCACTCACCATAGACACAAAACGTCCACAACCCCAACGTCCACAACCCCACCACCCTTCTCCAACCCCACTCCCCCAGCAACCCTCAGTTTGTTTTGTGAGATTAAGAGACACTTATGATTTGTCTCCCTCCCAATCCCATCTTGTTTCATTGATTCTTCTCCTACCCCTTAACCCCCCATGTTGGATCTCCACTTCCTCATATCAGGGAGATCATATGATAGTTGTCTTTCTCTGCTTGACTTATTTCGCTAAGCATGATACCCTCTAGTTCCATCCATGTTGTCGCAAATGGCAAGATTTCGTTTCTTGTGATGGCTGCATAGTATTCCATTGTGTATATATACCACTTCTTCTTTATCCATTCATCTGTTGATGGAAATTTAGGTTCTTTCCATAGTTTGGCTATTGTAGACATTGTTGCTATAAACATTTGGGTGCACGTGTCCCTTTGGATCACGTTTGTATCTTTAGGGTAAATACCCAGTAGTGCAATTGCTGGGTCATAGTTCTATTTTCAACTCTTTGAGGTACCTCCATGCTGTTTTCCAGAGTGGTTGCACCAGCCTGCAATCCCACCAACAGTGTAGGAGGGTTCCCCTTTCTCCACATCCTCACCAGCATCTGTCATTTCCTGACTTGTTAATTTTAGCCATTCTGACTGGTGTGAGGTGATATCTCATTGTGGTTTTGATTTGTATTTCCCTGATGCCGAGTGATGTGGAACACTTTTTCATGTGTCTGTTGGCCATCTGGATGTCTTCTTTGCAGAAGTGTCTGTTCATGTCTTCTGACCATTTCTTAACTAGATTATTGGTTTTTTGGGTGTGGAGTTTGAAAAGTTTTTTATAGATTTTGAACACTAGCCCTTTATCTGATATGTTGTTTGCAAATATCTTCTCCCATTCTGTCAGTTGTCTTTTGTTTTTTTTAACTGTTTCCTTTGCTGTGCAAAAGCCTTTGATCTTGATAAAATCCCAATAGTTCATTTTTGCCCTTGCTTCCCTTGCCTTTGGCGATGTTCCTAGGACGATGTTGCTGCAGCTGAGGTCAAAGAGGTTGCTGCCTGTGTTATCCTCAAGGATTTTGATGGATTCCTTTCACACATTGAGGTCCTTCATCCATTTTGAGTCTATTTTCATGTGTGGTGTAAGGAAATGGTCCAATTTCATTTTTCTGCATGTGGCTGTCCAATTTTCCCAGCACCATTTATTGAAGAGGCTGTATTTTGTCCATTGGACATTCTTTCCTGCTTTGTCAAAGATTAGTTGACCATAGAGTTGAGGGTCTATTTCTGGGCTCTCTATTATGTTCCATTGATCTATGCGTCTACTTTTGTGCCAGTACAATGCTGTCTTGATGATGACAGCTTTGGAATAGAGCTTGAAGTCCGGAATTGTGACGCCACCAACTTTGGCTTTCTTTTTCAATATCCCTTTGGCTATTCGAGGTCTTTTTTGGTTCCATATAAATTTTCGGATTGTTTGTTCCATTTCTTTGAAAAAGATGGATGGTACTTTGATAGGAATTGCATTAAATGTGTAGATTGCTTTAAGTAGCATAGACATTTTCACAATATTTATTCTTCCAATCCAGGAGCATGGAGTATTTTTCCATTACTTTGTGTCTTCCTTAATTTCTTTCATGAGTACTTTATAGTTTTCTGAGGATAGATTCTTTGCCTCTTTGGCTAGGTTTATTCCTAGGTATCTTATGGTTTTGGGTGCAATTGAAAATGGGATCAACTCCTTAATTTCTCTCTCTTCTGTCTTATTGTTGGTGTAGAGAAATGCAACTGATTTCTGTGCATTGATTTTATATCCTGACACTTTACTGAATTCCTGTACAAGTTCTAGCAGTTTTGGAGTGGAATCTTTTGGGTTTTCCACATATAGTATCATATAATCTGCAAAGAGTGATAGTTTGACTTCTTCATTGTCGATTTGGATGCCTTTAATTTCCTTTTGTTGTCTGATTGCTGAGGCTAGGACTTCTAGTACTGTGTTGAATAGCAGTGGTGATAATGGACATCCCTGCCGCGTTCCTGACCTTAGCAGAAAAGCTTTCAGTTTTTCTCCATTGAGAATGATATTTGCGCTGGGTTTTTCATAGATGGCTTTAATAATATTGAGGTATGTGCCCTCTATCCCTACACTTTGAAGAGTTTTGATCAAGAAGGGGTGCTGTACTTTGTCAAAGGATTTTTCAGAATCTATTGAGAATATCATATGGTTCTTGTTCTTTTATTAATGTGTTCTATCACAATATTGATTTGCGGATGTTGAGCCAACCTTGCAGCCCTGGAATAAATCCCACTTGGTCGTGGTGAATGATCCTTTTAATGGACTGTTGATTCCTACTGTCTAGTATTTTGGTGAGAATTTTCGCATCTGTGTTCATCAAGGATATTGGTCTGTAGTTCTCTTTTTTTATGGGATCCTTGTCTGGTTTTGGGATCAAGGTGATGCTGACCTCATAAAATGAGTTTGGAAGTTTTCCTTCCATTTCTATTTTTTGGAACAGTTTCAGGAGAATAGGATTTAATTCTTCTTTCAATGTTTGGTAGAATTCCCCTGGAAAGCCATCTGGCCCCGGGCTTTTGTTTGTTTGGAGATTTTTGATGACTGTTTCAATCTCTGTACTGGTTATGGGTCTGTTCCGGCTTTCTATTTCTTTCTGGTTAAGTTGTAGTAGTTTATATGTCTCTAGGAATGCATCCATTTCTTCCAGATTGTCAAATTTGTTGGCGTAGAGTTGCTCATAGTATGTTCTTATAATTGTTTGTATTTCTTTGGTGTTAGTTGTGATCTCTCCTCTTTCATTCATGATTTTATTTATTTGGGTCCTTTCTCTTTACTTTTTGATAAGTCTGACCAGGGGTTTATCAATCTTATTAATTCTTTCAAAGAACCAGCTCCTAGTTTTGTTGATTTGTTGTATTGTTTTTTTTGTTTATATTTCATTGATTTCTGCTCTGATCTTCATGATTTCTCTTCTCCTGCTGGGCTTAGGGTTTCTTTCTTGTTCTTTCTCCAGCTCCTTTAGGTGTAGGGTTATGTTGTGTATTTGAGACATTTCTTGTTTCTTAAGAAAGGCTTGTACCACTATATATTTTCCTCTCAGGACTGCTTTTGTTGTGTCCCACAGATTTTGAATCGTTGTGTTTTCATTATCATTTGTTTCAATGAATTTTTTCAATTCTTCTTTAATTTCCTGGTTGACCCATTCATTCTTTAGAAGGATGCTGTTTAGTCTCCATGTATTTGGGTTCTTTCTAAATTTCCTCTTGTGATTGAGTTCCAGCTTCAGAGCATTGTGGTCTGAAAATATGCAGGGAATGATCCCAATCTTTTGATACTGGCTGAGACCTGATTTAGAACCGAGGATGTGATCTATACTGGAGAATGTTCCATGTGCACTAGAGAAGAATGTATATTCTGACGCTTTGGGATGAAATGTTCTGAATATATCTGTGATGTCCATCTGGTCCAGTGTGTCATTTAAGGCCTTTATTTCCTTGTTGATCTTTTGCTTGGATGATCTGTCTATTTCAGTGAGGGGAGTGTTAAAGTCCCCTACTATTATTGTATTATTGTTGATGTGTTTCTTTGATTTTGTTATTTATTGGTTTATATAGTTGGCTGCTCCCACGTTGGGGGCATAGATATTTAAAATTGTTAGATCTTCTTGTTAGACAGACCCTGTGAGTATGATATAGTGTCCTTCCTCATGTCTTATTATAGTCTTTGGCTTAAAATCTAATTGATCTGATATAAGGATTGCCACTCCTGCTTTCTTCTGATGTCCATTAGCATGGTAAATTCTTTTCCACCCCCTCACTTTAAATCTGGTGGTGTCTTCGGGTTTAAAATGAGTTTCTTGGAGGCAACATATAGATGGGTTTGTTTTTTTTTATCCATTCTGATACCCTGTATCTTTTGATTGGTGCATTTAGCCCATTAACATTCAGGGTAACTATTGAAAGATATGAATTTAGTGCCATTGTATTGCCTGTAAGGTGACTGTTACTGTATATTGTCTCTGTTCCTTTCTGATCAACTACTTTTAGGCTCTCTCTTTGCTTAGAGGACCCCTTTCAATATTTCCGGGAGAGCTGGTTTGGTGTTTGCAAATTCTTTCAGTTTTTGTTTGTCCTGGAAGCTTTTAATCTCTCCTTCTATTTTCAATGATAGCCTAGCTGGATATAGTATTTTTGGCTGCATGTTTTTCTCGTTTAGTGCTCTGAAAATATCATGTCAGCTCTTTCTGGCCTGCCAGTTCTCTGTGGATAAGTCAGCTGCCAATCTAATATTTTTACCATTGTATGTTACAGACTTTGTTTCCCGGGCTGCTTTCAGGATTTTCTCTTGTCACTAAGACTTGTAAATTTTACTATTAGGTGACGGGGTGTGGACCTATTCTTATTGATTTTGAGGGGCGTTCTCTGTACCTCCTGGATTTTGATGCTTGTTCCCTTTGCCATATTGGGGAAATTCTCTCCAATAATTCTGTCCAGTATACCTTCTCCTCCCCTCTTTCTTTCTTAGTCTTTTGGAATCCCAATTATTCTAATCTTGTTTCATCTTATGGTGTCACTTATCTCTCAAATTCTCCCCTCATGGTCCAGTAGCTGTTTGTCCCTCTTTTGCTCAGCTTCTTTGTTCTCTGTCATTTGGTCTTCTATATCTGTAATTCTTTCTTCTGCCTCATTTATCCTAGTAGTGAGAGCCTCCATTTTTTATTGCACCTCATTAATAGCTTTTTGATTTCAACTTGGTTAGATTTTAGTTCTTTTATTTCTCCAGAAAGGGCTTTTATATCTCCCGAGAGGGTTTCCCTAATATCTTCCATGCCTTTTTCAAGCCCAGCTAGAACCTTGAGAATTGTCATTCTGAACTCTAGATCTGACATATTACCAATGTCTGCATTGATTAGGTCCCTAGTCTCTTGTTCTTTTTTTTTGTGGTGAATTTTTCCGCCTTGTCATTTTGTCCAGATAATAGTGCATATGAAAGAGTAAGTAAAACACTAAAGGGTGGCAACAACCCCAGGAAAATATGCTTTAACCAAATCAGAAGAAATCCCAAATCATGAGGGGGGGAGAAAGGGGATAAAAAGAGGTTCAGAAAGAAAAAAGAAAGAAAGAAAGAAAGAAAGAAAAGAAGCAATTAAAAAAAGAAAACAAAGAAAAAGTATAAAAAAAGAAAAAATATATATATTAGATAAACTTTCAGAAAGTGGTTGATTTTCTGTTTCTGGAATTGCTGTTCTTCTTCTCTTTGATCTGCCGTTGGATTTGTAGGTGTTTGTAATCTTTAGATAAGCTATCTAGCTGATCTCCTGCTATCTGAAGTAGTCTCAGCCTGCTACTTCTCCACCATCTTGACTCCTCCCCCCATGAAGATTTTTTTTAATGAATTGGTGAAAATATTCAATTAATTTTTTTTTAAGAATTAGAGTGGGGGTTAGTAATCTAGACCTCCCTATAGCAGTTACTTCTTGTTTGTCCCTCCAGGCAAACTCTCCACCCATCCCAGTACTTCTGTGGGATGGAATTGGGAAGAAGAAAGGTCTGACAGGTTCCTGTGCTCACTGGCTAAATGGGTTCAGCCAGTGGAGAGACTCAGCTAAAGAACTGAGTAAGGGATTAGAGTGGTCACAGTGTTTATTTCCATGAAAACCCTATTTGTGAGGTTTCTTCACTTAGTTGTATCCCTCAGATGGTGATCCCTGTTCCTCATTCTCCCTATCCTGTCCCTTAGGGCTGGCAGTGGTGGGGTGGTGGGAACAGTGGGGATGGGGTGAAAAGGGCAATGGGTATTGACAAAAGCTCTGTTGCTCCTGCTTATGCCAGGCTACTAAACCAGCCTCCTCTTCTCCATATACCCCATCATACTTTGATAATTAGTTCTTTGATAAAGAAATTCCACAAATGATCCTACCATAAGTGTGGCAACTCCAAAGTCCATACTTCTGTAATGTCCACAGAAAATAGCAATTGCACGCCTGTCTGATCTGTATTTATCCTGTTATTTACCTAATCTATTGTGCCTTCTAATTCAACCATTCTATTTTTCATATACAATATTTTGACTTGATTCTTTCCTGTGGTTTTCTTGGGTCTTGTTGCTAACGATATTTTCCTATATTCAGGAGAGATTTATTGTGTTTATTACTTTTCTGGAGTCTGTCTCTTCCACTATTTTTATTTCAAATAATATGTAATGTTTATTCTGTTGTATGTCTTAGGTGGTTTTCATATTTCACAGGTATATAGTAATTTTTGCATGGGTGCTCACATTCCCAGTGGGTTAGCAGCTACTCTGTCACTTTTGGTACTGTGCACCAGAGAAGGACAGAAGTCCTTGTTAGGTCCCCCCAAAAATGGGTATCCCAATAATGGGTCTGTCATTAAAGGAGTGAGACTAATACAAAGCGAAGGTCAAGCAAAGCTTTATTTCACGCCAAGCATCAAGAATCAGACCCACCATCAAACAGACCGGTTGGGGACACCCCTTATAGAGGACAACCCCTCCCTGATTTCCAGACTAACTTTGTAAAGCAAAGGCCATGTGGTTGGGCCTGGCCACACACAGGTGGCTAATTGAATTACAATTCACCCCACAGTAGCCATGGAAACTAGCCCATCACCTTGGTAGCTAGGAGACAGTATGCACTCCCACTGATCAGATGTCTCCACCTGGCCTGACCCACCCTTGTATCTGGGCTTTGTTACCTGGAGCTGGTTTCTGGGACTTGTTTGGGGGAAGGGGATCAGGGACTGTTTAAGGGTTAAACAACAAAGTTATTGTTTAACCTCAATGGAAGGCTCTGGTTAAAATAAAAATATAAAATAGGTCCTTACAGTCCTGATGAGTTCAAAGAAAAGGAAGGGTGACCTCAGAGCAGAGGAACCCGGGCACCACAAAGACACTCTTAACTTCTCTTCCATACTGCTTCCTGCCAGGCAGCTCTTACAGCCAAGAATTCAAGTTTAAAGTCCTTAGAAGAAATTATGGAGGAAGGACCAAGTATCCCCTGCAAGGAAGGGTAGAAGTGGGGACACAGAAGGTACTTACTCAAGGTGGCTGTCTGGACCTACACACTAGTTGATATGGCCACCCTGAAACATACTGGCACTTGGGAAATATTAGACAGCATTTGTCATAGGGTATGGGATGGGAAAAGAGCAGAATAGGTAAAAAGCTTTCTTCAAGCCCATCCTCACATTGCCCCACCCTCTTCCTCCAGCTCCAGGACACTTCAGGATCACCTTTAGCTTCCTCACTGATTCCAGATTTTCCTCTCACCTCCCCTTCTCACCTACAGTTTCTTTGGGGATGTCAGCCAGTAGCCCCTTAGGATCTCCTGATGGCAGGTCTGGTGAAACCCACTGCAGTGACACACTCAGCCTTTCCCTCAACTGCAGACTCACCAGCCCTGCAGACCTGATCTGCACCTTAACATCACTCTTGTTACTTGGGATCTTTCCTTGCCACTGACCAGGGCCATGTTTGGGACAGACAAGCCTCTCACGGTACTTATCACAGGTAGCCTAAGAAGGGAAGTCACACAGGGCCTTGATGTGACTGCCTTATAGGGAAGACCTCTGAGGTCCTTAAAGAGATCTGGGTTGGATTTCTGTTCTACTATTTACTACCAACATGACCTCAGGCAAGTTACTTGACCATGCTAGGCCTCAGGTCCATATCTGTAAAAAGAGATCAAACCTGAATAGTAATACTGAGCACTGAAGCTGGCTGTGGGCAACAGGGAAATAGGCTGGGGTGTAGCTGTGATTTAGCAAATCTGCAGAGTGGACCAGAAATGAATTTTCATCTCTGAGTTAGGGGTTCCAAGACCCTTCGTGGAGGAGCAAGTAGTCACACCATTCCATGCTACACACAGAAGCATAGCTATTGATGGACAAAACAGAAGTCTCTATTTGAGAGAAAACCAATACAGTTACCATGAGTTGAGGAAAGTGGCTGTTCCAGGGGCAGCAGGTGGCTAGTGCTCCAAACCTGAACTAAGTGCTGACTCCTACCTCAGGGCCCAACAACCCAGTCATGGATCCCCATAACTGAGTTTACTAAGAGGGAGGAAATTTTTTTTCTCACTTAACAGATACTGCTGAGCTGGGAAGGAAACATTTGCACACATAGCAGAGAGCTTAAAGCCAGCCAGATTCTGGTGACAATGTGCATGTTACTGTAAGGACCTATTTTAACCAGAACACCCCCATCCAGGTTAAACAATAACCTTGTTGTTTAACTCTTAAACTTTCCCTGCCCCTCTTCCCCCAGGGGAATTACTCAAAAACAAGTCCTGGAAACCACCCCCAGGTAACAAAGCCCAAATACAAGGGTGGGTCAGGATAGGTGGAGACATCTAATTAGTGGAGGATGCATACTGTCTCCCTAGTTGCCAAAGAGTATGGGCCCCACCCTCTGGGCACCTTTTGGGCACCAATTCTAACCAAGGTGATAGCTAATTCAAATATCTACTAGGGCAAATTGTAATTCAATTGGTCACCTAGCATGATTGTGCAGCTTTCTCTGTGTGTTACAATTTCATTGACCACCTTTGCATGGCCAGGCCCAACAGCATGGCCTTTGCCATTAAAAGCTAGTCTGTGAAACAGAGGGAGGTCGCCCTCTCTGTAAGAGGCTGGTCAGTTTGATTCTTAATGCTTGGTGTGAAATAAAGCTTTGCTTGACCTTCGCTTTATATCAGTCTCACTCCTTTAATCACGGACCCATTATTGGGGGACCTAACACTTACTTGACCTGTTCTCACCTTCTGGAGAGAGTCTAGGCTGTTTGAGGGACTAGAGTGGAAGGAATTTGCACAGAACACCTGATGGCACTGATGAAGTCCCAGAACCTAAGTGAGGTTCGGTGGGGTGAGGAGGTTCGGAGCTGACGACTAAAGAAAGAATTCTTAAGACGTTGTTGGTGTAAAATGGTGGTTTATTAAAGCATGGGGACAGGACCCATGGGCAGGAAGAGCTGCTGCCCCGGGTTGTGAGGGTAGGCATGTTATATACCCTGCGGTTGGGGGGGGTGGTGAAGGAATGGGAGATTTCAAGAGTTTTCACATGTTAGGGAGGGCCTACAAGGTGCCAGGGGGAGTCCTTGCCCTTATGGCTTGATCAATGTTGTCTTTAGGTCAGGCATTAACATCAAGATAGTTGGGAGATTCTTGGTGGGGTATTATGATCCTGCTATCATTTACATTCCCTTCTACCTCAGTCTCCTCCAGTTTATGGTGGGAGGGAGACATTAGGGCTTCAGGAACCAAGAGTTATTTGTCTCTGGAAATTTGTGCTATTGATAAGGTAACTCCCTGTTTAGGTCTCTAGGACATCTGTAGAGCAAGGGAGATTCCTGTTCTGCAGGATTGCGATCCCTGCAAGTTAACTATTTATCGTTTTATGGCAGTCAGGGGTGCCTGAAGAATGCTACACATATGGAGGGGAGCAGGTGAAAAGGGGGTGCAAGGCGCCAGCTTTTGCTTTGTCCTCAGCCAGCCTCCTGCTCCCTCATCATTCCCCCCTGAACAATTTTGACCCTTAAATCTTTAAGGTGGTGGAAGGTGGAAGGTCTCATCTTCTGTAACTTCTTCGTGCTGAATAGGGGCGTAGAGCTGTCGCTACCTGCTCGGGTCAATATTGGTCAGGGTAAGAAGGTATAAGGGAATTACAAAAGGTGGAGGCAGCTGAATCCAGCGCTGACAGTGAAGAGGCGTCCTCACGCGCGACAAGGATCGTCTGCCGTGGTGTAGTCATTGTAGCAATGGAGTCTCAGCACCAAGTAGAGAAACATGGAACAAAGCGACAACATATTAAGATTAATAAGGCCATAAGAATGAGAAGCCCGAAAAGGAGATTTGGCCATAGCCCTCCTCCAAGCCAGGAACTTAACCAATCACTAAAAGAGAAAGAAGGATCTTGTAGGGCCTTAATCTGGGTGTTCATATCCTTTATTATTCCTGTGAAATTTTTGTGATTGGGATGTATACGCAGCATTCTGTCTTGATAATTGCGCATGTGCCACCCTAGGCTGCTGTCAGGACATCTAAGGCCATCCTATTTTGTAGGACTGCCTTGAGTATTTGTAAGACTTCGGTATTAAGGGAGATGCCATTTAATGAATCATTGAGTGCCTTTGTAGTATATTTATTAAGGGCTTCTACATGTCACATGACATCCTCTAGTCCCGCAGATAGAACAAAAATGGATGCTAAGTGATCATACCACTTAAAAACAGATCACTTTCATCTTTGTTTTAAATTGGAGAGATTAGCTGAAGTTGTAATGGTTTTAGTAATGCGCCCATGAATCCAGGCAAATCCCAAAGTACAGCGACCTATCCACCCTGGAGGAAGCCAGGGCCACAGGTTGGTTCCACATATCGAGTGGGTTCTGTTTGGAGCTGGCCATCTAATGCCAGGTCGCCTTACCCAGTCAGTAGCAAACCAGTCAGTAGTCTGGAGTACTATTATTTGGGAACACATTTCTAATGATAGCTATCCTCGATGTCATGTGTTATTTGCCAAAGTACCATATGTATGATTTCTTTTGTTCCCAGCATAAAACTGCCTTTTAACTGAGCTGTCCAATCGTGGGTGTGAACCACAAATATGTATCCCGGATCTGATATATGCCATCTTCAGTATAGCGATAAGGAGGGTTTCGTAACTTAGGCCCATATTTGATTGGGGAGTTATGGCTTGATACCAATCTCCTTTCCTTCCAAATAGCTCCATGGGCATGTAGTACCAAGAAAGCGTATTTGGAGTCAGTGTTAATGTTTACTCTTAGGCTTTGGCGATTGCAAAGTGCTAGTGAGCACTATGGCACACCTAGCTTTTCTTATTTTTTCTATGAAAACTACTGTCATCAGAAAATCAACTGTCATTCGTATTTTTTTTTTTAGATTTTATTTATTTATTTGACAGAGAGAGATCACAGTAGGAGAGAGGAAGGGAAGAGATCACAGAGAGAGGAAGGGAAGCAGGCCCCCCGCTGAGCAGAGAGCCCGATGTGGGACTCGATCCCAGGACCCTGAGATCATGACCTGAGCCGAAGGCAGTGGCTTAACCCACTGAGCCACCCAGGCGCCCCTGTCATTCGTATTTTTAACAGGGGCATCTTAAATCTGGTCATATAGAATAAGCAAGATCAATAACCTCTGAACATTTTTGCTCTATAGAGAAAGAAGTACAGTGGTCAGGTTCAGGCATACAGGTAACTAGGTTTAAAGTTTGACAAATTTAAGTATTATTTCTGGCATATCTGTAAGTATGGCCCAATATTTAATTAGTTGGCCTTCATCATCCATTGGTGGCCTTTGCCTTCTAAGACAAATCTGGACCTGATGTGACATCATTACAGTCAGGGACTGTCCCATAGTGAGCTTTGAGGCTCTTTTATGAGGGCTGTTCTATGCTTAGCTAAAGCATCTGTTTGCAATTGCACCTCAACAGACGTGGCTTCTAGGATAAATATGACTAAGGGATGAAACCAATAAGAAGACCTTTGAGTGGTCCAGGCTTAACAATATCCTGATTACAGAGGATCACTGGCAAGTGAGAAAACTTGTCAAGAGATAAGGGGAGTTTCCCCCATGCATCATCCAATCCACTCATAAAGAAAGTGGAGTCCTCCATTGTCTCCACAAGTCCATAGTTAATCCTATGGAGTGCGATAGGCTGGCTTTTAGGCAATTTCATTATTCCAGCCACACACAAGGTGTTAGTCAAGTTATACAATTGTAGGGTAATCAATCCCATTTTTCCAGTTGTTTAATCATGTGTGAGGGGGTTCTACTAATATCCCCACAAAATAAAAAGCAAGAAGATCATCTAAATGAGCTATTGTGTAACTTCTCTGAAGTTTACCTCAAATTGTTTAGCTTAGGTAAACAAACATTTAAAGACAATCAAATCTAGAATTTAACACCCATAAAAGTGTGTTACTAAAACATAATTTTTCTTTCTAAAATAACCCTCATTTACAGAGATAGGCAAATCAGTACTAATTCACTTGTGAAACAAGTCCAGTTTTAACAAACTTGGCCCATTATTTACATAAGCTCAGCAAGAAGAGTTGAGTGTGATCATATAGATCTTTTAGAATCTGCTTTGCTGGAACTTTGTATAAGGAATCTCTAGGTTGAACTTTTAGTATCCTCTCCGGGCCAGAAGCCAAGCCCTGTACTTGCCATGAGGCATGCCTGCAGTACCTTTGGGAGAATTCCTCTTCCCAAGACTGCACCTACCAAGGAGTGACATTCTTTACTCACCTGGTGAGGCTGCTTGGAACTCTGTAAGCAAGGTATCAGGCCAACAGTCCCAAGGGGCTTTATGGCTCCAGGTTTCATAAAGTCAACCTTAGTTCCTTAAAACTGTCTGGTCATATCTGAGTCTTTTCAAATATGACATCCCAGTCAAAGCCTTGGTAAAATAACCCGTGTTTCCAATTCTTTCCTGTTACAAGGAGAACAGATTCTTATTGAACTTATGCAAATGACTGCTTGCCATGGAAGAAAGAATACTTACTAAGACCTTTTGGTTTCAGAGGGTTCAGATAGAGAGAAAAGGTGAATGCTTTGAGCACTTTTACAAATGAGCACTTTTACATCTCTATAAGCTACAGATAACTAGGAGGGAGTATCCCGAGTCTGTAAGAGCAAACATTAGAGAGAACCAGCAATGTTTAAAGTAAGACAAAACATTAAGAGACACAACACTATAATCTTTTAGTTCATTTAGTCCCATGTTACTAATTCTGGTGAATGCGGCTTTAGTCAGTTTTGGAAATTCTTACCCATTTCAGTTTTAGGATTTTCAAGTATATCAAATATCTGTATTTGTCCTGAAAGTCCTTTATAGGAATCTCCTTGAAGATAAAACTCATTAAGAATAAGAGAATTAAAAGAATTATAAATGACAAAAACTCAGAATGGATATGGTTAGAGCTAAAGAGACACAGCTTACAATTTAGCTGCAAGAAGATCAGGTTATTTCTGTGATACATAACTTTTCCATAATTACAGTATCAAGCGATGATCTCTCAAAACGTTAAAACTTTAGGAAGTGCGTAGAATCTCTAGAATAGTTATAGTATTTTCCCAAATGTAACCCAAGGTTTATCATTGGTTCAGTAGTACTTCATGAGCAACTTCACATACCAAGGAAAAGCCTGAGTTAAAGAGATTTACGATTTAAATCTTGTCAACATTTGCTAAAATCTTATGAAGTTTTAAAGCACATGCCTAAATATAATTAGGGATGTTAAACACCTGATAAAACTGAACATAGAAACTGGTTTTTCTGGGCAGGCAAAGAGAAAGCCATTTACATTTTCTTAACAGCAGATCAATTGATCTAAGAAAACATTGTCCTTTTGAACAGAGACAATTTCAGTCTTGTACCAATGTACCTTTAAAACCCATTCATTTCAATCTTAATCCATTTTTGACCATAGCTACAATTCCTTTTCTGAAGATTTCCCTTCACAAACCTTCTGCAACTTTCCCTTGCATTCAGGTTTTGTCCCAAGCCATTTCCTTCCAAAGAACCATCTAATTTAGGACAAAATTACCTTCCCTTACCTTCAACAAAATGTATTCCCATTCCTTAAATCTTTCTTACATATCTCCTGCTTTCCTACATACAAAGTTTCCCTTTATTTCCATCCGTCTTAGTTACACTAAGCAGAACTTTGTATTCTTAGAAACACCTTTAGTTATTGTGAACTGTTACAACAGAATTCTTCAGGTGGCCATTTATGAATCAGTTAAGTGGAAAACAAGTTTACCAGCAGATTTAAATACTCTTAGTTTCTTTGCAGTAAGAAGTCAAAAGCACAAACCTACATCCAGTAATTAACGACTTAGCATTTTATCCTGTTTGGTTAAGACCTAGATGTCCACAATTTAATTCCATTTGTCATCCAAGCAAAACTTTAAAACTTTCAGGTTACCAAAGACTTTGAAAGCTACTTCAGCAATTACCCATTAAAACTTTGAGACAGACAATTAACCATCAGTTTACTCATTTCTTTGCTAACAAATTTTAACAAATAATATGAGCTTATTTGACCTTCAGTAAACTTCGAAGTTTCACATTTACTACTGTTAATTTAAAAGACAGGTCTTATCTTAATTAAACCAACAAACTTAACTTAGTTCCAATAGTGATTTATGTTCTGCCTGGGCCCACTCCCCTTTGAATGCTTACCTGAGACATGCGTGGGAAGATCTGGAGTGTGGGGTGTTAGGTCCAGGGGGTGCTCTTCTTGCTCCTTGACAGTGAAGAGAGAAGGAGCTGTGGTGCATGATATAGAGGCTAGTCATGCAGGCTGCACGCATGTTGGTGCAGAAACAGGAGAAGGGGGAAACAGAGGAAACAAAGTGCTGCCAGGAGGCAGAGGAAGGATTCCCAGTTTTAGAGCTCATAAGCCCCAAGAGAGGAGCAGATGCCATGCTTTCCCACCAGCAAGGGGGAAGGGGTTAGGCAGTCCAAGTCAGGCCAGAGAACACAGGGAAACTTCCCCGAAACAAAGAGAGTTTTGGCAGCTGCTTGGGAATATTCCTTATGGTCTCTGTCTCGAGTTAGACCAACCCCAGTTGGCTCCAGTTATAGCCATTAACACGGGAAGTGAAGGAGGGAGAAGCCCCCACATCTATTAGGAGAAACAGAGAAATAAAGCCAGAGTCCCCTTTGCTAGGGATGTCCCAGAAACCTGGGTTTACTAGAAGAAAGCTTATTTACGTAATTATCATCGAATATGTCAGGAGAAAGTTTACTAGCTGACTCATTTGGGCAAACACATTCCTCAAAATCCCCTTAGTCTGGGGTCCTGGTGTAGAGCAATGAAGGCCTAGGTATGAGCGGTGAAGGTATCCTAGGTCCATTTGCCCTGTTTCCTGCAGAGATCTAACTGATAGATCCCACTGAGGCCATGCAGTGTTACAGGAGCTCGGTCCTTTCCTAAGTTTTGCAATCCAAATTATTTCCAGTGGGTTAAAAGGCACCCAAGGTAGAGTCCTTGGGAACTGAATAAGCCTACTGAGGCCATGCTTCCAGAAAAGTAATGAAGGTCCATTACCAAATCCCCTAACTCCTGGGTGGCGTCCCACAGAGGGTATGTCAGAGGTTTTAGGTGTCAAAAGCAACCGGAGGCGTCCCTCAAGATATGCTATTGATCACCATCCTGCCTTAAAAGGCCCTGGAGGGGTTCCGGCGTCCCTCCACTTCCCCATCGCATCCCAGGCTACAGATGGGTGCCTGGTGAATGGACTAGGAAACTGTGCCATGCCAAGCCATTGTCTGTCCTGAAGACTGCATACTGTTTTGCCATATTAACCCATGGAAATACTAGAAAAGTTTGGCAAGGAGAAATTACCCAATTTCATAGCTATAAGTAGTTTGTAGAAGACACTGACAAGAAACAGTAAAGTTTGAAATCCATCATGGTCTATGTGACATTCCAACACATGTGGCCCTTGCAGCCAACTTCCCTAGGAAATGGTCCCCAGTTACGTTTTAATTCAATCGGGTACTGGTTTCGGCCGGCTCCCAGTGAGGTCTCGCGGCCAGAAGTTGCTAGACCAGGGATGTGGAGGGGATCACATTAGATCAATCAGGAGGAAACCTCACACGGGAGTCTTAAGATTGGCAGCCGTCCTGGTGACTTAGGTGGCTGTCCCGTGCCCAAGAGTGACAACTTTCTATAAGAACAGGAATAGAGTGAGGCCATCAAGTTTCTGGGTCTTATTGCCATTCCGGCCAGGGTACTAACTTACAGCCAAAAGGCAGACGCTCTCCTCCCCGTGGAGTAGCCACGGGCTAGAGGATTACAGCCTGAGCAATTGACATGCAAGTGTTCCAATAAGACCATACTCCTTGAAAAAGCCCTGGAATGAGAGTAAAGGAAAAGGAGAGAAAGTACTCACCAATTTTGCACCGAAGCTCAGAGTCCAAATGTAAAGACTCACAAATCTCCTGGCTTGCTCGCCAAAAATGATGAAGTCCCAGAACCTAAGTCAGGTTCGGTGGGGTGAGGAGGTTCGGAGCTGACGACTAAAGAAAGAATTCTTAAGACGTCATTGGTGCAAAATGGTGCTTTATTAAAGCACGGGGACAGGACCTGTGGGCAGGAAGAGCTGCTGCCCCGGGTTGTGAGGGTAGGCATGTTATATACCCCACAGTTGGGGGGAGGTGGTGAAGGGATGGGAGATTTCAACAGAGTTTTCACATGTTAGGGAGGGCCTACAAGGTGCTGGGGGGAGTCCTTGCCCTTATGGCTTGATCAATGTTGTCTTTAGGTCAGGCATTAACATCAAGATAGTTGGGAGATTCTTGGTGGGGTATTATGATCCAGCTATCATTTACATTTCCTTCTACCTCAGTCTCCTCCAGTTTATGGTGGGAGGGAGACATTAGGGCTTCAGGAACCAAGAGTTATTTGCCTCTGGAAATTTGTGCTATTGATAAGGTAACCTCCCTGTTTAGGTCTCTAGGACATCTGTAGAGCAAGGGAGATTCCTGTTCTGCAGGATTGCAATCCCTGCAAGTTAACTATTTATCATTCTATGGCAGTCAGGGGTGCCTGAGGAATGCTACACATATGGAGGGGAGTGGGTGAAGAGGGGGTGCAAGGCGCCAGCTTTTGCTTTGTCCTCAGCCAGCCTCCTGCTCCTTCATCAGCACTGTAGATAAAGAGGGTCTGCAATGATTGGGGGCTGCCCCCTGATCAGCAAGTATTCAGGTTTGTGATCTCCAGTTGTGAGACCCCTCTGAGCATTCTGCTAACTAGTTAAGGTTCTGTGACCCAGACATGTTTGTAGAGAGTAGCTCAGGTCATGGATTAGGCTCAGTGGTGGCCCAAGTCCAGGGTCAGCCATGCCTCAAATATGTCAAGACTCCAGGGGGTGGTAGGCTGGTCTTTGAGAGACTGCGGAAAGATAGAGCTGTGGGTATAAGGGGATAGACTGAGAGCTAACTTCTCAGGGTTAGAGAGTAGAGCTTTAGAGCGCAGCTGACCTGAGACTTGAGACTTTAGCCTGGTGGCCAGAGTCCTTCACGGTCTACCTCAAGTAGAGCCTTTCCAAGGGAACCTGTGTTACCTGTGAGCCTGGAATACCCTTCAGCTCATGCCACATCATGCACTCTAGGAGGACCCATCCACATTAGTTCTTTGTGGAATCTAAGGCATGCTCCTTCCTCTATGAGGTGAGACTCTGGCTCCTAAGCCATGATAATTCTTCAGGAAGAATCCCCAAGGCTAGTGGCTCACCTCTGGATGGCCACCAACCCCCCCCCCAAGTGTCCCTGTCCTTCCCTGCTCCCAGACCAGGGAGCGGGGGGATCTTCTTGTGCTGAGGAGCTTGAAGGACAGTAGTGTGGGGGTGGAGGGAAGACAGGTCCAAAACAGGAACAGGAAGCTTATTTGATTATTTTTATTTTTTCAGGCCTGTAACAATCCACAGATGGACAAGTGAGTTCAGAGACGGACAGAGTTAAGAAGAATGCAGAGTCTATTGGAACTAACATAGACAAGTTTGTGGGAGAAGGGGAAGATGGGGCACCATGGGGTCTGTCACAGTGTCCTTAGGGAAATCAGCAGCAGGAGGAAGGTCTGTGAAGACACAAGGGTTATGTAGGTGGTAGGCTTGTGGACTGTGCCCAGAGAAGTGAAGTCACTCAAAATAGGAGGTTTTTCCTGAGGAGGAGCCAATGAAGGATGGGGATTGGGTGAGGTGCTCTGCTTCTCACTGATCCAGTTGGAGAAGTAGGTGATCCTGGTAAAGATGCTGGGACTTATGGGGTAGTGGCAGGCCTGGCTCCAGCTAGACAGTCCCATCAGAAACCAAGTACAACTGTTCAGCTTGCAGACCAGGGGGCCCCCAGAATCTCTCTGAGGAAAGAGGCAGTATGAGTTCTGAGAACAAAGATAAAGGAGGATACATATGGTTTAGGCAGTATGAAGACAATGCCCTTGTCCTCCACCAGAGTGGAATTTAGGAAGCCTCGTGTTAAGTGGGCTATGAGTGGTTCTTATCAGGATCACCTGAAGAAGTTGGAAAGTCCAGACACAGGGTCCTACTGCAGACTTCTTCAATCAAAATCTCAAGGGTAGGCTCTGGAGAACACCTCACAAAACTCTGGAGAGGACCTAGGCTGGCAGTCACAGACCTATGAGAATGTACAGAGGGGCTCCAGGTTTTGGATACCAGCCCTTTTGCTCTCAGCTCTATGTGAGAGAAGGTACCACCTGAAATCCCATGGAGCCTGCAGGCCTCTGGCTGAATCCTCAGCCCAGTACTACATCCCCCCTTAGCCTTTGTTTTCGGACTTCTTAAGGTCTCTAGTTTTCCCTCTAATTCTTTTTTGAGCTTCTCTAGAAAATGCAAACTGTTTGATATGTCAGAGGAAAAGAAGTGATGCCCGAGTCCAGAGTGGTAGGGTGGTCAGAATAGCAGGGAGCACAAGGGGTTATAGAAGAATGCTGGGGACTTGGAGCTCTGGACTCCAAGGCAGGAAATACCTACTACCTCAGATATAATGCCTACATCTCATGGTCTAAAAAGTAGGGACCAAAAAAACCCAACATCCATCCAGGCTTCTGTTGAATAAACATGACTTAGTCCCTTCTGTGTGCAGAAGACACTAAAGTAACAAAAAACACAGACAGTAGATTTTGCATCTTCAGATGCAAGATGTGGAACAGAGGTGCCCAAGAGGTTATGAGTGGCAAGAAAGGCTGCCCTACCTGGGTCATCAGAGAGCCTCTGAGCCAAGATGGGAGGAATGAGCAAGGCTTGATCTGGAAGATGCAAGTACAGATAACCAGCTTAAAATAGGTGAAACCAAGGAGCAACAATGCCAGATCACAGCTCTTATCAGCTGGGAAGGTAGGGGTGAAGCAACACATTCAGACACTCAGAAGGAAGTAATGTGACCTGGTCCAGATTCTAGAAGGATGGTAGGATGTTCTGGGACTAGGTGAAGCACAGCCAGTGGCAGGGCAGAAATCAGCACAGGGAGCCCAGTCAGGGCACTACTATGTGCAGAAAGAGTGTGAAGACAGGAAAGAAATGATGGGGCACAGGATTAGGTATATCTGATGCTTTCCCTCCATCTAAGGTAAAAATGGAGCAAGGCAAGAAAAGCAGGATAGAGCTGAGTGATTGGTCCTCAGCGTGCAGAGTTCAGAAAGAGATCAAAGAGAGCAGGAGAGAGGGGAGGGACTGAGCTCTGAGTGTGTTGGGAGATGCTGCAGGTGCAGGGCTGAGCACCAGCTAGGAGATCCGAGGTGAGACCTAGGTATCTGGCTATCTTGATGGGGGCACTATGGAGAAAGGGCAAGCACAAAAGTCTGATGGATGGGCTGAGGTGAGAAAGTGAAGGGAGCAAGCAGGAGAGGGCCTATGCAGACACCCCTTGGATAAGTCCTGCTGGGAATACAGGATGAGAATCAGGGCCCAGGGCAGAGGTTTGGGGAGGAGAGAAGATGCATGCAGGGGGTTTGAAGAAGGGAATCACAACAGTATGTTTCTGAGCTGGTGGGAGATGGCCAAGGAGAAAGACAAAGAGCTAGCAAGAAGGAAGCCCATGGGGCCACAGCTCCAGAGGAAAGCAATGGTTTTCTAGGTTTGCTATGGTCGTGCTACCTCACCTTGGGCTATCCACTTCCCTCTCTGTGTCTCAGTTTCCTTACCATAAAAGAGAAGGATTCCACAGTAGAAGACATTCTTAACACATATCCAATAACATACTCAGGTCCTACAATTCAGTAGGAAAGGCACACAACGCCATAGAAATAATGGCAAAAATCTTGAATAGATACTCTTTTTTTTGTAAGATTTTATTTATTTGACACAGAGAGAGAGATCACAAGCAGGCAGAGGCAGGCAGGGTGGGGAGGAAGCAGGTTCCCCGCCGAGCAGAGAGCCCGATGTGGGGCTCGATCCCAGGACCCTGAGATTACAACCCGAGCTGAAAGCAGTGGCTTAACCCACTGAGCCACCCAGGTGCCCCTGAATAGATACTCTTTAAAAGAGGTAAATATAGATGAAAAAGCACTCATCTCCATCATTCACCAGAGAAATAAGTAAAATAAAATAAAATAAAAATCACATGTAATTGTTAAATTGAAAATAGCGGGCAACATGAAGTACCAGAGACAACATGGAGTAAGAAGAACAGCTCTCAGCCACTGTTGGTGGAAGTGCAAATTGGTACCAAGCAGGTAAGAAACTTGCTTTCCAGAGTATATGAGAGATGAAGCTTGCTTATGGCACAGTAATTCTACTCCCAGGGTTACACCCAACCCAAATACGAACCCATGTGCACTAAAACATATGCACTAGGGTGTTCATAGAAAATCTGTCTGTAATGGTTTCAAGTGGAAGCTATCCAAATGCCACCAAGACTAGAATGGATGGATAAAATGATAGTATATTCACACAGTGGGTATAGGCAGTAAATGAACAATGTAAACCACACCTAAGACGAATAAATCTTTCAAACATGATATTGCTTGGAAGAGACTAGATGAAGATGTATTCTATATAATTCCATGTATGTAAGTCTCAACACTAATGCACAGTGCTTCAAAAGCCAAAGCTGCTCTCAAGAAGTTAGTGACAGAAAGGTGGTATGAGAAGTACTCTTTGGGTAACAGTTTACATGGGTGTGCCAATTTCTAAAAATATATCAAACAACACATTTGTAAATTATACCCTTTTCTATGTATGCTATATACTTCAATAATTTTTTTTAAAGAAGACATGTATGGTATTAACTAGTATTCTTTGGGGGCTCTGACTTTCAGCTCTGACACTTCAGGCTAGAGTGGGCTTAGGAGGAAGAAGCCAGGGGCTAGGACCAGGTTCAGAGAAGACAGAAGGGGACAAACACCACAGGAGAAGACAGGCAGTCTGAGTTCCCACTTACTTGGCAGATGGACTTTCCTGTCATGAGGTCCCCAGCACAAAACATATCTTTGTGTATAGAATACTCGCTGCTGCTGGAGTCTGGCGATTGGAAATATATTTTATAGACCTCACTGTCAGTAATGCCAACTTCTCCTTCTTGCAGCTGGAATGGTGGAGCTAGGGAATCTGCAGCAGATTTTGGGTTGGGAAGAGGACAGATATGGGGTGGAGCCTGGAAGGAAGGCTAGCTCCCTCTGAAACATGCTGCCAATTCTAGCTGACAGGATTGGGGAAGTCTCTCAGAGGACTTGCAAAGATGAGGGGACAAGATGTTCAAGACAGACAAAAGAGCAAATGAGGGGCCTGCAATAGGGGCCAGGAGGGAGGCATATGTGGCTGCAGTGGGGTGGGAATGGAGGTTGTAAAAGAGGAGGCAGGGTCATAGCAGGGTCTAGAGCAAGCAGGGTCTCCTCACCATCTGAAATGTGGATTTCAGATTTCATTCTAAGCACACTGGGAAACCACCAAAGGGTCTCCTTATGTTTTGAAAGCAATCAATGTGGCAGCTATGCAGAGCTAGAAATAGAAACACAGAATGTGGAAGCTGGGAGTCCAGGCTCGGTTGCACTGATGTGCCCACTAGATACCAGGTGGGTTGAGGTAGTATGACCAATAAGACACGGCCCAGCCTCAAGGAGCAACTGGTCTGTGGATATTTCCCATGTGGATTCTATTTCTACACACTGCTCACAGATCTGACTGGTGTTTGCATGGGGCAGCACAGTGTCACAATGACAGCTCCCTCCTAGGGTGTGGTTGCCATGTGCAGCCCTCACATGTTCTCGGGGGTCGCCCATGCCCAGCAGCTATAATCAGGAGAGGGTGTGGAGGAAGGAGAGCTATAGACTCCATCTGCTTCTTCTCTCCTGCTCTAGCCTGTGACATCCCCTCGTGCCCCAATTCCTACCCTCTGACCTATCCTGCAGAATCCTCCTTGCTCTGCCAGTGGTTCTTCTTGAGTGATAGTCCATCACAGAAGGGTGTCTCTGGAAATGCTGGAGAGTTGGCTGTTCACATGTCTAGAGATTGGGACTGACATTTAGTAGCCAGAAGCACAGACAAACAAGTCTTGCCCCAAATATCCCCACTGAGACACTCAGCCAGATCCTGGCAAACCTATGACCCTACAAATCATACCAAATCTACATTCCAGTTTTTTCACTCTACATTATATTTTCTAAGTCAAAAGTATTCACCATTGTGTAAAAAGGCCCATTATTTCTCCAGTGTCACCCTAAAAATTTACAAGCCCAGCAAGCTGGCAAAATTGGAGTTTTACTTGAGTTAATGGATAAGGCGATGTGAGAGTTACAGAGGAAAATATCCTTAAGCCATAAACACCCCAACTTCGCCTCCTGGGCCAGCAAGCAGGCCTGCTTTGATTTCCCTACTGCTGCTCCAAGAACCTTCCATGGCAAGGGAAGCCTAAGAGGTGTTTGGTGAAGCCTTGGAGGGGCTTGACATGGTCCCAAGCAGAACCTTGGAGTCTGAGTGGAATCCTGAATGGCTTGAAGTCAAAGAGCCCAAGTTCCTGATTCTGAAAGTTACAGATACTCAGACTTACTGATCCATGGGCAGAAGAAAACTTGAAACTTGAAATGGACATGATATCAGGGCTGGAAGGGCCCTACAATGGGCATCACACCTCCCTCCTTCTTGGCCTTTGCCCCCCTGCCTGTCCTACCCCTACTCACCACCCTCAGTGATCATCCCCCAGCCTGTTATCCAGCAGCTGCTGTGAAGGGTTAGCTTTGTGGTTGGCCCTGGGAGGCAGGCAGGAAGAATGTGGGATGTAAAGTTCACAGACAGATGCAGTTGCAACAGGGTGATGTCACTGCCCATGAAGTAGTGTTTGTTAAATTCATTGTGAACAATGAGTCGATACACTGTCATCTGCTGGCTATGCTCAGTGGGATGTTGGAGCCGATGGTACCTGAGCAGGATCCGGTAGTCAGATGGTTCATGGGACCTGTTGTGAGAAGCTGCATTATCACCTGTCTCCTCTGTATTGTGCACCCTTGTACCCTCACCTGACTGTCTACCCCCAACTCCCTCTACACTTGTAAGCAACCAGACACCACCATTTTTCCAGAGGTAGCTCTCTCCTCCCTAATAATCTTATCAGTTGGGTTGGTTGCCTGTCTGCAGCTTCAGGACATCTGTCTTTTGAAAGTGTTTGATGGCTTCCCCTGTATGTCCCCAAATCAAAGGAGCAGAAAATCTCAGTGCTGGAAAGAAAGAGCAGAGCACATAAAACTATATCTCTTCATTTTAGAGGAAAGAACACTTGGCTCATTCCCAGCTCTGATCAGAACACTTGGAACATCCCATGTCTTGAAGTAGTTCTCAAAGACCCCATTTCCCAACCAATGATCCATTCCCTCTTCCCAGTCTTCACATACACATACTTCTTCAAGCCTGCCCCCATCTGGAGACAGGCATTCAGTGAGTCTGTGTGGAACAAATAGGGGAACTCATGTAACTGAACTCCTTGTTTCTGGAACATGAGCAACTTTCCAACACAAATGGCCTGCTTGTGCTGCTACTTTGCTTAGATTCCACATGTCTATACTCTCCTCCCATAAGGCCTCTTTAGTTCTAAGACCCTATTCTGATGGGATGCATGGCATTTCCCCTGATACTGGCTCAGAATCCATTCTCTTGTATATTCTGGCCTTTCCATCCTGCATCAAAGTAGTTTGGTTTATGTCTCACTTTTCTGATAGTATGAGAAACTTCAAGGTCTGCATCTCCACATCCTCCACAGGGGGACTCAGATGGGGCCTGGCACCCATGGGTGCTGAATCAATGAACAGAACCCAAATGGGGTCTCTAATCTAGTTGATGCCAATAACTCTGACCTCCTCTGACTTGGAGCATGATGTTCTCCCCGCTCCCTCTGGGACAGAGTAAGTTGAGGATACACTTGAGGAGCTGCTCACTCTCTTAACTCTCTGCATCCTGTCTCCCAGGACAGAGACCATTTCCTTCATGCCTCACTCTGGCCTATAGGGACAATGATGACTACAGGATCTCTTAGATACATAGTTCTACAGCGTGACAGGAATTTCTGGGTACTGGTTAAATAAGCAGTGGTTGCCTGCAGAGAGAAATGTGCTAGAATGGTGGGTGGTTAGGACCTAGGGAAGTCTCTGACAGTTGTGCTGATGATGACCTTTGAATGGTCTGACTGGAAGAGTACAGAATAATTGCCCATTTTGTCCAGGGCCTGACTGATGCTCTCTCAGGAGAGTTCTGAAACTACTGTTGTGACTAATGCCTGTGCCATATGTTTAGCCAGGGACACTACACATCCACTACCATCTGCATAAGAGGAAAATAAAACCCACTGAGATCGTTGGACTGTCTAGAGCTGGGCAAGATTCAGAAACCAGAGTCTACCTTGAGTGAGAACAGGACTTAGAATCCTAAAGTTTAAGGAAGACCAAGAGTGGGCTGGAGGCAGTTCCTTTGGAATTAAAGTCTGTTTTCCTGTGCTGATCATCACAATTAGAATTAATTTCATTTAGCTATTTAAAAGTAATGTACATGTAGCTGAAATAACCATGCCATCTTGGCAAGTATTACCAAAGTGTGAGGAGGGGGGCAGATGAGAATATCCCCAGAGGGAGAGATGAGGTAAAGGGCCTTTGTTCTAGGAGATGTGAACACAGACAGTCAGGAGACTGGACTCAGGTGGTGAGTAGGGATGGCACTCAAAATAGAAGGGACTGCTGGCTCAAAGGCAAAGACAGCAGACTTTCCCTAGGGAGAAAGGGTTGAGACACTTTTCAACTCCTTCTGTTCTGCCTATCTTGTGCTTACTCCCCAGTCCCACCCGGGCAGCTGGGCCCATTGGGAACACATACTTTTGGAAGCAGTGGGCAGCTGAGATCACCCAGTAGGCATCTATGAGGGCAGCTCCACAGATGTGCTTGCCAAGGTAGAGCAGACTGGCCTGCCATGGCCACCGTAGATCAGGTGCATTCTGTCCACCAAAGATCTTCCCACTTACTGTTGGCTTCCCACACACTGTGGAGACAATCCTACCGTGAAGCACCTGTATTATGGATGCCAGCCTCGGTGTCTCCAAATGTCAGCATCAACAGGCTCAGGTTGACCATGGACCCTTCTCACTTTCCAGCTGGGAAATCCAAGGCCCAGAGTGAAGTGACATGGCTCATGTAACAAAGGGCTACCTGGCTTTGCTGGTGACAGTAGCACTAAGGAAGAAGTCTCTGAGTCTGGGTAAGAAAAGGGGGGCAGTCATCGAAGGGCAGGGAAGCAGGCAGCTGCAGGGGTGCACATCTGCACTTACTGGGGTACAGAGGTCCCGGAGGTGGTGCTGCCCCAGGCTCTTCCCCAGACCTTATTTAACTTAACTAGCACACCACTGTTTGAAGGCCTCAAAACTGAAGACTTCTGAGGGATGCTATTTGCTCCAGACTATTGACGATTAAGTGGTTGCATCCTTCCCTCCTCAGCCTAATATTCTAGGGAAACTGATGGAACACATTCTGCTTGACAATTCTCCTTCTGAAACACTGCACTCCCATTCTTAAAATGAAGAGATCGTGGGGGCCCACAATGACAGGCTAGTGAAAGACCTCGGCCCTTGAACTGAAGATGCTTGAGGCCCTGAGGGAAAGAGCCTGGTCTTCTCAGCCTCGGCCCTCCCTGACCCAAGGAGGGACCCACTAGGGACCCAGAGACTCTAGAGCTTCACTTAGCCAGGTAGAGGTCCTCCTGGCTTGGTGGGGTTTGGGAGCGTCACTTGAGAAGTGTGCTAGCCTGATGCCCTTCACCTGCTCACTCACCATCTGCAGTGGTTCCCTTCGGCTCAGCGTGCAGCAGCATTGGGCATAGCCAGAGCAGGGCTGTGGCCAGCACACAGGCCCCCTGCCAGCCTGGGCCTGAGCCCTTGGCCTGGGCGCTTGCCATCCGGCCATTCCACGACCGTCTCCCGGATGTGTAGACCGCAAGGCATGAGGCTGAGGGGGCCGCTGGGAAACCGCCTCCCACGGTAAGAAGTGTCCCCTTCCCAGTCCGCCCTGAGGCCTGCTTGGATAGTCAGAGAAGTCAGTAGACCTCATGTACCTGTAGCCGGGAGCCCCGGGGCTGATGGGGGAAGCAGAGGGCACATAGGGTGTTCTGCCCAGGGACCCCAGTTTGATGGCAGAGACATCAAGGCAGTTATGTGTATGCCCAGGAATATGCACTAATGGTCAGAGCCTAAGCACCTCTATGATGTCACCAAATATTTCTAACTGGCTTTCAAGATCTAATCCCTTCATTTCTGCCCCTTCCCCATTCACATAATTAAGTCATACCACCATGGATAATATCCCTTTTTTAAACTCACTCGTGCAAAACAGCATGGCATAATCATGGGTGGATACTTCATCAGAAGGGCATTATGCAAGGGTATGGGTTGTATAGGAAGTCCAACTTCTGGCTGCTAACCCCTCATGTTCTTCTCAAATGAAAAATTATTTGCTATCTCCCAACAACCCCAAGGATCTCATTCCATTCCTGTATCAACTCTAAATTCAGAGTTATCTCTTAAAGGAGGTCACTAAGAGGACATGACCACTAGTTGATCTGATAACTGGACCCAGGCAATCAAAGGCTCTGCCCTCTCTCCCTTGGCCTTGGAATATATACTCTGCCTACCAAGTGGGAGCTGCTTAAAGGACACAGCCTTGAGAGAGAAAGATGTTGCTGAGAACCTCCGGACTAAAATGTGTGACTGAACCAGTAAAGGTTTCTTCTTCTTCTTCTTTTTTTAAGATTTTATTTATTTATTTGGCAGAGAGAGAAAGAGCACAATCAGGGGGAGTGCCAAGCAGAGGGAGAGGGAGAAGCAGGCTCTCCCCTAAGCAGGGAGTCCGATGCAGGGCTCAATCCCAGGACCCGGGGATCAGGGCCTGAGCCAAAGGCAGACACTTAACAACTGAGCCACCCAGGCACCCCCAATAAAGTCTTCTATATAAACTTTAAGATCATGGCCTGCCAGTGTAGAGATTCAATCATCTTGTGATCCCCCAAGACAAGCCTCATACCTAAATTCCCTTGCAAATTAAACCTGCCATCTACCAATCTGTAGCAACCTGCCTCTTTCTCTAGCCTCTCCTTGGCCTCCGTGTCCAGGGGCCAGGCTGTAAGCCAACCTCATCTCAATGTAAACATTTCATCAGCTCCTAGTCCAAAATCTCATTATTGAAATTCTTTAAGTTAGGTGAGGATGAGGTTCTAAGATTTAACTCATTAAACATAGTTCTTAACCACAGTTCTTCCTCTATTTATGGAACTACCTACTCAACATTCCCAACATAGGATGGTAAGACAGGCCAGGAAGGGGATAAAAATCACAGGCATCGCCATTCAAAGAGGAAGGAGGAGAGGAGATGTAAAGCAAAAAAGAGTTACTGTCTGTCCTACTGGGCAAGGTCTAAAGGCCTTAGGAAAAAAATCTCTGTGACTCTTGACTCTGCCCTTTGAACTCTTGGTCATCCTTCCTTATTTATTTATTTATTTTTAAATTTTAATACTTGTTTCTTTCTTACTCTCTCAACTGTTTTATTTTTCTTTTCCTTTTCCTTACTTTTTCTTGCCTTTTAATATTTCCTTAAACTTAACAGGAAATCTTCAAAATCTATAAAAAGAACATTTGTAGTGCTTTAGAGATTTACCTGAGTGAAATTCTGATTTTTCCTGTGAAAGTCTTGCAGTCCTTAATTGATAATTTCATGAATTATAGGTGCAATCTCAATGACTATATTTTATTTATTTTTTTAAAGATTTTTATTTATTTATTTGACAGAGAGAGATCACAAGTAGGCAGAGAGGCAGACAGAGAGAGAGGGAGGGAAGCAGTCTCCCCACCGAGCAGAAAGCCCGATGCGGGGCTTGATCCCAGGACCCAGGGATCATGACCTGAGCCGAAGGCAGAGGCTTAACCCACTGAGCCACCCAGGTGCCCCTCAATGACTATATTTTAAAGAACTTTTAAAATACTCCTCTAAAGTCATTTGAAGTAATGGAGACTCAGTGTAAAAATCACAAAGAAATTAATAATAGTGAACACTTGTACCTGTCCTTTTGTGGGGGGGAAGGAGCACATAGTTGCACAAAATTTGCACCTGAATAGTTCTGTCAGCTTGCTTCCGCCTAGTGTAGAGCTGAGGGTCCAACTTCCATTTTGTATTTTCTCTGATCCCTGTCAGTACCAGACCTTCATACCTTCATACTCCTGCTGACATCCACTCCAGAATTTTGTGGTCCTTGTGTGGATTTCACTAGTTTTCACAGTGCTAGACAGAACCACATCCACATGTATTTTTGAGTTAATTAATCCAAATTAGCTTCCTATTGAGAAGTTATGTACATACCCTCCAACCCCGCCCCCCCCCCCAACTACACACACAAAAGCTTATCGCCCTGGATGCACAAGGACGACAAGAAGCCCCAGTTCAGATGCATCTTCTCTCTCTTTATTTCTGCAAGTCTACACACTTATATACGCTTACATGACCAATCAGCGAGCAGGGTACAGGAGGGAGCGAATCAGGCTGCGCACCTAAACGAGCAACTTTTGCTAGCAACCAATGCTGTTTACCTCCTCTTTGGGCATTCCGCTTAGTCTCATGAGGCAACTTTTCTTGGCAACTCGCCAGGCGCCGTCTTTTAATGGCGGAGGCCACCCTGGCCAGGGGCCTGCCTCCGACAAAAGCTGAAAACCCTAATATTAGGTAAAGACATAGAAGACAAGATTGAGAGTTTCGAAGGGAAGCTAGAGGAAGCCAACAGAATGGGGAGGGTGGGGAGGCATAATTATTGGTCCTCAAAGGAGGCATCAGAAGTTGGGGAATGGAGGCATTGCAGAAGATAGGAATAACAATTGGGCACACCAGGCAAGTATGTCTGAGGAAAAAGGCAGCCTCCCAAAGAGAAGCCACAGGAAAACTGTTTTCATGGAATGTGGGAGATAACAGGGACTTTGGAAAGGATGAGGTACAGGAGATTTACTGCTCACCATCTGAAATGCTTCTGAAATGCTCAGGGGGATCATGTCATCTCCACAATTATGTACATTGGCAGTTTGCAGGTGAGGAAACTGAATCCAAGGAAAATGAACCATTGCATAGGAAACACAGTGACAGGATTCAGCCCCCAGGTCGGCTGATGCCCCCCTATGTCCTGCTTTTAGTCAATCAGAGCCCTAATCTTTTCTCCTGCTTGTCCCAACTCCATGCTATTTCCAAGAGAATGAAGAAGATAGGCTTAGGACAGGGCTGCCACCATTGTGAGCTGGGTGGGTCTGGAAAAAATGGAGGGTGTGCTATGAGCAGAGGCAGGTGCAGAGGAGCAAGCACTGTGACGTCACACCTGGGGGAATGGACTGTCCTAATTCCTACTCAACATGAGGAACCAGCATCCCAGAGAGGCAAAATGAGAAGCAGGTGGGTCAGTGCCAGAACTGGACCCAGCTAGCAGACTCTAGAACCTGTGACCAGAGGCATAGTTCCACACAGCCTCTCTGCAGGCTCCACTCAGCAACAACGTACAAGTGCTGGGAGAGGACAGCACCTTCCCTAGCTTTTTCATGCTCAGTCAGGTTTTTCCACATTCTCTTTCCTCCAGTAGTAAGTTCCTCTTGAGCCTTGCCACAAGGTGGCAGCATTAAACTGTTTGAGATTGCCTTAATGAGCTTTTATCTCCAGACCTAGGACATGGCATCCATCCTCTTAGGTACACTGATTTTCAGGTAGTTACTCTTTCCACCATTCCTAGCTTTAGTGTACCCATGTCCCTACAACCTCCCCACCATTTGCAACCATCCCAGACTCTTTAATGGCTCCCCCTGCATCCTTCCCCACCAAGTGGAAACTCACTCTCTCTAGGAATTCCCTAGGCACTTTGTGGGGAGTTTTAAAAACATTGTCTTCCTCTGTTCTGTCCTGTGGGTGTGCTGTCCCCCTTTCTCACCCTCCTGTTGCACTATAAGCTCCCTCAAGGCTGAAGCTGCGTTCTTGTGTGTGTGTGACACAGCCTCATTGTGGAGAGAGGATGTGTAGCAGGGCTACTGCCCCTGAGGCTCTTGATGGTCTTTTCCTCCCCAGCCATAGAGGGCAGGGCCAGGAAGAGCCTGATCCACCCACACCCTGAGCACATTTTCCCCTCTCTGTGACCTCTGGATGTCTTCAGTTCATCGCAGGTGCTCATGCCTCAGACAAGACTCTGTGCACAGTGGTACCATCCATTTCCTAAAAGAAGATACCCCATCCCACCTACATGTTGCCTGCAAAAGGAAAATCCTGATGAATATTGTGATTCCTCATAGTCAAGCAATAGTACTTCTAAAGAAACATCATATATGCACATACAGAACCTCCTCATAATTGCTCTCCTTGAAATACTATACACATCCATCTATAGCTAAAGGATAAAGTGTGGTAATATGGTCAGAGAATGAAATGCTATAGGGCATTTTCATAGAATGAAAGAGAACTGTGTGGAAAAAAACCCTGGCCTACAATGTATAACATTGAGTAAAAAATGCAATAGCAGAATTAAATCACAGTATAATTAAATCACAGTACAAGCATGAACATCAGTACTATATAAGCTTTGGGAACCATATATTGGCAGTGAAAGTTTAAATACATGGACAGGAGGAATACAGACCAAATTCCGAGTGGATGCTGCTCCCTGGATAGGTAGGAAAGGGAAAAGAACCAATAGTGTACAATATTTTATTTATCTACATATGTAATAATAAAATGATATATAAAATTATTGGAAGCAAATATGGCAAAACATGAACATTTGTTAATTTTAGATAGTAGGTCCAGGAGCATTTGTTAATTCTTTTCCACATTTTCAATGTATTTAAAATAGTCTACAATGATAATAAAAGAACAGAGTGTGGTATATGAACCTTCAAAATTAAATAAATGGACAAAATAAATCCCAAGTGTGAACCAAATAGTACAGGAAGCATCAGGGTGTTGTGATGGAGAGGACCTGCATCTACAGAAGACAGGAAGGAATGGCCTCCAGAGCAGAGGCAGGAACAAACTGAAGGGATTGGCCATGGAGGAGCATGCCAGGTAGAGAGGACTTAGTGCAAACAGACTGGGCTAAGAGAACAATGGGTAGTTGCTATGTAGGGAGGAGTGGCCACAGGGCTTCTTCAACTAGAATAGAACCAACCAGAGAGATTTTCCAGGCTTTATGGAGGGCTTTTGGGGTCCTTAACTACAGGCAGAGTTAAAGAGGCTTTTCAAAGGTGTCCCCTGTATGCTAAAATCCAATAAAATAAACTTACTTAAAGCCTCAGTGAGTGCATGAATTAAAAGTGTCTCTGACAACTGAAAGGCTGATGGACACCCTAATGTGAGTAGAAGGTGAGTTGTGGGATGGCCCTGAGGAGCAGGAGGCACTCAGGTTTGCATATGTGCAAAGAAGACCAAACACTATGGTCTTTCCCTGCCATCTGTCTCAACCAGACTCCAGGTGCTATCATCCATTTATTTATTATTCCAGCATTTTCCAGGTAGGAGTGCTGAGCCAGCAACACCATCTAAAGGGGGAAAAGGGCATGCAGGTAAATAAGCTCTAGCCCTGCACTCGAGTAGTTCAGCGTGGTAGAGTCAAGTCAATAACTGAACACAGGAGATGTAGAGAGTAGTACGGGCTATGGGAGCTATCAGGATTTTAATTTCTCTCTCATCAGTATATATTATTTAATTATTTTAAAAATCTGGGTTTAACCAGTGGCAGATGACATTCTAATATTTTTTGATTATGGATTAAAAATCTGCTAATTCTAAAGGAATCAGTATGGTGGAGATCTCTAAGACCTCACGGACAGTTCTTGGAAAGTGGCATATCTACTGATGGAAAAGTCAACTGAGGACCTTTCTTCGGAGGAGCATTCTTCTTCTACCCATGTGGTACATCACAAAGAGACCTCACTCTGCTTCCAGGCCTCCTCCAGCCCATTGCCCATCTGGATGTCAGCTCTGTCCTCACAGAAGGTAAATTTTGTCCTGTCGCTCTGAAGTATAAATTGCCTCCCCTCTCCACCCACCCCGCTCCTGCCACAGTCAACATGACCCAAAGGCACTGCTGGGTCCTTCATCCTCCTGGATCTGCTCAAACTGGATTCCTCACTCTGAACTTCTACCCCACCTCTTCTTTGTCTAAGTCCCTGGCCTTAAGGACAGGCCATTTAAACCTCAGCCTGGCATTACCTGATGAGGTGACAGTGATCACAATGATGGTGAGAATGGTAAGGAGGAGGAGGGAGATTATGGTGATGTGGTGATGATGATAATGGCAAAGATGATGCAGGAATGACAGTGATGAAATAAGGATGGGAGTAATGGGATGGTGACAGTGATGCTGACATGGTGATAATAATGGTAATGATGAAGATACGAGGATTGAAAATGAATAAACAAACAAACAAACAGAAATCAGAACCAAACCTATAAATACAGAGAACAAGCTTATGGTTGTAGAGGGAAGAGGGTGAAGGGATGGATGAATGCATTAAGGGGAGAGGGATCTACTGGCTTCAGTTATTGGATAAATAAGTCACGAGGCTGAAAGACACAGCCAGGGAATACAGTCAATGGTGTTGTGACAGTGCTATGTGGTGACAGATGGTAGCTACACTTGTGAGCAGCACAGCATGACATATAGACTCATTGAATCACTATGTTGTACAGCTGAAATTAATGTAATACTGTGTTTAACTGTACTCAAAAACCAAACAATAAATTAAAAAGTTAAAATAGATGCATGTACTGAAATGCTGACAGAAATGATGGTGGTAAGAAGAGTCTAGCACCAGTGTCAGCTAGGAAGGCAGTGGCAGGAAGACTGTCTGGGACGCTGATGAAGAGGATGGAAACAACACATGATTTGGAGTCAGACATCATTTACAAGTGACCTGTAAACACCTATGCTCTAATATTTTTGGGGTGCCTTTGAGAAAATGCCTTGATCTCACATATGCCTCAGTTTCCTTGCCGTGTAAAGGATTCCTAAAGGTGAAATGATGTCTATAAAAGTGCCTGGCACCCAGGAGATTCACTTTCAGTTTCCTTTGTTTCTCCTTGACATACATGCATGCAGCTAGGCATGTGAAGTGGAGGTTCTCTCCACTGCTTCATTCCTGCAGCTTGGTCAGGTGACATGGCCTGTTGCTGAGAGACATTGTATTGCTGCTAAGAGCCCAAGAGTTCCCATTTAGATCGTTCACTCCAACTTGAGAGTCTTGGCTGTTGGCTGCCTGTGGGCACTGCTATGTAAGCAGGGGTTCTGCTCAGGGCTACCACCATCACTGCCCAGTACCCATACCTGTCAGTCTTGAACTTCGCTCTAATACCACAGTGAGTAGTTCCTATTCACTACCAAATCTGGGGGACACAGCAGCAGGGCTTTTGCATGTCCTGGGAAAGATAGCTTCTTCCTGGTCCTGAACCTTCCCACAATGTGATTATACACAAGGCACTTAACCTCTTTGGACTCCATTTCTCACCTTAAATCTGTCTTGCTGGAACAATGCAAGATTCCTGTATCATCATGTGGCAGTGCCTATATGCAGTAGATGCCCACAGTGAAGACGTGTGCAGTCACTGTTAGCTTCTGTCTCTCTCCTTTGGTGGGGGGCAGAGCATAGGGGCCCATCCACTTGGTGGTTTGAATTTGCTGGCCTCAACTTTGTCCATAGTTTCAGTTTATCTCCAGCTTCCTGGAGGGTGCCTTCTGGCTGGTCCGTGGATAGGGACTGTCCTAGCATTCCAATGCTTTAGATCTGTCACACATGGTGAAGATTTTATTTCCAAAGTGACTTGTAGGTTCATTACCCTGCACTACTCATTTCCCCTATATCAGTATGTAGTTTTCTATAGCATCCATAGTTTTCTATAGTATGTAGTTTTCTATAGCATAATGTGAAGTCTTCAGTTTCTACACTGCTGAGAAAGAAAAGGGAGGAAAAAGGTGTGTGCCCATGTAGTCAGAGGGTCCTTAGATGAGGCAGGGTCTGGTGTGTTACTTGCTAGATCTGGTCCAGGTGGCTTTCATATGAGGCTAGGCCTCTTATGGTTCAACGTCTAAAATTTTTGTTTCTCTCTGATCTTAAGAACATTCTGCCTGTGCTCAGGAAGGCACCAACTCTGTGGTGGCTCCTTCCCAAGGCTCAGTCTGGTGTTGGGCTGGGGCCTGGAGAGAGACTGCAGAGAGATTGGAGGGGTGTGGCACAAGCAGCAGGTCCCTGGGGCATGGAGCAACTAGTGCACTCTGTCTACAGTGAGGACAAGGGAGGTCTGTGGAGCAGAGATGACCCAAGCCTCTGGAAAGTGTGGTAAGGTAAGGACTTATATGAATTGAGCATTTATTCCAGGCTATATGTTGCATTAAGTATGTTACCACTAGATTTTTGCAACAATTCCATGAGGTACGTATGAGCAGCATTCATATTGTGAAAAGAAAACAAATGTAGAGAGCTTCCCAAAATCTCAGAGCCAGGATCTCAAGAGCAGAAAGTATGCTCATCTAAACCGGATGGGAGACCCTTCTCAAAAGATCAGTGACCATGTGACCATACATCATGGTAACAGCCTGATCCATTTAGTTGTACCCATGAACACGTGGCCAGGACAGCTGGCAGATGTGTATGAATGTAGGAGCCCCTGGGTGAGCAGAATTTTGCCTTGTTGTTTTATTTTTGTTTAACAGTCATTCCTAAGGCCTGCTCAAGCACAGCACTTCTACAGAGGAGTAGCACCAACAGAACCCTTGCATGGGAGATATGCACCCTGGGAAGGTACAGAGCAAACCATCTGTGAGAAAGCCTGCCATTCCTGCCAGGAAGCGGGAGGGATCAGCAGATCCTACCGCCTGGACACAACAGCCTAGCCAGCCTCTGACCAGCTCATCAGTGAGACCCCTGCATGCTCCAGTTAGCCAGCAATGCCTCCCTGAGCCTTGGAGACCTGAGGGTGGCTGTCTCCATGCTGTGCTGGCTGTTCCTCACCTCAAGCCCGCTGGCTATAGCCACACTTGCTCTGAGCTCTCTGCTGCTGGTAACCTTCCTGCAAAGCCAGAGACTTTGGCAAGAGCCCCACTACCTGCTGCTGGCTAACATCCTGCTCTCAGATCTGGCCTACCTTGTCTTCCACGTGATCATCTCCTCCAGCAACCTGGGTAGCTGGCTCCTGGGCTGCACTGCTTGTGGTGTTCTCACAGATGCCATCTTTGCTGCCTCTATCAGCACCATCCTGTCCATGGCCACTGTGCTGCACACCTACCTGGCAGCTGTTTATCCTCTGCACTATTTCTCCTTCATGTCTTATGAGGCTGCCCAGAAAGTGGTGGCCCTCATCCAGTTGGTAGCCTGCTTCTTCTCCACATGTCTCATTTGGCTTAGCAAGAGCCAGAATGCCAGGTTAGAACAAGAGGCCTCATGCATCCTTCATGGACACTGAACCAGGCCATGACCCCCGGGTCACTGTCACTGACACCTGAATTTTATGCATTCTCTTTCTTTGCACAGCTCTCATCATTAACTGTTCTGGAGGATCTATGCAGAGACCAGGACTTCAGGCATCTGGGTTCAGGGTTATTCCCGGGCCAAGGGTACCATGCTTATCCACACAGTGCTAATCATGCTATATGTTAGCCCAGTTGTGGTGTTTTCCATGGACATCTTGCTAACCAAGTAATACCACACTGATGTCAGAACTCATATGTGGATCATGGCAGCCAACAACAAGGTGTTCATGATGTTTTCTCATGCCATGCGCTCATATCTGTATACACTCCATTACTGGCAGCAGCTGGGGACAGTCCAGGGCCACTTCTCATCCAGGAGGACATCTCCACAGATATCACAGTCTAGCAGACTTAGGTTAAAAATTATATGTTGGGTGCCTTAGCATCCAATTATTGACAACTCAAAGAACTATGAAATATACTTGTGCAACAGGACCTTTTTTTCACATTTTATTTTATTTTATTTTATTTTATTTTATTTTATTTTATTTCAGTATTCCAGCATTCATTGTTTATGCACCACACCCAGTGCTCCATGCAATACTGCCCTCCATAATACCCATCACCAGGCTCACCCAACCCCCCCATTCTCCTCCCCTCCAAAACCCTCAGTTTGCAACAGGATTTTAAAGATGACCTCAACTGATGGTTTTCAACATTTCAGAAGTTTTTAAGTAGAGAAAGCTCATTCTCACTGAAGTGAAGATTTTCTACTTGAAAATGAAAACAAAGAAGTGATTCTGATCAAAATGGGGCTAAGAACCTGATCTGTGCCTTTCCAATGGCTTCCACCATATCTTCTACCACTACTGGTAAACCATTGTTCCTGACAAACACACAGGGGCCAAACCATTACTAAAAGTTATATACACTATGGAGTATTATACCTCCATCAGAAAGGATGAATACCCAACTTTTGTAGCAACATGGACAGGACTGGAAGAGATTATGCTGAGTGAAATAAGTCAAGCAGAGAGAGGGGGTGGGAGGTCAGGGTACCAGATGGTGGGTATTATAGAGGGCACGGATTGCATGGAGCACTGGTTGTGGTGCAAAAATAATGAATAATGTTATGCTGAAAATAAAAAATAAATTTAAAAAAAAGTTTGAACCTGGAGAGTAAGAAAGCAGATCTGCTGAAGCTGGGACCATGAGCCTCCATTTTGGCATCTCCTCAGTATATGGGAGGAAGAACAACCTAAGAACCATCTATAGTGGGGAGTGTCATGAAGACATCTATAAACATGGAACCCCCTTAAGGCACCTGGGTGGCTTAGTCAGTTGGGCATCTGCCTTTGTCTCAGGTTGTGGACCCAGGGTCCTTGGTTGGAATCATCACACAGGGCTTCCTGCTCAATAGGGAGTCTGCTTATCCTTCTCCTCCCTGCTTGTGCTGTCTGTCACAATCTCTGCTTCTTTCTTTCTCTCTCTCTCTCAAATAAATAAATAAAACCTTTAAAATAAATAAATAAATAAATAAAAATAAAGCCAGAACCCCAAAATATTACAGCCTCTGAGCAAGGATAAATGACAGCTAACAGAATAATAAGGGAAGTTCCCTGCCTTGATATTGGTGCTGTGCAAAAGAGGAAGAAAATGCCTTTGAAGCCACCCTTCAAACAGGATTAGAACTAGTTTTTAAACTATATTTAGTGGTTAATAAACTTCATTCTGTGGTTGGTGTGGCTCTTTAGGAGGATTAGAATTTTGGTTCAGGCTTCAGAGAATTTCATAGTAAAAGAACCTCAAAGAAAATGAATTACACATAGTCAAAATTCATAAAACCACACAAAAGAATAAGGTACCATAAATGAGAGTGAGAAGAGACAACAAGAGAACAGTAGTATACTCCATCCAGTTCCTTAAACTGTCAGACACTTGGCTAATACAAAAATGTTTAGTACGTTTTAAGACATGAAAAATGACACAGAAATACGAATGAGGAACAATACATTTTTAAATTAATGAAGCAAATTAGGATAAGAATTAAAGAAAACTTCTAGAAATAAAAAGATATATAGTAATTAAAATAATAAAAGATGGGTTATATTTAATATAGATTAAAAAGTATATTAGAGGGATATCTGTGTGGCTCAGTCTGTTAAGCATCTGCCTTTGGCTCAGGTCCTGGGATTGAGCCCCTCATTGGGCTTCTTGCTCAATGGGAGCCTGCTTCTCCCTCTTCACCCCACTTGTGCTCTTTCCTGCTATCTCTATCACTATCTGTCTTTCTCTCTCTCAAATAAATAAAATCTTTTTCAAAAAAAGTATTTTAGACACAACTGAAGAGGGATTTTGTAAACTAGAAGGTGGGTTTAAATAAATTACCTTAAATTCAGCCTAGGACAAGGAGGTGAAAAATATAAGCGAAATTAGAGATTTTGAATTTAGAAAAGACTGACATCTAATTTGAGAATACAACAGAGACAATGCGGAGAGGGAAATACTTAAAGAGATAACAGCTGATAATTTTTCAGATTTATTGAAAGATATCAAACCTTAGATTCAAGAACTCTAACCAGTTACAAATAAGATGAATGACAAATAATCCACTGCAAGTGAATGTGAAACTGCCGGAAACTGAATACAATGACAGGTTATTTAAAGCAGTCAGAGACAGAAGAATAACAATTTAACTGAGAGCTGACTTCTAAAAAAAAAAAAAAGGCACAAGTCCAATGTAACTGAAACAATATTGTAAACGTGATGAGAAAAAATAACTGTTGACCTGGAATTCTACCTAGGGGAAAACAGTCTTTTCAGAAAGCAAAATAAAAACCGTTATAGAACACAAAACTGAAAACACAATAGTCCTAACAATACACATTAAAGAAATTTTAAAGGATATTTGTCTGGCAGAAGGATAGTTATTCCAGATGAAAGATTTGAAGTGCATGAATAAAATGGTAAGAAATAATTATTGAAAACAATGTGCATAGGAGCAGAGTTAATATGGCAGAATAGAGGAGGATCCTGACTTTGCTTCAAATACAGCTAGATCAGCATTCAACTATTTTGTATCCTAGGAAGAGGATCTGAGGATTAAGGAAACAATCTGCATAGTTGGAGGGAGAAAAAGTGATAGATATGAGATTCCAATCCATGGATTGTGGGCGAGGAAAGCAGAGGGGCTCTTTTCATGCAACAAAAAGGAAAAGGGAAAGGAAGAAAGTAGGAGAGAGTCCAGTAGTTAGGGACAGCACAATTAGCCACAGTAAAGGGTTACCCTGGGTTGCCTAAGGAGAAATAAATCCCCTTCCCAGAGGGCATTTAGAAGAGTGTGTTTAGCCTCACCAAGGACAAAAGGCCAGCTGGGAGCCACTGAGTGGTGCTTAACAGCAGAGTCATACATGTGTGGCTTCAAACCTCTGTGGCAGTAAACCTCTGAACAACTTCTCAGTGTGAGCTGCAATAGACTTAAACCTCTGTGCGCATTGTTGGCTAACTGAACATAATAATAAAAAATTAAAATAAAAAATAAGAAAGAAAATTAAAAAACAAAACAAAAAAACCTCTGTATGCAGGATGAGCAGCTGCTTTTCTGTGACAGAACTGAACAGAAAACAGACAGGAGCAAATTACAGAAAACCTGGCTGTTACTTTTTGCTATCTGCTGTAATAGATTCAAGCCTCTGCAATGGCTTTCCTGGAGCAGAACCAGTAGGGAATTGAGTCAATTGCAGACTGTGAATAACCTGGTTCTAGCTTTTTGCTGAGCATTACAATAAATTCTAGATTCCGAGTGTGCACTGCGTGATTGATTTTTTGGTGTGGGATGGTGCTGGGCATCCCTCCAGCCTCTCTTCTGGGGGATGGGAGTGGGTCTGCACCTTGCCAGGCCCTTTAAAACTTGGGAGTTTTGAATCTCAGCATCTAGCCAGAGATAAAATACAGGAGATCTGTGGCTCTGGGCTTGCTGATGGCCTGGGCACAAGGTAAAGGGCAGGGAACTGAGAAAAGCATAGGACACCGGAGATTGTTTGCTTTCCGAAAAGGACCTCTAGAACAGCCAGTGGTTCGTTGGCTCAGAGGTCCACATCCCAGGAACAAGAGGGAGAGATGATGCCATATTCTTTCTCCTGCTCCACCACCCCGTTCCACCCACCAGCACAATTAGACTTCAGAGAGAAACAGCGCCTCCAGTGGAGGCTGGAGTTCCCTACACTACACCCACCCCCAGCCCCACTTCCCGCGCCTGGCGGGGGCATCATCACACAGGCAAGTCAGTTTGTAAGCCAGACCATCAGGCCTCTCCCTCAGAAGAGGAACACAGGCCCCTGCATCTACCAAGTCTACTGATAAAAGAAAGCTCCAAAACATCAGCTTCCGGTGGAAATAGGGCCAGGCTTTCTTCTTTTTGTTGTTGTTGTTGTTTCCTCTTTTCTTAATTTAAAAAAATATATATATTTTTAATTTTTATTCTTTATCCTTTAATTTATATATATTTTCTTCCTTTTCTTTTTCTCTTTTTTTTGTTTCAAGCTTATAATCTTCTGTTCATTGATTGGTTCATTTACTTCTTTCTCTTATTTTTCAGATCAGGCTTCTTATTTTTTATTTTCCTCTTTTCTTCTTTCCTCACTCTTCTTTCCTTTCTTCTTCCTTCTTTTAAAGAATCAGGCTTCTAGTTTATTGTTTCTCTATTTGTTTCCATTTTTGTTCCATTTCCTTTCTCTTTTCTTGGATCAACCTTTTTGATTTTTGTTTTTTGCCTTTCTTCTTATTATATTTCTTTTATTTTCTTCTTGACAAACAAATTAAAGCACATTTACATGAAGGTCCAAACACTTTCCACTACAAGTGGGGAGGAACTCTATGGAGGAAGGACCATTGGGAAAAAGCAGATAACACACACAGCAAGACTGTACACAGCACACATCAAAAACACTTCCTGAAGATTTTGTTGTCATTATTGTTATTCTTGCTGTTTTTTCTGTTTTTTTTTTTTCATTTTCTTCCCTCCCCCCCTTTTCATTAAGGGCACAATGACTAGATAGAAAAATTTAGCCCAAAAGAAAGAATAGGAAATAATTCTCACTATCAGGGATTTAAGCAGTATGGATATAAGTAAAATATCTGAACTAGAATTATAAAAAATTATTATAAATATGCTAGTTGGGCTTGAAAAAAGCATAGAGGACACTAGAGAATGCCTTACTGTAGAAATAAAAGAATAAAATCTAACCAGTCCAAACATAAAGGTGTTATTACTGAGATGCTATAGCAAATAGGAACCTTAACAGAGAAGAAAAGTGAGACAGAAGAGAGGGTCAGTGATACAGAAGACAAAATGATGGAAAATAAGGAAGCTGGAAAAAAAATAGAGAAAGAAAGCTACTGGATCATGAAGGGAGACTTCAAGATTTCAGCAATTCCATAAAGCAAAATAATATCTGGATGATGGAGCCCTAGAGATAAAAAGCGGGAGAGAAGGACAGAAGTTTTATTTGAACAAATAGTGAGAATTTCCCTAATCTGGGGAAGGAAACAAGAATTCAAGTCAAGCAGGCACAGAAAACTCCCTTAAAATCAGTAAAAATAGGTCAACACCCTGACATATAATAGTGGAACTGACAAATTTCAAAGATAAAGAGAAAATCCTGAAAGCATCTGGGGACTACAAGGATAGAAATGTAAGGCTGGAAATAGACCTGCCCACAGAGACCTGGAGGCCAGAAGGGAGAGGTATCATATATTCAGTGTGCTAAATGGGAAAAATATGCAATTGAGAATACCTTATCCAGCAGGGCTGTCATTCAGAATAAAAGGGGTTATAAAGACTTTCTAGGACAAACAAAAACTAAAGGAAATTGTGAATACTAAAAGAGCCCTGCAAGAAATATTAAAGGGGATCCACTGAATTAAGAGAAAGCCCCAAAGTAAAAAAGACCTGAAAGGAACAGAGAAATCTAGAGAAACAGGGACTTCACAGGTAATACAATGGCAGTAATTTCATATATTTCAATAACTACTCTGAATGTAAATAGAATAAACCCTCCAATCAAAAGACGCATGGTATCAGGTTGAATTAAAAAAGAAGACCAATCAATATGTTGTCTACAAGAGACTCATTTTATACCCATAGACACTCCAGGTTTAAATAAAAAGGTAGATAATTACTTATGGCAATGGACATCAAAAGAAAGCTGGAGTAGCCATCCTTATATCAGACAAACTAGATTTTAAATCAAAGACTGTAATAAGAGATGAAGAAGGACTCTATGTCATAATAAAATTGTCTATCTGACAAGAAGATCCAACAATTGTTAATATTCATGCCCCTGGTTTGGAGCAGTCAATTATATAAACCAATTCATAACAACATTAAAGAAACATTAATAATAATACTATAATATTAGGGGACTTTACCATCCCTTTCACAGCAATGACAGATTGTGTAAGCAGAAGATCAACAAGAAAACAAGGGCTTTGAAGACACACTGGACCAGCTGGACTTCAGAAATATTCAGAAAATTTCATCCCAAAACAACAGAATACACATTCTTCTTGAATGTGTACACATGGAACTTTCTCCAGAAGAGATCACATTACATTTCAGACCACAATGCTTTAAAACTTGAATTGAACCACAAAATAAAATTTGGAGGGGACACAAATACATGGAAATTAAAGAACATCCTACTAAATTGTGAATAGGTCAACAGAAAATTAAAGAAGAGTTTTTAAAATACGTGGAAGCATATGAAAATGAAAACATGACAGTTCACAACCTTTGGGATACAGCAAAGGTGACTCTAAAAGGGAAGTATATAGCAATACACACATTTCTTGAGAACAAAAAAAGTTCTCAAATACACAATCTGTCCTTACACGTAAAGGAATTGAAAATTGAAAAAAGAACAGCAAATAAAATCTAAATCTAGTAAGAGAAGAGAAATAATAATGATTAGAGCAGAAATGAATGATATAGAAATTTAAACAAACAAACAAACAGTAGAACCAATCAATGAAGCTAGGTGCTGCTTCTAGAAAAACTAGTGAGACTTACAAACCCTTAGCCAGAATTATCAAAAAGAAAAGAGAAAGTATAAAAATAAATAAAATCATAAATGAAAGAGGAGAGATCACAATCAACAACAAAGAAATATAAAGAATTTTAAGAGAGTACTATGAGCAATTAAATGTCAAGAAATTAGACAATCTGGAAGAAATGGATGCATCCCTAGAAAGCTATAGACTATGAAAACTGAAACAGTTTTGTTTCATAACCAGCAAACAGATTGAACCAGTAATCAAAAATCTCCCAACAAACAAGTCTGCATAGACAGCTGCCCTCTCATCAGAATTCCACCAAACATTTAAAGAAGAATTAATAATTATTCTTCTGAAGTTGTTGCAAAAAAAAAAAATTAAAAATGGAAGAACTTTGAAACTCATTCTATGAAGCCAGCATTACCTTGATCTCAAAACTAGACAAAGACTCCACCAAAAAGGAGAATAGCCCCAAAAGATCAATATCTCTGATGAAAATGGATGCAAAAATTCTCACCAAAATACTAGCCAATAGGATCCAACAGTGCAATACGATTATTCACTATGACCAACTGGGATTTCTTCCTAGGCTGCAAGTGTGATTCAACATCCGCAAATCAATCAGTGTGATACAAACATTAATAAAAGAAAGAGTGAGAACCATATGATACTTTCTACAGATGCAGAAGAAGAATTTGACAAAGTACAACATCCTTTTTTGATCAAAACTCTTTACAGTGTAGGGATAGAGGGTACATACCTCTAATATCATAAAAGCCTTCTATACAAAGCCAATAGCAAATATTTTTCTCAATGGGGAAAAACTGAGAGCTTTTCCTCTAAATTTGGGAACACAGCAGGGATGTCCACTATCATCACTGATATTCAAAAGAGTTCTAGCAGTCCCTCAGCAATCAGACAACAAAAAGAAATAAAATGCTTCTGAATCAGCAAAGAAGTCAAACTCTCACTCTTTGCAGATGATATGATACTTTATGTGGAAAACCCAAAGGACTCCACCCCAAAACTGCTAAAAATCATAGAAGGAATTCAGTAAAGTGTCAGGATATAAAATCAATGCACAGAAATCAGTTGCATTTCTTTACACCAAAAGCAAAACAGAAGAAAGAAAAATGAAAGAGTTGGTCCCATTTACAATTGCATGCAAAACCATGAGATACCGCAGAATAAATCTAACCAAAGAAGCAAAGAATCTGTATTCAGAAAATTATAGAATACTCATGAAAGAAATTGAGGAAGACAAAAAGAAATAGAAAAATATTCCATCCTCATGGATTGGAAGAATAAATAAAAATGATATTGTGAAAATGTCTATAATACCCAAATATAAATCTACATATTTAATGCAATTTCTACCAAAATACCATCAACTTTTTTTCAAGGAAATGGAACAAATAATCCTAAAATTTATGTGGAGCTAGAAAAGACCACAAATAGCCAGAGGAATGTTGAAAAAGAAAACCAAAGCTGGTGGCATCACAATTCCAGACTTTAAGCTCTATTACAAAACTATAATCATCAAGACAGTATGGTAATGGCAAAAAAACAGATACATAGGCCAATGGAACAGAATAGAGAGCCCAGAAATGGACCCTCAACTTTATGGTCAACTAATCTTCAACAAAGCAGGAAAGAATGTCCAATGGAAAAAAGACTGTCTCTTCAACAAATAGTATTGGGGAAATTGGACAGTCACATGCAGAAGCATGAAACTAGACCATTTCCTCACACCTTAACAAAAATAGACTCAAAATGGTTGAAAGACATCAATGTGAGATAGGAATCCTTCAAAATCCTTGAGGAGAACACAGACAGCAACTCTTTGACTCTAGCCACAGCAACTTCTTCCTAGAAACATCACCAAAGGCAAGAAAAGCAAGTGCAAACTATTGGGATGAACTATTGGGATGTCATCAAGATAAAAAGCTTTTTCATAGCAAAGGAAACAGTCAGCAAAATAAAAAGACAACCAAAATAATGGGAAAAGATACTTGCAAATGACATATCATATAAAGGGCTAGTATCCAAAATCTATAAAGAACTTATCAAATTCAACACCCAAAGAACAAATAATCCAATCAAGAAATGGACAGAGGACATAAATAGACATTTCTGCAAAGAAATCTTTTAAAAATTAATTAATTAATTTAAAAATCAATCAATTAATTAAGTATTTTAAAGTTGCAAAAGCCTTAGAGTGATATTATCCCCTATCTTCCTCCCCAAACCCTGTGTCCTTGGCCTCCATCCAGACACAAGTCCATGTGCATATTTGCCCAGATTTCACTCCACAGTGACACACAGCACTCTTTCCTCATCTCACATTTTTCATTTTGGAAATCAAAGCACATGAGCAATTAGAGAGCTTCCTTGTACTTTTAGTTATATTCTCTACCTGAATATATCAGAACATAATTAATTGATGCCTTATTGGTAAACAGCGAGTTGTTCAAGGATATTGCAACTGCTAACAGTATTAGAATGCACATCCTGGGACAAATGTCACTCCCATGGCTGATTGTATGGCTGTAAAATAATTTATGTGCACTTTCCACCTTGACAGTTATAACCAGAGTGCCTTACATAGATACTGGATCAATTCTGTACTCCCTTCAATGTATGAAAATTCCCATCACTCCACAAGCTTGCCAACAGGGACTATGCTCCTTGTCCATCTAGTAGTTGGAAATGGTAGCTCATTGGAATTTTAACTGTATTTCTCTTATTAGAAGGGAAGAGTGAGGTTGAACTTTTAATGTTGTTGGTGGTTTAAGAACTACTTGCTTTGTTTTCCTGCAAAGCTTTTTTCTGTGTCCTCATGGCCTTTACTACTTTTCTTTGGGTTATTGTAGAAACCCTTCCAGTAAGGACATGAATACTTTTATGTAAATATCTACCTTAGTCGGTGTTTGCCTCTTGACATTGTTTATTTCTAGTTTTCAATATAGAACATTTTAAACCGTCTTATATTTGGATCTATCACTTATCATTTATGGTTTTGTGGTATTCATCCTTAGAAAGGCTTTCCTTAAAATAAGTTTACTGTCGGAGGCAGGCCCCTGGCCAGGGCGGCCTTCGCCATTAAAAGATGGCGCCTGGCTAGTTGCCAGGTTAGGATTGCCTCGTGAGACTAAGCAGAATGCCCAAAGAGGAAGTAAACAGCATTGGTTGCTAGCGAAGTTGTTCGTTTAGGTGCACAGCCTGATTCGCTCCCTCCTGTACCCTGCTCGCTGATTGGTCATGTAAACATATTGTAAACATATATAAGTGTGTAGACTTGCGGAAATAAAGAGAGAGAAGATTCATCTGAACCAGGCTTCTTATCCTCCTTGCGGGGCGAGGGTGATAAATAGCGCCGGCACCCGGGAACTAAATAAAGGAATCTTGCAATGTAATCCACAGGAAAGCGGGGAGTAAAGGTCTGCAGGTAAGCGAGGACATTAGCCACGTTCAAAAGTGGGAATTCCGCGGTAAAGCAGGGAGTAAAGGCCACATTCAAAAGTGGAAATTCCGTGGTAAAGTGGGGAGTAAAAATAGAAAAACCTTGCAAGGGAGAAGTCCACAGGTAAGCGGGGTAAAAGGACGACAAAGGTGGTGGGAAACTTGTACAAGACTGCAACAAGAAGCGGGGCGGCCATAGAGCTGAGATTTTCTTATTGAAACCACAGGTAAGCAGGGAAGGGACCACGATCAAACTGGTGGGAATCTTGTACAAGTCCGCAATAAGAAGCGGGGCGGCCTTAGAGCCGGAATTTAGCGGCGAGTCTTTAACGTCCGTGTCTGTTGTCTGTGTGTTCATATAGGGATCTGAAGTATCTAAAGTGTGGTTGGAAGGGTCTTTAGAAGACCTGCTGAAAGCCAATGGAACTCCACTAAAAGCAAAAACTGCTCGGGCCTTTTTGAATACAGTGGAAAAGGCGGCTCCATGGTTCCTAGATGAAGGCTTGCTAAACATACCTCAATGGGACCACTTAGGGGAGGATTTGAAGAAACAGGACAATAAAACGCCTTTGCCACCCGGGACCCTGGCAATATGGACCTTAGTCCGGGGATGCCTGGTGGGGCCTAAACCCAAATGTGAATCAGCTCTACAAGAGGGAGCAGAGGCATTGGAGGAAGTGAAAGAGGAGCGGTCTTCTTGTGCCTCAGAGGGGGGTAGTTCTAGTGAAGAGGAAGAAGAACTGTCAGGGGAGGAGTTAGACCGTAAAATGCACTCCAAGTTTGAACAGTTGAAACTGTCGACTCCAGCGACGCCTAGTGCCCCTCCGCCGTATAATCCTATGGCGTGCCAAGGAGCTTGTAGCTGCTGCACCACATGTGGTAGTGGCAGGGTTTCGAGCTGGAGAGATCATGACCTGGCCTCTGCCTTTCCGGTTTTAGAGGACCAAAACAACCAGCGGTATCATCAGCCTCTTGATTTTAAACTAGTTAAGCAATTAAAGGAAGCATCATGCAGTATGGCCCTCAGGCAGCCTTTATGGTATCTTTGTTGGAGACCATAGCGGGAATGAACTTAGTCCCTGAAGACTGGGGTAACCTAGCTCACGCAACCTTGTCAGGAGGGCAATATCTAGTATGGAAAACAGCCTGGCAAGAATGCTCACAGGACACTGCCCGCTGTAATGCAGCAGCTGGAAATCCTCAGTGGGACCTAGAAATGTTAATGGGAATAGGACCGTACATGGGAAAGCAGGCCCAAATACAATACAACCCTGTGGTGTATCTGCAAATAGCCTCGGCGGCCACTAAAGCATGGAAGACAATTCAAGGCAGTGGGGATTTACAGGGTCAGCTTTCTAAGGTAATACAAGGACCAAATGAAGCATATGCTGATTTTGTAGCGAGGCTGATGCAAACAGCTGGTCGAATATTTGGGAGGTAGAGACAGCCATGCCATTGATAAAACAGCTGGCTTATGAGCAGGCTAATAAATGGTGTAAAGAAGCCATCAGACCTTGGAAAAGCAAAGACTTGAGTACATATATTAAAGTTTGCAGGGATATCAACGACAGTGTTATTCAAGGGCAGGTTATGGCTGCAGCTATCACTCAAGGTTTACAAGGATTACAGGGAGCTCAACAATATAAACATAGGGGTACTCCTGGAGTTTGCTATTACTGCAAGAAGCCAGGACACCTGTAGGAGCTATAGTTACCAAAGAAGAGAGTTGGACCTTCCTATTTCAAAGCTCCTCTCCCCAAGAAACCAAGCTGCTCACAGTGATAAAAGCATTTCAAATGTTTCATCAAGAACCCTTCAACCTTTTATCAGATAGTAGATATGTGGTGCAAGCTGTCTCTATCATTGAAAATGTGGGTTCTATTAATGCCAGGTCTACTATCTCTAAGGCATTACAAGAAATCCAAACATTAGTTTGGGACAGGAAGGCTCCATTTTATATTGGCCACATACGAGCTCATACAACCTTACCAGGCCCCCTGACAAAAGGTAATCGGTTAGCAGACTCCTTAACCAGAGGAGAATTTGTCTTTGCCATTGAGGACCCGGTGCAACAGGTGAGACATTATCACAAGCTGTTCCATGTGAATGCTTTAACTCTTTGCCTCAAATTTAACATAACAAAAGCACAGGCACGGGACATAGTAGTCTCCTGCAGAAATTGTGTGATTTTACTACCTGCACCGTCCTTGGGGGTTAATCCTAAGGGTTTGTTACCTAATCATATATGGCATATGGATGTCACACATGTTTCAGAATTTGGAAAGTTAAGATACCTGCTCTGTAGATACCTGCTCTGGAATAATTTTTGCCTCAGTGCATACGGGGGAAAAATCCAGAGATGTTATCGCCCATTGCCTACAGACTTTCGAAGCATGGGGAAAGCCACACCAGTTAAAGACAGATAATGGTCCAGGCTACACCTCACAACCCTTTAAAGCCTTCCTACAACAACTTGACATTCACTTGATACATGGAATACCCTATAACCCACAAGGACAGGGTGTTGTGGAGCGTGCGCGTCTTACAATAAAAAATGCGCTTTATAAACAAAAGGGGGAATAGGGGACACCTTCAGGTCCCCTAAAGATAAGCTCAACACCATTCTCTTTATTTTGAATTTTTTAACGTTGTACAAAACGGGTAAATCAGCTGCAGACAGACATGCAAGTGATGCTGCTGCTTCCCCTAAGCCTTTAGTACTTTGGAGGGACGTCCTCACAGGAAAGTGGAATGGACCAGATCCATTGTTAGTATGGAGTAGGGGGTCTGTATGTGTTTTTCCACAGGAAAAGGAGGCTCCAATTTGGATCCCAGAGCGGCTGGTGCGTGCAGCCTTGCCTTAAAACACCAGTCATGATGCTGAAGATGCTTATGATAACTCTGGAGATGCTACACCTCCTGCGGCAGACTCAAGCCAGAGAGCTGTGAGCAGTGGTTAAAGCATGGCTATATCCTTTACCAGTGACTAACTCTTCTCTCATATTCCCTCCTCTCCCTTTGATGCATGGCAGGTCTGTAACCTGCTAGGAGCATGTATTGATATCTCAGCAGTGTCCATGTTAAATAGTGGCAAATTCCTCAACTGTTCTTATAAATAAAATGACTCTAGTACCTTTGAGACAACAGTTAATGTGTCTTGTCCCAATAATATTACTTATCAGCCCAATCCCATATGGGTCTCGCCACCGTTCCTTTCCCTCATAACAAATGCTAGCGAGCTGTATGATACGTTGAATTGCACTAAGAATTGCTATCTTTCCCAGTGCTGGAATGTCATGGCCTTCAAGCTGGCTGTGATTATGCGTATCCCTACCCATGTTCCTATCCCAGTTTCCATTCCAGAGGACAAGTTACCGGTGGTGCTATCCAGAAAGAAGAGAGATTTTGGTATCACAGCCGCCGTTGTGACAGCATTGGCTATATCTACAGCAGCTGCCACAGCAGCAGCAGTCTCGCTTGCTGCAACTATACCCACTGCGGAAGCTGTGAACACCCTTGCAGAAGGAACGGTGGCTGCCCTTCAAACACAGACTCAGATAAATGCACATCTGCAAGCAGAAATCCTGATAGTCAACCAGAGAGTGGATTTGGTTCAAGAACAAGTGGACATATGGGGGGACCTATTGGGACTGGGATGTATAGTACCCTTCCTGGCAATTTGTGTAACTCCCATAGCCTATACTAATATGAGTGACTTACAGAATGTCTCCCGACAGCTCTCCCAATACTTGCGGGGGAATTAGTCCACAGAATTCCAAAACTCTACTCAGCACCTGGTACTAGGAATAACAAGGATAAATAACACCAGAGTTGAGCTTGCAAACCTCCCAGAGATAATCAAAACATTGCAAGATGTATTAACCTTTATGAAACAATGGGCTAGAGTAATTGGTCTGATGATAATCCTTGTAGTGGGCTTGATTCTGCTAGTAAGGAAACTGCAAATTTGGAGGCGACAGCAACATAGGCAACAGCAAGCCATGGTGCAGGCCTTGTTAGCCATCGAGGCTGGAACATCCCCCCAAGTGTGGCTAAGTATGCTGGATCGGTAGTCAGCGACGGGTAAGATTGGTGGGGGAAATATACCAACCTAAGACAGGACGCAGATCATTGATATCTGCCGTCTGATGACGGGTAAGGATATTCCCCACCACTGACAACCTAAGACAGGCACGATCCCTGCCATAAAAGAAAAAAGAGGGAGATGTCGGAGGCAGGCCCCTGGCCAGGGCGGCCTCCACCATTAAAAGATGGCGCCTGGCTAGTTGCCATGTTAGGATTGCCTCGTGAGACTAAGCGGAACGCCCAAAGAGGAAGTAAACAGCATTGGTTGCTAGTGAAGTTGTTTGTTTAGGTGCACAGCCTGATTCGCTCCCTCCTATACCCTGCTCACTGATTGGTCATGTAAGTGTATATAAGTGTGTAGACTTGCGGAAATAAAGAGAGAGAAGATGCATCCGAACCAGGGTTCTTGTTGTCTTTGCGGGGCGAGGGCGATAGTTTACCAAAAAAAAAAAATCTCTCAAGTTTTTTCTAGTTATCTTTATGCTTTTATATTTTATTTTTAAAGTTTCAGCTTATCCAAAGCTTACTTTAGTAGGAAGCAGATAAATTCTCCTTTTCCCCAGACATCTGTACAGTTGTGCCAACTCATTTCTTAAAGAGTCCTATTTTTCTCACTGATTTGCATGGCTCTCCTCATCCAATATCAGCTTCCCTTTTAAAACAAATTCTGTCTCTGGAATCCAGCTAAAAAAAGAATCATCTCTCCTGAATGGCTCTACCACCAAACTTGACACAAATACAACCCAGAGGCTTCTGGGTAAACAATAAAGAGTGATTTACTTTACTCTAGGAGTAAAGCTTCACACTTGGCCAGAACTGCATTCTCTCTAGGACCTGTCAGGGTTCAGAAGGGGGGCAGATGATTTGTCAGAAACGTATGGGTGTTACTGACTTCACCCACTTGACAAACACCTCGGAGGCCAGTGGCTGGAACTCGACATGTTCTGTAGTGGAAAGGGCAGAGCTTTCAGTCCCTGTCTACCATAATAACCACTGTATTCTAGGTCTGGCAGGACAAGCTGGCCTCTCTGACTCCTCCCTCTGCTGGACCCTATGACCCTAGCAAATAAAGTTTAAACTTTAAACTTTAAAGATTAACTTTAAAGTTTAAACTGGCCAACCACAGCAACCTCACTGTTTCATCCCAAAGAGGTTTGGCCTTTCCAATCACAGCTGGAGTATCTACTGAGTGTTGATATGTGTTCAGCCCTGTGTCAGCTCCTTGTACATCTTATGCCAGTTGGCCACCTGCCTGAGACTTGTTGATGCTGTTTCTTGCTCTGGAGTGTTACAAACAATAGGACTCAGTGGCAGGTGGATGGCAGGACCCATGCAGTAAAAGTCAGTGGCCACCAACCTACCCAGGCACCCCCTGCAACTCTGCTTCAGCATGATACCAGAAGCCCAAACAACATTACTCCTGCAGAGACCATGCTGTCTTTCCCTCCCTATCATTCTCTTCTACCATCCCCTCCACTAGTCCCCTCCCTTCCCTCCTGGCCACCTTCTGCTCATCCTCTAACTTAGTGAAAGCATAAAGCAGTCCTGACCCTCCAGACTACCTTCCTTTGTGCCCCTGAAGCCCAGGTGGCTCTCTCTATTCCAGTTCCAGCTACTCTGTATCATCATCAGCTGATGGTGATGAAAGTGGTGCCTTGCTGTGACCACCACTGTGACCACCATGGGGTGTGCACGGTGACTCCATGTACTCAACAGACTGCAGTGAGGGAGTGCTCATGTGATCAGATGGGCATTATGGAATATTATGGAAGCATCACATGCTAGGTACATCTCAAATCGGAGAATAAATGAGTTAATCCCCATATGAAGGAATCACAGGGCCTGTCGATAGGTTGTAGAAGGAGCAGTAACCATTCTCAGTTCCAGGAAACTGCCCCACATGGGTCACCCTCCTCTCAGCTTCACATTGGCCTCACTATTCCAAAGCTTATGACAATCCTGTAGGTTTTTCAAAGTGTCAGCATGAAAGGTAATATGAGCTATTGAAGAATGATACAAGTTTTAATAGTTTAAAGAATGACAAGAGCACATAGATGTGATCTTCTCACTTCTGCAGACACCTTAGTTTGTTATTCCGAACAATAGCCAGTGTCTTTGACAGAAGACCACAGACTAGAGCCCTTGCAAGTTCTCCACGGTTCAACTTTCATTACAGCCCCCATCTCCAGACTTGCCACTTTCCTCACAGTGAGCAGCAACTCACTGTGGGCTTAACTTGGGTAGGCCACAGGCTCTGGGTGGGAGGGAGATGGCATTTTCCTTAAAACTGGGTTTAGAGGGGCCCCAGTGGCAGAGAACAACATGGGCTTTGAGGCAAACAGAGACAAGACCAGGGTGTGAAACAAAGGGAGACATTTGTGTTAACAGAGTTAGAAATAAAATTTTTTATTGTAAGAGAAAAAAGATGTAAATATAAAATAAAGCAAAAAAAAAAAAAACTCTGCCATGTGAAAATGGAATTTAAAATATTAATACAGGGGCACATGGGTGACTCGGTTGGTTAGGCATCAGACTCCTGGTTTTGGCTCAGGTCATGATCTCATTGTCATGGGATTGAGCCCAATGTCAGACTCCACATTCAGCACAGAGCCTTCTTGAGATTCTCTTCCTCCTTCCCACTCTGCTCCTCCCCCATTCAAGTTTGCTCTCTCTCTCTCAAATAAATAAATAAATAAATAAAATATTTTTAAAAAATAATATATTAATACAAACTCATGATTTCAAAAATAAGTTTCCTGGGATGCCTGGGGTGGCTCAGTCGCTTAGGCGTCTGCCTTCAGCTCAGGTCGTGATCCTGGTGTCCTGGGATCCAGTCTTGCATCAGGCTCTCTGCTTAGCAGGAAGCCTGCTTCTCCCTCTTCATGCCCCTCCCCCCACCGCTTACTCAGTCTCTCCCTCTCTCTCTCTCTCTGACAAATAAATAATATGTTTAAAAAAATATTGTTTCCTACCTCTACCCACTGAAAGGGCTTGGAAACTGATATTCCAGCAGGAATGATCACACCCAGAGTGCAGTTTTGATTTCCAAATAGCCCCTCACCGAAAGAAATCAGGAATCTGGAGAAATTACTGGCTTTGGAACTGAGCCAGGGAAAGGACAGGTGATACTGGCATGCTTTTTTTGCCAAAAAGAAGGAAATGCTTCAGTCAAAAGAACTCAGAAGGCACCTTGAAGAGGCTTTTGCTAGGTAAATTTAGAATAATGTGAACATCAAAAAGAATAATAATTAAGTGTATTAAAAGCAAACAATAATTTAAAATTATAATAATATAATAATTATAATATATATTATTTATAATTTATCTAATTATATAAATTATAGAAATTTATTTAAATATATAAAGTATATAAATTTAATCATATAAATTATATTGTATAAACATGATTATATATAATTATATGTGATATAACATATAACATATAACAATTATATGTTATATAACATAACAATTATATGTTATATATGATATATATGTTATATATAATTATATTTATACAATATAATTTATATAATTAAATTCATATAATTTATGTTATATATGTTATATTATATCTAATATATGTTATATATATGTTATATTATGTGTAATTATGTGTAATGATATTATATAATATTAAATGTCATGATTATAATTATAATTAATTATTATATTATAATTATGATAATTATTATAATATTATATAATGGGGGAATAAGGGAGAGAAACATGTAGAGGTAAATTGTCAAATACTTGGGCAAAAATAATTATTTTTAGTCAAAGTGACAAATGTTAACAATTTTTGAAGCCAGGTTGTGGGTACATTTATATACACTTGAGAATGTTAACTCTAGGAAGTTGGAGGAAAATAAAAGAAGTGCCCAGTTGCTCCCAATGTGCAGCTGCATCCTGTACATGAGGAAGCAAAGAGCAGGTGTGCTTCCACAACTGAGTGGAAGGGATTTTCCTTAGGCAAGTGTGAGAGTATGTGAGTGTGTGAGTCCATGTGTGTGAGAATGTGAGAGTTTAAGAGTATATTAAGGGCTTTCTTACACCACATACAAAAATAAACTCAAAGTGAATGAAAGACCTCAATGTGAGAGGAATCCATCAAAACCTAGAGGAGAACATAAGTAGCAACATCTTTGACCTTGGCCTCAGCAACTTCTTATAGACACAACTCCAAAGGCAAAGGAAACAAAAGCAAAAATGAACTGTAGGGACTTCTTCAAGATAAAAAGCTTCTGCACAACAAAGGAAACTCTTGACAAAGCTAAAAGATAATTGATAGAATGGGAGGAGATAGTTGCAATGTCTTATCCAATAAAGGGCTAGTATCCAAAATCTGTAACTTACCAAGCTCAACACCCTCAAGAAACAACAAATCCCCTCAAGAAATAGGCAGAAGGCATGAACAGACATTTCTACAAAGAAGACATACAAATGGCTGACAGACACATGAAAAAATGGTCTACATCACTTGGCATCAGGGAAATACAAATGAAAACCACAATAGATACCACCTTACACCAGTCAGAATGACTAAAATGTAACAAGTCAGGAAACAACAGATATCAGTGAGTATGCAGGAAAAGGGAACACTTTTACACTGTTGGTGGGAATGCAAACTGGTACAGTCACTCTGGAAAACAATATTGAGGTTTCTCCAAATGTTAAAAATATGACCTGACAATTGTACTACTAAGTATTTATCCAAGGGATACAAACATAGTGATTCAAAGAGGCACATATACAACAGTGTTTATAACAGCAATATCCACAATAGCCAAACTAGGGGAAAAGTCCAGATGTCCATCGACAGATGAATGGATAAGGAAAATGTATATATATACATATATATGTATATATACACACACACACACATTCCAGGAATATCAGAAACTGATATTGCAGCAGGAATTCTGATCACATCCAGAATGTAGTTTTGATTTCATCATATATATTCCAAATATATATATAAATTTACATATATAAAGTTTTGATTTCATCATATATATTCCATATATGTGGAATATATATATATGGAAATTATTCAGACATCAAAAAGAATAAAATATTGCCATTTGCAATGATGTGGATGGAATTAGAGGGTATTATTCTAAGCAAAATAAGTCAGTCAGAGAAAGACAAATATATGATTTCACTCATATGTGGAATTTAAGAAACAAAACAGATGAACATAGGGGAAGGCAAGGAGAAATAAAATAATATGAAAATAGGGAGAAAAACCATAAAAGACACTTAATTCTAGGAAACAAACTGAGAGTTGCTGAGGGGGAGGTAGGTGGAGCGGGGCGGTAATTGGGTAATGGAGATTAAGAGGGGCACTGGATGTAATAAGCAGTGGGTGTTATATGCAACTGATGAATCACTAAAATCACTACTAAATTAAAATCACTATTATGATTTTAATAAATCATACTAATAAATGTGAAACAAAGCTGTTTTTTGGTTCTAAAAATTCACAAGATTGTTTACCAAAAAATCTGAACAATAATATCACTTAAAAATTTTTTTTAAAAAGGACCCTTGAACAAAGGTATGAGTGAATCACAGAAGGGAACAAGAGGAACCATGATGGACTGGTATGTGGTAAATACAAATAAATATTGACTATCTAAAACAGAAAGAATAAAAATATCTTTTAAATATACATAGTGATAAGACTATAGTAACCACATTGAATGAAAAAATGCCTCAGTTAAAAGAAATATATTATCAGACCAGTAAAAAAATAAATAGATCCCAAGTATATATTTACAAAAATACACATTAAATAAAGGGATAACAAAGACCGAGCCAACAGAGCTCAGTTAAGAAAACCAAGGTTTTTGCCCATGGAGATGAAGATATGATTCATTACATACCTGGCAAACCACTAGACCCACTAAGTGCTGTTGAAGGAAATCCAGAACAGGTGGTAGAGAGGGGGAAATGATTAACATTGTTTACCATCTTGGGAGAGGCTGCAATAGTAAAGATTCTAATTTTTGTTTGTTTCATGTTTTAATTAACACTCTTATTTTAATTTTCTTCAGAGACTAGAAATTTCCACTGCCTTGAAGAGGGCTTCTGTGGCTTACTGGTTTGTATCTTCAGATTGTGTTCCTACCACAAAGCAAAAATGAACTGCAGGAGACAACCAGAAAGAATGAGAGTGCAGTTGATCTGCATGAGCTGCTCACCCTCCAAGACTTTTCCCACTTGTTTCCCCAGCCATTGGGCTGATTTATGTTAAGCAGGTTTATGAGAGACTGTGGGATTCACTGGCACCTGTGCATATGCAGTGGGAAATATGGTTGTGTTAATGTTCTTTCTGTGGGATGAGTATCTCTAGTCAACATTTAGTATCTCTAGTCAACACTTCTTCTTTGAGATACAGTTTTTCATAGATCTTTTAGAAAATGAGAATATTTTTCCTTTCCTTCTCCTAATGTCCTCCATGTTATTTTTTATGACATTAGGAGAAGGAAAGGAAAGGTGAATTGGGGCAAATCTGAGGGGAAGATGAACCATGAGACTGTGGACTCTGAGAAACAAACTGAGGGTTTTGTAGGGGACAAGGGTGTGGGGGGTTAGGTGAATCTGGTGGTGGGATCTTAGGAGGGCATGTATTGCATGGAGCACTGGCTGTGGTGTATAAACAGTGAAACTTGGAACACTGGAAATATAAAATAAAATTTAAAAAAAAGAGGACATGAGCTTAAAATGACCACATGCACTCTATACCAAGTAGTGGACAACTCAGTGGGGCACAAATTCATTTGAATCCTCCTTTTCTTTTTTTTTTTTTAACTTATTTCTTATTTATTTTCAGCATAACAGTATTCATTATTTTTGCACCACACCCAGTGCTCCATGCAATCCGTGCCCTCTATAATACCCACCACCTGGTACCCCAACCCCCCCTTCAATGAAAATACAGAAAGGGAAATTAGAGAATTGATTCCATTTACTATAGCACCAAGAACCATAAAATACCTGAGAATAAACCTAACCAAAGAGGTAAAGGATCTGTATTTGAGGAACTACAGAACACTCATGAAAGAAATTGAAGAAGACACAAAAAGAAGAGCATTCCATGCTCTTGGATCGGAAGAATCCTCCTTTTCTGACTCATTTCTTTTACCCCTTGTTCCTGCTTTCTTGAGATGGCTGTTTTTAAAGCACATAACATGTGATTTTTTTTCTAGGTCTCTGCTTTCTGAGGAACCCCATATTAGTCACAGATAAAAGAGAAAATCTAGACCATTGTCTAGGAAGTTCCAAATACCTAAATGTTTGACCTCATGAAAAAAATATCTGAGGAGGGAGTAACTCAGTAATTGCATGCAGTGTTTAAAACTGCATGCAATTTTATGCACCTCCGAAAATAGTAATACAAAATATGTTAATTAAATTTAATTTTAATTAATTAATTAAATGCAAAAAAACTATTTCCTCTAATTAATTATCTGACAGAGGATGAGACTCTAGGAAAGAGGACTCAAGGAAAGAAGTCATGTTGTACATCACCAGCTACACCACCAGGTTCCATCCTGCCCCAGTGTGCCTTTGCTCATGCTACCTGCCTGCCCATAGTGCTCTGCTTTCCCTACCCTAGCCTCCTCAGGCCTTCCTATACTTCCTCCAGGAGATTCCCCAACCACTCAATCTCCTGGTGTCCACAAGGTAAGCAACAAATAGCTTCTTAGTGATTAATCCTGTCTGCAAAACTAGACTGAGTTCCTTAGAAGGGACACTGTGCCCTAGATTGGGAGCAGCTTCAGCATAATGATCACACTGACTCATAAACTGCATCCTGTCTTTGGAATGTGCCCATTCCAGGGAAATCACTGGGATCCTGCAGGGAACAAAATCTTGCTAGCACGACAGACCTAGCAAGCTGGAGGCAAAGATGGATAGCACACAAGAGGCCTGACTGCAGCAAGCAGTCCCAAAGGTAGGACAAACAGCACATACCATTACCTGTTGACTCTCAGCACAGGACAGGGCTCCCATGCACCTCCACATAGTTGGCAAGGGTCCAGGTCTGCTTCTATGAAAAGATCTGTCCTTGGAAATCACTTTAGATGAAAGAATACCTTCTTTGGCTTACTCCAGGGACTGTGTCCCCAGAGAGCTCCTTGTTCTTTCCTGAAAAACAGCCTAGGATTCTGCCTTTTGCCAGGACCCTATGGCACAGCAAATGGATCATGAGCTTGATCAAATGAAAGTGGACAGATAAGAGGGCCTTGGGATTCTCCCAGAGGTTCCAGAGCTGGATAAAGCTAGATGACTCATGAAAACAGCTATTTGCTTTTATAGAATCCGTTGATTAGAGTTAATTAAATACACTCTTTACATTCTCAAGGCCAGCTTTAAGATTGAGAGTAACAGAGCATTAGCCTGGGGAGACTTGTAATGTCCTCCTGTTCCTGGGGTCTCATGTCCCTGCACAGAACATTGGAGCTGGCAGAGGCCTCAGAGCTTCAGCAGTCCAAACCCACATATCAATGGTCAGAACTAAAGCCTAGAGATAGTTTGGGTTGCACAGAACAAAGGCTTCTGCCTGACAATCCAAAGCTCCTTTCTCATTATATGTAGGAACAGAAGGTTACTCTGGGCCAAGGATGAGGAGCTCTGCTGAAGCTACCCACTCTCCTGGGTGGGAAGGTCTTATCTACTCTCAGGGAAAGTCACACAAGAACTCAGCAGATGAAGCCAGATGTGGATCACAGGACAGTTTCTGATCCCACAGTCTCTGAGCTTTTGCACTGCATTTCTGACTCCACAGGCAGTAGGATGTGCCGTCGGGGCAGCTATCTCAAACTCTCCAGGAGAAGAGCACATCAGTTGATCCAGCCTCAAGGTTTCTTGGTGCTCATGAGGGGAACACAGAGATGGGGAAGGATGGAAAGTTCTCCAAAGGGGAAAGAGACACACTCTTAGTAAAATAGATTGAACATTTAGCTTTATCTTTGCACCTATCAAAAATATCACAAAATGCAGTGATGGACTTTAAAAAGGTATGAACTTACCAAGGAAAAGAGAAAGAGTGAAGACAATGTAGACTGGAGATGTCAAGGATATGTTGGAAGAGAGGAAGGGAGGCAGACAAAGAGAGAGAGGGATAGAGCCAATTCAACAGGATTGCAAAGTCCAGGTCCACTCTGCCTGAAAGAAAGCAATGGGAGAAAGGCAGGAAAGACTCCAGATCTGTTTTCCTTCCCCCTCCCCGCACACTGTGGGAGAGAGGCCCAACTGGGGAGTACAGGAAGGTTGATTGTGCATGAAGAAGTGAGACCTCAGATTTGCTCCTATCCTGAAAGACTCTGGATTCCAGGACAGTAGGCTCAACTGAGAGCAGGGGTGAGACCCCAGGGTGAACAAAGAGGGCAAACTGGAATGTGTGTGAATGCTGAGATCTCAGACTTCTCCCTCATCAGGTTGCTAGAAGCCTGACATTTAACTCAGAAGAAGGAAATTGAAGGATTCATCTCCAGAAAAACTGAGTGATCTCAGACACCATGGGAACATGGTCATATGGGTGAGGAGGTATGAATAAGCCATTATACTGCACAGTCACTCTATAGTGGAGGCCCACTAGTTAACAAGAAGGAGACAAAAACAACACACAGCTTCTTCACTTACAATTTACTTACTAGGCCTCACACTTAAATAAAGGGGAAAAAAAAAAAAACAACAACAGCAGCACAAGAATCACCAAATATTTGGGGGAAGTTTCCAAAGTGCAATATAGAGATCAAAACAAAGTATTTCAGAGAAAATAAGACCTCAGAAGAAAATAGGCAAGGAGGAGGCATAAAAAACTTGAATTTATTTAATTTATACAACAGATTAATAGAACATACAGAATCAATGATGCAAATAGAGGTGTTATAAGAAAAGGAACAGTGTCAGGAAACACTTCTAATATCTATTAGAACTTCTTAAAAATTAAAAAAAATCCTATGATAAGAGAAGTTAAAAGTTCAATAGAATACAAAGATAAATTTGAGAAAATCTATTAAGAAGCAGAAAATAACTAGAAGTCCTAGCAACAGCAATCAGACAACAAAAAGGAATAAAAGGTATTCAAATTGGCAAAGAAGAAGTCAAACTGTCTCCCCATGACATGACACTTTATATGAAAAACCCAAAAGACTCCACTTCCAAACTACTAGAACTCATGTAGCAATTCAGTAACGTGTCAGGATACAAAATCAATGTACAGAAATCTGTTGCTTTCTTATACACTAAAAATGAAAATACAGAAAGGGAAATTAGATAATTGATTCCATTTTTTATAGAACCAAGAACCATAATATACCTGGGAATAAACCTATCCAAAGAAGTAAAGGACCTGTACTCAAGGAGCTACAGAACACTCATGAAAGAAATTGAAGAAGACACAAAAGATGGAAGACCATTCCATGCTCATGGATCAGAAGATTAAACATTGTTAAAATGTCTATGCTACCTAGAGCAATCTAGGTAGTATAGACAAAATCAAAATTTCACTGGCATTTTTCAAAGTGCTGGAACAAACAGCCCTAAAATTTGTATGGAACCAGAAAAAACCCTGAATCACTAAGAAAATGCTGAAAAAGAAAAACAAAGCTGGGGGCATCACTGCCTGATTTCAAGCTTTACTACAAAGCTGTGATCACCAAGACAGCATGGTACAGGCACAAAAACAGACACATAGACCAGTGGAACAGAGAGCCCAGATATGGACTCTCAACTCTATAGTCAAATAATCTTTGACAAAGCAGGAAAAAAATATCCAGGGGAAAAAAGACAGTCTCTTCAATAAATGGTGCTGGGAAAATTGGACAGCTATATATAGAAGATTGAAACTTGACCATACTCTTACACCATACACAAAGATAAATTTGAAGTGGATACCTACCTCAACGTGAGGCAGGAATCCATCAAAGTCCTAGAGGAGAACAAAGGCAGTAACCTCTTTGACATCAGCCACAGCAACTTCTTTCAAGACATGTCCCCAAAGGCAAAGGGGAAAAAAACCCAAAGTTGAACTTTTGGGACTTCATCAAGATAAAAACTTCTGCAAAGGAAACAGCAAAGGAAAGTCAACAAAACAAAGATGCAACGTACAGAAGGGGAGAAGATATTCGGAAATGACACTACAGAAAATGGGCTGATATCCAAGATCTATAAATAACTCCTTAAACTCAACACACACAAAACAGATAATCATGTCAAAAAATGGGCAGAAGAAATGAACAGACACTTTTCCAAAAAAGACATACAAATGGTTAACGGGCACATGAAAAAATGTTAATCATTAGCCATCAGGGAAATTCAAATCAAAACCACATTGAGATATCACCTTACACCAATTAGAATAGCCAAAATCAACATGACAGGAAACAATAAATGTTGGAGAGGATGTGGAGAAAGGGGAAACCTCTTACACATTTTGTGGGAATGCAAGTTGGTGCATCCACTTTGGAAAACAGGATGGAGATTCCTTAAGAAATTGAAAATAGAGCTACCCTATGACCCTGCAATTGCACTACTGGGTATTTACCCCAAAGATACAGATGTAGTGAAAAGAAGGGCCATTTCTACCCCAATGTTCATAGCAGCAATGGCCACAATCACCAAACTGTGGAAAGAACCAAGATGCCCTTCAACAGATGAATGGATAAAGAAGATATGGTCCATGTACACAATAGAATATTATGCCTCCATCAGAAAGGATGAATACCCAGCTTTTGTATCAATGTGGATGGGACTGGAGGAGATTATGCTGAGTGAAATAAGTCAAGCAGAGAGAGTCAATTATCATATGGTTTCACTTACTTATGGAGCATAAGGAATAACACGGAGGACATTAGGAGAAAGAAAGGAAAAATGAATTGGGGGAAATCACAGGGTGAGATGAAGCATGAGAGACTGTGGACTTTGAGAAACAAACTGAGGGTTTTGGAGGGGATGAGGGTGTGGGGTTAGTTAAGCATGGTGGTGGGTATTAGGGAGGGCATGTATTGCATGGAGCACTGGGTGTGGTGCATAAACAATGAATCTTGGAACACTGAAAAAATAAAATAAATTTTTTTAAAAAGCAGAAAATATAATAAAACTAAAGCATTGATTCAGAAATTTTAGCTTATGGTACTTGGAGTTCCAAAAAGAGAGAAAAGGAAAGGAATTATTTTCTTTTTAACTGAAGAATATGTCCCAAAATTTACCTTTCTGATTTAAAGAGTCCACCAAGTATCAGCACAACAAATGAAACCAAAACACCAAGTTGTATTATCAATGTATTTCAGAATCACTGGAATAATGTTAAAAATTTCCAGAGACAAAAACAAACAAACAAACAAACAAACAAACAGGTGTAAGTATTTGAAAATGAATAGGAGCAATGTCTTTATAATTCTGAGGGGAATTGATTCCCATCTTAGAATTTGGTACTCAAACTATCAGTCAAGTCTAAGAGTGGAATAGAACTGTCTTAGACATTCAGTGTCTCAAAAGTATGCCTAGGGAAGCTATTTATGGATTCCAACAAAACCAGATAATTAACCAAGAAAGAGGAAAATGATCCAACAAAGGGAGGAATCCAAAGGAATTCTCCAGACAATGGTCCGAAGAAACTCTAGGACAAAGGTTTGAGCAGCAGGTCTAAAGTGAAGCCATGTCCCATAGGAGCAAAAGAAGAATGTGTACCAGCAGGTGGAGGTATCCAGAAAAAAAAAAAGGAAAGAAATTGATAGACTAGAAATGCATTTGAACATGTGGCAAATTTATGAAGAAAGCATTTCCATATTCAATGAAGAGTCTGACAGTAGCAAAAGATACATGGAAAATTAGACAGAAAAAGAAGCAATGATTAACCCTGGGAAAAATGAAAAGGTATACAAGGAAGGAAACAAACAGCACATTACAGAGCACATCAGTGAATAATATTTACATAATTACAATGCGAATGTAGTATTGATACAGCAAAATGAAAGGAAAAGGAGAGAGCTCATTATTCCTCATATTCAAAGGTGGGCACTTGGTGTTACAGACAACTAATGAATTGTTGAACACTACACCAAAACCTAATGATGTATTATATGTCAGCTAAATAGAACACAAAAAAATGTTTGGAACTGTTTTTCTTGGAGCAGGGGTAGATTTACCTAGAGTCCACATTCTCTGTCTCTTTTGCCTATGAACTAATGTGTGTGTGTGTGTGGGGGGGGAATCTCTCACCAGGGTGGGCAACTCATTCCGGCTCTATGAAAATGATTTTCCCTAACATCTGAAAATCTGGTTAAAAATCTAACCAATGACACCACCAGAATTCAAGTCGTAGAGGCACAATCAAGGTTGTCTGCACAACGTCCCTAATTGTTGAGGGAGTAGTGCAGTGGAAACACATATATTTGGGGTGCAGTGGTAAAAAAAAATATGGACTCTAGATTCTGCTTCTCTAAGAATAAACTACGTGACTCTTTTTCCTTTTGCTTCAGGCCCCCAAATGACTCAGCATTGAACTGGAAGAGCTCATTGAAAGAAAAATGAGCAACAAGGAGTGGAAATAAATAAAGGTTTTAGAAGGATTAAAAGGGAAATTATGGAAACTGAAGGTAATTCTTGCATCTCAAAGATAAAAACAAACAAACAAAAACCTTTGAGCAGCCAGGCCAAACAATGATTTAGCAAGAAAGAACTTCAGTCTTTTTTTTTTTTTTTCTTCAAGAATTTTTTTCTTTTTTTTTTTTTTTTTTAATTTTTATTTTTTATAAACATATATTTTTATCCCCAGGGGTACAGGTCTGTGAATCACCAGGTTTACACACTTCACAGCACACATTTTCTTTTATTTCTTATTATGTTCATTGGGCCAACACATAGTACATCATTAGTTTGTTTTTTTTTTTTTTTAAAGATTTTATTTATTTATTTGACAGACAGAGATCACAAGTAGGCAGAGAGGCAGGCAGAGAGAGAGAGAAAGGGAAGCAGGCTCCCTGTGGAGCAGAGAGCCTGATGCGGGGCTCGATCCCAGGACGCTGAGATCATGACCTGAGCTGAAGGCAGCGGCTTAACCCACTGAGCCACCCAGGTGCCCCCATCATTAGTTTTTGATGTAGTGTTCAGTGATTCATTAGTTGAGTATAATACCCAACTCTACAACACGTGCCCTCCTTAATACCCATCACCCAGTTACCCCATCCCTCCACCCCCCACTTCTCTGCAACCCTCAGTTTGTTTCCCAGAGTCCAGAGTCTCTCATGGTTTGTCTCCCTCTCTCTAATTTTCTCCCTTTCAGTTTTCCCTCCTTTCTCCTGTAGTCCTCCACTCTATTCTTTATATTCCACATATGAGTGAAACGGTATGATAATTGTCTTTCTCTGCTTATTTCATTTAGCATAATCCCCTTAACTTCCATCCATGTCTATCCAAATGGTGGGTATTCATCCTTTCTGATGGCTAAGTAATATTCCATTGTACTTATGAACCACATCATTTTTTTCCATTCATCTGTTGAAGGACATCTTGGCTCCTTCCACAGTTTGGCTATTGTGGACATTGTTGCTATGAACATTGGGGTGCAGGTGCCTCTTCTTTTCACTACATTTGTATCTTTGGGCTAAATACCTAGTAGTGCAATTGCTGGGTCATAGGGTATCTCCATTTTAATGTCTTGAAGAATCTCCATACTGTTTTCCAGAGTAGCTGTGGCAGCTTGCGTTTCCACCAATAGTATAAGAAGATTCCCTTTTCTCCATATCCTCACCAACATTTGTTGTTTCCTGTCTTGCTAATTTTTGCCATTCTAACTGCTGCAAGGTGGTATCCCAATGTGGTTTTGATTTGTATTTCCCTAATAGCTAGTGATGTTGAACATTTTTTCATGTGTCTGTTAGCCATTTGTATGTCTTCTTTGGAGAAGAACTTCAGTCTTTTAATAGGTGTATGTCTTGTGCAGATTTTTTTAATGTTAATAAACTTTTTCACCTTTTAAATGGATTTTACTTTTTAGAGCAGGTTTATGTTCACAGCCAAGTTGAGCAGAAAGTTCAACTCACAGTTCCCTTATTTCCCTGACCTTTCTCATTTTTTTAATTTTACATTTCTTCTATGATATCTGCTTATTTATCATCTGAGTATCTTTTCTAGTGAAGTGTCTATTCAGACTTATGCTCAGTTTTCATTGCATTGTTTGACTTCTTATTATTGAGTGTTGAGATTTTTTTATATAGTTTGAGTACAAGTCCCTTGTGAAATAGTTGATTTGCCAATATAATTTTTCTAAATCTATTGCTTTTTTTTCATTTTCTTAATAAGTTCTTCAAAGATAAAAGTGCTTAATTTTGATGGCATTCAATTTAAACAATTCTATCTTTTGTCTTTGTACATTTGGAGTCACATCTAAGAACTTTGTCTAACCCAAGATCACAAAGATTTTTTCCTGTTATCTCTTAGATAGTTTATAGTTTTAGGTTTTACATTAGGTCTATGGTCCATTTTGAGTTAGATTTTGTATTCAGTGAGGTATGAATAAAAATTTTTTTTAGATTTTATTTATTCACTTGAGAGAGAAAGAGATAGAGGGAGAACACAGTGGGGGAGAGGGAGAGGGGAGTGGGGAGAGGTAAGCAGTCTCCCCACTGAGCAAGGAGCCCGATGTGGGACTTGATCCCAGGACCTTGAGATCATGACCTGAGCTGAAGGCAGATGCTTGAATGACTGAGCCAACCAGGCCCTTTCATTTTTCTTTTAATATATGGATATCTAATTATTCCAACAATATCTGCTGAAAAGAGCCTCTTTTCTTCACTGAATCACCTTTTGTGAAAATCAGTTGGAAAAAAATATATATATGTCTATTTTTTGGCTCTATTTTGTTCCATTGATCTATTCCTCAATCTTGGCATCAATGAAATACTGTCTTGATTACTGTATCTTTCTTAGAAGTGTTGATGTTAGGTAATGTCAGTCCTCCAACTTTGATCTTTTTTCAAAGGTTTTTCGCTATTTTAAGCCCTTGGTATTCTATATGAATTTAGAATCAGCTTGTAAATTCCTACAAAAAAGTCTACTAGAGTTTTGATATGTATTATATAAAGCATGTAGATCAGTCTGAGGGAGTACTGTCCTCTTATCAATATTGCATTACCTTATCCGTGAACTAGGAGTATGTCTCTATTTATTCAGGTCTTCTTTAATTTCTCTCAGCAATGTATTCTAGTTTTTATCTTACAGCCTTGAAACTCTAAATAGTATTATTTACCATTATTATCATTTTAATTTCTGATTGTTCATTGCTAATATATAAAATAGAGTTGTATTTTGTATTTACCTTGTATCCTCAGACCTTGTTAAGCTCAATAGTTATGGTAGTTTTGTTTGTTTGTTTTTACAGATTCCATAGGATTTTCTGCATAGAAAAATCATGTTGTCTGTGAATAAAAGCAGGTTGTCTTCTTCCTTTCCAATCTGTATGCCTTTATTTCTTTTCTCTTGCTTTATTGCACTGACTGGGACTTCCTGTGTGATACTGAATAGAAGTAGTGAAGTGGATAACTTTGCCTTGTTCCTGATGTTATGGGAAAAGCGTTCAGTCTCAAGGTTTTGTGGAACTTCTCTTCCACTTCTAGTTCATGGTGAGATGGAGAGCTTTAAAAAAAAAATCATGACAGGGAGTTAGGTTTACAAACCAGGACACTTAAAAAAGTGAAAGTGGGCACTTTCACTTATGTTTATAATTATGTTTATAATTATAATTTATATTTATAATTATGTTCATGTCAACAGATCTAAATCAAGGGATATTGGCATCCTATATATTCCTTCTTTCACAGTAAAAAACATTTTAAGTTAATTTTGTAACTTTGGACAGGAAAGTGAAAGGAAAGGTACTAGTTCCCCTAAAAACAATGTCAAATAGTATCATTTAAGATCAGTTACACAGGGTGAATCTGTGCATGAGGGATCATAGCTATATCATAGAATAATAGCTTCTGCTATTATTATTCCACTAATAATATTTATATTATAAATACATGTTATGTTACATTATATTTAATATATTATATTTAATATATTATAATATTATTCCTACTACCATCTGTCTTCCTCTCTTTGCCATCAACACCATGTATCATTGCAGAGCTTCCCTTCTTTAAAGACCCATAGGATCAGAGAAGGGTTTTGGGATTCTTGTAGCTCAGCTGAGCCCAAACTGAAATTTTCAAATAATCCTGACCAAAGGCCTGAGCAGAACAAAAAGTAAATAAACACATGCTAACATAATATTGGGTGTGTTATGGGCATAGCTCACTTTATTCAGCCCAAGACCCAGTGGTTCTCTTGAGAGCTGACATTGAGTGTGAGGAGTTTCTTCTGAAAAAAGGAGGTGGGTATGCCTTCATCCATCTCTGACAGTATAGTGGACTAAATATTCTAAGCAGCTCCACTTTTGAAAATATAATATAATAGCAAATGTAATATATAAATATATATAATATAACAGCATATATTAATGTATGTTATTATATAAAATAATATATAAATATAAATGTAATATATAAATATAAAATATAATAGCAAAATATAATAGCAAGGCTCACTACTGAAAAATACCTTAAATCAGTCATGAGTTCGGTAAAGCCAAAAATGAAGAAAAATTAGGATTCCTTGGAAATCAGCCGGTACTGGCTTTGCCTTCAGGATGTTGCAAAACCATGGAGGCCTTGAGGTTAAGATCTAGCCCTTTGAGGGGTGTTTGTAAGAGGGAACAAAGCTCAGGGTCTCCAAGGTGAAGAGTCTAAAAGGAAGCATCAGCATAAAGCTGGGAACCTAAGCATGGAATAAAGCATAGACTCTCTGAATTGAGGAGGTAAGCCGAGAAGCTTTTCTGTCTTGAACTTGGCAGTGGATGGAGGAAAATTTATGACTGGAAGTCAGCCATTGAATGGATTTGCCACCTCAAGTCACACACAAAAATACTCAACCATAAAATTTAATTTAAGGTGATCCCAGATTTGTAGAGCCTCCAGAAAAACTAGAAGAAATAAGCTCAAATACTTTCTCAAGTTAGTCAACCTTAATCAAAGCTTCTGGAAATACCATAGATAAAATTTAACGAAATTGGTTAGTTTACTATGAGAAGAATTCAAAACTCACATGAAATATATAACATGACTGAGAGTCAAGAGAAAAGGCAGAAAACAAAATCAGACCACCAAGACTTCAGATGAGACACAGAATGCAAAGTAAGTTTAAAAGGCTTCAATAAATTAACAAGGTCTTACAAATGTGAACAATTAGTAAGAGACTATGAAAATTACCAAGAAGTTATGATGGCTGAACAGATATGCAAACCATCAATACTTCTAGGGAGTAACTGGGTGGCTCAGTTGGGTAAACATCAGACTCTTAGTTTTGGCTCAGGTCATACTCTCATGGGTATGATCATGAGATCAAGCCCTGTGATGTGCTCTGTGCTCAGAGGGAAGTCTCCTTGAAGATTCTTTCTCTCTGCCCCTTCCCTCACTTGCAATCACTCTCTCTTTCTCTAAAATAAATAAATATATCTTTTAAAAATTAAAAAAAATTCTAGAAATAAATTATATAATAACTGAAGTTAAAAACTCAATGAGAAAGATACACCAACAAATGTTGAAGAGGATGTGGAGAAAGTGGAATGTTCTTATACTCTTGGTGGGAATGAATGTTGGTGCAGCCACTTTGGAAAACAGTATGGAGATTTCTCAAAAATTAAAAATAGAGCTACCCTATGACCCAGCAATTGCACTACTGGCTATTTACCCCAATGATACAGATGTAGAAAAGACAGGTCATATGTACCCCAATGTTCATAGCAGAAATGTCCACAATAGCCAAACTGTAGAAAGAGCTAAGATGGCCTTCAACAGACAAATGGATAAAGATGTTGTCCACATACGCAATGAAATGTTGCTCAGCCATTAGAAAGGATGAATACCCAACTTTTGCATCGATATGGATGGCACTGGAGGAGATTATGTTGAGTGAAATAAGTCAAGCAGAGAAAGTCAATTATCATATGGTCTCACTTACTTGTGGAACATAAGGAATAACATGGAGAACATTAGAAGAAGGAAAGGAAAAGTGAAGGGGGGAGGTGGAGATGAACCATGAGAAAGTGTGGACTCTGAGAAACAAACTGGGAGTATTAGAAGGGAAAAGGGTGGGGGAATGAGTGAGACTGGTGGTGGGTATTAAGGAGAGCACATATTGCATGGAGCACTGGGTGTTATACATAAACAATGAATCTTGAAACACTACATCAAAAAGGAATACTGTTATGCTGAAAAATTAAAAAATAAATAAATATTGGCATAAAAGAAAAAAAAACTAATGATGTATTGTATGGTGACTAACATAACAAAATAAAATTTTTTTAAAAGATGAAAAGAAATAAAAAGATATAAAAGGGACACCTGGGTGACTCTCCTGGTTGAGTGTCTGCCTTCAGCTCAGATCATTACCCTGCAGTCCCAGGATCAAACCCCACACCTGGCTCCCTACTCAGCAAGGAGTCTCCTTCCCTTTCTCCCTCTGCCATTCCTCTCCACCACTTGTGCTCTCTCCAACATATAAATAAATAAAATATTTCAAAAAAACATTAAAAACAGGGTACCACAAGAACTAAGTAAGGAAGTGAAGTGTAGATCTAAAGAAATTATCCATGATCCAACCCCAAAATATAAAGAAAAAAATTGAGAGGGATGAAGAGATACAGAAGAAAGGGTAGGAAAATCTAACATACCTAGATTCCAGAGAGAATAACAGAGGAAATGGAAACAAGGCAACATTTGAAGAGATAAAGCTTGAGAATATTCTAGAATCATTTGAAGTTGGTAAGCCTCAGATCTAGGAAAAAATTACACCTAAAAAGGGAATAAATAAAGTGAAATCTGTATGTAGACATATCACCAGGAAATTTAAAAGCAACAGAGAGAAAAGATTGGCCACTTACAAAGAATCAGCAAATAAAGTAGCTCAGAAGATGAGCAAACAAACAGATTAACTATTAAGTTTGTTAGGTCTCTCTGCCCAGGCCTTCTTTGAGCATAGGAGCATCTCAATTTATGCCCAGGACAAGCCCAGGACAAATGCTAATATCCATTGTCTCTAAAAGATAAATCTATACCCATGTCCTTCGCCTGGGTGGAGTATTCTAGACTGAGGGCCAGCCTTCCTACAGAAGCAAATGTCTTGATAGAATAGCACCCCTTTATCAGCTGCCTATAGGCCCCATTCACTCTCAGTGGTTCCTGGCATCACATCCCAAATAAATGGTTTCCTCTTATATACTCAGGGCCTGCTTCTGGAGAAACCCAAGGAGAGCAGTGTATAATATAGTGATATCTTATGCCCTTTGTGTTCTAACCAGGTCCAGTGGAGGCCCATCTTCACAAGGAAGCCCTCCCTCCACCCTAACCATATATGGTCATGGCATAGCCATGAAATGAGCTCTAGGGGTATAGGAGCTGGGTCTGTATGGATCCAGCCCTTTCTCTTACATGGTGACTCCAGGAAGAGGTGCATTCCTGGTGATTTCTTCTAAGAAAAACTGTCATGTATGGTAAGAGCACGACCAAGGACATCATGTATCTGTTCAGCCACCAGGACTCTGAGTATTTTGGAAAGGAATCTGCCACTTCTTTCAGTGGATTACATACTAGGGTTCAGTGAAATGATGTTCATGAACACACCACAGACTTCCCAGAGGTATATTTTATTCATTCATGAGCCACCGAGGAAGAAAAAAGTCACTTGACTTAAAATATAAACAGATGATAATGATCATGGTAATGATTACAATTATTTTGTAGGTAAAAATAAGCAGTAATTAAAAACATTGTAACAAGGCATTTCTAGCTGGCTAAGCAGGAAGAACATGTGACTCTTGATCTTGGGGTTTGTGGGTTGAATCCCCACATTGGATGCAAAGATTATTTTAAAATATGTGTTTTTAAAAAAAGCATAAGTAACAATAACATGGAAGGAAGCAGGAAAGCACTGGAAGGAAGTTAATGTATGGGAAGGCTCTCTTTCTGTGAGAAAGAAAGAAAAGTAGGGTGATTAGATATTCCTAAAAATAATATATATAATGTTAAACATAATGTTTAAAATTTTAAAGGTAACTAGTAAAATAAGAAAATGTAGAGGTAGGGGAAGATCCAGTTTCTATGTAGTTTAAAAGTTACACAATTTTACAAAATAAAATCACCAAAACAAAAGTGAGTATTTAAGTGGGGGCCTATCCAAACAAGGCATTCTAAAGCTTAAACTTCATTAGCTTTAGAATGAATCCATCTCTGTTAGGAAAAATTGATAACAGGGAAAAAAAATTCAACTTGACAACAGAAAAGAAACAGAAATAAAAGACATTGAGAGTAACAAACACAATATGGTAGACATATTCTTAAAAATATAGTAGTCACAGTGTTAAATTTATTTATCAAAAATGTCTGCCAGATTTTTATATACATAAAATAAATATATGTATGTTTGTGAGTGTGTATAAGTGCATGTATGTGTATGTGTGTGTGTATGGTTTTAATATTAGCTACATTGATATATAAGAACCTAGGGGGAAAAAGTCACAAAATCATTCATAATATTACTATCCAAATATAATCATTATAACATTTCAGTATTCAAGTAACTTTGATTAATATATTTATTATATAGAATTAAAAACAGATTGTATGTGCTTTATCTAGACTTTTTTTTTTTTTGCTCAGCAGTTCTTGGTGGGTTTGTTTTTATACCCAGTGCTCATCACAACACGTGCCCTCTTTAATACCCATCATCCAATTACCTTATCCCTCCGCTGCCCCCCTCCTTTCTGTAACCCTCAGTTTGTTTCCCAGAGTCCAGAGTCTCTCATGGTTTGCCACCCTCTCTGATATCTTCCCATTCAGATTTCCCTCCCTTCTCCTATGCTCCTCCATTCTATTCCTTATATGCCACATGTGAGTGAAACCATATGATAATTGCTTTCTCTGCTTGACTTATTTCATTTAGCATAATCCCCTCCAGTTCCATCCATGTTGATGCAAATGATAGGTGCTCAACTTTTCTGATGGCTGAGTAACATTCCATTGTACTTATGAACCACATCTTTTTTATCCATTCATCTGTTGAAGGGCATGTTGGCTCCTTCCACAGTTTGGCTATTGTGGACATTGCTGCTATGAACAATGGGGTGCAAATGCCCCATCTGTATCTTTGGGGTAAATACCTAGTAATGCAATTACTGGGTCATAGGGTTGCTCTATTTTTTTTTTTATTATTATTTGTGAAAATGCCTTTTTTTTGCTTTTTTTTTTTAAATTTCTTTTCAGCGTAACAGTATTCATTGTTTTTGCACCACACCCAGTGCTCCATGCAATATGTGCCCTCCTTAATACCCACCACCTACCTGGCTCTCCCAACCTCCCACCCCTGCCCCTTCAAAACCCTCAGGTTGTTTTTCAGAGTCCATAGTCTCTCATGGTTCACCTCCCCTTCCAATTTCCCTCAATTCCCTTCTCCTCTCCATCTCCCCTTGTCCTCCATGCTATTTTTTTATGCTCCACAAAAAAGTGAAACCATATGATAATTGACTCTCTCTGCTTGCCTTATTTCACTCAGCATAATCTCTTCCAGGCCCGTCCATTTGCTACAAAAGTTGGGTATTCATCCTTTCTGATGGAGGCATAATACTCCATAGTGTATATGGACTACATCTTCCTTATCTATTCGTTCATTGAAGGGCATCTTGGTTCTTTCCACAGTTTGGCGACTGTGGCCATTGCTGTTATAAACATTGGGATACAGATGGCCCTTCTTTTCACTACATCTGTATCTTTGGGGTAAATACCCAGTAGTGCAATTGCAGGGTCATATGGAAGCTCTATTTTTAATTTCTTGAGGGTAGCTCCATATTTAATGTCTTGAGGAATCTCCATACTGTTTTTCAAAGTGGCTGTACCAGCTTGCATTCCCACCAATAGTGTAAGAAGGTTCCCTTTTCTCCATATCCTCACCAACATTTGCTGTTTCCTGTCTTTTTAATTTTTGCCATTCTAACTGCTGCAAGGTGGTATCTTAATGTGGTTTTGATTCTTATTTCCCTGATGGCTAGTGATGTTGCACAGTTTTTCATGTGTTTGTTAGCCATTTGTATGTCTTCTTTGGAGAAGTGTCTATTCATATCTTCTGCCCATTTCTTGAGTGGATTATTTTCTTTGGGAGGGGGTGTTTGGTTTGATGAATCCTTTATCTGATTTTCAAATATCTTCTCACATTCTGGAGGCTGCTTTTAGTTTTGTTGATCATTTCTTTTACTGTACAGAAGCTTTTTATCTTGATGAAGTCCAATGGTTCATTTTTGGTTTTGTTTTTCTTGTCTTTGGAGATGTGTCTAGCAAGAAGTTGCTGTGGCCAAGGTCAAAGAGGTTGCTGCTTGTATTCTCCTCTAGGAGTTTGGTGGAGTCTTTTCTCACAGTTAGGTCTTTCATCCATTTTGAGTTTATTTTTGTGTAGGATGTAAAAAAGCCATCCAATTCAATTCTCCTGTATGTGGCGGTCCAATTTTCTCAGCACCATTTGTTGAAGAGACTGTCCTTTTTCCATTGGATATTCTTTCTTGATTTGTCAAAGATTACTTGGCCATAGAGTTGAGGTTCGATCTCTAGGTTCTCTATTCTCTTCCATTGATCTCTGTGTCTGTTTTTGTGCCAGCACCATGCTGTCTTGTAATGTAGCTTGAAGACATTGTGATGCTCTCAGCTTTGGTTTTCTTTTTCAACATTCCCATGGCTATCCAGGGTCTTTTGTGGTCCTATGCAAATTTTAGGATTGTTTTTTCCAACTCTGTGAAAAATGTCAGTGGTATTTTGATAGGGATTGCATTGGAAGTTGAGATCGCTCTGGGTAACATATATATTTTAACAACGTTTTAACTATGTTTGGTCTTCCAATCAATGAGCATGGAATGTTTTTCCATCTCTTTGTGTCAACCTCCATTTCTTTCATAAGTGTTCTGTAGTTTATAGAATATAGATCCTTTACTTTTTTGGTTAGGTTTGTTCTTAGGTATCTTATCATTTTTGGTGCTATTGTAAATGGAATTGATTCCTCAATTTTCTTTCTTCTGTTACATTTTTAGTGTATAGAAATGCAACTGATTTCTGTGCACTGATTTTGTATCCTGCCATGTTGCTGAATTGCTGTATGAGTTCTAGTAACATGGAGGTGGCATCTCTTGGGTTTTCCACATACAGTATCATGTCATCTGTGAAGAAGGGAGAGTTTGACTTCTTTGCCAATCTGAGTACCTTTTATTTCTTTTTGTTTTCTGATTGCTGAGGCTATGACTTTTAGTACTGTGTTGAACAATAATAGAATGGGCATCCCTGTCAAGTTCCTGACCTTAAGGGAAAAGTTCTCAGTTTTTCCCTACTGAGACTAATATTTGCTGTGGGCTTTGCACGTACGGCTTTTATATTATTTAGGTATGTTCTCTCTATCACTGAACTTTAAGGAGTTTAATCAGGAAAGGATGTTTTATTTTGTCAAATGCTTTTTCTTCATCAAGTGAGAGGATCATATGGCCCTTGTCTTTTCTTTTATTAATGTCCTCTATCACACTGATTGATTTTTGAATGTTGACCCACCCTTGCATCCCACGAATAAATCCCACATGGTCATGGTGAATAATATTTTTAATATACTGTTAGATTCTATTAGTTAGGATCTTGCTGAGTATTTTGGCATCCATGTTCATCAGGGATATTGGTCTGTAATTCTCCTGTTTGTTGGTGTCTTTGTCTGGTTTTGGAATTAGGGTAATCCTGGCCTTATAGAAAGAATTTGGAAGTTTTCCTTCCATTTGTACTTTTTGAAATTGGTTCAGTAGAATAGGTATGATTTTTCTTTAAATGTTTAATAGAATTCCCCTGGGAAGCCATCTGGTCCTGGACTTTTGTTCTTTTGGGAGGTTTTTGATTACTGCTTGAATTTCCTTACTGGTTATTGTTCTGTTCAGATTGTTTTTTTCTTCCTGTTTCAGTCTTGGTAGTTTATTAGTTTCCAGGGATGCATCTCTTTCTTCCAGATTGCTTAATTTGTTAGCATATTGTTGCTGGTAGTAATTTCTAATAATTGTTTCTATTTCTTTGGTATTAGCCATGATCTCTCCTCTCTCATTCATGATTTAGTAAATTGGGCTCTTTCTTTTTTCTTTTGGATAAGTCTGGCCAGATGTTTATCAATCTTCTTAATTTTTGCAAAGAACCAGCTTCTAGTTTTGTTGACTTAGACTGCTTTTTATTTAGAAATGTTTTGTGAATATTTTTCCAGCATATTTTCAATGTCTATTTATTTCCTCATTAAGGAAATGATTCAAGAATCAGAAGGTTCCCAACAATTTATTCCTGGGTTGCAAGAGTGGTTCAACATCCACAAATCAATCAGTGTGATACACATTGGTAAAAGAAAGAAAGGACAAGAATGAACAACAATCTGAAAAAGAATTAAATAAACTAATTATATCTGTAATATTGCAAAACATAATAAATTTAACCAAGGAGGTGAAAGATCTGTACATTGAAAACTCTAAAATATTGATGAAAAAAATTGAGGATGGAAATAAATGGGAAATTATCTCATGTTTGTGGGAGAAGAATTAATATTGTTCAGATGTGCATACTACTCAAAGTCATCTATAGATTTAATGCAATCTCTATCAAAACTCTAATGGCATTTTTCAACAGAAACAAAAATAACAATCTTAAAATTCCAAAGAACCACAAAAGACCCCAAACCCTGAGAAAGAAAGAACACAGCTGAAAGCATCATATCCCCTGATTTCAAATTATATTCCAAAGCTATGATAATCAAAATAGCATGGTACTGGCATAAAAACAGGCACATAGATGAGTGGAACAGAACTAAGAGGCCAGAAGTAAACCCATGCATTTACAGACAGCTACTATACTCAGTGGGGAAATGAATAATCTCCCCAATAAATGTTGTTAGGAAAACTGTATATTCATATGCAGAAAAAAGACACTGGAGCTCTATCTCAAATGACTCATAAAAATTAACTCAAAATGGATTAAAGACTTAAATACAAGACCTGAGGGCACCTGGGTGGCTCAATTAGTTGAGCATTGGACTCTTGATCTCAGCTCAGGTCTTGATCTCAGGGTCATGAGTTCAAGCCCCAGGCTGGGCTCCACATTGGGTGTGAAGCCTAGTTTAAAAAAATATATATATAGAGAGAGACCTGACATTATAAGACTTATAGAAGAAAACACAGGGGGAAAAACTTGACATTGGTCTTGGCAATGAGTTTTAAAATATGACATTAAAAGCACAAGGAACAATAGCAAAAATAAAAAAGTACAACTACATCAAACTAAAAATCTTGTGCAATGCCCAGCAAAAGAAATAATTAACAAAATGTAGGCCACCTATGGAATGAGAAAAAATATTTAGTAACCCTCTATGTGATAAGAGGCTAATAATATCCAAAGTATATAAAGAATTCATATAACTCAGTAACAACAACAGCAAAAACAATTGATTAAAAAATTAGCAGAGCCTCCATGTTGCTCTGCTAATTTTTTAATCAATTGTTTTTGCTGTTGTTGTTACTGAGTTATATGAATTCTTTATATACTTTGGATATTATTAGCCTAAAAATATATGTTTATAAAAAATAAAAAGTTAAAAAAAAATTAGCAGAGGAACTGAATGGATATTTTCTTTAAGATTTTTATTTATTTATTTAACAGACAGAGAACACAAGTAGGCAGAGAAGCAGGCAGAGAGAGAGGAGGAAGCAGGCTCCCTGCTGAGCAGAGAGCCCAATGCCAGGCTCTATCCCAGGACCTGGGATCATGACCTGAGCCAAAGGCAGAGGCTTTAACCCACTGAGACACCCAGGCACCCCCTGAAAAGATATTTTCCAAAGAAGACATCCAAGTGACCAAAAGACATGAAACATATCTTCAAGTGTATTCAACATCACTAATTATCAGGAAAATGCACATCAAAACCACAAGATATCACCTTACACTTGTTAGTTAGACTAAAAAGTCTAACTTGTTATTGTTATTATCAAATGCACAAATACACAGCAAGAGGAGAGGCTGTGGGGAAAATGCAATCCTTGTATACTATTGGTGAGAATGTAAATTATTGTACCCACTACATAAAACAGTATGGACATTCCTCAAAAAATTAAAAAATAGAATTTTATATGATCCAGCAAATTCACCTCTGGGATACATCCAATGGCAATGAAACCACTATCTCAAAAATATATCTGCATCCCCATGCTCTTTCCAGCATTATTCATAATAGTCAAGACATAGAAATGACCTTAGTGTTCATCAATGGATGAATGGATAAGACACACACACACACACACACACACACACACACATACACACACAGAGTAGAATATTATTCAGTCATAAAAATAAGTAAATTCTGCCTTTTATGGCAACATGGGTGATCTTGAGGGCTAAGTGACATATGTAAGACAAAGACAAATAATGTATTATTTCAGCTCTATGTAAAATCTTAAAAAGCTGAATTCATAGGAGAAAGTGGAAGGGTAGTTGCAGGTGATGGAGGGTGGGGGAAATGGGGAGATGTTGGTCAAAGGACACAAACTTCCAGCTATAAGATGAATAACTTTGGGGATCTAATGTACAGTATAGTGACAATAACTGACACTATAGTATTATATACTTGAAAGTTTTTCAGAAAGTGGTCCAGTTTCATTCTTCTGCGTGTGACTGTCCAATTTTCCCAACACCATTTGTTGAAAAGATTCTTTTTTTCCATTGGATATTCTTTCCTGCTCTGTTCAAGAGTCATTGACTATAGAGTTGAGGGTTTATTTCTGGGTTCTCTATTATTTTCCATTGACTTATGTGTCTGCTTTTGTTCCAGTACCATACCGTCTTGATGACTACAATTTTGTAATATAGTGTAAAGTCTGACATTGTGATGTCAACAGGTTTCTTATACCATACACAAAATTAAACTCAAAATAGATGAAAGGAATCCACCAAAATCCTAGAGGAGAATTTCGGCAGCAACCTCTTTGATCTCAACATACAACTTCTTACTAGACATGTCTCCAGAGGCAAGGGAAACAAAAGTAAAAATGAACTATTGAGACTTCTTCAAGATAAAAAAGCTTCTGCAGAGAGAAGGAAACAATCAGCAACACTAAAAGGCAAGCTATGCAATGAGGGAGGATATTTGTAAATGACTTATCAGATAAAGGGCCAGTATCCAAAATCTATAAAGAACTTATCAAACTCAACACCCCCAAAAACCCAAAATCCAGTCAATAAATGGGCAGAAAACATGAACAGATAGTTCTCCAAGGAAGATATACAAATGGCCAACAGACATGAAAAAGTGCCCCACATCACTCAGCATCAGGGAAATACAAATAAAAACCACAATGAGATACCACCTCATTACAAATACAAATACAAATCAAAACAGTGAGATACCACCAGTCAGAATGGCTAAAATGATCAACTCAGGAAACAACAGATGTTGACAAGCATGCAGAGAAAGGGGAATACTCTTACACTGTTGGTGGGAGAGCAAGCTGGTGCAGACACTGGAAAACAGTCTGGAGGTTCCTCAAAAAGTTAAAAATAGAGTTACCCTTTGAGATAGCAACTGCACTACTAGGTCTTTATCCTAAGGATACAAACATAATGGTTCTAAGGGGCATGAACACCCCAATGTTTATAGCAGCAATGTCCACAATAGCCAAACTATGGAAAGAGCCCAGATGTCCATCAACTCAAGAATGGATCAAGAAGAAATGTGGAATATTACTCAGACATCAAAAATAAGGAAATCTTGCCATTTGCAATGAGGTGGATGGAACTAGAGGGTAAGGCTAAGTGAAATAAGTCAGTTAAAGAAAAATAAATACCATATGATTTCACTCATATGTGAAATTTAAGAAACAAAACTGATGAACATAGAGGGAGGGAAGAAAAAATAAAATAAGATAAAGACAGAGAGGGAAGTAAACCATAAGAGATTTGTAACTCTAGGGAACAAAATGAGTGTTGCTGGAGGGGAGGTAGGTGGGGGGATGAGGTAATTAGATAGTGGGCATTAAGGAGAGCACTTGATGTAATGAGCACTGGGTATTATACACACCTGACGAATCACTGAATTTTACCCCTGAAACTAATACTACACTGTATGCTAACTAACTTGAATATAATAAAATTTTGAAAGAAAAAAAAGTTGCTGAGAAAGTAAACCTTAAATGTTACTACTATACCCTATGTTGTGGGGAGATGTTTTGCCATATATACATGTTTCAAATAATCAGATGGTACACTCTAAGCTTTCATATGGGTATGTCAATAATATCTCATTACAGTCAGGAAAAAATATAATACAACTTAAAAATCTGTAAAGGACTTAAATAGACATTTCTCCAAAGAATATATACAAATGGTTGATAATTACATGAAAAATTCCTTAATATTACTAATCACCAGGGAAATGCAAATCAAAACCACGATGAGATATCACTTCATACTCATTAGAATGACTATTGTTAAAAAACAATAAAAACACAGAAAATAACAAATAATTAATTGGTAAGGATGTAGAGAAGTTAGAGTCCTTTGTCAGTGCTCGTGGGAATATAAAGTGGTGTATAAAAAGGTACAATGTAGAAAAAAGTACAATGGCTCCTCAAAAAATTAAACATAGAATTACCATTATGACCCAACAATTCTACTTCCAGGTAAATACTCAAAAGTTATGAAAGCTGAAACTTGAACAGATATTTGTATACCAACATTCACAATATTCACAATAGACAAAAGGTGGAAACAACTCAAATGTCTATCAAGGGAAGAATGGATAAAAAATATATAGACATACAGTATAATATTATTCAGCCTTAAAAAAGAATGGAATTTTCATTCATAACTACAGTATAGGTGAACCTTGAAAGCTTTATGCTAAGTGAAATAAACTAGACACAAAAGGACAAATATTGTATGATTCCATCTATATGAATTACCTACAACAGTCAACTTCATAGAGAAAGAAAGTAGAATACAGGCTACCAGCACCTAGGGGGAGAGATAAATGAGGAGTTTTTGCTTAAATGGTAGAGTTTTTGTTGGGGGTCATAAAAATATCTTGGAAAGAGACATGATGGTGTATAACTATGTGAATGGACTTAATGACACTGAATTATACACTTAAAATATATTGAAATGAGGGGCGCCTGGGTGGCTCAGTGGGTTAAGCTGCTGCCTTCGGCTCAGGTCTTGATCTCAGGGTCCTGGGATCGAGTCCCACATCGGGCTCTTTGCTCAGCAGGGAGCCTGCTTCCCTCTCTCTCTCTCTCTCTGCCTACCTCTCTGCCTACTTGTGATCTCTCTCTGTCAAATAAATAAATAAAATCTTTAAAAAATATATTTAAATGAAAAATTCAATGTTACATATATTTTACCAGAACTTTTAAAAAGAAAAAGAAACAAACTGTTACAGCTTTTTTTTTTTAAGATGGAAGTTTTAAAATATAGGTAATTTTGTGCTCACTTCTGCAGGACATATATTAAAACTGGAACAATACAGAGAAGATTAACATTGTCCCTATGCAAGTATGACATGCAAATTCATGAAGTGTTCCATATTTTTAAAACAATTTTTAAAAAATAAAACAAAATACAGTTACCTTTGAAAGAACAAGAAACCACCCAGTCATTGCAGTAGGCCACATCATGTGAATGTATCCCTAATGCTCGTTTGTTTGAGATTGTGGAGGACATCTTTCTGCAGGGGAACTAGCCTAAGTACTAGGGTGCCTCTTGCCACATCCATCCTTGGAGCCATCATCCTTCTTCTCTACTCCAAATTTTGGCTCTTGAAACCACCTACTCTACCTTTCCAAATTGTGGCTCTTGAAGTCTTTCTTCTCCACGTTGACAGTGCCAGCCCTCTCATGCTTCCTTGTGGGCATAGGAGCCCACCACCTCACCTCGCAATCCTCTCTGAGGATCTATTGAGGCTATTATGCTATTGATCTATTATGCTATTGATCTATTAGGCTGCAAACCTGGATTTTTGCACCCAAACTGAAGCACTTGACAGGCTACTGCCATATTTGTGCTCACAGTCAGGTAAAATCCTTTGAATTTGTCAGAAAGCAAAGGTTATGGCCAGATGGTCCGAGACCCATAGTTCAATCAATAACCAGGGAACAAGGGCAAAGAACCCTATTTTTCCATTCCAGGAAAGAAAAGTGTTAGAGCCACAGCCCCAAAATGTGGTGAGTCCTGATGAGAAAACTACATGTGTTATAAAAATAACATAATGCAAGTTTACAATAGAACACTATTAAAAATCACTCAGTAATGTCTGAACTAGAACATCCTGGTATGAAAGATCTTTCCAGGGGTCCTCGGAGAAGACCTGATCCAATGTCTTTGGGGAAGAAAAAATATTATGTATTATAAATCGTCCATATAGTTTGTTTTGTTTCTTAAAAATAAGGATATTTTAAAACTCTCTGAGGGAGGAAAGTAGATGGCTTAGAATAGCTCTCAATGGCCAAAGGGTGACAAATTGGAAAGGAAAAGAACAATTATCACTCATTGGAAGAAGTTAAGCCCGTAATTATTCCTCAAAAGGGGAAAAGTTTAAGAAAAATATAAAGTCCTTGTAATGAAAAAGAGGGAAGACCATAATAAAAGAAACAAATGTTTATTAACTTTAACTAGTAAGGACTATGGAGTCTGTAGGAGTCTTATTCTTAATTTACGGTATATGTTGCAATGAAACATAGATCCGCCTTTGTTTCTACCTAGTAGGGGAAGAATTGACTAAAGGAACTCTGCTGGCCAGAAACTGACAGGAAAGGTCAGATCTATACCATCAACACCTGGAGAGGGGACATCTGGGATCATGCATGCTGCATCAGTCAGCAGAGGTGACAGCAATGGAACTCTCGACTCTGGGGTGTTGAGAAAATCATGGCCTTTGCCATTTACGCTAGCCCTGATCTCTTTCTGGCCTCAGCCCACACCTGTACTGGGCGAACCCTATGTCCTTCCTTCTGTTACTCACTGCCTGCATTCACCCCTATTGTGTGGAATCCGCCCCTTACCTCCACCCTCTTCTACAGCCCACTTCCCCTCCGAGGAATAAGCAGCTTCGTCAGCACCAGCTGTGTGTTCCCGCCCCTCTCCACCCCACATCTCTTCCCCCACGTTCTTGGCACTGCTCCTTGAGCCATCCAGTGATTACTTAAGCCATACTTTATTCCTTTCCCCCAGCATGCCATCCCTCTGTCCTTGGCCCAGGCCCAGCGGGGAGATAGTTCCCACAACGTTTCTGCTCTTCCCAAGACTGCTGCAGGGCAAAGCAACAGAACACCTCACACGATGAGTAGCAGTAAAGGAAGTGCCTTGTTCCCATAAATAATATAATCCGGTCCAAGGAAGGCACTCTGTAAAGAAGGTTCTGTAAGACTTCTGCCGCGCCTCAGGAGACTGGCCTGCCCCAGATCCGCTCTGAATCCTGGGTAGGAATCTCAACTAGGCCCCGTGTGATGGAACCTTTCCGAGAAGGTTGGGGTTAAATCTTCCTGGACGCTACGAGCTGCGGAGATCAGGGTACCAACACCTGTGCACTCTAAGGCTTTCGGACCACTGCACAGGCTTGCGGTCTGGAGCCAGGGGAGACCACTGCGCTGCTGTACATCCCAGCAGCATTCGTAGCTGGGCCTGAGGAATGAAAAACCACAGCCTTGCGAAGAGTCAAGACAGAGACCGGAGAAATACTTAATAAAGCGAGGCTGACCGAGGTCCGGGTGGCACTGAGGCTACAGTTCTCCGAGAGCAGCCCCCAGCCGGGCCCAGTGCGTTTCACGTCGCCCCCAGCAGCGCCGGCCCCGGAGGACTCAGACAAGCTCTCTGCCCCGCCCCCACCCCGGAGCCCTCCCTCGACTTAACCCTTCCATGCCCGCTTCCTGCCACAACGGCCCGCCCCTCCAAGCCTCGGCGAGCGGGCACGGGCCCTCCTCCTTTCCCACCCCGCGGGGGCGCGCGGCGCCAGGAGCTGACCGTGGTGCTGAGCTCGGCGTGCGGCTTGGTCTCGGGCGCGGCTCTCCGCCCTGCCAAGGCCGCGTACTGCGACACTCCCGGTCACGAGCGGTAAGTCGGCAAAGGCCGAGGATTTAGGCTTGGGGAGAAAGGGGATGATTTGGAAATTTCTGTATGTTCTTTTGAGCGATGGGCGGACTGAGTGAAGGAATCAGGGTCTGCACCCTCTCTACCCCACAGTGTCCTGAGCGGATGTTACGGAGTCTGGGGTCTGGGGGCGACGACACGTTTTGGTCTGGGCTAAGAGAAACCTTGAGCGCGGTTGCGGAGGCTGGGAAAGAACAGATAAGACTGGAGACCCATTTTCTTTCAGCCGGGCAGCCCGGGAACACCTAAAGACTCCCTTAGAGGAGGTGGACCAGAACATTTGCTCCCCAAAAGGTCCTTTGTCTCCCCAGCGTGGGGATTGGGTGAATTGGTGATGTTCTTGCTGCAGATTCTATTTCTGCTTCATTCCCCACCCCACACCCACCCCATTACACGAGGCTTTCTTTCTCCACAATAGCCTTCACTCCATCCACCCTGAAGGTTTTGGCTTAGACAAGACACCCTCTACGGAGGTAAACAATTGCCCCATACATAGTCTCCTACGCTGACCCCAATGTCCAGGAAGTCCCTTGGTGGGGTTCCCCTCTGAAACCTCTGCTTTCCTATCACCATTCACCTCTTTGTATTTCAAGGCTTGTGATTTTATTGGGTGTTGGGGGCGGGGCAGGGAAAGGCAAGGCAAATGCCAAAACTATTAGTCAAAATTTTTCTATCTCCAAAACACTGCTATTATATGTGTACCTGCAAGGTTTTTATTTGCTCCATGATATGCCCAATCACTTTCATGTTGAAAAAGGGAAGAAACTGACAGAATTACCTTCCTAAAGGGAAAAGAAAATCCTAGGCAGTGGAGTTAAAGTTATTCATCTTGTAGAAAGCAGCTAGTAGAATTACTTCATTTTCTCAATTTGCAATAAATCCATATGCAAGCTCATACTCTGTGTAAGACTCTGAGAGGAAAGATTGGCATACATGGAAAGTCTCTGTCACTATTTACTTTCCACTAGGCCCTGGTCTGGCTTCTTCTTCTTCTTCTTCTTTTTTTTAAGATTTTATTTATTTACTTGACACAGAGAGAGAGATCACAAGTAGGCAGAGAGGCAGGCAGAGAAAGCAGGGAAGCAGGCTCCCTGCTGAGCAGAGAGCCTGTTGTGGGGCTCCATCCCAGGACCTTGGGATTGAGACCAGAGCCCAAGGCAGAGGATTAAACCACTGAGCCACCCAGGCACCCCCCTGGCCTGGCTTCTAATCTGCTTTCTTTTTATTTTATTTAATTAATCAATTTATTTATTTATTTAGTTAGTTTCAGCAAGACAGTATTCATTGTTTTTGCACCACACCCACTGCTTCATGCGATTCGTGCCCTCCCCAATACCCACCACCTGGTTCCCCAACCTCCCACCCACCCCCCCGCCCCTTCAAAACCCTCAGGTTGTTTTGCAGAGTCCATAGTCTCTCATGGTTCACCTCTAATCTGTTTTCTTGCCTCCACTCTTTGAGCCTGCTTTCTATTCTCATTTACAACTGATCCATTAAAACTGAAAATTCACCCCTGTCACTCACCCTTGATGGTTGGCTTTCCATTGTGCATAGGATAAAAGCCAAGACCCAACCTGTGAACTTGGGTCTGGTGCAGTCTGCCCTGCATATCTCTAGGCCTCAACCCACTGGCCTGCTGCTCTGGCCACCTGGGCCTGCTTTCAGAGCTTTAAATATTCTTCATCCTTTGCTCAGCAAGGCCTTTCTGAGGGATGTTCCCTCTGCCTGGAATATGTTTCCCACATCTCTTACCTGGTTGTTTTCCACTGTCTTTTAGATCTTGGTTTAAATACCACATCTGTGAAACAGACTTGATTAAATAAATACACAAGGTGGTCCCTGTTCTCATGGACTTTGGAAGTTCATTTTAGAGAAGCAAGACTCAGTCCAAGGTCTTAGTGTCACTGAGACCTTTCTCAGAGAATGAGGTGCATAACGCCTGGGTGGCTCAGCGGGTTAAAGCCGCTGCCTTCCACTCAGGTCATGATCTCAGGGTCCTGGGATCGAGCCCCGCATCGGGCTCTCTGCCCCGCAGGGAGCCTGCTTCCTCCTCTCTCTCTGCCTGCCTCTCTGCCTACTTGTGATCTCTGTCAAATAAATAAATAAAATCTTAAAAAAAATGCCAGATTCAAAAAAAAATATATGCCAGATTCAGCATTCTATTTAGAAAATTTAGGCATAAATATGTGACTAAAATGTCTCAAAAGCATAAATATTTCATTTAAATAAGCAGTAGCTCACTGTCAATGGCATTTAGAGTCCTGAAACTTAGAGAGTTTTCAACCTCATTGGGGAGTAAGAAGACCAAACAAGCAACAGAATGAGGAGCCAATGATCACTGAGTGCTACAGAGTAGAAGGCACCAAACCAGGGAAGGGACAGTGCTACTTTTTCTTTTGGGGAGGGATGTGGAACATGGTAAAGGATTCCCTCTCAGGTTTCACGCTGAGCACCACTGGAGAGGTCTTTAGCTAGAGGGTTACAAAGCAGAATGTGCACTTTTGCAGCTGGAAACCTCGACATATTTGGCCTCTGCCCTCAGGCAATGACAGTGTCAACATCTGGCTATCCAGATAATTTCTACTCTGCCCCTGAGAACTGTCATGGAAGGTGACTTCTCAGCTTCCTCCAATTCGGCAGTGGGCCCTCTAGCTCCCCAAGGGATTTCCAACCCATGTCACAAATGGACCCATTTCTAAAGAGTCAGGCTCTGATAAAATATTTTAATGTAGAATCTGGACTGAACATACACTGAATGTCACATAATTGTTCCAGTATTTAGCAAGTTTCTCAATCATTATTCTGAATCTTAATGCTTATTTCCCTATCAATGTGCCAAAGTGTTAAACTCAGGAAACAGAGTTGGCAACATCAGTGACACTGAGTCCAGCCATTTGTAGAAATGATTGCTATTTTGAGACTTTATTTTCGAAGTTCAGAATATAGTGAAATTTCCAGTTCTTTGTGATTTTAAATCAGTTAACTGAATTAAGAATTAAAAATTCAGTTTTATTTATAGAGATCAGATCTCTATATCACCTAGAGTATCAGATAAACCATTTCAGTTCTTGTAGTTGCAATTTCTTCACACAGTGAAGTAATCTTTATCATGCTCACTTGAAGTTATTCCTAAGAGCATAGTAATAAAAAGATTTTTGTAAAACATAGAAAAGAGATCTCATAATAAATATCTCTAAAATTTCATGTCATAGAAATTACATTATCTTCAATTATAATTTTTCTAAATTTGTGTGCACTATACTTTCTATTTCAATCACCATTTTCATTGTGCTTGCCAAAATTCTTCATAAAAACACATTTATTAATTGATTTTTAAATTTCCCATGAAGAGGAGTTTGAACTGTTGGTTCAAAGAATATCTATCATGATTAAGAGCATATGGTCAGAATTAGATGGGCTTGGTTTCAAATCTTAGTTCTGTCACTTACCACATGGGTAAACTGAACCAACCTATTGACTTTTCTGGACCTTAGTATCTCCTTTGTAAAATGGAGGTTACAGCAGTATATCTCATAAGGTTATTGGCCAAGCTCTCACCTGGATAAGAAGATGTAACCAAGACTCAAATCTGGGTTCTCCAACTCCAGAGTCTAGATAGTATCCACTATGTTGTGGATATTAAAACCCACCAGATAAGAAGGACTTATCTATGCCACAAAGGACTATGGGGAATGAAAATGGGATCTGCAGATACAGGGTAGGAAAGGCTTGGGCACATGCCACCTCACAAAAGGCAGAAGGCAGCTTGAAGCACTGTCCCATCCAGGATGCTGCCACCAAGAACTGAACTGCCCCCAGAGCCAGATCTGGATTCTGTCATTTTCCCTGGTCCAGGGCCAGCTCCTCCTATCCTTCAGCTAGAAGTCCCAGGTGTTGCTTTGCAGGTTAGGAAGCACTGCTTATAGGTGGGAGTAGGGTTGAGGCTGGTCAGCTTGCCCCTGTGAACCCCTACAATGACAACCTTGTCACCCCTTTTCATCTTCTTCAGCTTTAATGTTGTTAACTGTGCTGTGAGGCAGCCCCTCTGCTCACCTCCAGGTCCTCATGGATAAGCATTTGAGAGACTCCAGATCTGACCCTATATGGCTTACATCTGTCTAGCAGCTTTCTGAAGGTAGCTGCAAATCTGTGTGGACAATGGACCCAAAGGCATGCAGACTGACAGAGCCACTTGCCTTTACACTTGCTGCATCCCTCCCTCACAGACTACAAATTATGGGGGAGTGAATTCAGGAGCTCCCTATCAAGAAAGTCCTTGTGGAGAGTCAAAGAAACCCCAAATTCATTCCTGTAATCTTTCCCTGGACAAACTGACAGGATGGACTGTCAGATCATCACCAAGGAGAGGAAGAGCTGCTGGAACAGGCTGAGCTGTGAGCTGGGGGCCAGTGAGAACGCAGAGAGGGAGAGTCCAGGAAAGGTCACAGGTGGTGCTCTTGGGCATCACCTTCTTTTGTTCCACTCGTGTAGGCTTCTAAACACATTCCAAAAGCAACATGATTAAAACTATAGATTCTTGCTTCTCTCTCTCAAACCAGCTCTTGGCACAGGCCCCTTCCTTGCCTTTATTCAGTTTTTACTTCCTCGCCTTTTCCCACTTCTGAGTCAGTATTTACTGTTCCTCGGTGTTGATGACTTCTCTCTCTTTATTCAGTTGCTGGGTCCTAGCACTTCTGCCTTTGAAAGGCCCTCTATAATTTCACCTCTCTTATTTGTGACTTATGACGATAGCTTCCATCTGGATCTTATCTCCACATACTTAGCCCACTTTAGTTACCTTTTGTGAATCTTCTCTGCTCAAAACTTCTCTCTAATTTATTCTGTCCTCCACTCAAAGGTCAGAAAAATTGTCTTAGACCACCAACTTTGTTATGTTACTGTTTCTACACACCCACTCACTCAGAAGGCTTTCACAGCTCTTCACTGATTTCAGAGGAAGGTCACACTCCCCAGCTATGCAAAAATGGTCAAGATAACACTCTTACTGGCTTCCCCACACACACCCAGGACAGACATTGGTAATCAATCCTAACAGTCTGTCACATTAGATTAGACTGGACATCCATCTGGGTGGCACTCTGGATGGCACTCCAGACATCAACACTTCTCAGGTGTGCACAGAAAGCGATACCTGCCCATCATGTTCTGTGTCTATCTAACCTGCCTGGTCTTGGTCTCTTGTCTGACTCCTCACTTTGGTCTTCTACCATGATGCCATCTCTCTTCTCAGTGCTCAAACCCAGCATGCACTGTTATATGCTTGGCTGTGCCTTGCCCTGATGGTCTCTGTGTAGACTGAGTCTTGCCTCCTCAGACAGATGCAGTAGCCCTGGAGGGCAAGGTATGTGTCTTTCCTTCCAACTGATAAGTACCCATGTCCATCCCAGAAGGCAGGCTTGGGTTTTCCTTTGAGCTTTGTCTTTTAGATGAAGGCAGGAGCTTATTTATTGAATCCACTGCTTCTTCACTGATACTGTAAAGTTGTGATGCTATATGTAGAGTGCTTGGGCCTGGAAATGGAAATCTGACTTGGCTAGATAAAGTTTGAGAGGATGCTTGGTTGAGTTGAGAGATCACAAACACAAGAACACCAGACCCCAGTCTGCTCTCAGTTTAGTTCCCACTGTGTGTGACTTTAAGCATGTGATTTAGCTTTTCTAACATCAGTTTTCTGTGGAGCAGTGGGCAGCCCTGGAGCAGTGAGCACGGGTGAAGCCATTCTCATTTCCCTCTCCCTGCCTCTGAAGAGGATCCAAATTTAGTTGTCATCACTCAGCAACAAGGCCACAGTGTAAGCAGACATAGGCAGAGGTCTTCTAGAGCCATAGGCCTCCATCTTGGATTCTAAGTGTCTCCTGCTTTCCTTCACAGCAGTTTGGGGCACTGGCAGCATGGAGCTGAAGAGAGGGAAGACCTTCATCAAATCCAGCCTGCAGATTTCCCATGAGAAACCCCCAGATCCATCAGCCACCTCTCTGGCCAGGGAGGATACAAGTCCCTGGTCAGTCTCACCAGGAGGGCAACAGCGGCCCTACTGTGAAAGGGCCCCACAGGTTAGTCCCAGCACCCAAGGATATGACAGATGTTCCAACAATGGGGCAGAGCTGGAACCCCAGGTGGGGGCTGCAGCCTTCTGTGGGGCCACCTTCAAACTTGTACGAAAGAGCAAGACTCACGACTGTGTGCCTGAGGCTGGCAGGGCAAGCACAGCCACAAGGCAGCTGGTGGGCAGTGCAAGCTTCCCAGGGCCCCCTGGCAGCCAGCGCATGATTGATTACCGCCACTTTGTGCCCCAGATGCCCTTTGTGCCAGCTGTGGCCAAGAGCATCCCAAGGAAGAGGATCTCCCTGAAACGACCTAAGAAGTGCTTTCGGAACCTATTCCACATTCGCAGAAACAAGACTGAGAACTTGGCCTCACTGGTGACCAAGGGTGAGAGCCTGTCTTCCCTTGGGGAGCCATCAGAGGATGGTGGGCAGCCAGGCAAAACTTTCTTCCCTTTAGGTGAGGGACTGGGGCCAGATAGCCTGTGCCAGGACCTATCTGACAGTGAGCTCCTGCCTGACTCTTCCTTTGACCTCTGCAGGGCCTTGTGTGAGGATGTGGCCTCTCTCAAGAGCTTTGACTCCCTCACAGGTTGTGGGGAGATCTTTGCAGATGAAAACTCAGTGCCATCACTGGAGCTGAATGAGGGCCCAGAGAGCCCAGCCCAGGTATCCCAGATCCTTGAAAGCAAGGTTCTTAGGGGCCCTTTCCAGGGCAGTGTGGAACAGCTGGCATCACCTGCCCAAAATGAGATGTCTGACTTTGCCAAGTTCTGGGACAGTGTGAATCACTCTGTGAGGCAGCAGCACCGTGCCCTACTAGGGCCATGGCTGGGGGGTCCCCAGGGGACAGACACAGACCATCCCAGACTAGATGCAGCTGGGCTTGCTGAGCTACCCTTGTGTCCCTGCAGGGACCCCCACAGTGGCTCCAAAGCTAGCTCCATAGACACAGGTACCCCTAAGAGCGAACAGCCAGAATCCGTGTCCACAAGTGATGAGGGCTACTATGACTCCTTCTCACCTGGCCTTGAGGAGGACAAGAAGGAGGCTTCAAGCTCAGGCACACCTGCAGCTGCCTTCCCCCGTGACAGTTACAGTGGAGACGCCCTCTATGAGCTTTTCTATGACCCCAGCGAGGGCCCTATAGGCCCAAGCCTAGATGATGACTTATGTGTGTCTGAGAGTCTGTCAGGGCCGGCACTAGGAGCGCCACTGTCCATGTGCAGCTTCCACGTGGGGGCAGAGGAGAACTTGGCCCCAGCACCAGGGCCAGATCTGCTCAGCCAGGGCTTTTTGCAAAGCTCTTGGAAGGGCAAGGAGTGCCTGCTAAAGCTCTGTGACACCGAGCTTGCCATCACCATGGGCATTATCAACTGGCTTCGCCGTGGCCCTGAACTCCGTACCCCACCTGCCTCAGCTCCTGGAGAAACTGCAACCTCACCCAGGAGACAAGCAGAGAATCTGGGAGCTGGCTCTGAGGAAAAGGGCCCAGATCCTGTGAAACTGGAGGGCAGGGGGCCTGGGGCTTCAGATGCAGGTAGAACTACTGTGGGCTCAGCACCCAGCAGACAGGAGCTGTGGGCACATTCTCATCCCAAGGGCCTGCTTGCTGGAGAGAGTAAGATCACAGGAGGGTCCAAGCAGGGAACCAGCACTCCGCCTAGGGACTCATCTCTGGAGTGTGCACAAGTGTCTGGGGAAGGAGGGACACAAGGCTGTCATGAAGGCTTGTTTTCTTCTTTGGGGTGTGAAGCCTCTGCAACAACAGACACTTCCAGCAAAAATAAGATCCCAAACCCTTGGCCTGGCTTCCAAGAGCCCAGACCTCCTGGGAATTTGGAGTGTTTCCAAGATCCTTGGAGGCCAGATCCTGGCAGAACCATTCTTGATGTAGAACCTCCCCTGATAGGCTGTGTGGCCCAGGTGGCAGCTTTGCACATCCACCCAGACTGCCAACCCCCTTCTATACACCTGCCAAGACAGGACACAAACAATGGGCTCTGCAGGCAGCCTCAGGCCAGGGGCCCTGATATTATCCAGCAGAAACAACCTAACAAATTCCCTAGCATGCCAGTTGTATGTGGCCTGCCCTCCCTGGCTAATCCTCTCCACAGCCCACAGGACCAGAGGTGCGCAGGTCACATCCTGGACCTTAGCCAACTCAGGGTGGAGCCCACCAGGATGGATGCCCAGGCTTATTGTGTCTCCATGGATGACCAGCCCCTTCAGCTCAGTTCAAGGGCTGTGGAACAGGCAGCACCTAGGGGCCGGCTGGATTCATAGCCCCTCTTGGTCCTACTACCCAGCTGAGCCCCCCGGGCCAACTCCCAGGATTCCTGGACCTCACTTCCAATATCCAGTATAAGCGAGCCCCCTGTGCAAGTGCCCCAGAAAGTTGTTATAGTTTCCTGGCCCATGAGGGCCTCCTCTGCAACCAGCCGGAAGAAGGGCCCCCAGACCAGCCATGGCTGAGCCTCATCTGTAGCATGGGCCCTCACTCACCAGAAACTGTGTCTTTGGGGCCACATTCAAGAGAACCTAACATCCAAACCTCCAGCCTCTGTCCCTAATGTGAGGACTGTGGGGGAGTGGGGGTAGAAGCACACAGGCAAGTGGAGCAGAGCATTTTAATGTGGAGGCATCCATGCCTGAACCAGTTCAGCCAGACCAGGTACTGGGCAGCCCAAGGCCAAGGACAGCTGCACAGCTGCCATTGCTCTGAAAGTGTGCCTCACTGATTTCCCCACAAAGAAATGAAGATTCGAATCCCAGTTGGCTGTAAAGTGGCCACATCTGGATTCTCCTCATATAGCATGTTAGAGAGAGGAGCTCAGGCTTGAAACTGATGGGAAGATAACAGTACATCTTATAAATGGCAATTGAGGGAGTCAAGATGTCTGCATAGGGGTTGAGAAAAATAAATGTGTGGCCTAGGGCTTAGGGGTGGGATGCAGAGTGGGAAAGAGGCAGGATGGGGCACTGTAGATGAGGTCAGGAATGTGCACTGACCCCACACCAGTCTATTTCCAGAACAAGTAACCATAGTGTACTGGGGTTCTGAAGGACTTCTCATGGGAATAAGAAGCAAGAACAGCCTCATCTCATTAAAAACCTTGAATCCACAGACAACATGTGTTACTGTGCAACTCTGCCAGGGCTAGACCCTGCAGACCCTAGTCAATAGGAGTTGGTGAATTCTCTGTCACAAATCAGACCAATAATTTTCCCTGACTTCTCTAAATGAAGCCAAGGATAGCAAAATGTTCTTAGGGAAGAAGCTGATTGATTGTCCACAACTCTGCCATTTTCACCCCTTCACACTGTCAGCATCTTTGCCTCCCCCTTCAGGAAAACTTACCTCGAAATGGAGCTGTAATTCTCATCCTTCTGAAAGCCACAACAACATACACAGTACCAAATATTCAGAATCATGGAGGGAAAAGGAGGCCCTCATCCTCAGGAAGGGCAAGTGTCAGAACATCAGGTACAGTGACAGACCATGCATCAAGTTTCTCCATGAAAGACCCTACCTCACCCATAATGCTGCAGTGAGGAGCAAAGGATGGGATACCACAGATATGAAACAGTTTCTGGAAAAAAGGTCATCATAGAAAGGGGTAGTTCAGGTGGTGGGGGAGAAATTCCAACCAGAAGGATGCAGTCTCACAGCTGACCACATTCTGGTGCCTCTCCTGATTGTCTGAGGCTTCATTTCAGACTAGAAAATGCTGTGCAGCCCTTGTTAACAACTGCTTACAGGGGCCTACTTTTTGCTCCTATAGGCTTCTGACCAGGCCCATCCCTGGGACATTTCTAGTCTTCTTGGAAAACCACACATGATTCCCTCTCCCAGGACTTCCACAAATGGTTAGGATTATTGAGCTGTGCTGGGAGCAGGTTACACATGGAATAGTTTACCTCATCCCTGCATCAGTCTGAATGCAGCTGTCTTCATTTCTCAGATGTGGAGACCAAGGCATGGAGTGCTGATGTGACTTGCCAATGAACATACTCAGTTAGTGTGTGGGGTTGGTGGGGTTTGAGTCCCACCCTTTGGCTAGAACTTCTCTTGCTGAACTCCTGCAGTGAACTCCTCTTTCAAAGCCTTCACTCCTCCCTTCTCCCACAGCACCCTCTAGGAGCCAGCTGCATGTCTCCCTGTAAGCAGCCTGAGTTCCTGAGGACTGGGGGCATCCTTCATTCAATCATGGTCCTTATCACTTTGTACTACACCTGAGCAGAGCAAGTGTTCATTACATATTTACTTGTTGAAAAATGAAATATCAAAAGATTGCTAGTGGTTTTGTTTTCTTATTGAACATGAACCTATGTCTGAAGAGTAGCAGAGTTAAGATTTTACTTTTAGGAGTTCTGAGGGAGTGTTTCCTTGATGTGACGTGGTGACTGGTGGTGATGGGGAGAATCCAGCCAGTGCCAAGAGTGCTGATAAAAGCAGAAACCAAGGAGTTCCGGGACCCAGAGGTTATGGTGAGGGTGGTCTGTAGTGACCCAGCAGCAGAGCAGCAGAGAAAAGGAACTGAGGCCATGCCTACCTGAGAGGGACAATCAGCCCAGTGGCTATCACTCTGGGAAGCCTCTTAAGTAATCCTGACACCCTAGAAATTTTCATTTTCTGCAATGTGGTGGGAGATCACAGCAGTGGCCTGCAAGATACCTTGCTGAGAGAACAGAGGAGCTTCCCTTCCTTTTATGTCCAGTGGTTCTGAGGAAGCCTCGGGCTATCTCTTGCCACATCCCAACTCTTGGGTTGCCCTCCCCTGCAAGAGGGGCACAGGCAGTGCCAGTCTAATGGGGCTCTGCAGGCCTCAAGTATGTTCTCCAGGTTGACCCACTGAGAGGAAAGAATAGAACTGTTGGGCCATCTCCTAGGATAAGTACTTAGTCCAGTGTTGGGAGTAGCAGAGGGCTGTGGGGCATTTTCAGAATTCTGGTCATTTCTAACCCTCTTATTCATACATGGCTGTAAAAGTTAGAGGAGGTTGTTTCTCTCATATAAAGTAAAATCCTAGCTCATAGATGTCCCACAGAGTCGGAGTGACTCCCCAGGGTCATACAATGATAAGCAGAGGACTGAGGTACACCCTGGGGCCTGTGCACTGTGCCTTTCAACCTTCCAGCCTTCCAAGGTTGCACTGGATACTGGGAGGTGCTGGGAAGGGGCCAGGCAGCCTCCCAGCCTGCCTTAATGGTGAGGGTGGCCTGGGGTACACCAGCAAGCCTGGATCAAGAGATCAAGAGGGAGGTGCTGAAAAGGGGTAATTATAGGCCAGCACATGCTGAGGGGGACCCAGTGAACTATATCAGTCTTACCTGTCCTGGTTTCTTATTTTATTTTGCTTTACATTTTATGGAATGGGGTAAATACAGGATACAAACTCAAAAGACACAGAAAACAATAAAAGGTTAGTCTCCTTCCTTCTTTTATCTTTCTGTTGTTTTGATTACAAAACTAATTATTTACTACAACCAACCCAAGCTATGTAAAGTGCTGAGTCCACTTCCCTGACTTTCTTGAACACTAGACGTGTCCTCAGACCCTTTTTATATCCATGACATAAATACACATGTACTTTCATCTTTTTCACTGCATAGCATATCACAAAAATCTTTTTTTATTTAGAATCAATTAACATATATTGTATCATTAGTTTCAGACGTAGAGTTTAGTGACTCATCAGTTGTGCGTAACACCCACTACTCATCCCCAGTTACCCCATTCTCCCACCTACCTCCCCTCCAGCAATTCTCAGCTTGTTCTTTATATTTAAGTCTCTTATGGTTTGCCTCCCTCCCTGTTTTTACTTTATTATATTTTTCTTTCTCTTCTCCTAAGTTCTTGTGTATTGTTTTGTAAATTCCATATATGAGTGAAATTGTATGGCTGACTTATTTCCCGTAAGCATCTGCCTTCAGCTCAGGTCATGATCCCAGGGTCCTGGGATGGAGCCAGCATCTGGCTCACCCTCCCCCTCTGCTCCTCCCCACCCTGCTTCTGCCTGCTCTCATTCTTCCTCGCTTGCTCGCTCTCTCTCAGACACCTTCTTAGCAGGTACCAGCAGCAAACTGTTTCTCCATTCTCTTGAATAGCTCCACAGCATTCTCCTATAGATAGGAATTAATTTAAACATTCTCCTATTGATGGATATTCAAATTATTTTGATTTTTGTTATTACAAACAATGTTGTACTCCCTTTTTATTCTCCTAAATCTTCTTTATTAGAGTCCTCTTAAAAACTGTAAAAATAAAACTTAACAGTGAAAGGATGCATTTTAAAAATGAACAACACATCCTGTTTCCTGTACCTACTGCAAGGAACAACTGTCCTGAGGCCCTGATGTTAATGCCCTAGGCTCCGTGGAGATAGGGATATATCACACATACCCATATTTGGGAGAAGAAAGGTGGTTTTTCTTTTGTTATTACATGTAAGACCTTGAAAATTGCCATTTCTATCCTTACAACAAGAAAAATCTGGACAAATAAAATCAATGACTTTTCTTGACCCATCAGAAAATGGCAAATAACTTCCTTGAAACATGGAGAAATAGGCGCATTCAGAGAAATACAACAACCAAGACCTGGAGCAGAAGCTCCAAAATGACAAAAACTGGTAGAAAGAGTTAAAAAGTAATCTTGACAAATTCTTGAAGCATGAGTAGGAAGCTAGGGAGATAGATAGTCAAGGGGCATATGCTTTCATAGTCCTTTTCTCTAGGAAACATCAAGCTTTCAGGATGAGGACAGAGAAAGATCCCCTTGTGGGCATGGCCGAGGGAATGGAAAGGTAGCTACTGTTAAACCCTTCAGAACCTTCTCCCAGCAGGTCTATCTCACAGGGGAAGGACTTCTCCAGAGAGCTATTCTGAAAATTTTCCAACCTGAAGGAAAGGAACTTCACCCCATTCCAGTTCTCTTCAACCTTCCTGTCTCAGGTAAGAATAAGTGAATAAGTATATAAGCAAATAAATACATAATATAAGGTACAGTCAATTGGGAGGGCACTGCAAGGAAATAGACTGGAAACAGTAGGAGAGAAGGGATTAGGTCTTCTGAAGTTTTTTTTAAGATTTTATTTATGTATTAGACTGAGATCACAAGTAGGCAGAGAGGCAGGCAGAGAGAGGGGGCGGGAAGCAGGCTCCCTGCTGAGCAGAGATCCCGATGTGGGGCTCCATCCCAGGACCCTGAGATCATGACCTGAGCCGAAAGCAGAGGCTTAACCCACTGAGCCACCCCGGTGCCCCAAGTCTTCTGAAGTTTAACCCAACCCCTGAGGCAACCCCCAAAAGGACTGAAACTTACTTCAAATCTTAGGAGATAAAGGGACATCACTTTCCTTCCCACCCTACGCACTCTCCCTGCTACAACATTAATAAGAATACCATAATAACAACAGTGGGTTACAACTTAAAGAGCTACAAGACAAAGATTCCATCTAAGGACCAGAACAAAGGGAAGCAAGCCAGAAGAAGAAGGAAAAGGAGGAAGAGAAAAAGAAAGAGGAGAAGGAGGAAAAAAAGACAGTGACAGTGGAAAAGAAGGAAAAGGAGGACAGAGGAGGAGAATGAGGGGGAGAAAAAAGAAGGGGGGAAAGTAAGCCCACTAGAGTAATATGAAGTCTCTGGTGCCTTTAGCTGTGACAAATATTAAAATAGACTCTTAGCCAGATTAATGTAAATCCTTACACTAAAAGTCTGTTTGCCTCAGTACCTATTACCCTATACAACATGTCCAGCTTTCAACAAAAATTTATAAAGCTGGCTAAAGTCGAGAAGAAACAATGTCTGAAGGACAAAGTTATCATCAGAATCAGACTCAAAGTTGTTGGAATTTCAGATAAGTATTGTAAAATAAGTATTACCAATAAGTTAAGAGCTCCTCTAATGAGAAAAAGTAGATAAGACGTAATAACCCATGGCAATATAAAATTAAAGAATTATAAAAATGATGAGTTCCTTGGCATCGCTCATAGACAGATTCAACATGGCTGAGTAGAGAGTCAGGAAGCTTTATTAGAAAATATCTTGAGACAAGTAAAAATGGAACTCCACATACCAAAACTTATGGGATGCAGAGAAAGCAGTATAAAATAGAAATTTGTAATCCCTACATTAAAAAGGAAGAAAGATTTCAAATCAATAACCTGATTTTACACCTTAAGAAATTAGGCAAAGAAGAGAAAACTAACTCAAAGTCAGCAGAAGGAAGAAATTAATAAAGCTTAAAATAGAGGGGGAGGGGAGAGATGGCGGAGGAGTAGGAGACCCTATTTCAATGGGTCCCCTAAATTGAGCTGAATATCTACCAGAATACTCTTAACACTCATGAAATCAGCCTGAGATATGATTATACACTTCTGGATCTCTACGGGGCCAGAAGATCATCAGTACAGGGGAGTGGGAGTGCTCGGACTGATATCGGAGGATAAACAGAAGGTTGAGGGAGCCACCAGAAGTGACCCATTAGAAAGTAATGAAAGTGCCCTGTGATTGGGGACCAGCATTAATTTGGAGACAGGTTAACAGCACTCAAAAAGAACAAAGGGTCTTAAGGGGCAATTGGTAGGATCAGGTGGCCATGAGCATGGGTCTAAGCCCACAGCAGTCACAGGGCAGTGACTGGGTCTTAGCCCATGGCAGTCACAGCCAGCAACCACCCGCACCTGGGGGCTTCAGTCAGCGGTCCCTAGACCCTGGTCTTTCTGCAACCTAAGACCTGCACCACTGTCGGGGCTGGGTGCAACCCCACCTGTGCCTGAGAGAGCCGAGAGAGCCCGGTGCAAGAAGGAGCCTAGATGCCCTTCAACGGACGAATGGATACAGAAGATATGGCCCATATATACAATGGAATATTATGCCTCCATCAGAAAGGATGAATACCCAGCTTTTCTATCAACATGGACGGGGCCTGGAGGAGGTTATGTTGAGTGAAATAAGTGAAGCAGAGAAAGTCAATTATCATATGGTTTCACTTGTGGAGCATAAGGGTTAACACAGAAGTCATTAGGAGAAGGAAAGGAAAAGTGAATTGGGGCAAATTGGAGGGTGAGATGAAGCATGAAAGACTGTGGACTCTGAGAAACTGAGGATTTTGGAAGGGAGGGGTGTGGGGGGATGGGTGAGCCTGGTGGTGGGTATTAAGGAGGGCATGCATTGCATGGGGCACTGGGTATGGTGTGTAAACAATAAATCTTGGAACACTGGAAAAATAAAATTAAATTTTAAAAATAAAATAAAATTCATCTTATTATTGTGACTTATTTCACTGTTTGATTTTTGGTAAATTGAATCATCCTTACACTTCAAGAATAAAATTCATTTGGTTTTGGTGTGTAATTCTTTCAATATGCTGCTGAGTTCAATTTGCTAGTATTTTGTTGAAGACTTTTATATGTATATATTCATAAGGAATATTGGTGTGCAGTTTTCTTTCAATGTTTCTGTATCTGGTTTTGGTATTGTGGCAGTGCTTGCTCATGAAATGAGTTATGAAGGGTCCTCACCTCAACTTGTTTTTAGAAGAGTTTGAGACAGATTGGTATTAAATCTTCTTTAAATGTTTGATAGAATTCATCAATAAAATAATTTTGTCTGGGGCTTTTTTGTTGTTGCTGGGAAATTTTTATTACTAACTCAATTTTCTTACTAGTTATAGGTCTATGCAGATTTTCTATTTCATGACTGTTGTTTTTCTTAATTTAAGCATAATTGACATACAGTCTTACATTCGTTTTAGGTATTCAGTATAATTAAATAATTCTATACATTTATGATAAGGGTACTCTTCACCCCCTTCGCCTATTTTATCCATCCCCTCTCACCAGTTTGTTCTCTGTATTTAAGAGTTCTTTCTTTCTTCTTTCTTCTTTCTTTCTTTCTGTCTCTTTTTTCTTTGTTTATTCATTTTTTTTGTTTCTTAAATTTTACATATGAGTGAAATCATGTGGTATTTGTCTTTTTCTGATTAGTTTATTTGTAAATGAGAAGATTTCACCTTTTTATAGATGAGTAATATTCCATTGTATATATATACCACATCTTCCTTATCCATTCATCTATCTGTGGATACTTGGGTTGCTTCCATATCTTGGCTGTTGTTAAATTATATTGCAATAAACATAGGAGTGCACGTGTCTTTCCAAATTACTGTTTTCATTTTCTTTGAGTAAATACCTATTAATAGAATTACTGGATCATACAGTAATTGTATTTTTAAATTTTTGAGGAAACCCCATATTGTTTTTTACAGTGACTGCACCAATTTGCATTCCCACCAACAATGCATGAAGATTCCTTTTTCTCCACATCTTGCCAAAACTTGTTATATCTTAGGTTTTTAATGTTAGTCATTCTGACATGTATAAAGTGATATCTTATTGTGGTTTTAATTTGTATTTCCCTGTTGATGAGTGATGTTGAACATCTTTTCATGTGTCTGTTGGCCATCTGTATGTGTTCTTTGGGAAAATATTTATTCAGGTACTTTGTTCACTTTTTAATTGGATTATTTGGGTTTTTTGACATTGAGTTGTATAAATTCTTTATACATTTTGGATGTTAACACCTTATTGGATGTATCATTTCAAACATCTCCTATTCATTAAGCTGTATTTTTGTTTTGTTGATGGTTCCTTTCATTGTGCAAAATATTTTTATTTTGGTGTAGTCTCAATAGTTTAATTTTCCTTTTGTTTCCCTTATCAGAGGAGACCTATCTAGAAAATTATTTCTATGTCTGATGTCAAAGAAATTAGTGCCTAGGTTTTCTGCTAAGAATTTTATGGTTTCAGGCATCACATTTAGGTCTTTAAAATATTTTGAGCTTATTTTTGTGTTTGGCATTAGAAAGTGGTCTGGTTTCATTCTTTTGCACATAGCTGCCAAGTTTTCCCAACACCATTTGTGGAAGAGATGGTCTTTTTGTCATGGTATATTCTAGCTTCCTCTATTGTAGATTAATTGATCGCAGAAGTATAGATTTATTTCTTGACTCTCTAATCTGTTCTATTGATACACATGTCTACTTTTGTACTGGTCCCATAATGTTTTTATGACTTCAGCTTATTATACCTTGAAATCTGGAATTGTGATATTTCCAGCTTTGTTCTTTTTTCTAGATTGCTTTAGCTACTTGGAGTCTTTCATAGCTCCACACAAATTTTAGGGTAATTTGTTCAAGTTCTGTGAAAAATGCTGTTGGTGTTTGATAGAAATTGCATTAAATCTGTAGAGTGATTTGGACAGTATGTACATTTTAACAATATTGGATTTTCCAATCCATGAGCAGGGACTATCTCTCCATTTATATTATATTATATTATGTTATGTTATATTATGTAATAATATATTATGTTATATAATAATATATATTATTAATTAATTAATATATTAATAATATATTATGTTATATTATGTATATATAAATATATTATGTTATATTTAATTTCTTTTTAATTTTTCTTTTTAATTTCTTTTTACTTTTCTTTTTAATTTCTTTTATCAAGGTTTTATAGTTTTTGGAAGGTTACTCATAGGCATTTTAATATTTTTGGTACTATTGTGAATAGAATAGTTTTCTTAATTTCTCTTACTATTGTGTAGAAATGCAACTGTTTTCTGTACAATGGTCTTGTATCTTGCAACTTTACTGAGCTCATTTATGAGTTCTAGAAGTTTTGGTGGACTCTTTAGGGTCTTCAATGTATAGTATCAAGTCATGCACAGATAGTGACAGTTTTACTTTTTCCTTACCAATGTGATGTCCTTTATTTCTTTTTCTATCTGATTGTTCTGGCTAGGACTTGTTGAATTACTATGCTGAATAAAAGTTGTGAGAGGGGTGCCTAAGTGGCTTGGTCCACTGAGCATCTGACTCTTAGTCTCAGCTCAGGTCAGGTTCTCAGCATCATGGGTTTGAAGCCCATGTCAGGCTCTGTGCTTAGTGCAGCATCTGCTTGTCCATCTCCCTCTGCTCATCCCCGACTCATCTCTCTCTAATAATAAATAAATAAAATCTTTTTAAAAAAAAAACTTGTGAGTGTGGACATCCTTGTCTTTTTCCTCATTTTAGAGGAAAAGCTCAGTTTTTCACCATTGAGTATATTATCTATGGGTTTTTTACGTGTGACCTTTATTATATTAGGTATGTGCCTTCTAAACCTGCGTTTTGAGAGTTTTTATCATGACTTAATTTTGTAGTTTGTCAAATGATTTTTCTGTATCTATTGATATGATCATACGATTTTTATCCTTTCTCTTGTTGATGTATTGATTTGTGACTGATTGATGTGTGAATATGGAATGACCTTTGCATTCCTAGAATAAATCCCATTTGATCATGGTGAATGATTTTTTAAATGTATTGTTGGATTTGGTTTGCTAATGTTTTGTTGAGGATTTTTGCATTTATGTTTATCAGAGACATTGGTTGATAGTATTCTTTTTTGTAGTGTTTTTATTTGGTTTCAGTGTCAGGGTAATGGCCTCATAGGATAAATTTGGAATCTTTCCTTCCTTTTACATTTTTTTGAATAGTTTGAGAAAAATAGGTGTTAATTCTTCTTTAAATGTATGGTAGAATTTATTTGTGAGGCTATCTGGTCCTGGATTTTTATTTGTTCAGAAGGTTTGTTTTGCTTTGTTTTCTTGGGTTTTGTTTTTTAGTAGTGATTCAATTTCATTTAGTAATTGGTCTGTACAAATTTTCTATTTCTTCCTGACTCAGTTTTGGAAAGTTGTAAGTTCCTAGAAATTTATCCATTTCTTCTAGGTTGTCCAATTTGTTGGCATATAATTTTTCATACTATTCTCTTATAATCTTTTGTATTTCTGTGGTGTTAGTTATTTCTCCTTTATTTCTGATTTTATATGTCTTTTGATGAGTCTTTCTAAAGGTTTATCAATTTTTGTTGATTTTTTCAAAGAACCAATTACTGATTTAATTGATCTCTTCTATTGGTTTTTTAAAGTCTTGTTATGACTTGGTTTTGGTCGATGTACGTTTCTAGGAATTCGACCCTTTCATTTAGATTGTCCAGTTTGTTGATATATAAATGTTCATAGCATTCTTTTATAGACTTTTTAAAATTAAAAAAAAATCTTAGTAATATCCCTACTTTCATTTTTCTCTCTCTCTTTCTTTAATCAGGAAGAATTTTCTTTCTCTCTTCTTTTTTAAATTTAAATTCATTAGTTAACATATTTTGTAGTATTGATTTCAGAAGTACAATTTAGTGATTCATCACTTACACTTAGCACCCAGTACTAGCTTTGCACAGTGGCAGTATCATAGCCAATGAGGTTTATCTGAGGCACGATTATTGCTAATTAAAAACTTAACACCCAGTACTTATCCCAACAAGTTCCTTCCTTAATGACCATCACCCACTTAGTCCATGCCCCACTGACACTCCTCCAGCAACCCTCAGTTTGTTCTCTGTATTTATGTCTCTTGTGGTTTGCCTCCCTGTTTTATCTTATTTTATTTTTCTTTTCCTTACCCTATGCTCACCTGTTTTGTTTCTTTAAATTCCACATATGAGCTAAATCATATGGTACTTGTCTTTCTCTAACTGACTTATTTTGCTTAGCATAATACACTCTAGCTCTATCCCCATTCTTGCAAATGGCTAGATTTCATGCTTTTTGATCACTGAGTAATAGTCCATTATATATATAAGCCACATTTTCTTTATCCATTCATCAGTTGATGAACATTGGGGCTCTTTCCACGTTTGGTTATTGTGAATATTGCTGCTATAAATATTGGGGTGAATATGCTCTCTTTGATTCACTATGTTTGCATCCTTTGGATAGATACTTAGTAGCACAGTTGCCGGGTCATAGGGTAGCTCCATTTTTAACTTTTCGAGGAACCTCCATACTGTTTTCCAGAGTGGCTGCACCAATTTGCACTCCCACCAAAAGTGTAAGAGTATTCCCTTTTATCTTCATGCTTGCCAACATCTCTTGTTTCCCAAGTTGATCATTTTAGCCATTCTAACAGGTGAGATGTGGTAATTCATTGTGGTTTTGATTTTTATTTCCCTGATACTGAGTGATGTTGAGCAACTTTTCATGTGCCTGTTAGTCATCTGGATGTCTTCTTTGGAAAAGTGTCTATTCATTATTTTTTAAACTAGATTATTGGTTTTTTTGGTTGTTGAGTTTGAAAAGTTCTTTATAGATTTTGGATAGTCCTTTATTTGATATGTCTTTTGCAAATAACTTCTCCCATTCTGTAGGCTGCCTTTTGGTTTTTTTGTTTTGTTTTATTTATTTTTAATAAACATATAATGTATTTTTATTCCCAGGGGTACAGGTCTGTGAATCACCAGGTTTACATACTTCACAGCACTTATCATAGCACATAACCTCCCCAATGTCCATAACCTAAACCCCCCCTCACAACCCCTCTCTCCCCCAGCAACCCTCAGTTTGTTTTGTGAGATTAAGAGTCTCTTATGGTTTGTCTCCCTCCCAATTCCATCTAGTTTCATTTATTCTTCTCCTACCCTCTTAACCCCCTTATGTTGCATCTCCACTTCCTCATATCAGGGAGATCATAAGACAGCTGTCTTTCTCCAATTGACTTATTTTGCTAAGCATGATACCCTCTAGTTCCATCCACGTCGTCGCAAATGGCAAGATTTCATTTCTTTTGATGGCTGCATATTATTCCATTGTGCATATATACCAACTCTTCTTTACCCATTCATCTGTTGCTGGACATCTAGGTTCTTTCCATAGTTTGGCTATTGTAGACATTGTTGCAATAAACATTTGGGTGCACGTGCCCCTTCGGATCACTACGTTTGTATCTTTAGGGTAAATACTCAGTAGTGCAATTGCTGGGTCATAGGGTAGTTCTATTTTCAACTCTTTAAGGAACCTCCATGCTGTTTTCCAGAGTGGCTGCACCAGCTTGCAATCCCACCAACAGTGTAGGAGGGTTCCCCTTTCTCCACATCCTCACCAGCATCTGTTATTTCCTGACTTGTTAATTTTAGCCATTCTGACTAGTGTGAGGTGATATCTCATTGTGGTTTTGATTTGTATTTCCCTGATGCCGAGTGATGTGGAACACTTTTTCATGTGTCTGTTGGCCATCTGGATGTCTTCTTTGCAGAAGTGTCTGTTCATGTCTTCTGCCCATTTCTTAACTAGATTATTGGTTTTTTGGGTGTTGAGCTTGAAAAGTTCTTTATAGATTTTGGGTAGTCCTTTATTTGATATGTCATTTGCAAATAACTTCTCCTATTCTGTAGGCTGCCTTTTAGTTTTGTTGATTGTTTCTTTCTCTGTCCAGAAGGTTTTTATCCTGAAGAAGTCTCAATTGTTCATTTTTGCTTCCATGTCCCTTGCCTTTGATGATATGTTAAGTAAAAAGTTGGTGTGGCCAAGGTAAAAGAGGTGCTGCCTGCTTTCTCCTCTAGGATTTTGATTGATCCTTTAGGATTTTGACTCACATTTAGGCTTTTCATCAATTTTGAGTTTATTTTTGTGTGCAGTGTGAGAAAGTGGTCCAGTCTCTTCTTCTACAAGGTGCTGTCCATTTTCCCCAACACCATCTGTTGAAGGAACTGTCTTTTTTCCATTGGATATTCTTTCCTGCTTCATTGAAGATTAGCTGGCCATTAAGTCGTGAGTCCATTTTTCAGTTCTCTCTTCTGTTCCACAGGTTTTAGTGTCTGTTTTTGTGCCAATACCATACTGTCTTGTTGATTATGGTTCGATAATACAGCTTGAAGTCTGGAATTGTGATGCCTCTGCTTTTGGTTTTCTTTTTCAACATTCCTGTGGCTATTGGGGGTTTTTCCTAGTTCCATACAAATTTTAGAATAGTTTGTTCTAGCTTTGTGAAAAATGCTGATGGTATTTCGATAGAGATTGGATTGAATGTGTAGATTGCTTTGGGCAGCATAGACATTTTAACATTTGTTCTTCCATCCATGAGCATAGATTATTTTTCCATTTTTGCTGTCTTTCTCAACTTCTTTCATAGACTCTGATATACAATCTGAGGGTTTTGAAGGGGCGGGGTGTGGGAGGTCGGGGTACCAGGTGGTGGGTATTATAGAGGACACGGATTGCATGGAGCACTGGGTGTGGTGCAAAAATAATGAATACTGTTATGCAAAAAATAAAAAATAAATTTAAAAAAAATCAAAAGCTTCTGCACAGCAAAGGAAACAGTCAAAAAAACAAAGAGGCAACCCATGGAATGGGAGAAGATATTTGCAAATGACAGTACAGACAAAATGTTGATATCCAGGATCTATAATGAACTCCTCAAACTCACACACACAAAACAGACAATCATATCCAAAAAATGGGCAGAAGATATGAACAGACACTTCTCCAATGAAGACATACAAATGGCTATCAGACACATGAAAAAATGTTCATCATCACTAGCCCTCAGGGAGATTCAAATTAAAACCACATTGAGATATCACCTTACACCAGTTAGAATGGCCAAAATTAACAAGACAGGAAACAACATGTGTTGGAGGGAATGTGAAGAAAGGGAAACCCTCTTCTACTGTTGGTGGGAATGCAAGTTGGTGCAGCCTCTTTGGAGAACAGTGTGGAGATTCCTCAAGAAATTAAAAATAGGGGATGCCTGGGTGGCTCAGTTGGTTAAGCAGCTGCCTTCTGCTCAGGTCATGATCCCAGCGTCCTGGGACCGAGTCCCACATCGGGCTCCTTGCTCAGCAGGGAGCCTGCTTCTCCCTCTGCTTCTGCCTGCCATTCTGTGTGCCTGTGCTTGCTCTCCCCCCCCCCCCGCCTCTGATAAATAAATAAAATCTTTAAAAAAAATAAATTAAAAATAGAACTTCCCTATAACCCTGCAATTGCACTTCTGGGTATTTACCCCAAAGATACAGATGTTGTGAAAAGAAGGGCCACCTGTACCCCAATGTTTTTAGCAGCAATGGCCATGGTCACCAAACTGTGGAAAGAACCAAGATGCCCTTCAACGGACGAATGGATAAGGAAGATGTGGTCCATATACGCTATGGAGTATTATGCCTCCATCAGAGAGGACGAATACCCAACTTCTGTAGCAACATGGACGGGACTGGAAGAGATTATGCTGAGTGAAATAAGTCAAGCAGAGAGAGTCAGTTATCATATGGTTTCACTTATTTGTGGAGCATAACAAATAGCATGGAGGACAAGAGGTGTTAGAGAGGAGAAGAGAGTTGGGGTAAATTGGTAGGGGAGGTGAATCATGAGAGACTATGGACTCTGAAAAACAATCTGAGGGGTTTGAAGTGGGGGGGGGTGGGAGGTTGGGGTACCAGGTGGTGGGTATTATAGAGGGCACAGATTGCATGGAGCACTGGGTGTGGTGAAAAAATAATGCATACTGTTATGCTGAAAATAAAAAAAATATATAGAGGTTCAAATTCCTTGAAAACAACAACTATATAGTGCTCAAATTTTAAACTCATTTAGCTGTTATTTTGGATTATAAGTGTTTAAGCATTAATTGAATAAATGACAAAGTTTGAATATTTGAAAAAAAATTCAATGCACGGAAATCAGTTGCATTTTTTTTTACACCATAACAAGACAGAAGAAAGAGAAAAAGGAGTCAATCCCATTTACAATTGCATCCAAAACCATAAGATACCTAGGAATAAACCTAACCAAAGAGGCAAATAATCTATACTCAGAAAACTATGAAGTATTCATGAAAGAAATTGAGGAAGACACAAAGAAATGGAAAAATGTTCCATGCTTATGGATTGGAAGAACAAATATTGTGAAAATATCTTTGCTACCTAAAGCAATCTACACATTTACTGTAATCCCTATCAAAATCCTACCCATTTTTTCCCAAAGAAATGGAACAAATAATTCTAAAATTTACATGAAACCAGAAAAGTCCTTGAATAGACAGAGGAATATTGAAAAAGAAAGTCAAAGTTGGTAGCATCACAATTCCAGACTTCAAGCTTTATTACAACGTTGTCATCCTCAAGACAGTATGGACAGATCAATGGAACAGAATAAAGATCCCAGAAACTCAACTCTATGGTCAACTAATCTTCAATGAAGCAGGAAGTAATGTCCAATGGAAAAAAGATAGTTTCTTCAACAAATGATATTGGGAAAATTGGACAGCCACATGCAGAAAAATGAAACTGGACCATTTCCATACACCACACACGAAAATAGACTCAAAATGGATGAAGGACCTTAATGTGAGAAAGGAATCCACCAAAATCCTTGAGGAGAACACAGGCAGCAACCTCTTCAACCACAGCCGCAGCAACTTCTTCCTAGGAACATGGCCAAAGGTAAGGGAAGCAAGGGCAAAAATGAACTACTGGGATTTCATCAAGATCAAAAACTTTTTTTTAATTAAATTAATCTATTTATTTTCAGAAAAACAGTATTCATTATTTTTTCACCACACCCAGTGCTCCATGCAATCTGTGCCCTCTATAATACCCACCACCTGGTACCCCAACCTCCCACCACCCCCGCCACTTCAAACTCCTCAGATTGTTTTTCAGAGTCCATAGTCTCTCATGATTCACCTTCCCTTCCAATTTACCCCAACTCCCTTCTCCTTTCTAACACCCCTTGTCCTCCATGATATTTGTTATGCTCCACAAATAAGTGAAACCATATGATAACTGACTCTCTCTGCTTGACTTATTTCACTCAGCATAATCTCTTCCAGTCCCGTCCATGTTGCTACAGAAGTTGGGTATTCATCCTTTCTGATGGAGGCATAATACTCCATAGTGTATATGAACCACATCTTCCTTATCCATTCGTCCATTGAAGGGCATCTTGGTTCTTTCCATAGTTTGGCGACCATGGCCATTGCTGCTAGAAACATTGGGGTACAGATGGCCCTTCTTTTCACAACATCTGTATCTTTGGGGTAAATACCCGGAAGTGCAATTGCAGGGTCATAGTGAAGTTCTATTTTTAATTTCTGAGGAATCTCCACACTGTTCTCCAAAGAGGCTGCACCAACTTGCATTCCCACCAACAGTAGAAGAGGGGTCTCCTTTCTCCACATCCTCTCCAACACATATTGTTTCCTGTTTTGTTAATTTTGGCCATTCTAACTGGTGTAAGGTGATATCTCAATGTGGTTTTAATTTGAATCTCCCTGAGGGCTAGTGATGATGAACATTTTTTCATGTGTCTGATAGCCATTTGTATGTCTTCATTGGAGAAGTATCTGTTCATATCTTTTGCCCATTTTTTGATATGATTGTCTGTTTTGTGTGTGTTGAGTTTGAGGAGTTCATTATAGATCCTGGATATCAACCTTTTGTCTGTACTGTCGTTTGCAAATATCTTCTCCCATTCCATGGGTTGCCTCTTTGTTTTCTTGACTGTTTCCTTTGCTGTGCAGAAGCTTTTGATTTTGATGAAGAAGATCAGAGGAAACAGTTAACAAAGCCAAAAGACAACTGACAGAATGGGAGAAGATATTTGCAAATGACATATCAGTTAAAGGGCTAGTATCCAAAATCTATAAAGAGCTTAGCCAACTCAACACCCAAAGAACAAATAATCTAATCAAGAAATGCCTCTATCAGAAAGGATGAATACCCAACTTTTGTTACAACATGGACGGGACTGGAAAAGATTATGCTGCGTGAAATAATCAAGCAGAAAGATCCAATTATCATATGGTTTCACTTATTTGTGGAGCATAACAAATAGCATGGAGGACATGGGGAGATAGAGAGGAGAAGGGAGTTGGGGGAAATTGGAAGGGGAGGTGAACCATGAGAGACTATGGACTCTGAACAACAATCTGAGGGTTTTGAAGGGGTGGGTGGGAGGTTGGGGTACCAGGTGGTGTGTATTATAGAGGGCACGGATTGCATGGAGCACTGGGTGTGGTGAAAAAATAATGAATACTGTTATGCTGAAAATAAAAAATAAATTAAAAAAAAAAGAAATGGGCAGAGGACATGAATAGACATTTCTGCAAATAAGACATCCAGATGGCCAAGAGACACATGAGAAAGTGTTCCACATCACTCAGCATCAGGGAAATACAAATCAAAACCACAATGAGATACCACCTCACACTAGTCAGAATGGCTAAAATTAACAAGTCAGGAAATAACAGATGCTGGTGAGGATGTGGAGAAAGGGGAACCCTCCTACACTGTTGGTGGGATTGCAAGCTGGTGCAACCACTCTGGAAAAGGGCATGGAGGTTCCTCAAAGAGTTGAAAATAGAACTACCTTATGACCCAGCAATTGCACTACTGAGTATTTACCCTAAAGATACAAATGTAGTGATCCTAAGGGACACATGCACCCAAATGTTTATAGCAGCAATGTCCACAATAGCCAAACTATGGAAAGAACCTAGATGTCCATCAACAGATGAATGGGTAAAGAAGAGTTGGTATATATATACAATGGGATACTATGCAGCCATCAAAAGAAATGAAATCCTGCCCTTTGCAACGATGTGGATGGAACTAGAGGGTATAAGTGAAATAAAACAATTGGAGAAAGACAACTATCTTATGATCTCCCTGATATGAGGAAGTGGAGATGCAACATGGGGGGTTTGGGGGTAGGAAAAGATAAATGAAAGAAGTTGGGATCAGGAGGGGCCAAACCATAAGAGAGTCTTAATCTCAGAAAACAAACCAAGGGTTGCCAGGGGGAGAGTGTAGGGAGAGGGTTGTGGTGTTATGAACATTGGGGAGGTTGTGTTTTATGGTGAGTGCTGTGAAGTGTGTAAACCTGGTGATTCACATACCTGTACCCCTGGGGCTAATAATACATTATATGTTTATAAAAATTTATTTAAAAAGAAGTGGTATATGTATACAATGGAATATTACTCAGACATCAAAGAGAATGATATCTTGCATTTCCAATGAAGTGAATAGAACTAAAGATATCATGCTAAGTGAAATAAGTCAGTCAGAGAAAGACAAATACTATATGATTTCACTCATGTGTGGAATTTAAGAAACAAAGCAGATGAACATAGAGGAAGGGAAGGAAAAATAAGGTAAAAGCAGGGAAAGAGGCAAACTACAAAAGACTCTTAACTTTAGGGAGAAAACTGAGGGTTGATGGAAGGGAGGTTTGTAGGGGGATAGGGTAATTTGGTGATGGTCATTAGGTGCGCATTTGATGTAATAACCAGTGGGTGTTCTATGCAACTGATGAATCACTAAATCTTACCCCTGAAACTAATATAGTATATGTTAACTAAATTGAATTGAATAAAACATTTTGAAAATAAATAAATAAATATTACTGTGACCTGTTTAATTGCAATTTTAATTAAGCAGAATCATAGTATTGGGGGCTTATAATTCTCTATTTCTTCAGTTTTTTTAATAGCTCTACTCAGCTTGATCACTATCTTTCTTTTAGTGTAACAGATTTCATTGTTTATGCTCCACACCCAGTGCTCCATGCAATACATGCCCTCTATAATACCCATCACCAAGATCCCCAAACTTCCCACCCCCCTCCCTTTCAAAACCCTCAGATTGTTTTTCAGAGTCCATAGTCTCTCATGATTTATCTCCCCCCTCCAATGTCCCTCAACTCCCTTCTCCTCTCCATCTCCCCATGACCTCCGTGTTACTTCTTATGCTCCACAAATAAGTGAAACTGTATGATAATTGACTCTCTCTGCTTGACTTATTTCACTCAGCATAATTTCTTCCAGTCCCATCCATGTTGCTACAAAAGTTGGGTATTCATACTTTCTGATGGAGGCATAATTCTCCATAGTGTATATGGACCACATCTTCCTTATCCATTCGTCTATCTTAATTAACATGGTGTAGTTAAAATGGACTTGGTTCCAAAAAATTCAGATGATTTTCACCAATCCAACCTCAATCAACACCATGTTGGTTTTTTATTTATCTCATTAACAAAGTAGTTTGGGAGAGTTTCCTCAAACTAGGCTCGAATGTGGAGCCTGCAATGCGCAGACATGTGAGTCTGGCTTGTTCTCTAACATGGCAGCCATAGGCGAGGAAAGATGTGGCCCATGAGCATGAAGAACTAATATGCACTTTCAGCTAGTCCAGTGCTGGGCACAAGGCAGGTGAGGCTCTGGCTCTTTTGTGCTCATCACTCCTAGGCAAGCACAAATGGGAAGCTAGGGTAAGAGTAGGACTATTGAGCAAAAAGCAAGGAAGTGTTGAATCTGCCAGGGGATAAGCAGAGTCTCTCAGCCAGCTTCTAGGAGATGCAAGAAGAAACCAGTGGGTATTCTTCCACATGGCTGCCCTGTCCTCTCCAGGCACACAGTGGCCCCACTTTAAGGAGATTCCAAGTGTGAGTGGGTATATTTGTAACCCAGATAAATTAATAAGTATATTTTTATTCATCAAAAGGAGCTCACAGATCCTATTTATACTCTTCTTAGAGATAGCACTTAACAGCATTTCCCAGCTTGGGTCCCCACCACCGTCTCACCTGGGCAAGCACCATCACCTGCTAGGTGTTTGACCTTGCTCCTATGTACCCCTCCACAGTACAATCTCCACACCAAGGAACCTTTCTTAAACTCTGTATTCTCCATGTTGCATTCCTAGATTAAGGACTCAGTGGATCCCATGGAGTCAACCTCAATTATCATCATAGTACTAAAGATCACAGGCTATCCCACAGATACCTCCATGCTCCACACATTCCAAACTGATCTCAGCATCTTCACTTCAAACCAGTTCTTTCCACTGTTCCAATCTCCCCAGTTTCACATGGCATTCTCACCCTTCTCCCTTTGCCCAATTTGTTATATCCAGACAAGTTCTAAAAGTTCATCTATTCTTTCTTCAAACATTTACCTCTTACCCCACCCTCTCTCTGTTGGTCTTTCCAGCACCGCTGTGTTTCAAGAATCTTGTGTTGTCCCTGGACTGGACCCAGGTCAGAGCCCTTTAACAGGGCTTCTTGCCTTTGGTTCTGCCTCTTTCAGTCCATCCTCTATATATTTCAGCTTGGGAGGTTTCTCAACAACGAAAACTCAGGGCAGTACCTGAATAGAAACTTTCAGTAACTGTCTCCCACCAGCCAGAGTAATCTTGAATGCTCAGGGCTAGCTATACTAGTATCTTGGGGAACTAATTGGGAGTCAAGATACCTCAGCCTCATCTGGACCTCCTAGTTAGACCTTTGGGTAGAGGACCCAGATGACTTAACAAACTGCTCAGAAGAGCATGTTTTTCAAGCCACTTTCTGTATGGTCCACAAACAAAGAATGGTTTTTATATTTAATTTTTCTTTTTTATTTGCTCCTGATAATTTTTCCAATTATATGGAAATACAAATGACATACTACATTGTATAATATGGAGAGTACATATTATAATATTGAGGAGTATAATGTGATGATTTGATACACTTACATATTGCCAAATAACTACTACCATAGCGTTAGCTAACACCTCTACCATATCACAAAATTGCCACTTATTTTTTTAAAAATTTTATTTATTTATTTGATAGAGATGACAAGTAGGCAGAGAGGCAGGCAGAGAGACAGGAGGAAGCAGGCTCTCCACGGAGCAGAGAGCCCAATGCGGGGCTTGATCCCAGGATCCTGGGATCATGACCTGAGCCGAAGGCAGAGGCTTTAACCCACTGAGCCACCCAGGCGCCCCAAAATTGCCACTTATTTTTTATGGTGACAATATTTAATATCTAATCTCTAAGCAACTTTGAAATATATAATACAGTATTATTAACTGTAGTCACCACATTGCACATTAGATCCCCAAAACTTATTTATTTTATAACTGGAAATTTGTACACTTTTTTACAACATCTCTTTGTTTCCTCCAGCTACCAGTCCCTGGTAACCACAACATTCTACTCTCTTTCTGTAGGAATTCAACTTTTTTAGATTCCATATATGAATACTAGCATATAGTATATGTCTTTGTGTGTCTTTTTCATTTAGCATAATGCCCTCATGTTTTATTCATGTTGTCACAAATGACAGTATTTCTTTATCTCTTGTGGCTGAAGAATATTCCATTACATATTTTAATAGAATATGTATATATTATATTATACACATATATAATGAATATATGTATATATATCACATCTTCATTCATTCATTGACAGTCATTCAGGTTGTATTTATATCTTGACTATTGTGAGTAATACTACAATGTATATGCTGTGTAGATATCTCCTTAAGGTTCTCTTTTCATTTCTTTGAATATATATACAACAGTAGGATTGCCGGATCATATGGTAGTTCTATTTTTAATTTTTTGAGAAGGCTCCATAGTATTTACCTGAATGTATCAGTTTGCATCCCCGCTAATAGTGTGAAAGAGTTCCCTTTTCTCTATATCTTTAGCAACACTTGCTAACTTTTTAAAATAATTATAGCTGCTCTACAATGAATACTGTTATGCTGAAAAAAATAAATTAATTAAAGAAACAAAAAAATTATGGCTGTTCAGATAAGTGCCATCTCTTTGCAGTTTTGATGTGTATTTCCTTGAAGATTAGTGATGTTGAGCACTTTTTAATGTACCTGTTGTCCATTTGGATGTCTTCTTGGAAAAATGTCTATTCAAGTTGTTCGCCTGTTTTTTAAATTGGATTATTTGTGTGGGGGGCTTTCAACTGAGATGTATGAGTCTATATATTTTGGACTTTAACTCCTTAAGAGGTGCATGACTTACAAATATTTTCTCTTTTTCATGTCATTGAGTGGTTTGTAGTTTTTTGATTTTTTTTTTTATGATACAGAGAAGTTTAGTTTCACTTACTAATTATTGCTTTTGGTGTCATATCCAAAAAATCATTACCAACACTGATACCAGTAAGTTTTCTTCTCTATGTGTTTTTCTAAGAGTTGTATAGTTATATGTCCTACATTTAAGTCTTGAATTCATATAATTTTTCATGTTTGTGAGTAGTAAAAATAGGAGTCCATTCTTCTACATGTGGTTATCCAGTTTTCCCAAAATTATTCATTGAAGAGATGAGCATTTCCCCATGGAGTATTCTTGTCTGGTCAAACATTAGTTGACTGTATATACAAGGCTTTACTTCTGAGATTTTGATTCTGTTCTATTGGTCTATTTGTCTATTTTTGTACCTGTATCATACTGTTTTGTTTACTATAGCTTTTAGTACGGTTTTTAAAGTCATGAAATGTGATATGTTCAGCTTTGTTCTTCTTTCTTAGGATTGTTTTGACTATTTGGGATCTTTTGTGGTTCCATACAAATTTTAAGAGGTTTTGTTTTGTTTTTTGGTCTATTTGTATGAGAAATGTCATTGGAGTTTTGATATTGATTGCATTGAATCTATTGATGCCTTTGAGTAATATGGATATTTCAATATTAATTATCTGATTTGTGAACACAGGATGTCTTTCCATTTGTTTGTGTCTAGTTCAATTTCTTTCACTGGTGTATTATAGTTTTCAGTGTACAGATCTTTTACCTCCTTAAATTTATTCCTAAATGTTTTGTTGCTTTAGATGTTATTATGAATGGGATTATTTTATTTCTTTTTCAGATCTTTCAGTGCTATTGCATACAAATGCAACTTATTTTGTATGTAGATTTTATATCCTGCAACTTTACTGAATTCATTGATTAGTTCTAACAGTTTTTTGATGGGGTCTCATGAATTTTTTATATATAAAATCGTATCATCTACAAACAAAGAAGATTTTACTTCTTTTTCTTTCTGATTTGGATGTCTTTTATTTCTTTTTCTTGTCTGATTTTTCTACAAGACTTCTAGTACTATGTTGAAACAGAAGTGGGGAGGGTGGACATCCTTGTCTTATTTCTGACCTTAGAGGAAAGGCTTTCAATTTTTCACCATTGAATATGATGTTAGCTGTAGGTTTGTCATATGTGGACTTCATTATGTTGAGGTATGTTCTCTCTATAGCTATTTTTTAGTTTTTTTTTTTTCATGAAAAGATGTTGAATTTTGTCAAATGGCTTTTGGCATCTGTTGAAGTCATCATAATTCTTATTCTTCATTACATTAATTTGTCACAGACTAGCACAAGAAGTCCTAGGGAAGACTGAGAGGGAATGGTGGGGAATTAAGAAAAACAAGAGAGAGAAAGCTGGGATTGGGAGGTGTCTATGGGCTGTTGAGTCCCAACATGCTGAAGAGACTTTATTTTATAGTTCTATAACAAGAATGTTTATCAAGGAGCTCAAGGTCAGAGGACCACAGTTCCCATGTGACTGCCTTGCTTCAAAACAAGAGAGTGTTCTCAAGCATATTTACAGAGGAGATCAAAGACTGTGTCAGCATGACCCAGAGTGCATATGTGAGCCAAATCAAGTAGTAAGTGAACTGCAGAGGTTGCAGGAGCTAACCATTGGCAAAACTCCCTCAACTGCCAGGATTGGGTTAGCTTGCAGTTAATTTGATGTATTACATTAATTTGATGTATTACATATATGGGTTTGCATATGTTAAAACATATTTGCATCCCAGAGATAAATCCCACTTGATTATGGTGTATCTTTTTAATGTGCTGTTGGGTTAATTTTTCTAGTATTTCTGTTTGGTTCTTTTTTATGTTTACGATCTTTTTGTTCAACTTCTCATTTTGTTCTCATACTGTTTCCTTGATATTATTAAATTGTTTATCTATATCACTTGTAGATCTCTGAGCATCTTTAGATATTTTATTTTGAATTATTTGTCAGGCAAATTCTGGATCTCCTTTTTTGGGGGTGCCAGTTACAGGAAGTTTACTATATTCCTTTGATGCCTGTTTCCCTGATTCTTCATTAACCCTGTAGATTTGCATAGGTATTTGGACATTTGAAGAAAAAGTCACCTCTTCCAGACTTTATGAAATGACTTCAGTAAAGGAGGACTTTTGCTTGCAACTGGGGGCATGCTGGAATATACTGTATCCCTGGGCCCAGTGGTGCAGGGTGCCAGATGTGGGAGCATGTGATAGCATGGGTCCAAAGGTGTGTGATGTCTCTTCAGCTCAAGCCACTGAGGTCCACAGCATTGACAACTATGTGGCCTTGATGAGCACAGGAAGGAAATCTGCAAGCATTTTTGGGGTCCTCAACAGTACCTCGAGTTCTGGTGGGCAGGCAGCAATTGTGGCTGGAGACAGTGATATACATACATTTAGCTGCAGGGTCAACCTTAGGTGTCTGTATAGTGGCAAGGGCTAATTGCAGAAATAAGTGTGTGGGGGTGGTGCACAAGGAAGACAGATTGGGCCAGAGCCAACTATAGCCTCACTGCCAACTGCAGTTGCCCTGTCTGTTATCATACTCTTCCTGGATGCTCAGTGTCCTCCCACACCAGGCAAGCATACCATAATAGAGTCTGGTGATAGAAGTAAGGCTTCAGGCATGCAGGTGCATAGCTGGAGGTGGTAGCTCTGAAGTGGGGAGGATGTCCAGCTATAGGGGTCTAGGCTAGTGTCTTGCACTGTGCAACTACAGTGTCCTGGTCTGTCTTACATTGCAGTCCTTAGGCTTTGGAGGTAGGTGGTGGAGGAAGCAGGGAAGGACTTAAGTGTCAGCAGACATAAATACCTATTGTAAGAAAGCTGGTGAAATCTGCAGAGAGCCCAGAGTGGCTTTGCTAACTGTTTTTGCTTTGTTTGTTTTTCCAGTGGTAAAATCTACCAAGTTTGTCTACAAAGCAAGTCACTGTGAGCCATAATTGCTCCTGCAGCATGGCTGGTTATTGGTAGCCCCTGCTTTTCTTCCTTGTTCTTTGCTATTGGTAGCCTATTTATTTATTTATTTATTTATTTATTTATTTTCCCTTGTTCCTAACCATTCCTACACATCTCAGCTTTGCTAGGCTGGGTTGGATAAAACCAAAGTAAGATTCAGTCTGCATTAGATAAAATCTTATTGGTGAGAGGAGCTCTTTCTAGTGAGGAAATTCTCTCTTGGTCCTGAACAATGCTGACTGGACAGGAGAGGATGATGCAGGCAAAATGAAGCTGTCTTTCTTCTCTTCTTTTGTAGTTATTCTTAGGCTTTTATCCTACATTGTTGCTAAAGTTTCTTAAGTGGACCCCAGAGCTCTCCCAGAGCTGTTTATGTTAGTGGATATCTGTCTAATTGTTGATCTTCATAGGATGACAGAAGCTAAAGTTACTTATGTCACTTGATATTTATATTCTGAAATGGTTGGGAAAAATGAAAGGAATTTTTCCATGACATGTGAAATTATATAAAATTCAAATTTAAGGTCTATAGTAAAATTTTATTGGACACAGCCATGCCCATTTATTGACATATTATCTATGACTGCATTTGTTTGTTACAACAACAGAGTTGAGCCTGAAAAGCCTAAAATATTTACTATTTGCCGTTTTACAGAAAAAGTTTTCTTTCTTTTATTTGACCTAGAAGACTTTGAAGCCCCAAGTCCTGTTTTTTAAGTGAGATTATATATGAAAGTATTGAGTCACACTAGGGTTCCAAGTCAAGATGATGAGTAAACCCCATGCCAACAGCATCACTTGCCCCAGTCATTCTCTCCTTAAGCATGTCTACTAATCATGTAATCCCTGCTTCACTCCCTTTATCAACCACTGAAAATCTTCTTCACTAAGGCTTCCTGGTAACTTACAAACCAAATGCACCCCTAGATGCAGCTCCAAGAGCATTTTTTCTTTTTTTTAATTTATTTTTTATTTTTTTCAGCATAACAGTATTCATTGTTTTTGTACCACACCCAGTGCTCCATGCAATCCGTGCCCTCTCTAATACCCACCACCTGGTTCCCCCAACCTCCCACCCCCCACCACTTAAACCCATCATATTGTTTTTCAGAGTCCATAGTCTCTCATGGTTCACCTCCCCTTCCAGTTACCCCAACTCCCTTCTCCTAACTCCCCATGTCCACCATGCTATTTGTTATGCTCCACAAATGAGTGAAACCATATGGTAATTGACTCTCTCTGCTTGACTGATTTCACTCAGCATTATCTTTTCCAGTCCCGTCCATGTTGCTACAAAAGTTGGGTATTCATCTTTTCTGATGGAGGCATAATACTCCATAGTGTATATGGACCACATCTTCCTTATCCATTCGTCCGTTGAAGAGCATCTTGGTTCTTTCCACAGTTTGGCGACAATGGCCATTGCTGCTCTAAACATTGGGGTACAGATGGCCCTTCTTGTCTGTATCTTTGGGGTAAATACCCGGAAGTGCAATTGCAGGGTCATAGGGAAGCTCTATTTTTAATTTCTTGAGGAATCTCCACACTGTTCTCCAAAGAGGCTGCACCAACTTGCATTCCCACCAACAGTGTAAGAGGATTCCCCTTTCTCCACATCCCCTCCAACACATTTTTTTTCCTGTCTTGCTAATTTTGGCCGTTCTAACTGGTGTAAGGTGATATCTCAATGTGGTTGTAATTTGAATCTCCCTGATGGCTAGTGATGATGAACATTTTTTCATGTGTCTGATAGCCTTTTGTATGTTTTCATTGGAGAAGTGTCTGTTCATATCTTTTGCCCATTTTTTGATATGATTGTCTGTTTTGTGTGTGTTGAGTTTGAGGAGTTCATTATAGATCCTGGATATCAACCTTTTGTCTGTACTGTCATTTGCAAATATCTTCTCCCATTTCGTGGGTTGCCTCTTTGTTTTCTTGACTGTTTCCTTTGCTATGCAGAAGCTTTTGATTTTGATGAAGTCCCAGAAATTTATTTTGGCTTTTGTTTCCTTTGCCTTTGGAGACATATCTTGAATTTTTTATGGCTATTTGTAGCTAGTGATATTCTGATTCACATGATCAATATGTATTATTGGGTGTACATATCAATGAGCTAAGGAGCTCTCCCTCAGGAAGAGGTAAAGTCTTCTTCAAATCCTGGTAGTGCTCCTGGTATATAGTACCAAGCTGAGATAGTGACTAGAACATAAATATAGGTATTGGATATCTGGGTGGATGGAGGAGTGGAGAGAAAGACAGATGGATGAATGGATGGGTGGGTGGATGGATAGCATTAGCAAATTCCAAACTTTAGTTGAGTATAACCATCAGAAGTACAACTAGGAGACACCTGCTCAATCCTCAGGAAGGATTCTTTGTGCTTTATTCACACATCTTTTTCTCCCATCAAGGAGATGGGGATGAATTTCACTAGCCTTTTGGGAGCCCCAATCTACTGTAAGGAACTCTTTTATTTCCTGAATCCTTAGGTTGCTAGATAATGATAGCAGTGGTGAGGATTCAGGGCCAGGATGTCAAGGAAGAAGACATAGAAAGTAATTCAGACCACAGTTGCTATCTCCCACACACGTCACTTGAGCTTTTGAGGTTCAGCACAAACTTGGTTAATTAAAGCCTGATCACCAATAATTACTACTAGACAAGGGATCAAAATCCAGGGGCAAATGGTCAAGGCCAGACAGAAATAAAATGGAAAGTATCTGGTGCTGAGAGAGGGCATAGAGCTTCAAAGAGTTCTGAGGTAGGTGCTTCTAAGCTGTAGTGTGAAAGCAAAAGTCTTTGTGGTTGACAGTTAACCTGAAGTCATGGAGTAGGACCAGGCTTCTCCATTTTCTTCCACACACTCTTCTTGGCTTGAAAGCAAAGAAAGTGGAACTTGAGGGCAAAGGTTGAAGAGTAAGGAAACTAAAGACTACTAAGCTTCATGGAAACTCTGGTCTAAGAATAACTACTACCACCTTGTGTACTGAGCAGCAACCATCAGTCAGGCCAGAGCATGTGTTTGCCCTCTTTAACAACACCTGCAAAATAGTTGTGCTTATCTCCATTTTCAGCCCAGAGAGGTTGAGTGACTCAGGTCTGAGACATGCCTTAATACCTGATCCTTCCTTCAGCCCAGGAACACACCAGCTGGTGACCCAGCAACAGTGGTTCTGCCCCTGCATGGTGAATCAGGTGGAGGACTGGACTCAACCACGGCTGAGTTTAGGTAAGCCAGGAAGAAAAGGTCTTTACACCACCTGAGAGCACTGAGGAGCCTGTGGTGTGATTCTCCTCATAGCTTCTTCTAGGGCTCAAAGGGGGAAATAATAGGCCTCAGGGAAGCTGGTGCTATCATAAATGTCAAGCACCTTTTCCTGAAGCGGCACATGTCACCATGGGGACAGGTGACACTTGTCCCTTCATGATTATAAACCAACATACAGTGCTTGGAGGATTAAGTCACAGGAAACTGGGACCATAGGCAGGTTCCTACTAGACAACAGGTTCAAACCAACAGTCAAGCCAAAGTTTCTATTGGAGAATTCCCCAAGTCATCGCATCAGCAATAAATGCCTATTTATGGCTTCTTACACTCCTTTGCAGTAACCTTCAACCAAATGAGCCTATTTACTTAAATGGAGTTGTAAGTAAAGGAAAACATGCTCTGTTGGTAAGGAACTCTTTTATTTCCTGAATCCTTAGGTTGCTAAGGATTCCTAAGGTGCTAAGCACCTAATTGTCTTGTTGGCCTGAGATAGACCTGCTGACATCTGGGGTGCCTCAGCAAGACTCAAAAGCTAGGTCTGTGCCAGGCCTTGCAGAATACTTAATGCCTGCCCCGCACCCTCATGGGCTGCTGCTCTGGCAGCCAATTTTTTAAAATAAAAGCTTTATTGATATATGATTTATACATCATAAAATTCACCCTTTTAAAGTAGACAATTCCATGTTTTTTTCAGTGTATTCACAGAATTGTGCAATCTTCACATAGTTCTGATTTTAAAACATTTTTTGTCCCTTTCTTTTTAAACACTGATATTTACAAGCAACCACTTAGTGTCCTCTCTCCCCTATTTTTTTGTCTCTACAGATTTTCTTATTCTGGACATTTCACTTAAAAAGAACCATATAATATATGGCTTTTTGTGACCAGCTTCTATTAGGCAGTGTAATGTTTTCGGTTTCATCCATGGTGTCACCTCTATCAGTATTGCATTCCTTTTTATGACTGAATAATATTCTACTCTGTAGTCATATCACAGTTCATTTATTCATTCATAAGCTGATGGATATCTGAGTAGCTTTCACTTTTTTTAGCTTTTATTTTTTGACTATGAATAATGTTGCTATGAAGATTCATGTAGCAGTTTTTGGTTGGATGTTATGTCTTCACTTTTATTTTTTAGGTATATAACTAGAAGTGGAATTTCTAGTTGGCACCTCTGTTCAACATTTTGAGGAACTGGCAAACGTTTTAAAAATAGTTGCATCTGGGAGGAGACAAGATAGCAGGGAAGTAGAGGGGGCGCCTTTTCAACCTGTACCCTAAAGTGAGCTGATTACCTACCAAATAACTCTGATCACCCACGAAATCAGCCTGAGATCAGAATTATACACATCTGGATCTCTAAAGGGGCAGAAGATGCCAGTGGGCAGGTAAAGCGGAGTGGGAACATCAGACTGATATCAGAAGATAAACAAAAGGGGTAGGGAGCCACCAGAGGCAACTGATTGGAAATAATACCCCTAATATGAGAGTGCCCTGCATCTGGGGACCAGCATTAACTTGGAGACTGGTTGAAAGCACTCCAAAAGAGCCCAGGATCACAGGGGGGATATTGTGGGAATCAGGGCAGCTAGGGATAGAGGCTTAAGTCCCCGGACCCAGGACAGCCTCCCCTAGCTCTGAGCCAGAGAGAGTGCAGCAGAGAAACCAGGTCTTGGTCCCTGAGCCACCAGCGCGCCCAAGAACATGTGGGGTCCGGCTCCTGTGAGGGGCTGGGAGCCTCGCCAGATGGCAGAATGCCGAGCACTGCTACAGAGCCTAAGACACATGTGCCCACCCGGTGCTCTTAGATCCACTCCATTGTCAGAGCCTGAGATAAGCGCCCCAAACTCTCCTCTGAGAGAGGTGCGTGAAGGCCCAGCCTGGTGCTTTTGGACCTGCACCCAGCTCTCAGAGCCTGAGACGCATGCGCGTGACCCACAGCCTCCCCTGAGAGAGGTGCACGCAAGTCGGGTGCTCTTAGACCCAGAAAGACCAGGCACTTTCAGCCCAGGACAGTTCCGCTGCTTGGAACCTCTCTGGTGGTCTGGAGCTGCCCAGACAGCCACCCGCTGCTGTGCTTTTGGGTACAAGCAGAAGATCCTGCATGCCCAGGGACTGCAACTCGGAACATGCTCTGGCAGCAGCCAAGTGGGAGTTTATATGGGCTCTGCAGCCAGACTGAGGCTTCTCTCTGAGAGGGAGGTCAGGGTGCAGTTTGCTTTCCTCTAAACCTACAAAAACCTTCAAAAGCAGTCAAGGCAAGAGGGGAAAAAAATGAACAAACATAAAAACCTCCAGAGAACAAAAGGCTGAAAAACCGGTTTCATCAGAGCCCACCCCCTTGAGGGGCGTGGGAGGACTTAACTCAGGGAACACCCACTTGGCAGGCCCCTCCCACAGAAAACCAACCAGGAAAGAAAAAAAAAAAAAAAGACTACAAGAGAAGAACCACCACTACTTCATAGAACAACTTTTATTTTTAATTTGTTCCCACAATTCTGGCTCATTTTTTTGTATAGATAATTTTTTAACCTCTTTACCATCACAGTGAGCTGTCCGGTACATCAAATTCCATAATAACCTTCTAACCTGAACTTTTTGATACATACACCTGTGTTTTTCTTTTGCATTTCTATTTTTAAAATTTCTTTTTTTTTTAATTATAGTTTAGTTTAGTCTAGTTTATTCCTTTTTTATTTTTATTTTCTAATATTCATATAGAGTTAAACTTCAAAGTAATCCCCTTTCCCCAATCAATACTACCCCTATAGATAAACCAATTTTTCATCCCCCTTTATCTTAGGAAAGTTGAGTCCTTTAACAAAGATTTCAAGATACATCCAGGAAGAATCAAAACCTTCATCGCCCACACTGAGAATTTATAACCACTTTCTCATCTTTTTCTTCCACCAGTGTTTCTATGTTTTTGTGTTTGTCCTGAGAGTATATAAATCTTACACTTGGGGTTCTTTTTGACGAGGTTCTTCCTTTATTTGTATATATATATATTTTTTTTCTCTTGTCATATACTTTTATCAGTCTTTTTGTTTGTCTGTTTTTATTTGTATACTTCATGAATCTTACCTTGGGGCCCATTTGGGCTGAACCTTCTCTTTCATCTTCCCTATTTTTCCTGTCTCTCTTTCTCTCTCTATCTTTCTTTTTCTTTTCTTTTTTCTCTCATTTGGGTGGGGAATCCTGATTGCTCAGAAGTGTTCCGGGTGCACCTTGACTGCACCACGGTCGATACATCCAGCTACATCTGTTCAGTCATCTCTCACCAAAATGACTAGGAGGAGGAATGCCCAACAGAAGAAAAACACAGAGGATGGACCTTCTGCAACAAAGCTAATGGCTATCAACATAGATAATATGTCAGAAAGAGAATTCAGGCTAACAATTATCCAGGCAATAGCTAGGTTAGAGAAAGCCATGGATGACCAAACGGAATTGATTACGGCCGAATTGAAAGCGACCAGAGATGATGTTCACAATGTTAGGGCAGAGCTAAAAGCTACCAGGAATGAGGTTCACAATGCTCTCAATGAGTTCCAAGCTAATCTAAATTCTCTCAAAGCTAGGGTAACTGAGACAGAAGATAGAATTAGTGATCTGGAGGACAAACAGATAGAGAGAAAGGATCAGGAGGAAGCCTGGAACAAACAGCTTAGAAACCATGAAAACAGAATCAAGGAAATAAATGATGCCATGAAACATTCCAACGTCAGAATTCTTGGAATTCCTGAAGGGGAGGAGAAAGAAAGAAGTCTAGAAGAGATAGTGGAACAAGTTCTTCATGAAAATTTTCCCAATCTCGTGAATGGAACCAGCGTTTATGTACTAGAGGCTGAACAGTCTCCACCCATGATTATAGATTCCAGAAAAACATCAAGGCACCTGATAGTCAAATTGAGGAATCATAATTGCAGGTATAATCTCTTGAAAGCCACTAGGACAAAGAGGCTCCTTACTTACAGAGGAAAGCCCATCAGAATAACGTCAGACTTGTCCAGGGAGACTGGGCAAGCCAGAAAGGGCTGGCAAGATATATTCAGGGCACTAAATGAGAAGAACATGCAGCCAAGAATACTTTATCCAGCAAGACTGACATTCAAAATGGATGGAGAGATAAAGAGTTTCCAAGACCAGCAAGGCTTAAAAGACTATGTAACCACCAAGCTGACACTGCAGGAAATATTAAGGGGGGTTCTATAAAAGAGGAAAAATACTAAGAATAGCATTGAACAGAAATATAGAGACAATCTACAGAAAGAAAGACTTCAAAGGTAACACGATGTTAATAAAAGCATATCTATCAATAATCACTCTCAATGTGAATGGCCTAAATGCACCCATAAAATGGCACAGGGTTGCAGATTGGATAAAACGACAGGACCCATCCATATGTTGTTCACAAGAGACCCATTTTGAACCTAAAGATACACCCAAACTGAAAGTGAAGGGTTGGAGAAACATCTTTCATGCCAATGGGCCTCAAAAGAAGGCTGGGGTAGCGACTCTCATATCAGATAAAATAGAATTTAAACTGAAGACTGTAGTCAGAGATACAGAAAGACACTACATAATTCTTTTTTTTTAAAGATTTTATTTATTAATTTGACAGAGAGATCACAAGTAGGCAGAGAGACAGACAGAGAGAGAGGAAGGAAAGAAGGCTCCCTGCTGAGGAAAGAGCCAAATGTGGGGCTCGATCCCAGGACCCTGGGTTCATGACCTGATCTGAAGGCAGAGGCTTTAACCCACTGAGCCACCCAGGTGCCCCGACACTAATAATTCTTAAAGGGACTATCCACCAAGATGACCTAACAATTGTAAATATGTATGCCCCCAATATGGGAGCAGCCAATTACATAAGAAAACTGTTAATCAAGATAAAGAGTCATATTGATATGAATACATTAATAGTAGGAGATCTTAACATGCCTCTCTCAGAAATAGATCATCGAAGCAGAAAATCAATAAAGAAACAAGAGCATTGAATGACACATAGATATATACAGAACATTCCACCCAAAAACAACAGAATACTCATCTTCTCAAGTGCACATGGAACCTTCTCCAGAATAGACCACATACTGGGTCACAAATCAGGATTCAATGGATACCAAAAGACTGAGATTATTCCCTGCATATTCTCAGATCACAAGGCTTTGAAACTGGAACTCAATCACAAGGAAAAGATCAGACGGAACTCAAACACCTCAAGCTAAAGACCACCTTGCTTAAGAATGCTTGTATCCACCAGATCAAAGAAGAACAGAAATAATTCATGGAAACCAATGAGAATGAAGATACTTCATTCCAAAACCTATGGGATACAGCAAAGGCGGTTCTAAAGGGGAAATACATAGCCATCCAAGCCTCACTAAAAAAAAAAATTGAAAAATCCAGAACACACCAGCTGTCTCTACACCTTAAAGAACTGGAGAATCAACAACAAACCAAACCAAGTCCACACATAAGAAGGGAAATAATCAAGATTAGAGCTGATATCAATGAGGTAGAAACCAGAGATACAGTAGAAGGTATCAATGAAACGAGAAGTTAGTTGTTTGAAAGAATCAATAAGATCGATAAACCATTGGCCACACTAACCCAAAAGAAAAGAGAGAAAGCCCAAATTCATAAAATTATGAATGAAAAGGGAGAGAACATAATGAACACCAAGGAAGTAGAAACAATCATCAGAAGTTATTATCAGCTGTTATTTGCCAATGAGCTAAGCAACCTAGATGAAATGAATGCATTCCTGGAAAACTTTAAACTCCCAAAATTGAACCAGGAAGAAATTGACAGCCTGAATAGACTGACATCTAGTAACAAGATTGAAGCAGTTATCAAAAACCTCCCAAAAAACAAGAGCCCAGGACCTGACAGATTCCCTGGGGAATTCTACCAAACCTTCAAAGAAGAAATAACACCTATTCTCCCAAAGCTGTTTCAAAAAATTGAAGTAGAATGAAAACTTCCAGACTCTTTCTATGAAGCCAGCATTACCCTGATCCCCAAACCAGGCAAAGACACTACCAAAAAGGAGAATTTCAGACCAATATCACTGATGAATATGGATGCTAAGATTCTCAACAAGATCCTAGGAAACAGGATCAAACAGCACATTAAAAGATTATCCACCATGACCAGGTGGGATTCATCCCTGGGCTATAAGGATGGTTCAACATTCGCAAATCAATGTGATAGAACAAATTAATATGAGAAGAGAGAACCGCATGGTCCTCTCAATTGATGCAGAAAAAGCATTTGACCAAATCCAGCATCCGTTCCTGATTAAAACGCTTTAAAGTATAAGGATAGAGAGAACATTCCTAAACTTCATAAAATCTATCTATGAAAGACCCACAGCAAATATCATCCTCAATGGGAAAACGCTTGCAGCCTTCCCGCTGAGATCAGGAACACGACAAGGATGCCCACTCTCACCACTCTTGTTCAACATAGTAGTAGAAGTCCTAGCAACAACAACCAGACAACAAAAAGAAATAAAAGATATCCAAATTGGCAATGAAGAAGTCAAACTCTCTCTCTTCGCAGATGACATGATTCTTTGTATGGAAAACCCCAGACTCCATCCCCAAACTACTAGAACTCATACAACCATTCAGTAACTTGGCAGGATACAAAGTCAATGTACAGAAATCAGTGACTTTCTTATACACTAACAATGAAAATACAGAAAGGGAAATTAGAGAACTGATTCCATTTACTATAGCACCAAGAACGATAAGATACCTGGGAATAAACCTAAGCAAAGAGGTAAAGGATCTGTACTCGAGGAACTACAGAACACTCATGAAAGAAATTGAAGAGGACACAAAAAGATGGAAGACCATTCCATGCTCTTCGATCGGAAGAATAAACATTGTTAAAATGTCGATACTGCCTGGAGCTATCTATACTTTTAATGCCATTCTAATAAAAATTCCACTGGTATTCTTCAAAGAGCTGGAGCAAATAATCCTAAAATTTGTATGGAATCAGAAGAGACCCTGAATCGCTAAGGAAATGTTGAAAAACAAAAATAAAGCTGGGGGCATCACGTTACCTGATTTCAAGCTTTACTACAGAGCTGTGATCACCAAGACAGCATGGTACTGGCATAAAAACAAACTTTTGGGACTTCATCAAAATCAAAAGCTTCTGCACAGCAAAGGAAACAGTCAAAAAAACAAAGAGGCAACCCATGGAATGGGAGAAGATATTTGCAAATGACAGTACAGACAATATGTTGATATCCAGGATCTATAATGAACTCCTCAAACTCAACACACACGAACAGGCAAACATATCAAAAAATGGGCAGAAGATATGAACAGACACTTCTCCAATGAAGACATACAAATGGCTATCAGACACATGAAAAAATGTTCATCATCACTACCCCTCAGGGAGATTCAAATTAAAACCACATTGAGATATCACCTTACACCAGTTAGAATGGCCAAAATTAACAAAACACGAAACAACATGTGTTGGAGAGGATGTGGAGAAAGGGGAACCCTCTTACACTGTTGGTGGGAATGCAAGTTGGTGCAGCCTCTTTGGAGAACAGTGTGGAGATTCCTCAAGAAATTAAAAATAGAACTTCCCTATGACCCTGCCATTGCACTCCTGGGTATTTACTCCAAAGATACAGATGTAGTGAAAAGAAGGGCCATCTGTACCCCAATGTTTAGCGCAGCAATGGCCATTGTCGCCAAACTGTGGAAAGAGCAAAGATGCCCTTCAATGGACGAATGGATAAGGAAGATGTGGTCCATATACACTATGGAGTCTTATGCCTCCATCAGAAAGGATGAATACCCAACTTTTGTATCAACATGGACGGGACTGGAAGAGATTATGCTGAGTGAAATCAGTCAAGCAGAGTCAATCATCATATGGTTTCACTCATTTGTGGAGCATAACAAATAGCATGGAGGACATGGGAAGTTAGAGAGGAGAAGGGAGTTGGGGGAAATTGGGAGGGGAGGTGAACCATGAGAGACTATGGACTCTGAAAAACAATCTGAGGGGTTTGAAGAAGCGGGCGGGGGGGTGGGAGGTTAGGGGAACCAGATGGTAGGTATTAGAGAGGGCACAGATTGCATGGAGCACTGGGTGTGGTGCAAAAACAAGGAATACTGTTACGCTGAAAATAAAAAATATAAAATAAAAAAAATAATTTAAAAAATGTTAAAAAATAAAGAAAGAAAATAAAAACACTAATTCAAAAAAAAAATTGTTGCACCTTCATACAGTCTCACTAATGATATGTGAAGTTTCCAATTTCTCCACATCCTTACCCGCACTTTTTATTATAGTCATTCTAGTGGTTATAAAATGATAGCACCTTGCAATTTTGATTTGCATTTCCCTGCTGACTAATGATGTTAAGCATCTTTTCATGTGTTTATTAATCACTTGGAGGAATATCTACTAATATCTTTGCCTTTTTAAAAATTTGGGTCTTGTGTTTTTATTGCTGTAGTTCTTTGAATATTTTAGATACTAGACCTTTTATCAGATATATATTTTGAAAATAATTACTCTCACTCTGCAGGTTGTCATTTCACTTTTTTGATAGTGTTCTGAAGTGGAAACGTTTTTTATTTTGGTGACATCTAATTTATCTATTTTTTCTTTTATTATTGTGTTTCTGTCATCACATATAAGAAACCACTGCCTAACCCCAAGTTCATAAAGATTTCCTACTATGCTTTCTTCTAAGTGTTTTGTTGTTTTATGTATTTATGCCTGCCATCCACTTAGAGTTAATTTTTATATATGACAGGCAAAATCTCTGTCCTTTGGAAGCTAGAGGCCACTGGGAAGACTACCACAAAATGATACCCAGGGAAGAAACCAGGAATGCTGAACCCCCAGAAGGTCATAGTCAGTGATACTCTTCAGGAGAATTTTCCAGGAGACTTCAACCTATATCTTGAAGGATAAAGCTAATGACATTGGATGTGGGCCCAGGGGTCTCAGGTAATGAGCCAAAGGGTGGAGATGGGCAGGCATGGCAGGCTGGGTTAAAGAAATACAAGTTGCTTAGTGCAGAGAGGATGCGGACCTGTGCACAAGAGCAGGCAGTGAGGTGGGAGGGTCCTATATTCTCTCCCTCAGTGGAGAATCTCCTTCCTCTTTTGTGAGGGAGTGCTGCCTGTATGTTCTCTGAAACCTCATCTTGGGGTGGAAGGGATAAATGAGAGTAAAAAACTGATAAATTTCAGTTCTTCCAGAAGATAGATTTTTTTTAAGATAAATTTATTTATTTATTTAATTATTTATTTGGTACTATTTAAAAGATACCAAAACACAGAAAGATTGCACAGTATACACCTACCTACTAGCTTAAGAAATAAAACATTGCTCTCATATACTCCCTTCCAACTGCCTATACCTCCTTCCATCCAGAGTAACCACTATCCTGAATTCGGTATTTATTGTTAGTCCATGCATCCCTTCATATTTTCATTCAATATAGATTAATTCTTAAGCTATATATTATCCTAGTGGTTTCTGTATTTTGCATATATGGCATCATTCTGAAGAAATTCCTTTACAAATTGCTTTTCTCACTCAAATTTAAGTCTCTTACACTCATCCATAGATAGTACATTTCTGTTACACATATTTCCCCTCTGTAATGCCCCATTTTTAGGGTGTCCCACAGTCTGTTCTCTGACTGCTAGTCCTTTTATTTACTTACGATTCTTTGCTCTTTCAAGTGCTGGAGTGTACAGACAATCATTCCTTCAAGACAGAGGGTTTCAAATATTTTTTTACTATCATCTGCAGAGAAAAATTGGCTTTATATTTTAACTCAGTAGATAAAGGCTTACAAGAATTCTATGAAATAATATTTGCTCTAACTACCTTCAGTGCACTATTGATATTTTCAGTTCTGTTCTGTTTCATTTTGGGGTGTTGGCCTTGACCCTTTGAACTAGGTTCATGACCAGTGAGATGCCTTAGTCTCATCTTTATATTCATTGGATTGCAACTGGGAGTGAGGAGTGCATGCTCCCACTTCACCTGCCATACTGCCCTCCTCTTGGCCATGATGTACTCTGCTTTCAACAGTGAACTGGACTCCCATATTGTCAGAATTTTTTTTCAGGGCCATCTGGTGGGTATAAAATAGCATTTCATTGTGATTTTAATTGAGACAAAGTATATTTTCACATTCTCTTGGCCGTCCACATTTCCTCTTCTGTAAATGTCTTTTCATGTCTCTTACCCATAAATTTTTCTATATTTTTCTTATTGACTTATGCAACTTCATTATTCATTCTGTATATTAATCTATTATTTTCTCTTTGTCTATGGGTTTTTGGTTTTGTTGCTGTTTTTTATGATGTTGTCAAATTCCTTTATGATTTACACATTTGTGTTTTGTTTATTAAGTCCTTACAGAAAACTCATAAATATAGTCTCCTTCAAGTTTTTCTAAAGTTTTAAATGTTTGTTTTTATTTTTAGGTTTTTAGCCCATTGGCGATTCATTTTTGTTTATGGTCTAAAACAAAGATCCAATTTATTTCATTTTCCATGTGGATGAAAATTGCTCTGGAAAATTTATTTCTCAGCGCACAGTTTGCCCACTGATCTGCAAGATCTGTTATAAACTGAATTTCCACCTATGGGAAGTCTGCAGCTGACTTGCATGGTCAGTTTGTACTTCTCCATATTCATCCTGTTGCAATTATTATAGTTTTATGGCATCTTGACTATTGGTTTGGCAGTATTTCCTATCTTCTTCTTTACTTTCCTAATGGTCTTAGCTCACTGCTCTTCCGTCTTCCCACTACTCCCACAAAGCTGTTTAAATTGTATTAGTATTATGGTGATTCTACATGAATTTGAGGAGAACTGACATTTTTCACATATATTATTCCATTCTCTTTCATGTTCTTCCAAAAGTTTTTCAATTTTCTCTATTGGAGAATGCATGCATTTACTTTTATCCATAAAGCCCTTATATATTTTGTCCCTATTATAAACGAAATCTTTTAAAAATATATATCCAAGGTGGTTTGCTTTTTTTTTTTTTTCATGTTAACACAGCTCAAGCACTACAGTGTGAAGAACTGCCTGATTTGTATGACTAGACAGCTCTGCTTCCTATTGCACTGGGAACCCAAAGGACCAGGCCATCCTCTGTCTCAGCTGCCATTCCTTCATACCTGCTCAGCCACCAGGGGTACCCTCCCAACAGCCTGACTACTGAAGTCTCCAAGGTGTAACTGGCTAAAACCTTTACGTTGAGTCATTGATTCAGCATAAGTACTGTAGTTCCCCAATGACTGCAGGTGCTAAGCTGTAATCAAGGGGCAAAAGGCAGGTTTCCCAAGAGTGGGACAGGTTTGGGGAAGACAGTGCAGTAAGAGCCATCAAGGCATAAATAACCTCACAGTTCATGGGACAGAGTAAGAGTACTATAGGGCAAAGTGCCAGTCAACAAGCTGTGTGCCCTTCCTACCTTCTCTGAGCAGAGAGCTAGATCACCAACATCCTGGTCTGACTGAACACAATGGACACAGAACTTTCAGTGCTAAAACTGGGAATTCCAGGCAAACTGGGACAAGTTGGTAAGCTGGTATGCCAACAAGGGACATATGCTGAACAAGATGAGTCCACAAGACTGGCTACAAAATCTGTGCAAAGCCTTGTGAAATGAGACCCTTTGAGACTGCTAGGTTGCATCCTATAAGGTTGGCCCTGTTTGCTAGAAGTGTGCCAGTCCATGGGTGGTAGATGGGGCAGTATAAACCCCAAATTGAGATGAATGGGACCAGGACTGCAGAAAAGGCAGGTCTGCAATGGTAACCCATAGGCAGCTACAGCATGCCTCTCTAGAACCTTCACTGGCTCCTCATTCCTTCAGTCTACCCTTATCTCCCAAGTCCTTCCCACAGTGTTCTGGTTTATTTTTTCATTTGTTAGGTCAGAGGTTCTCACACTTTAGTTAGCATCAGAATCAGAAGAATATATTATAGAAGCTGTATCTGGTTCCCAATTCCTAAAATACTTTCTGGTTCATTGCAAAAAGTTTATTTACCCTGGCCTAAATAGTGGTTCAAACTTGAGCATATCAGAGTCTTCTGGAGGGTTTGTTACAACACCATTGTTGGCTCCACCCTAGAATTTGAGGAGAGATGAACTACCTGGACCCAAAGCTCTAGGCAACTACTTGCTGACCTTGGTCATCAGAACAGTCTCCTGGCACCACCATCTCACCTTGGTCATGGTGATCCTGCCTCATAGTTAGTGAAGACTGCATGGAATGATCATGGACAGCCCAGTGCATGCACATGGAAGACTCACCACAAATACATCCTAAGGCCTAGTCCGTGATAAGGTCAGTGTGGCTGGCACCAACCCCTAGGGAGCAGTTGTTTTCTGCTGGACATCCTTTGGTTCTGGCATGGGCTTGGGAATGACCTACTCCAACTGTCAGAGTGACTTCTAGGCTCTGTATCTTCTACATGGAATATATGTCCCAAAACAGGAGGAGTGACTTATGCCTGAGAACCTCCAGTGGGAGAAAAGGAGAAATTATGGTTTATTTGCTCTTCAGAAATACTGAAGTGCCCTGGAGTAAGGTGATATTCGGTAATGTTACCAGCAATGCTTTATTTATTTTTTTTTATTTAAATTCAACTAACCGAAGTATAGTACATTAGTTTTTGATATAATATTGAATGATTCATCAATTCAGTATAACACTCAGTGCTCATCACATCACATAATTCTTTAAAGTCTAGCACGCTGTGTATATGAAATCAAGTCTGTTTCTTGTTTTGTATTTTCTCCCCAGAAATTTTAAGGAAGTGGTCTTAAAATAAATAAACAAAAATTGTCAACAAAAAACAAACTTGGGTTTGAGGCAGGCCAATGGCAAATTATGTTGAATATTATCCCTGGAGGGCCCACTGATTGTCTCTACTGGGGCCATTCGCACCCTCAGATGGAGGGCTAGTTAAGACATAAATCACTGACTCAGCAGGTCTGAGGTAGGCTGTAGAATCTGCATCTCTAACAAGTTCCCAAATGGAAGAGCCTCCAAAAGCCTACTGTCATGGTGCTCACCAACAGCTGCATCTCTGCATCTCTAACAAGTTCCCAAATGGAAGAGCCTCCAAAAGCCTACTGTCATGGTGCTCACCAACAGCTTTTCTGACATATCCAGATGATGCCACCAGAGCCACTGAATCCTGGGCGATGCTTCCCAAAGCAGCTTCCTTATCCACAACACTCCCAGCTTTGTAGAGAGTAAGGATAAGTGGTCTCTTTGAGGGCCTACTTGGGCTTTCTCTGCCCAGCCCAGGGGCTGCTGAAATGAGAGGGAGGCAGGCATTCCTTCCTACCACACTTGGGATGAGCCCTTTTCTCAAATGAGTGCAGTGCATTCCCATAATTCCAGAAGGTAAGAATTCTGATCTAGTTTTCAAATAAAGAAATTGAAGCTCCAAGGTCATGAATCTGATAATAAGCAGTGCAGTGATTCAGACTGAGGTCTGCTTTAAAAAACTATCCTCCACAGCAGCCTCCTCCATTTGCCTTTGTAATGTGCATGCTTGCTCCCTACCATGCAATACTGAGTTCTGCACACCCTACATGCTCTGTGCAAAGGAGTCACATGTGGTGAAGGAGTGGCTGGCCCAACTAGGCCCGGAAAGGTGGGTTTTAGTTTATTGACCTGCCTCCTTGGGACCCAGGATAGCTTGATCCACTACTCCCTGTCATGGACCAGGTTCTTTTGAAAGTTCCTCACAGGCATAGGACCAATAAAGCCCCTCAGTAGGGAATGTGCCCAATTATACATAGGAAACCAGACTTTCTTCCAAGTTCTCCCTCTCCTTTATGAACCTGTAAAAGTAGATGGGAAATGGGTTCCCTGCTGCCTCCAACACAGAACAGAGCTAGACAAAGTACACTGTTGGTTAGTCAGGGAGCACTCACCCACATCCTCATGGACATGAAGCTCTGTAACTTGAGGAGGGTGGTATTGGGTTGGACATATGGAGGCCCAGACCCTGCAGGGTTAGAAATTCATGATGTTCTGGAGATGAACTCTGACCTCACCATTGTGTAAGTCCATGATCCCAGAAAATGATACTTTACCTACTCTGGCCAAAACTGGGTAGCAGAGGGTGGGGGCATGCCTTCTATGAGAGACACATGGTGTATCTCTCTGAACCTAAAGATCAAGATGCTCTTGCTGAGGAGTGCACAGTGGGATCATATAATAAATTTCAGTTATTTCTCTTGGCTAAATGTAATACACATCAGACTTTTGAAATTAGTTTCTAATAATTTCTTGCTTATTAACAGCAGAAGCACTTACTAAGCCCGTGTCCAGTGAGGTGACACATGGTTTTCTCTATTTTAAAGAGGAAGAAACCCCTGCAGGGAGAGATTCCTTGGATTGTCCATAGTCATACAGAGTGAGGCCTCCACACTGGTATCAGAGTCCAGCTATCTCCATAGACAGTTTTAGTCACTTTGTACAAGAGGGCTTATGACATAATGACCATGACTGGGGCTCAGCAGTCACCTTCCTGCCAGAGAAACACATGGGTCTTCTCGACTAAGCTTTTTGTTTATGTTTTTAAGATTTTTTAAAAGTAATCTCTACACCCAACATGGGGCTCTAACTCACAACCCCTGAGATCAAGAGTTGCATGCCCCACCAATTGTGCCAGCCAGGTGTCTCTCCCCAGGGCTTTTTGATCTCACTGAAAACCTGAATCTACTTTTCAGGAACCAAGGAAAGAATCACATGCAGGCTGGAATCCTGTAGGGTCAGATCGATCCACTCCGCCTCCTGGCGGGCATGCTTGGTAATGCACTATTGGCTGTTCAGCCTTTGCTGGCACAACACAGGGTCATTCCAAGGTGGCCTAAGCACCTTCAGTCTGGCAGACAATAAGAACTGACTGTGAGTCCAGTCGTGTGGCCTTCTCAGACATGTCTCCCACAATTTGCCTTCTAGAGTCATATCTGGAAGGAGCAGGAGGAAAATAGCCAAACCCACGGGAGACAATGTGCTATTCCTCTTAGAGCCTCAAGAGGGAGTTGTGATCCAGTAGAAGTGAAAGGAGACTTTCATTGTTAGATTAAGTAAGGGGGAATGTTAGGGTGGAACCAAAACTAGATGAAGCCCTTTGTTGCTGTCCCTGGTGATTTCTCTTCCCCTTTCTTTCTGGCCTTAGGGATGGGGAGAACTTTACGGATAAAACGGGAATTTACATGTTCTACTGCTTTCTCGAAGTTGTGCAGATTGCAAAAGACCCCCCTGGAAATAAGTCTGCCAGTCTGATAGTCACGTCACCTAGAATCCAGCAATTCTGGCATCCAGGTGCAAGAATCCCATTCCCCTCAACCCTGTGAAAATCGTCATGAGAATGGGAAGTTGGTGCAGGCAGAAAGGGTTGTCTTGTTGGGATGTCACTGAGGAACAGGGTTGTCCACAGGGACCCACTGACTGGGTTCAGCACTGGGCATAGAAAAGGACAGTGGCAATGATTGTTCAGACCTTTAATTTTAAATTGGCTCCATCACAACAGAGATAGGAAAGGTGTTTTATGTATTTTTAACCATAAAAATACCTAGAAGATGATACACAAAAGATAATGAGAAAGGAATAAAAACACATCACTACAAAACAAAAAAATCAATGAAACACAAAAGAACGGAGCAAGAGAGGAAATGAGATACCAAATACTTGCAAGACATACAGAAAACAATCAACAAAATAGCAATAGTGAGTCCTTTCTTATTATTAATTAATTTAAATGTAAATGGGTTAGAGTTCCAAGTAAAAAAACCCCAACTGGCAGAATGGAGTAAATAGATAAAAAGAGCTATATACTATCTAAGACACTCATTTTAGATGTAAGGGCACACCTAGGTTCAAAAGGAAAGGATGAAAAAGATATTTCATACAAATAATAATGAAAAGAGAGTAGGGGAAGCCACACTCTTATTACACAAAATAGACTTTAAGTCAAAAACTGTAAAAAGAGACAAAGAAGGACATTATGTTATGATAAAAGGGTCAATTCTACAGGAAGATACAGAAATTAGAACTATACATACACCAAACATCAGAAGGCCCAAATATACAAAGCAATTATTGAGAAAAATGAGGGGAGACATGGCAACACAATAGTAGTAAGAGGCTTCAAGACTCCGCTTTGTTTATTTGTTTTCCTTTCAAATTTTTATTTAAATTCTAGTTAGCTATATGGGGCACCTGAGTGGCTCAGTCAGTTGATCATGACCTTTGGCTCAGGTCATGATCCCCGAGTCCCGAGATTAAACCCCACACTGGCCTCCTTGCTCAAAGGGGAGTCTGCTTCTCCCTCTCCTCCTCCCTCAGTGTGCATATGCAGTCTCTCTCAAATAAATAATTTTTTTCCTTGTTTGTTTTGTTTCTTTTTTTTGTTTGAAGTTTCTTATATTTTAGATGAAGTAGTATAATATCACTGAAACATAGATTGGTAAGTTTTTTGGTTTTGTTTTTGCTTTTGTTTTAAATTTTTTTTAAAAGATTTTATTTATTTATTTGACAGAGAGAGATCACAAGTAGATGGAGAGGCAGGCAGAGAGAGAGAGAGAGGGAAGAAGGCTCCCCGCTGAGCAGAGAGCCCGACGCGGGACTCGATCCCAGGACCCTGAGATCATGACCTGAGCCGAAGGCAGCGGCTTAACCCACTGAGCCACCCAGGCGCCCCTTAAATTTTATTTTTTTTTTCAGTGTTCCAAGAGTCATTGTTTATGTACCACACCTAGTCCTCCATGCAATACATCCCCTCCTTAATACCCACCGCCAGGCTCACCCATTACCCCAGCCCCCTCTCCTCTAAAACCCTCAGTTTGTTTCTCAGAGTCTACAGTCAATAAATAAATCTTAAAAACAATAAAAAATAAATTCTAGTAAGTTATCATACAGTTCAACATTGGTTTCAGAAGTAGAATTCAGTGATTCATCACTTACATACAACAACCGGTACTCCTCCTAACAAGGGCCCTCTTTAATACCATTCACCCCTCTAGCCCATCTTCCACCCACCACCCTCCATCAACCTTCAGTTTGTTCTCTATCTTTAAAGTATAGGGATAGAGGGAACATTCCTGAACTTCGTCAAATCTATCTATGAAAGATCCACAGCAAATATCATTCTCAATGGGAAAAAGCTCACAGTCTTCCCGTTGAGATGAGGAACATGACAAGGATGCCCACTCTCACCACTCTTGTTCAATATAGTATCAGAAGTCCTACCAACAGCAATCAGAGAGCAAAGAGAAATAAAAGGTATCCAAATTGGCAATGAAGAAGTCAAACTCTCTCTCTTCGTAGATGACATAATTCTTTATATGGAAAACCCAAAAGACTCCACCCCCAAACTACTAGAACTCATACAGAAATTCAGCAACGTGGCAGGATACAAAGTCAATGTACAGAAATCAGTGGCTTTCTTATACACTAATAATGAAAATACAGAAAGGGAAATTAGAGAACCGATTCCATTTACTATAGCACCAAGAACCATAAGACACCTGGGAATAAACCTAAGCAAAGAGGTAAAGGATCTGTACTCGAGGAACTACAGAACACTCATGAAAGAAATTGAAGAAGACACAAAAAGATGGAAGACCATTCCAGGCTCTTCTATCGGAAGAATAAACATTGTTAAAATGTCGATACTGCCTGGAGCTATCTATACTTTTAATACCATTCTAATCAAAATTCCACCGGTATTCTTCAAAGAGCTGGAGCAAATAATCCTAAAATTTGTATGGAATCAGAAGAGATCCTGAATCACTGAGGAAATGTTGAAAAGCAAAAATGAAACTGGCGACATCATGCTACCTGATTTCAAACTTTACTACAAAGCTGTGATCACCAAGACAGCATGGTACTGGCATAAAAACAGACACATAGACCAGTGGAACAGAGTAGAGAGCCCAGATATGGACCCTCAACTCTATGGTCAAAAAAATTTTCGACAAAGCAGGAAATAATATACAGTGTAAAAAAGACAGTCTCTTCAATAAATGGTGCTGGGAAAACTGGACAGCTATATTTAGAAGAATGAAACTCGACCATTCTCTTGCACCGTACACAAAGATAAACTCAAAATGGATAAAAGACCTCAAAGTGAGACAGGAATCCATCAGACTCCTAGAGGAGAACATAGGCAGTAATCCCTTTGATATCAGCCACACCAACTTCTTTCAAGATATGTCTCCAAAGGCAAAGGAAACAAAAGTGAAAATAAACCTTTGGGACTTCATCAAGATCAAAAGCTTCTGCACAGCAAAGGAAACAATCAAGAAAACAAAGAGGCAACCCATGGAATGGGAGAAGATATTTGCAAATGGCAGTACAGACAAAAGGTTGATATCCAGCATCTATAATGAACTCCTCAAACTCAACACACACAAAACAGATAATCATATCAAAAAATGGGCAGATGATATGAACAGACACTTCTCCAATGAAGACATACAAATGGCTATCAGACACATGAAAAAATGTTCATCATCACTACCCCTCAGGGAGATTCAAATTAAAACCACATTGAGATATCACCTTACACCAGTTAGAATGGCCAAAATTAACAAAACACGAAACAACATGTGTTGGAGAGGATGTGGAGAAAGGGGAACCCTCTTACACTGTTGGTGGGAATGCAAGTTGGTGCAGCCTCTTTGGAGAACAGTGTGGAGATTCCTCAAGAAATTAAAAATAGAACTTCCCTATGACCCTGCCATTGCACTCCTGGGTATTTACTCCAAAGATACAGATATAGTGAAAAGAAGGGCCATCTGTACCCCAATGTTTAGCGCAGCAATGGCCATTGTCGCCGAACTGTGGAAAGAGCAAAGATGCCCTTCAATGGACGAATGGATAAGGAAGATGTGGTCCATATACACTATGGAGTATTATGCCTCCATCAGAAAGGATGAATACCCAACTTTTGTATCAACATGGATGGGGCTGGAAGAGATTATGCTGAGTGAAATCAGTCAAGCAGAGAGAATCAATTATCATATGGTTTCACTTATTTGTGGAGCATAACAAATAGCATGGAGGGCATGGGGAGTTAGAGAGGAGAAGGGAGTTGGGGGAAATTGGAAGGAGAGGTGAACCATGAGAGACTATGGAATCCGGAAAACAATCTGAGGGGTTTGAATTGGTGGGTGGGTGGGAGGTTGGGGTACCAGGTGGTGGGTATTATAGAGGCCACGGATTGCATGGAGCACTGGGTGTGGTGAAAAAATAATGAATACTGTTATGCCAAAAATAAATTTTTAAAAAAAGTCTCTTATTATTTCCCTCTCCCAACCAAATATTATATGATTTCACTCATATGTGGAATTTAAGAAATACCCCACTTTCAATAATAGAAAGCACTACAATAATAGCAGGGGATTTCAACACCCTCCTTCCAAGAGTAGATAGAACAGCCAGACTCAATAAAGAAAGAGAGGACATGAACACCACCACAGACCAATAGATACAGAATATGCTACCTAGCAAAAGATACACATTCTTCTCAAATATACCTGGAACTTATCCAAAATAAACGACAAGTTATACTACAAAACAAGTCTTATTTTAAGAATACTGAAATCATACCAAATATCTTTTTGGACCATAATACAATGAAACTAGAAATCAACAGCAGAAAGAAAACTGGGGAATTCTAAAAATATGTAGAAATTAAACAACACATTCCTTTTAAAAAATTTTTCTTTTTATAAACATATAGTGTATTATTAGCCCCAGGGGTACAGGTCTGTGTATTGCCAGGTTTACACACTTCACAGCACTCACCATAGCACATACCCTCCCCAGTGTCCATAACCCCACCACTCTTTCCCAACTCCCCTCACCCCAGCAACCTTCAGTATGTTTTGTGAGATTAAGAGTCTCTTATGGTTTAAACAACACATTCTTAAACAACTAATGAGTTAAATAAATCACAAGAGAACTTAGAAAATATCTCGAGCCAAATTAAAACAAAACTATATCATACCAAAACTTATGAGGATGCAACAAAAGCAGTACTTAGAGGGACATGTGTAGTGACAAATACTTAGATTAAAAAAGAAATCTCCAATATGTTATCTAACTTTAAGATCTGAAAAAAGAAGAAACTAAACTCAAAGGTAGCAGAAGGGAGGAAAAGATAAATGTATTTTCTTTTTTACAGAACAATAAAATTGATCGACCCTTAACTATATTGACCAAGAGAAAAAGAGGGAAGACTCAAATAACTAAAATCAGAAGTGAAAGAGGGACATTACAAGCAATACCACAGAAACAAAAAGAATCATAAGGGGTTGCTATGGACAATTATATGCCAACAAATTGGATAACTTAGGAGAAATGAATAAATTCCTAGAAATACACAATCTGAGACTGAATCATGAAGAAATAGAAAATCTGAACAGAGTATAACTAGGTAAGAATTGAATCAGTAACCAAAAATCTCTCAACACAGAAAAGCCCAGGACCAGATGACTTCACTGGAGGATCCTCTCAAACATTTAAAGAAAAATTAATACCAATCCTTCTTAGACTCTGCCCAAGAAAACTGAAGAAGAAGGAACACTTCCAAACTCACTCAATAAGGTCAGCATTCCCTGATATCAAATCCAGATAAAGATACTGCCAAAAAAAAAAAGAAAGAAAGAAAAAGAAAAAGAAAGAAACTACAGACCGAATCCCTAATGAATATAGATGCAAAATTCTCTACAAACTACCAGCAAACTGAATTCAACAGCACCTTAAATGGATTATACATCATCATTAATTTGGATTTATTCCTAGATGCAAGGATGGTTTAGCATATGAAAATCAACCAATGAAACACATGACATTAACACAATGAAAGGCAAAAAATATAATCATCTCAAGTTAACATTGTGGAGGAACAGGTGGACCCTAAGCTTGCCTCATCCCTTAAACATAGCTAGGTAAATATCAAATCATTCTGAACACCCAAGAAATTCATCTTGATGGCTGAGAAAACAAACTGTACATCTGGAGGTAGAAAAAAATGGCCACATCATGGAAGGAAGGAGTTGCAGAGAATTGATTTGGGTGAGAAAAAATTACTTGTGTTGCAAAATGGAGGTAGAGAGAGAATGAAAGTAACAAGTAGGGTATTGCACAAGAAAAGCTCTTCCCCCCAAACCATTGACTGGGGAAAGGAGAGGTGTAGATTAGTGCAAGTTTTTATAAGCAGCAGAGCTCAAAGTCTGAAGTTTTGTAAGTCTGAGCCATTGTCAGCGGTCATGCCTGGCGAGTTTAGTGTTACTCCTCTGGGGAAGGCTGAAGCCCAGGTATGGCAGAATAGTCTGAGGAAAACTGGGTTACACTGGGAGGGACAGTTCCTCTTCTTGGAGTGCATTTGGAAGTGGTATCATGGCCTTTCTGGGAACAAAAAAGCTGGTAGATACCAAAGTGTTACCTTGTTCAATAGCATAAGAACAGAGACACTGAGGGCAGCAAACCTAAGTGCTGGTATTTTGCTGTGTTTTACCATGAACTCCGAAGTGCTGCATGGTCATGAAACTGCTTTTCCAGGCAAACCAGTACTGACCACAGTGCTATAAGACATTCCCCCAGAGGATCAGCAGTGATCTGTGTTGTGTGGTTTCCTAAAATTTGGAATTTTGGAAACCAAACTGCACACCTGAGATAAAGCACAGGAGTCTTGTGCCGTCTGGCAGGCGGATAGCTCCAAAACAGACAGGGTGAAGGCAGGGATCTGATGGAAGCCAGGTACATAAGAAAGGAGATTGTTTTCTCTTCTGAGAGGGCTTCCTGAAAAGTGGCAACTTCAAACTCCATTTGTGCTTTGGGGCCAAGAGAAAGCAGGCCAACGCCATTTCCCACTCCTACCCCATCAGCACTGACCAAAGTCAGTGGGGGAACACAATGTCCCTTAATGGAGACTAGAGCCACTTACATCAAACCTGGCCCCCAGGCCCTGAAGGTGCCTCTCCACTAGAGCAAATCGCCTGAGAATCAATGCAGCAGATCTTTCCCCCAGCACATATTCCTCACACACACCAAGTCTACTGATGGTAGAGTGCTTCCCAGCTCAAGGGGAAATAGGATCTGGCTTCTTATAACACCAAAAGACACCTAGTTAAAACTTGCCACACAGTGGATAAGGTCCAAACACCCCCCACTGCAGGCAAGGAGAAACTCTGCAGAGGACTGCCTGAGGTAAGGAGCAGCCAAAACACTACAGCAGAATATATACTCTGAACACCTCCTGAAGCATCAGGCTCAATATAGTATAGGACCTCTTCTAAATATAGCCATTACTCTCAGGAACAGGAATATAATAGCTTTCCTAACACACACACAAAACCAGGGACTTAGACAAAAGGACAATATAGAAGAATTCACCCCAAAAGAAAGAACAGGAAGAAGTAAAGACCAGGGATTTGATCAAAACAGATATAAGAAAGATGCCTGAACCAGAATTTATTTATTTATTTTTATTTTGTTTTAATATTTTTTTTTATTTATTTGACAGAGAGAGAGACACAGTGAGAGAGGGAACACAAGCAGAGGGAATGGGAGAAGGAGAAGCAGGCTTCCCGCTGAGCAGGGAGCTGATGCGGGGCTCGAACCCAGGACCCTGGGATCATGACCTGAGCCGAAGGCAGACGCTTAGTGACTGAGCCACCCAGGCGCCCCTATTTTTATTATGTTCACTTAGCCACCATATAGTACATTATTAGTTTTTAATGTACTGTTCAATTATTCATCAGTTACATGTAACACCCAGTGCTCATCACAAAACGTGCCCTTCTTAATACCCGTCACCTGACTACCCCATGCCCCGTACTCCCCTCCTCTCTGAAACCCTCAGTTTGTTTCCCAGAGTCCATAGTCTCTCATGGTTTGTCTCGCTGATTTGCCCCCCTTCAGTTTTCCCTCCGTTCAGTTTTCCCACTTCAGTTTTCCCTCTATGGTCCTTCTTGCTATTCCTTATGTTCCACATATGAATGAAGCTATATGATAATTGTCTTTCTCTGCTTGACTTATTTCACTTAGCATAATCCCCTCCAGTTCCATCCATGGTGATGCAAATGGTAGGTGTTCATCTTCTTTGATGATTGAGTAATATTCTATTGTAGAGACAAATTGAGGGTTGATGGAAGGATGTGGGTGAGGGATAGAATAAATGGATGATGAGTATTTAGGAGAGCATTTGTTATGATGAGCACTGGGTGTATGTAACTGATGAATCGGTAGATTCTACTCCTGAAACGAGTCTTACTCTATATGTTACCTAACTAGAATTTAAATAAATTTTTTTTTAAAAATGATCATTTCGATACATGCAGAAAAAGCATTTGACAAATTTCAGTATCCTTTCTTGATAAAATGACTCAACAATATAGGACACTGCTTCAACATAATAAAAGCCATATTTGCAAAACTTATAGTTAACATCAAACTCAATGGTGAAAAATTGAGAGCATTTTCTCTAAGATCAGGAACAAGGCAATAATGTCCACTCTTACCACTTCTATTCAGTATAGTACTGGAAGTCCTAGTCAGTGAAAGGCAAGGAAAAGAAATAAAAGGCATCCAATTTGGAAAGGAAGAAGTCAGTGTATCTCTGTTTGCAGATGACATGCTCTTATATCTACAAAAGCTTAAAGATTCCACCAAAAAAAAAAAAAAAAAAAACCCTCTTAGACCTAAAAAACGAATTCAGCAAAGTTGCAAGTTACAAGATTAAAAACCCCCAAATCAGTTGCATCTCTAGGCAATAAGAATAAATAGTGTAAAAAGGTAATTAAGAGAACAATTGCATTTACAATAACTTCAAAAAGAATAAAATAGGGGCGCCTGGGTGGCTCAGTGGGTTAAGCCTCTGCCTTCAGCTCAGGTCATGATCTCAGGGTCCTGGGATCGAGTCCCACATCCGGCTCTCTGCCTGACAGGGAGCTTGCTTCCTCCTCTCTCTCTGCTTGCATCTCTGCCTACTTGTGATCTCTCTCTGTCAAATAAATAAATAAAATCTTAAAAAATAAAGAATAAAATAATCAGGAATAAACTTAAGGGGATGAAATGTGTGTACACTCAAAAATATAAAACATGCACAAAATTTTTTTAAAGGCACAAATAAATGGAAAGACATCACATGTTCATGAATCAGAAGAAATTAATATTGTTAAATTGTCCATGCTCCCCAAAGTGAACTACAGATACAATGTACTGTATTTTTTGCAGAAATAGAAAAAAATCCTAAAAAAAAAAAAAAATCATATAGAATCTCAAGGAGCTCCTAATAGCCAAAACATTCTTTTAAAAAGAAGAATAAATTTGGAGACCTTACACTTCCTCATTTCAAAGTATGTTATAAAGTAATGTGGCACTGAATTTAGACAGATGTATGAATCAGTGGAACAAATAAAGTGGAACAAAATAAAAAAAACGGAAATAAATCTTCACATACCTAGTCAAGTGATCTTTGATGGGAGTTCCCACAGAGAAAATTTCTTCAATAAATGATGATGGAACAACTGGATATATACATGCAAAAGAATAAAGTTGGACCCTTATCTTAACACTACATACAAAAATTAACTCAAAATGGATCAAATATCAAAATATGAGACCTAAGCCTCTAAAAATCCTAGAAGAAAACAAAGGGAAATCTTGATGACATGATATTTGACAATAATTTTTTGGATATGACATCAAAAGCACAGACAACAAAAAGAAAAACAGATAAATGAAACTACATTAAAGTTAAGCAATTCTTTGCATGGAAGGAAATAATCCACAGAGTGAAAAGGCAACCTACAAAATGGAAGAAAATATTTGCCAATTATAATCTGCTAAGGGGCTTAAATCCAAAATATGTAAAGAATTCATAAACTCAATAGTAAGAAAAAAATCTGAATAAAACTGGACAGAGAAACTGAAGACATTTACAAAGAAGATAAATAATTGGTCATGAGAAAGTGGTTGATATCACTGATCATCTAGGAAATGCAAATAAAAACCACAGTGAGATACCACCACACACCCATTAGGATGGCTACTCTCAGAATAAAAGGGGAGGAGGATAATGAGTTTTGGGGAGGATACAGAGAAATTGGAACCTTTGTACACTGTTAGTGGGGATATAAAATGTTGCAGCCACTATGGAAAGCAGTATGGAGGTTTCTCAAAAAATTAAAAACAGAATTATCATATGATCTAGCAATCCCACTTCTGTGTATATATCCAAAAGAATTGAAAATAGGATCTTCAAGAGATATTTGCACACCCATGTTCATTACAGCATTACCCACAGTAGCCAAGAGGCAGAAGCTACTCAACATCCATTGATATATAAATGAAAAAAAATAAAGTGCTACCAAAATACAGCAGAATATTATTCAATTTTAAAAAGTGGAAAATTAAACATAACAACTTGAATGACCTCTGAGGACATTATGTTAAATGAGATAAGCCTATCACAAAAAGACAAATACTGTTTGATTCCACTCATATGAGGCATCTAGAGTAGCCAAATTCATAGAAAGTATGATGGTGGCGGCAAGGGGTGGGGGAAGGAGGGGAAATGAGGAGTTGTTTCATGGGTATAAGATTCAGTTTGTAAAGGTAAAAATGTTCTAAGAAACTGTTCATAACAATGTGAATATAGTTAACACTAATCGTACATTTAAAAATTGTTAGGATGACCATTTTACCTTTCTTTTAAACACAATTAAAAAGTTTTTAAAGACCACATATTGTATGATTTTATTTACATAAAATGTCCAGAATAGGCAAACCTGTAGAGATAGGAGCTTTCCTTGGGCTCAAGAAGAGAGGATTTGGAGTAGTTACTAAGGAAAATAGAGGTTTTTGGAAGGGGAGGGGAGATGAAAATGTTCTAAAATTGGATTATGGTGATGGCTGCACAACTCTGTGAATATACTAAAAATTATTGGATTGTACACTTTAAGAAGATGAATTGTTCAGCCTCTTCTCACCTGCTGGGACATCCAGTAGAGAACAGGAGCTGTCCAACAGGGTCAGAAGCAGGGTGTCAGGGTCGAGGAAGCCACCTGAAACTAGCCCTAGGCAAAGAAACACCCCTTAGCAGAAGATGATAGATAGATGACAGATGATAGGTAGATGATGACAGATGGTAGATGGATAGATAGATTATAGATAGATAAGTAGATAATAGATAGATGACAGATTTTTTTTAAAAGGTAAATGGTGTGGTATGTTAATTATATCACAATCAAGCTGTTTAGAAGGGGCAGGGTGTGACTATTGCAACCCAGAAAGTGGAAGCCATTGGAAAAGGAACAGGGGAAGGGGAAGTGCTGTGAAGAGAGAGACTAGGTGTGGGTAGCACAGCAAGTGCCAGAGAATGGGATTTATTAAAAGTGGTGTTTACAAAGTTTGTTGTTTATAACTTGCTTTTCTGTTTCTTATTAAAACTTCAGAAATGTCCACATTATTTACACATACTTTAGAAGTTGCATTTGCATGTATGCTGACTATGGCCCAGGGAAACCCAGTGGTTCCTGAAATCCCCACACTTACCACAGGTACTCAATACTGCTGATTAATTACAGGAAGGAATCCGTGAATGAACAAACTAACAAACTGGTATCTCTTAAATTCTCATTTACTGGTGTCTCTTAAATTCTCATTTATTTCCTCCAGTGTCTGGTTGCCTTTTTTGCCCAAATCATTGTTGCTTATTTCCAGCAGAGAGCCAATGTCGCCCTTCTTGGGGGGCCTGGCATTCCAAAGCAAAGAGAATACCTATTCATCAAGCATCTACCTGTGCTAAACAACTTGCTAGATGTTTGACCTATTTTCCTCATTTAACACAATAAACCATGTAAGATGATAACTAACCTCATTTTACATATTAAAAGAGCTTAAGTGATTTGCCCAAGGCCATGCAGAGAGTAAGGATCTGAACCCAGATCTCCCACCCTAAAGCTTTCTACTCCCCTTTAATTTCTTGAAGACCTCAAATCCTTCAAGATTCAATGTATTAAAATCTCTGAGTGTAAACTCTAGGCACTGGTGGGTGATGGTGGTGCAGGGAGATTCTTTAGAACAGTAGTTCTACCATGAACCACATGGTAGAACACCAGGTATTTCTCAGCAAGACCAGCAAAAGCACTGAAAGCACTGTTTGGATCTTTAAAGTGGGTAGAAGAAAAGAGCTCTTCTATCATCCAGTGAAATGAAATGCAATTAAATAAATGGAGAGAAATGAAATGAAATGCCTCACTCTTAAGAACCTCATGACTGTACCAGGGAGAAAAGACTCCTACTAATCAGAGTTGACTCTTAATTCAGCTGAAGTCTAAATCTGAAGTAGGTTCCTGAGCATACCCCAGAATGGATTACTAAAAGTGCCTGGGGTTGCTTATTCTGTTAAGACCTGCCTTCAGCTCAGGTCATAATCCCAGGGTCCTGGGATGGAGTCCTGCATTGGGCTCCCTGCTCAACAGGGAGTCTGCTTCTGCCCCTCCCTCTGCCTGCTACTCCCCCTGTCTGTGCACTCTCTCTATGTCAAATGAATAAATGAAATCTTTAAAAATAGAAAAATAAATGCTCTATGAATTTCAGAGTGTTGACTTCTGTGCTGATATGGTCTGAAATATGAAGCCTGGCCCACAAGGTAAAATCTAGTCTGGGCTTGAAACACCTTCTGCCTGAGTGGCTGGAGACACTGTCTAAAGGGGCCGTGTTATAGATGTGTGGTTTCTGCTCAAGGTGGATTCCCTGCATCATTTGTTCCCAAGGGACTGGACTCTATTCTCGTAGCCACCAGTTAAATCAGCAAGGGGGCTGGAGAGAACTCATGCATGTTTGGAAGGCTGAAGGGTCTGGGCATGATGCAGAAGGATGGCTGGGAGAGGACAATGGGTATGCATACACCTGCACTGCTTGCAAACCAAGGCAGGACTGTCCCAGGGAAGAGTGTGTGGCCAGCTGAGCCCAGCTCATTTCAGAAGGCAAGACTGGGACTTCTGGACATCTGAAATTGGAACCTGTTGGGGCTTTGTGTGGGGGAGTGGTTGGGTGAGCTCATTAACTGATAGATATTACTCAAAGCAAAGTGAGAAGACCTCTTGGGGTGACATGATCAGAGCTTTATTTTAGGTGTTTGATCCTTCATGGTTGTAGAAATACATCATCAGCATGTATAAAGCTCTTGTCTTTGCCCATTAGGCTGGGGCTTGAGGTCAGTGGGAAAGAAGGAAATAGATGTGTAGGGAGAAAGCAGGAAGGGAAGGGATCCACCAGAATCCCCAGGACTAGCTTAAACCGAAGCCTCCAACTAGAAGATGGGATCTTGCAGTTAAAGCTGTCACTCTTCTTCAGGGACTGAACATGCTTCTAGGCAAAGGCAAGGGAGGGCCCAGCAGGGGCTAGCAGAGCTATGGCCAGGCTGCTGCTCACACCAACAAGGTAAGCCAGCTGGGGAGCACTGTGAACCCCTTCACCAACCTCCTGAGTGAAAACAACATGGCGCTGCTTTATTTCCACTTCCCAAACTTCACACATGATGTCTCGTGACTGTTAGAGAGCCTTTCTCCACATGTAGGACCAGCCTTGGCACCTAGAATGATGGTTTCCATCAAATGGCTGGACAGTTCAAGGTGGCAGAGGCTGACCCCATCAACAGCTCCTGATGATTGGATCAGACTCTAGAGTATCACTGAGGGCCTAGCCCTGGTGCCCTGGCTCCCACTGCCCAGCCTTGGCACCTGTGCCAAGGAAGAGGTTGGGAAGGCTGCCAGAGGGCTCTGCCAGGCTCTGCACCAGATGAACCATCTCTTCAAGGGCCATAGCAGTTGCAGAAAGAGCATCTCTATCCCTAGTGTGTGGACATAGAAAGTGATGGCAGTTAAGAGACCCACCCATTCAATAGGCAATGAGGAGGTTAGAGGTCCCAGTCATCTCCCCTTTTCTCCTTCCCCTGTCCAGCCTTTCCTCTCTGATGTACAGCTCATTATAGGGGAACAATGTCACCCCTCTACAGGCTGTGCTGAGCTCAGTTGGGGGCTAGGGCAACTCAGGAGAAAAAGACACACCTGGCTGGGAAGTGGGAGTCCCACCTATAGGCTGAAAACCTGCAGAAGAGGTTGCAGGTGGCATAGGTCATGACCATTGGTGTGGGACAGAGGCCAAGTTGATAGAGATTAGCTGACCAGTCTGGGTCCACCTCAGCTTCTTCCTTCTCATGATACATTTGTCAAAAGGAAGGAGCTAGTGACAAAAATTAGGAAGAACAGCCAGCCTCCTTCACTTGGGAGGAGACTGGTTTCCCTGAATCCCATTCCTGGGGCCAGGATGAGGAAGTGTGGGAGGAACACTTGTGGTCTCTGTCCCTGGTTCCTAACACCAAACTCCTAAGACCTTTGCAATATCCTGATAGGAGTATCTGACATAGAGCCCCTAAAGCCCTTGGAATTTCCTGGGTGGTGGGGGTGTTTTTTGTTCTGAGGAGACTCTAAGTGGGCTTCTGAATAGAGGCTGGACACCAGAAAGACCAAGCCATGACACGAAGCTTGGAAATTTCAGCCCCACCTGCTATTCTCTAGAGATTGGTGAGGGGCTGGAAATAGAGTTAATAACCAGTCATACCTCCATGCAAATCCCAAAAGTACAGGATTCAGAGCTTGTGGGTTGGTGAACATGTGAAGGCAGTGCACCCAGAGAGCATGAAAGCTCTGCTCCCCTTCCCCAAACATCACCCTATGTACCATTTCATCTGACAGTTCATCTGTATTCTTTATCATATCCTTTGCAACAAACCTGTAAGCACATTGTTTTCCTGAGTTCCCTGAGCCATTCTTGCCAATTATTCATTGCAAGGAGATAGCTGTAGGAATCCTGATTCATAGCCAGGAGGTCAGAAGAAGTGGGGACATACCTGGGCTTGCCATTGTCCTCTAAAGTGGGAAGTGCTGTCTTATGCTACTGGGATGGAGTCCCGGGCAGATTCTGTCAGAATTGGCTTAAACTGTGAGACACATGCTGGGGGGGTAGACCTCACACATCTGGTGTCCAAGTATTGTTGAGTGTGTGAGGGAAGGAAAGTCCAGGAAGGTTTTTCCTAGATACCACTCCAGAGGGCACCCAGGGCCACTTGGCTAGGCCCAAAGCATAGTGTGGAAGGTAGACACCAAGAAACACAGCAACGGAAGCACAGTAGCATTTGTGTACTTCCAAAATATACTCACTTGAAAAACAAGACACCTGGTTCCAAGAACACACTCCAAAATCTCAGAGAAGGTTTCTGTGTGAGGGAAAGGATGGGAGCATAAGACCTCAAGGAAGAGTGGGAGGGGGAAGAATTCTACTCTTGTTGAAAAGTTACATGTCATATATCACTGCTGGAATTATGAACTAAAAGTTAATAGGTGCTAAGAGGGAATCTGACTAGTGGACCACATGCCCTGTTTTCCCAGCATACTCCTCCTGGTTGATGTCTTCATCAAATGTAATAGTGTAATAGCTTACAATGTTCCTTGTACTTCCAAACCATCCTGGTTTGGGGTGTATGTCCATCCAAATGCCTTCATGTTCATTCCTATTCTGCCCCTTCAGCAGGCTATGGCTCTGACCAGTCCACTCAAAGACTCCAGCTGGAGGAAAACAAATTACACTGAAGGGTCCCGGTGCTGAAAGGATGACTCCACTGCCCAGCCTCCTCCTACTGGGAAGGGGAAGGCTGCTTTGAGCTAACCACCTTTACCCAGCATCTTCCCTTATGTAAGGGAGATAGGCAACTTCTCTGTGCCAGGCCAAGTTGCCCTGGAGGAGTGCCCTGCTCAATGAAGACAGATCCATGTGTTTCAGCTTGGGTCACTGCTATCCTGCTGGCTACCTCCTCCCCTGACCATCCTATATTAAGGATATCCTCCATCCTTTCTGAGGGGGAATAGCTGGTGGAGCACCTACATGACATCCTCCCAGTCTGGATCAGTGTCCTCGAGAGTCCGTTGGTGTAGGGCTAACCCCCACCACACATTCCTTGTGCCTTGTTAAGTCTGTGGCATTTCTGGTTCATAGAAGGCTCCAGGGCAGGTACACGAAGTTTGGGGTGGTATCAAAGAAATGATTGGACTCTCTAGAGTCAAGGAACCAGAAGCAGCAGGAATTGATGGCCAGGCCAGGTCCCACTGGAATCAGCATGCCTGGAGAGATAAGGAGACTGCTCCCAGAAGAATATAGCTGTTCATAGGAAGTACCGTAGGAGTGAGGCTTTGAGGCCACTTGCTGACACTTTAGCAGAAATTCACTTAGCCTGGAGCTTTGGGTGGGCAGGTGGTTTAGGTCATCCTACTTTGGGAGAAGTTGAGTTCTGACTGTTGAGGGACTGGAGAAGAATCCATTCTGTTCCTTCCTATATCTGTGCAGGACCAGCAGTACTCCTGTGAGACAGTGCCCATTGCTGTCACCTGAAATACGCTTGTGAACACAGCCCAAACTGCTGCTAAACTGCCTTTAAAAAAAAAAAAATTCAGATTGTTTTCTATGTGAGAGAATTGATTCACAAAGACACAAATGCACATGGCACAGAAACTCAAATCTCTTCTTTTTTCTTCTTTGCATGGAAGCATGAGTCACTAAGGCTCTCAAACAATCCCCTGATGGTGAATGAGGGTGATGGGCCTCATTAAATCTTTTTGTTCTGCTTGAGCTCAGCTGTCTCATGTGTAAGCAGGAATGATTCACACACACTCACACACACACACACACACACACATTCCCCCTCTGTAAAGGCGTCTCACACAAGTACACAATCGTAGCGGCCAGCAGCCAGGCCTGGCCTGAATTATGAGCAGATTTCTCCCTGTGCACCCCGTTGCTGAGAGCAGCCTTGATCTGGTTGCCAGGCACAGAGACCCAGTGTCTGTCCTGTTGCTGGCATGGGCTATGGGGACAGAGTGGGGTGAGGTGCTCTGGTCCTACTGTGTGGTGGAGTTGCAATTGCAATAAGGAGAGTGAAGGCATGGTGAGTGGGCAGTGCTGTGGGGTTGCCCTTGCTCTGGCCCCTGCCCTGCCCATCCCCTTTCCAAGGGCTCCCAGGAGTGGCCTTCAGGGCAGGGCCCACTTTTTGCAAGGAAGTATTTAGCCTGAGGTCAGCTTCTGGCCTAGCTTGTAAAAGAGGTGGGACTGGGACTGCCACACAGTATAGCAGAAAAAAAGCCCTTCACTCAAGCCTGAGTAAAATCCTGAAGATTTCTGAGGGGTTCCCCTCTTCCAAGGCTCCCTGGTCCCTCCTTTCAAAAAGTAGGTCTATGTGGGTGGGAAGCCAGAGTGCATGGACTCCCCAGCCCCAGGGCCTTTCTTAAAGGAATACCTGGTCTCGCCCTATGCACCTGTTAGGAGGGGCTTCACCCACCCTGGGCAGCCTTCCCCATAACAAATTGTTATGAGGCCAGGGGCAGGCACAGAGGCAGAGTATCCCCAGGGTCGCCTCCATATGACTGATGTTCCCCTCATGGCCAGGTCAGGAGACAGAATTCACAGCCTGGGCAGACGTACTATGGGACATGAAGCTACACTCAGAAAAGTTGGGCTTCTGGCTCTGATTTATGCTTCCTCCAACTAAAGCTGGGTCGCTTCATGTAGGAGGGAGAAGGCTCTACCATGGGAACAGCACTGCTCAAACTGCAAACGTGCCCACTGCCCTGCCACATCCAGATAGGCACAGGCTGAGCCTTCTCCTTTTGAATGGGGAGCTTCTCTCAGGCCCCCAAAGCCCCTAGCCAGGCCCTTATTCAAAGCATGCAGCCCCCTGGCCTTCTGGGCCTAGAATAAAAGCTTCTTGTTGCCTAGTGAGGGTTCTAGGTGGGCATCTTTGCCATGTTTTATGGCCCCCTTTCTTTCCTGCAGTCATCTCCTCCTTCCATTCCTTTCTCCCCATCAGGTCTGGGAACACACATCCCCTTCTTCTGCACACAAAAGCTCATTCTGGGCTCTCTGTTTGAGGCCAGGCAGTGGCAGCATCACCCCGGCGACCGGGAGTCCAGCACATTCCAGCCCAGCCCATCTGTCCCCTCCTCTGCCCAGCTTGGCCCCCATGCTAGCCCAGCTAAGCCGCAAGTAGGCTTGTAAGCAACAGGGCCCTGCCTACTGCTCTCCTTTCAGCTGCTTTTCTACCTCTTCCAGGAGGCCAGGTATCTGATAGGCTTCCTATTGTCTCCAGGGGTCCGGCTGTTCCCAGATAGGGTCTACTTCCCTTGCTGCCATTGTCCTGCACTTGCCGGTGGCCCTGAGCATGCCCCTCCCTCTGGTTCTTCAAGGTCTCCAGAGCCCCACATAGGCCGCTCCCCATGATGCCACCATGAGATGCTCCAACCCCATATCCCCTGTTCTTGAGCCACAACCTACATGATATACCAGAGCACATGGACCACAAGTGCATGTCACCCCTTCCTGGAGCGTCATGCCACTTGGTGATGGTAAGTCACAGCTTGCTAATAGGAGCAGATTCAGTAACTTGGGAGCTGATGTTGACCAGTGGCTGTATGTGCCAGTGGCTGCATGTGCCAGGTGCTGGATGCTGTTTCCTACTTTGTGTATTGACTCTGGGCCTCACTTCAACAAGAGGAGGCAGGAAGCATCCCAAATTTAGGGGCTTCACACAACCTTTTGTCATTATCTCTCATAGTTCAAGGGGTTGACAGGACTCAGCTGGGCAGTTCTCTGTGGGGAGAAAGAAGTGGAGGAGAGCCAATGTAAGATGGGTCTTGGCCCAGTGAGCTGAGTTGGTAGGCAAGTGCCTGCTTTCCACACAAAAGGCCCCACTTCCTCTTATTGATGTCCTTTGTCATTAGAGCTATAATAATCAAATGAATTCAAACCATGCATAGTATTTTTTTTAAAGATTTTATTTATTTATTTGACAGACAGAGATCAAAAGTAGGCAGAGAGGCAGGCTGAAAGAGAAGGGAAGGAAAGTAGGCTTCCTGCTGAGCAGAGAGCCTGATGTGGGGCTCAATCCCAGGACCCTGGAATCATAACCTGAGCCGAAGGCAGAGGCTTTAACCCACTGAGCCATCCAGGTGCCCCCCACGCAAACTATTTAAAAGAAAAACCTAACCCCAGAAATGACTGCTGCCAACAGTTTGGGTATCAAAGCAATTTCATCTTTCTTCACAAATACTCCCCGCCTCCCCCGCCAGGACCTGGGAGGAGAAGGAGGTCTCAGATCAGTGGACTGAGGCTCTGGCTGACGTGTCCACACATGCTTGCTCAGTCAGGCTAATAGTAGTCCAGTGGGACAGATGCAATGGCTGCCCCATTTTACATATAAGGAAAAGAGGTACAGAAGAATCAAGTAACTTGCCTCTGGCTGGGCCCAGAGCCCATGCTTCCAGCTGTTCTGTGCAGGTCCCCAGGCTACCTCAGACACAGCATCCAAAGTGGGCAACTTATCCATACACCTAAGGAACCCCACACCTGAGGAACCCCACATAGGCCATCCTCAATCACGGTCTGCTTCAGAATCTGAAGTCACTGGCTCCTTGTTATCTGCATACCTTGGTTCAAAGGCATGTTCCTTCTCCTGCACCATCTTCACTTGGTCCACCCTCTGCTGTAGTCCTGCCTCATTGCTAAAAGTTAGCTGTGCCCTCCCACTGAGAAGAGTGGTGCCCAGCTGTGATACAAGCTTGCTTTATCAGCAGCACACCACTCCTGCTCCAGAGCTGAGGGAATTTAGATGGGGACAAACAGAGGATAGTCCCATACAAGGACAGAATTCATCTCAGCATGTGAGGGGTGCTTGAAGTACAAGGCAGGAGGACATGAAGGCAAAAAGGAAGAGCTGTAGGTCAGAGTCCTGACCCTCTACAGGTTTCGGTAAACTTCATCTCCCCACGTTCTGTCTTTCACAGGACGGTGTGCTATGAAGAGGCACAGTACTCTTTTCATATCCCAGCTCAGCCCCCAGAGCCTTTCTGGGGCAAAGTAGGCAAGTGTTCTGAGACTCTCCCCACTCAGGGCTTGGACCAGTTCTCTTGTGGCCCCTCCTCCATGGTCCTGACCTCCAGTGGCTTCCCTAGGGATGGAGGGGGGCACTGTACAGGTAGGGGCTGCATGCAGGACCCAGAGTTCAAAGGAGGTCCTGAAACTCTGTGAAACATACCCACCCTGCTCCCAGCTTGAGGGTTCCAAGAGCAAAGACAGAAGAAGGTTTCCAGTGTTCTCTAATAAAGACTCTGCTGATCCTTCCTTCCTTCCTTCCTTCCTTCCTTCCTTCCTTCCTTCCTTTACACTTCTTTTTCTTCTCTTTCACTTTGTAATAAACCATCCATGGTATTGGCCAGAGACTTTGTGGACACTTCTTTGCCCTGCTCAGAACATGTTTCATGAGTCATGCATGATCTCAGGTTGCTGAACAGAGGCTCACTTGAGGTTTTTTCGGATTTGGGAGCAGAGAGTTTGTTACTGCACTGAGTCGGTCATAGTAGTGCCCAATCTTCCATTTCTCTAGGCTCAAAATGATCTCCAACACAGCTTTGCCCATGTTATAGTCAGCCCTGTCCTGGCTCTTGTAGGGGGTGGGGAGGTTATGGGAGGGAGTAGCATCTAGTGAGCATTCTGCAAAAGAACCAGAGCTGTGGTCTGTACCTGGGGGGTTTCTCCAGTGTTCCACTTCTGAGCCCTGTAGGAAGCATGGCCTGATCCTGCTATAGGGCTGAGGCCCAGCTTTTCCTGGGGAACCAATGGCATGTCTATGTTGGGAAGAACACAGTTGATGGTCCTTCCTGAAGTGTTCTTCTACCTGAGGGCCCCTAAGTCCTCAGTCCCTCCACTGGAAAGACAGAGCTGGGGACTAGGCTCTGCTACTTCCCTCAAAAGAATTGAGTTTGAAATGCTAGTGCCCTCTGTGACAGAAGGGTGACTACCCATAGGATGGAGAGGAGAAGTCCCCAAGGGCAGTGCTTCCAAGCTACCTTCCAGACAGGGATGCTGGGAAATTCCATTCAGATCTGAAAAGGATGGAAACAGAGTGGTCAGTTATTAGAGACCAGGAAATGCCAAGTGTGCATACAGGGGCTTGGGAGAGGCATGTGTGTCCTGCTCCCAGGTGCACACTGCATATGTCTGTGTCTCACTGAGAGTCTGCATGGGTGTGAGTTGACTCCTCCAGGAAGACAGGCCAGGCCTGATGTGGTGCTTGCCTTCCTACTCAACTTGGGAACCCTCCAAAGGCAGACATCTGTCCTTATAGTTCCACTGACTCGGGGGAGGGGTGTCAGATGATGATTGGTGCAGTGGGGGGTCTGGAATTTGCACACAGCTATTGGGAGATGAGGGTAAGGCCATGCAGAGATTTGCCTGGGAGTTGGATGGTGCAGCTGCTCCAGACCTCTGTGCAGGACTCATCAGATTGGGGACTTGTACAGCTATTTGTGTATGAAATTCTTGTATAGGAATGAGTTTCCAGTGTTTCTCTAATGTGACCCCTTCTTCCTTCTGGGCACCTGCCTTCCCTTCGCCCACAGAGGCATCTACTTTGTCTCAACAGGATTTCTGAGGACCTATGAGCACTGAGGTCTCAACAGGTAGCAGGGTTAAGGCCTCATTAAAGGCAAGATTGCTAATTCTAGGAGAAAAAAGTGCTTCCTGACTGATACCAGCTTCTACCAGTCCTGCAGCCTTGGTTGCTCCCCCAGGCAGCAGACCTGCTATGGGGTTCTGTGGCTCAGTGTGTACATGACTCAATCCCGCTTTGCACTCAGGAGACCCACACTGCTAGAGGCAGTGGGTCAGCTCTGAGTGAGGGCACCCAGGCACCTATGGACCAAGGCAGACGGGCTACTTCCCAGGAGTTGAGCAATCAAGCCTGGACACTGAGAAGGGATTTGCATGGCACATGACAGTGAGGGGAGTCAGGAGGATGTGGGGCAAGGACATTCTGTGAGTAGAGAAAGACATGGCCAGAGGTGAGGAAGCAGCATGAAGTAAGAGGACAAGGGCCAGTGTTGGCCAAGTGGGGACCAGAGGACCCTGAGGCTAAGGTTGTGTCATTCTCTCTCTCTCTTCTCTCTACTGGGCCTGGATACAGAGGAGCACTCACAGGACACCTTCAGCTTAGGTGTCCTATCCTGCCACCCAGCCTGCATGATCCCTGCTCCCCAATACTCTACCTGCCCAGACTGTGGGCAGGCACCCTGCTCTAATGCCCTCTGAGTATCACCCCAAACTTCGCATGTACAAGACTGAATAATTGTCCTCCATGCCCACCCACAAGGTATCTTCCCCAGGGGTCCTCTCATCTCACTGAATAGCACTATCATTCCTCTACTTTATCAGGCAAAAAAGTTAGTATCCTCCCTTCCCCAAAGCCCTACAACCAATTTAGCAACACTTCCTGTTGGATGAGCCTCCAAAATGCACCCCAGTCCCACTGTTCCCAGCCACCTGCTCTGCCTCAGCTTTGCTCTATGGGCCATCTCTCTCCTGCAAGGCCTCCAAAGTGATTATTAAAAGTCTGCTTTCTTCTGCACCTAACTCACTGGCTTGTCACCGCCTTCCCTGTGGCCTCCCAGGCCCTCTTGCTCTATCTCCACACCTAGACCCCCACCTCATTCTCCACTTTTCTTTCTATTTTCAGCATCTGCACACAGGTACCACATGGTAATCTGGACAGGATCTCCTGCCACTCACATCTCCCCACCATAAGGGAGGGGACTCATAGCTTTGCCTTGGGCTGCATGCTAGCCACAGTCATGCCCTTCACAGCCACTTTGGAAGGGGTTGGCATTCCCCTACAAGTGTTGACTGAAAAAAAAAAATCTGGTCTCCCTCACTGACTTCAGGACTAAGTGAGACTACATATGCACTGTTGCCTCTTTCCCTTACCCTAGCCTAGAACCTCCATCGTCCTTATACAGAACAAGACAAATCCAGCCCACATGCAAATGCAGTGGGGAGACAGGAGAGCACAGTAAGGTGCACTGCAGCTGGGTCCCTGTGGGGTGGTCAGAAGACACCAGTATCCAGAGAAGTGGTGTCAGCTTGGCTTCTCAGTCCAAGCAGAAGAAAATCAACTGGCTAAGGTGGGGCCCATTTCTAGTCATCCCCACAGGAAGGTGGGCCATAGAGAACACTGGGCAGAGGCCTGGGCTCTGGGCACCAATCCTGCCTCCATCTTCTCTAGGTCTGTGTCCTCAGGAAGAGGCAACAGAGCTGATGGTTTCTAATTGCAGTTCTGCTGACCCCTGGGCTCTCTCTGGTCTTCTTTCACTGTGGGAGGACAATAGGTAAGAAATCCTGCAGGGGTCACTCCCTCAGAGACCAACACTCTCATGGGAATCCTCATACAATGTTCCTCCTGGTTCTGCTCTCTTCAGAAGAAATGCAGGCCAAGGTCCAGCAGAGAGCTCATGGACACTCCATCCAGCACAGGAGCTCTTCCTCACTGATTCCCTAGCTCCTTTCAGGGTCCCTTTTGCACAGCTTTACAGAGACCTCAGATCACAAGGCTCACTCCTGCTCTGCTTGGGCACCAGATCTTAGCCACACCCCACACTCCATTCTGCCTTCACCTGTCCCTGACCACCAGGTTCCTTCTGCTGCCTCCCTAGGGACCATCATACAAGATTCTTTACCTCTTGGAACCTCAGTTTTCTCAGGTAATAAGATAGAAATAGGGGTAAATCTTCCCTCTATGCTTTTGTACATGTTCTGTATGAAAGTTTTCCATGCACAGCCAAAGAGCACGTCCATCTTTTGTTGATTATTGTTCTAAATTGCTCTCCTGGGCCACCCAGGCAGTGCATCTGCAGGGCCTGCCTCTCCTGGCAGGGGGACAGGTGTGGAGAAAGAGATGAGGGGACAGGCAGAGGTGTTAGAGAGACAGCCACATAAAAGAAGGTCCAAAAAGAGGATGGGGAAATGAGGAGAGGGAGTGTGCCAAGAGGAGAGTGGCACAGGGTAAGACAGTTTGAGCACCCAAGTCATAGGTGCACTGCTTCCTCACCAGTGAGGGGTGCTGATGTTCACTCACCTCCAAAAGATGTGATGAGGTCAGCTGTGTGAGCTGCCTAGAACAGAGGAACCTCTCCCTGCAGGTACGGCACCCGGAGAAAGGGAGAAAGTGATAGGAATGGTGGGTGGCAGGATGAATCCTTTGCAAGTGGCTCAGCCTGAGGTCCTCATTGCCCTTTTCCTTGCACAGACAGTTATCCTAGAACCTTGGAGGCTCAGGACTCTCCTAGGTGCTTTTCTGAACTCCTCACAAGTGTTATCAGCCTCTGCTTGACTCTATGCTCTCAGCCAACTGTCCGACATCTGCCACTGTCACAAAGTTCTTTACATCAGGGTCCATCCTGAATCCTATACTAGTTCTAAGCACTCAGCAGAGTCATCTGCCTACTTCTCCTGATAGCCCTTGGAGGAAAGCAGAGTGGTCTCCCCCTGGGCCTTCCCTAATTCCTTTCTGTGCTTCCCACAAACCAGTATTTCAGGATCCCAGTTCAGTTTGGAAGTCCCTGAGGAAAATATGTCAGGTTGTCCCAAGATCCCATGAAAATCTGACTTACAGTGTTGGGCATGACTGAGCCAAGGTTGTAAGGGCAGGAAAGCCCCTCTCTTGGGCACAGCTTCCTGGACCATCCAAGAGGGGACACCAATGTTGCCACATCTGTCTGATGGCTGACCACCAGCAGCTATGTCTCCTTGGTCATCTGAACCAGCTCTCTGTAGAACTGCCCTTATATTGGGGTTCATTTGGTCTTTGTTCAGCACTTCACATTCACCCTAGAGAACAGCACCATTTGATATCAGCCTGGCTTTCCAGCCTGAGGAGCTCTTTTAAGTTCTGTTCCTAGTATGTCTATGATTTGTCGCCCATTTGGTGACAGCAGTGCATGCAGGCCAGCTTCTTACCAAGAAAGCTGAAGGCTCATCCTCTCCCTGCTTCAACGCCCCACAGCAGGCACATAACTGGAGACTCCAGCAATCCTGGGCTTCACATCTTGGAAGCTGATCCGGGTCCAGGAACAGAAGGGCCACTGGCAGAGACTGAGGCATGCCAATGGTTAGGAACAAAGTAGAAGTGTCTGGGGCTGAAGCATGTTGAGGGAGAGGACTCAGTACTGAACACTCCAAAGGGGTGGTTTCTCTTGCAGAGTCTTGGCTGTGGCTGCCAACTGCAGTGGCTGCTTCTCCGGTTTCTGCCTCTTCCCTGAGTCAGCATCCCTCTACCTGCCTGTGGACTTGTGACCTACTCCACAGTCTTCCAGAAACCCCATCCTCAAGGTTGATGGTAGGGGCCAGTTGTCTTTTTTGACCCAGCTCCTGGTTGGTGGTGCAGGCCCTACTATATGTGTACTTGGGGACTTGGGACTGAGCTGTAAAGCAAATGAAGGACAGTCATTAGTGAGGGAAGCACAGGGCACTCCTGGGCCCTGTCTGTGCCAGAGCCCATGTTGTTCCCGTTGTCCCAGTGCCTCTTTGTATCTGGTGCAATGTTTTGTCTCTGACCACTTGACTCACCCCCTGACTTGCTGAACCTGCTTCAGTGCTGTATGTGACAGATTCAAAATTGGGATCATAGACTTTAAACACTGTGCTAATTGGGAACACACACTCTTTAATTCCACAATACAATCAAATTCTCTCAAAGTCATGTTCCTGAGAAGGAAAACTCAGACATAAGATTACATTTAACTTACATCCCCTTGAGCATCCAGTATTGCCATTTTCCCCAAGACTGCTGACAGATTAAATGGAAGAAGATATGGCAAGGACCTAATCCAGGGCTGAGACACCCTAGGTGCTTGTAAATGGAAGCTTGTTAAATGTAGGATGGCTGTTATCTGATCTGGGGTCTGTATCTCTGCTACATTCTGAGGCTGGCCCAACCACCAGTTCCTGGTCCAAGGGTTCTCTGAATGGCAGTCCCAATCAGCAGCAGCAGTGTCACTTGGGAACTTGTTAAAATGTAAATACTTGGGCTCCACCCTAGACTACTATCTGGAAACTCTGGGGTTGGCTCAGAAGCCTGTGTACCACCCTTCAGGTGGTTCTGATGCCTGTTCAAGTCTGAGAAACTGTGATCCAGGGCTTCCTTTGCTGGTCAGAGAAGTCGTCCAGATAATGCTGGGATCTGTGCCTAGGTGTTTGTGTATTTTTACTGGACTAACCCCCAGCCCCCACCATAGCACCTGAAGGCTTCAAAAACAGGGAATTAACATTTTCTGAGTATCCATGAGCTTTAATTTCTCTGTAATCTCCATAGAAGCCCCATCAAGCAGGTCTTCCTCTCCCAGATTAAAAAAAAAAAAAAAAAAAAAAGGTTTATAAGAGCGCCTGGGTGGTTCAGTTGGCTAAGTAGCCCAGTCTGATTTTGGTTCAGATCATGATCTTGGGGTCCTGGGATCGAGCTCTGAGTCAGGCTCTGTGCTCATCTAGGAGTCTACTTGAGGATTTTCTCTCTTCCTCTGCCCCTCTTCCCACTCATGAGCACTCTCTCTCTTTCTCTCTCTTTCAAATAAATAAATCTTAAAAAAAAAAAAAAGAAAGAAAGAAACCAGTTTATAAGGGAGACCAAGATCATACTGTTTGTGCAGAGCACAGCCAGGCATCCAAATCCCACGCTCTTCATACATCCTGCAAATCCCATGCCTTTCCTCATACCACCATGAGCCTCAGGGACAGGCAAGCAAAACCAAGCATGGACCCTGGGTAATGGAGAGTAGGGTTGGGGACCAAGACTTTCAAATGATCTCATGGTCTTCTCCTCTGCTTCCAGACCCCACAAACTCTGAGCATTCAGGCTTTCTGCTCTGGTCTAGCTGCTCTGAGGGTCTGGGAAGAAGTAGAGGTAGGTTGGGTGTGGGGATGGGGGTGCGGGAACCACTCCACCAGCTGCTGATCAGGAATAGCATTCTAAAGGGCCAGGAACTGGGGAGGGGTGTAAGCATGGGCAGGGATATGCAAAGCCAGTCTGGTTAGATGCTACAAGCATCCAAAGGTCTCTGGATACCAGACATGATAGGCCTGCAGCAGGACTGCAGTATGACACCCATTGGGCCCTTGGCATTTCTCTTTCCTGGGTCCCCCTTTATATATTTAACATTTATTTTTCACAACTGTGTATAAAGATGAATCTAATCCAGGCTGGATATTGTTAACATTATTATTTTACTCAGGTCCTTTCTTTTGTTTTTAAAAGCAATTAAAATTAAAGCATTTTAGTTGGTTCATAACAATATTGTGGTCTTAGTGGCCAGTGGGAGTGTGTCTCCCAGATAGGCCTCCTGTCCCTAAACCCCACAGAGAAAACAGCCAGGACTTCTCCTTGCCCTTTAGCAGCTCCAGATAGCAGCTCTGCCCTATTTAAGGGATGATTCTCCACTTACCTTCTACCTACAGGAGCATACCTGGAACCCTAGGGAGAGGAGCAAGAGTGCGTTTTGGACCAAGAATTAGGTCTCAGAGATTCTACCATACTTACTGCCCACCAGATGTGTGAGCTCAGACATGTTGCTGAGCCTCTATGGAGCCCAGTTTCCTCACGTGGTAAATGAGAACGTTGGGCAAACTCTCATTAAATTCTCAAACATTGAAAAGCAAAGCTCTCAGGCAGGAAGAGAGGCCGCCCCTTCTCCGGAGTAGGGGCAGAGACAAAGTCGTCTGATGAGGGCCTGGTGGATAGGCCCAGGGACCCAGCGCGATGCGCGCCTGTGTTCTGTAAGTGCAGATGTCCAAGGCGGGGATTCACTTGTCCTTTCTTAGAAAACTCTCCTAGCTCCCAATCCCAGCAGGAACTTCGCGGGAAGGGGTGTGTGTGTGTGTGTGTGTGTGTGTGTGTGTGTGTGTGTGGCGGGGAAGGGGGTGTGGGAAGGTGGGGGCAGAGGGGAAGAGGGGAAGGGGGTGTTTGGGGGGGTGTTCCCTGGTCCCTGGTCCGGGTCCCCGGATGGCCCCGAGTCTCCAGTTCTGCGGGTAACCCACACCCAGAGCGAACAGGGCGGGCACCCCGGCGCGTCCCCTGAGACCCGCAAGTGCCCAGAGTGGCCCTGCGTGGGAGGCGGGGCGTGTCGGCGGCCCGCGGCGGGCGCCAGGGCGGGGCGCTGGCTGGCATTCCGGGAGTGCCGGCTGGGCAACTAGGTTCTCTGTCCTGCCGGCTGGCTTCGGCGCCCTGGCTTTGCGCGCCTCAGGGCAGCGCCCCGCGGGCCACCATGCTCAGCGTCGTGCACTTCCTCCGGAGCTTCTTCAAGGTGAGAGGAAGCGTCCGCGGCCCAGTGGTGGGTGCCGGTCAGCTTCTGGCCGCGGGTGGGGAGAGCCGGAGTGCTCCGCTGCGCCCTGGGCCAACTGCTGGGCATCGGGTGGGTGGGGGCACTTGACCACCCACAGCTTTCCGACGTGCCGACCAGGAGACCGAGAGTGTGGCCTCCCCAAACTCAGGGAGGGAGAAGTGCGGCATCGGAGGCTCCCGCGGACCAGCCTCTTCCAGGGAGGCAGACCGCCTGATGCACGGCCTCACGGGCACTTACTGGCTCTCCGCAGGCAGGGCGCTGAGCAGCCTAGGCCCGTGCAGGACCACCAGTTCTAGGAAGAACAGCTTGTGCCTGACACCGTAGGTGCCCAGGAAGTGGTTGGTATTATTTTTACCTCCGCTGAGGGTGCCCAAGGGTACTAAGGGAGGGTACCACGGAGGTTGGGGCACCATTTTGAGGAAGATGTGTCTAAGCAGGAGGAGGGGAACAGGAACCTAAGAGAGTGTTAGACTTTTGCCCAAGGTATACCATCCCCAGACCCAAAGTCCCTGACCATTCTCAAGTGGCCACAGGGACCCATTCATCTGGGATGAACCAAGGGTACTCTCTACCTCCCCTGCCCCCAACGGAGATTCCCCAGGTGAGCAGTAGGCTCCAAGGCACTATCAGAGGGGTGGCCATCTGCAGATTGCCAAGCTCCACCTCCCTAGTCGAGCCAAGTGGGAGGTGGGTGGGAGGGAGGCAGCATGGGGATGGCTCTGACTGCCAAAACAACTGCATACAAAAGAAGCAGAGAAGACCTGCCAGAGTGACAGCCGGAGGAGTGGGCTGTGATGAATGGGGCCAGACCAGACAGAAGGTCTGTCCATGGGGGGAGTTCCAGCTCTGTTTGGCTGGGAGGCTACCTTCTCCTAGAGGTGCAGACTGAACAGGTGAGTTGAGGGATTGAGCTCTCTCACTCTGAGAGCTCTGGGGGAAAGTGGCAAGAGGCTAGATGACCCAGGGCTGGACATGCGCTCAGCTGCCTTGAACCCATTCCTCAGCCAGTGTGGAATAGAAGAGCAGCCTGTGGATGCTCACACCTTCTGGGATAATCACCTGTTTACAAACATCAGCAGAGGATAGGGATGGAATTTTTCAGGCTTGTAGGGTACTCACTTAGGTTAGTGAGTGCAGGAGATGCCTTTAGAGAACGCAAGAGGCTGGCTGGTGTCAGAGCTATGGCTCCGAGCACACAGGCCTTCCCTTTTGAATTCTGATTTGATCACCAACAGGGTATAGGATCTTGGGACATAACCACTTTGGTCTTTATTTTCCCATTTCAAAATTGTGGATAGTAAATCCCCACCTTCCAGGGTGGGTGAGAGGCTCTTATTATAAAATGTTGTGTTATTATAAAGAGATGAGTCTGGGATCCTGTTCCTTCCCCACCCATGGTATTGGTGATAGCAAGTTACCTGGGTGAGGGGAAGCTGGCCAAGCAGACTCTGAGATGCCCCCACTGGCCACAGAAGCTCATGGAACAGGCAGGTGTAGATGGGGAAGAGGTTGTTGGATATCTCAGGGCAGCCACCTTGCCCACCTACTGATTGGAGCCTCCTTGGAAAGGGGAATCTTTGGGAAGGTATTCTTTTTTTTTTTCTTTTTTTTAATTAATTTATTTTTTTTTACTAAACCTATAATGTATTTTTATCCCCAGGGGAACAGGTCTGTGAATTGCCAGGTTTATATATTTCACAGCACTCATCATAGCACATATCCTCCCCAATGTCCATATCCCCACCACCCTCTCCCGTTCCCTGTCCCCCCAGCAACGCTCAGTCTGCTTTTTGAGATTGAGTCTTTTATCGTTTGTCTCCCTCCCAATCCCACCTTCTTTCATTTTTTTCTTTTCCTACTCCCCAACCCCCCAACATTGCATCTCCACTTCTTCATATCAGGGAGATCATATGATAGTTGTCTTTCTCTGATTGACTTATTCCGCTAAGCATAACACCCTCTAGTTCCATCCACGTCGTCGCAAATGGCAAGATTTCATTTCTTTTGATGGCTGCATAGTATTCCATCGTGTATATATACCACATCTTCTTTCTCCATTCATCTGTTGATGGACATCTAGGTTCTTTCCCGAATTTTGCTATTGTGGACATTGCTGCTATAAACATTCGGGTGCACATGCCCCTTTGGAACACCACATTTGTATCTTTAGGATATATATCCAGTAGTGCAATCACTGGGTCATAGGATAGCTCTATTTTCAGTTTTTTGAGGAACCTCCACACGGTTTTCCAGAGTGACTGCACCAGCTTGCATTTCCACCAACAGTGTAGGAGGGTTCCCCTCTCTCCACATCCTCGCCAGCATCTGTAATTTCTTGACTTGTTAATTTTAGCCATTCTGACTGGTGTGAGGTGGTATCTCAATGTGGTTTTGATTTGTATTTCCCTGATGCCAAGTGATGTGGAGCATTTTTTCATGTGTCTGTTGGCCATCTGGATGTCTTTTTGCAGAAATGTCTGTTCATGTCCTCTGCCCATTTCTTGATTGGATTATTTGTTCTTTGGGTGTTGAGTTTGTTAAGCTCTTTATAGATTTTGAATAGTAGCCCTTTATCTGATATGTTGTTTGCAAATATCTTCTCCCATTCTGTCAGTTGTCTTTTGGTTTTGTTAACTGTTTCCTTTGCTGTGCAAAAGCTTTTGATCTTGATGAAATCCCAATAGTTCATTTTTGCCCTTGCTTCTGTTGTCTTTGACGATGTTCCTAGGAAGAAGTTGCTGCGGTTGATGTCGAAGAGTTTGCTGTCTGTGTTCTCCTCAAGGATTTTGATAGATTCCTTTCTCACATTGAGGTCCTTCATCCATTTTGAGTCTATTTTCTTGTATGGTGTAAGGAAATAGTCCAATTTCATTTTTCTGCATGTGGCTGTCCAATTTTCCCAGCACCATTTGTTGAAGAGGCTGTCTTTTTTCCATTGGACATTCCTTGGGAAGGTATTCTTAAGGGACACACGATCTCACATTCTCAACCTCTTCCAGGAGGCCGTACTACCCTTCCTTGTGCCCAGACTCCAGTGCTTGTCCTGAGATACCTCAGACTTCTATCTCTGTACATATAGTGAAGATCCGATGTACCTCTCAGAGGATCTCCCTTTCTACTATCCTTCGGAGCCACCCACAGAAGGGCCCTAATACCATCACAGTCTACTTCTGGCTGTGCAGGTATATCTTGCAGAGCCACCTGTAAGCACAGTTCACACATGTTCTTCTTCAGACACTGATCATAAAGAATGCTCTAGGAGGCCACAGGTGCAGGAGGTGAAGGGAACCACTTGCTCAGATCACTTCCTGATCCCGCCTGAGACTGTATTGATCAAAAAATTTGATGGGCATCTGATTTGGTTGTTGGTTGATTAAGAACACTGCTTTGTGCTAGGAAACTCAGATCCTTGGATCCCACATTCAGACTCTGGTAGCACAGACACAGTCAGTCTCCACCAAAGCCCAGGCCAAGAGCAGCCCCTTGAACTCCAGGTCCTGGGTAAGACTTCTGTTGGGACTTGCTGCAGACTTTACATAGTGTCTGGCTCTGCCATGGACACTCTCATGCTGTGGGGTCCCACAGATGGATAGAGTCATTGCTTTTGCTTTAGGAATGTCTCAAGCCTGTGGCTATAAGAGAAAAGAGACACTGCATATATGGTCATAGTGAGTCCCTAGGAGCTCAGGGATTTGACTTTGCTACTCTCCCTTTAAGCTGACCACAACAGTTAGAAGAAATTAACCCACCCCATAGTGCTTGAATTCTTCATTCCTTTTTCTCAGGTTTTGTTTTAAGAGTCACTTTTCACCTAAAAGCCCCTGGTGAACATTTGGCCACAGCTGATTTGATTAGGGGTTTGCCATGTGCAGTAGCATGCCAGAGTTCCATAATTTAATTCCCAATATATTTTCACTGCCATTGGTCTTAAACAGATGGAATAACCAATCTGAGACACTCCCTTCCCCTTTCCTCTTGGTCTTGTTATCTGAAATCATTCTGGTACCAAATCTTTACTAGTGAAGTCTCTTGGTTGAAAAAGACAGAAATAGACTCCAGTCAAGTGAAAAAGTAACTGTCTTGGAAAGGTGCAGGGTAGCTCACAGGACCCAGCTTGGGCAGTCATCTAGAGAGGCAAAGCACAGTAAGCCCTTCTAGGGCATCCAGCTGCTTAGGATGTCCCTGGGGGACTCTCAGATCTACTGCTCCTCACTGAGAATACTTTCTAGCTCCCTCTTGTAGACATATAGGTTTGTCCTTAAGATCCAAGGTCCTGGCTGGAACTCAGCTGAACTGCCCTTTGGAAGGTGGGAAGAGAGGGTATCTGTCCCCTTTCTATTTCTGAGATAAGTAAGCCCCGGTTTCTCAGATTTCTGGGATTCCCTACTCCTAAGCCCCCATGAGCAAGACTGCTGTTCAAATGTTGGGCAGGAAAGCAAAAAATACCCCCTCATGGTGTGCAATTAAGCAAAAATCCCACCAAGACCAACTCAAACTCCCAAATTTGTGGGTGGGAAAGTGTAAGCCCCAGATCCCTTGGGACATTTGCTAGGGAATCACCCATGAATGAATTAGCTCTGGAAGGCCTCAGCCAAGTCAGAGCCCCTAGGGGACCCCTTACTCTAGAGGGCCTGAGCAGGCAGGCCCAGGCTGGGTGGTTCTGGAGATTCCTACAGTCTTCTCTCCAAACTTAAGGAAGACCAGCTCTGCCCTCCAGACTTGGGGTTGCCTTGCCTCCCCTTTGCTGTAGGCAGTGACAATACTGTACTACTTGCTATAGACCAGCCCTTAATGTGCCAACCCTGAGTCTCCAACCACTGTCTGTAACCCCAGGAAGGTACTGGATTAGAATTGTTCTTGGTCTCATGTAGGGCTTATTGACCTGGATGTTTTGTTTGTTTCTCCAGCCTAGTACAATTGGGTATCATGCCTACACTCTAGTTCCCTGGTTCATGAGGGCTGCTCTTTAGGGAGCCCTTTCATTGTTTACTCATCTCTGCAATGGATAGTCTCCCCCTTGCCAATTGTAAGGCTGTGAGTTTAAGTGATATTGCCTATTCTGGTCCCATGCCTGGCTTCTGAATCCTCCTGAGTTACCCAGTATGAACCTTCTGGAGGTGTGGATGGTGCTGTTTATGAGGTCCTGCAGCCCCTCATCTGCTGACCCATGTATCATAGGTCATCAAGTTGGGTGCTCCCACATGCTCACAAGGTGCCCTGCCCTAGGGTGCACTCAGTGCATCAGCCTCTTGTAAGTCCCCTGCTCTATTTCTCTTTCAGGATGCAGTGTTACCTCCAGGAAGTCTTCCTTGATGACTCATTCTCTACGTCAGGTCCTTCTCTGTGCTACAGCTCAGCTTCCTTCAGCCATTGGAACATACTGGCTTATAATTGTTTGTCACCCCTACACACACATACATACACACACACACGCTTGCGCACATTCATTTATTTATTTGTTTTAAGTGGGCATGCCCAGTGCAGAGCCCAAAATAGGCTTTTCATTCAAAATCCCAAGATCAAAACCTGAGCTGAGATCAAGAGTTGGGCATTTAACTGACTGAACACCCAGACACTGCTCTCACTCATTCATTTAGATGTCCCTTTATTAAGGATCTCATTGCTATTTCTGTTTCTTACTGTTCTTAAGAGACTCCATGACCACAAAATATAATTTCCTCTTCCCTTATGTTCCCAAATTTTCCATCTTACTCAGATGTATGATGTGCCATACACATTGTCACAAAAACAAGCCTGGTTACCTGAGGCTGTAGCCCTCCTGAGCTGCAATTGTGTGTCAGAACCACTGGCTACACCCAGACTAAGTGTGTCAGAAGTCAGGGCAGGGGCCTAGGCCCTGGTTTCTAGGCTCCAGGATGACTCCAGTGTGCAGCCTAGTTAAGCATTCCTGTACGGTAGACCCTGAGCTTCCTGCACAGTCCAGAGCAGGGCTGTTCTTGGCTTCTCTTGACTAAACAGAAGCTGAAGTCAGACCATAGTTGCTCTCCAACCCCCCATTGCCCTGTAATAACTGAGGTGGTGAACAAGTGCCTCCCTGCCCGGTCAACACCACCTTGTTGACTATAGTGAATATGGGTAAACCCCATCAGTAACCATTACAGACCATCCCACCCAGGCCAGCTTGATATGCCTTCAGCATCATCCATGTTTATACCAAGTAGGCCAATTGGTCTCTCTTTGACAGCTTTTTGCCTGTAAGCTTGAGAAGAGATCTTGGAGTAAAGTCTGAGTCTAGAAGCCGCCTGCTATGGCACCTGTCGCTCCTCCCAGGTCCCTTTGCATTGGTGATGGGCCCATGGGGGCACCAGCATGCCCAACTTTCCTATGTTACTCAGTGTTCCTTCACGCAAGCCTGTCCATCTGAGGGGTATTGTGGAAGTTAGCTTGATAGTAAAAGCATGGGAAAGTACCCAGCACAGAGTGGGTACTCAACATCTTTAGTTATCTCCTTGTGTCTTTCTTCCCTCAAATAAATGTTTGTGGTTTTTTTGTTTTTGTTTTTTCCTTATAATCAGTGAAATTGAATGGAAATCCATGTCCTGATACTGGACCATGAGAGTGCTGCTTATGCTGATGCTGTTGGCTACAGTTTCTGATATAGGCACAAAGTCCCTGTTCAACAGGAGATCACTGGTTATTAGCATCTTGCTTCTCAGTGGTTCACACAGCCAATGGGAGAAGCCAGGGTCCTGGGACCGGTTTCCTCTGTGTGGACACTGAGACCTTTGAGAAAATGGGAAACAGCTAAATTTGTGGTCTGTGCACACTGTAGACTACCATGCAGCAACTGAAAGGATGAGCTGCTGGTGCTTATGCCAGCTGGGGTCAATCTCCAGAGAGTTAGGCTGAGAGAGAGAAGCCACAATGCTGAATGCTTGCATTTATCTAAATTCCAGACAGCACTAATGAATCTGTAGTGACAGCAAGCTCATCAGTAGTGCCTGGGGACAGGGTGTAGGGCAGTGGGGACAGGAAAGTGGTATGACATATGGACAGAAGTTGTTGGAGGCGTGCATTGTTCTGCATGTGGTGATAGCTTTATGCCATTTACATGTTATGCCATTTACATGGTTTCTGAACCATCCAGTCATACTTTCAGTGAGTGCAATTGTACCTGGCAGCTACCTCCTGTCAGTCACACCTCTTTCGAGCCAGGCTGTCTCCTTGGCAGAACCAATCTAAGGTCTCCCGCCCAAAGCCTCTCAAAGCACTCTTCCTTCTCTGAGAACAAGTCCCTTCCTGGATACCATGGGCACAGAGACCATGAGAGCTAGTGAGAGCACGGTGCAGGACCCATCTAAAATAGGAAAGGTGATTCTGCTTCCTCAGTTGAGTACCCAACAGGAGATGTCCTTAGGACAAGCATGTCTGTGCGTCACTGATGACGTGTCATTTTTGGTGGGTTGTATAGTAGGTGTAAACCAGAGACTCTGCCCACCTGGGGTGCTTGGTCATCTGAGGCCTCACTCCTGGGAGAATGCAAATGCTTCCTTGCATCTCAGTGAGGTGGTATTAGAAGGACTGGCTATGGCATTTGGGTCTGGTGAGCTGGGTTTGGTGACATTTATGGAAGTGAGGCTTTGCTCTCCTTTGGATGTGGGAAGGAATCATAGGGGCAATTCTGTGATTGTATAACTTAAGAAATCTTTCCCAGCACCAGGGACAAGTCTGAGGCTAAATCTGGGACTGGTAAAGTGGCATCCATTGCTTAGAGTAGCCAGCATGGGGCCGTTTGGTCTTTGTGAGCTGGACAATGTGCATGTTCCATCTGTGCCCAGATGTGAATTTGACAGGTGCTTGTTTCTCCATCATGGTCCCAAAGTGGCCCTGCCTAAAGGTGATGTTCTGTGGCATTGTTCTTGTTCCACAGGATGATAAAAGCGCCCAACTGTGACACCAGACAGCTCCTGCATGTTGTGATTGCTTTTGTCTTTCTTGCTCATTTGGAAATGAGTAGGATACATATCTAACCCCCGAGAACTTTATCCACAAATACAGGGCAGGATACTCCCAGCCCTGGTTACTACAGAGGGGGCTCAAGCAGGTATTTCTGGAAAAGCCCTGGGGTGATTCTGCTGTGTACCATGGCTAAGAGCCCACATATACTCCTGACTTGGCACTCTGGACCCCTCCCTCATCCACTCCCACAACCAAGCCAGCTCCACTCTTCAGCAGGTTCTCTCCTCCCCACTCAAGAATTTGACCTAGCACAACCCTGCAGGGTGTCCACATGCTGCTCAGTACATGAACAAAATCTCACCAGGGGGCAGCTATACACCCTGTCCCTGTCCCTTAATACCTGCTTTTTTCATGGAAATGAATGCCTCAACCCCAAGAGCCATAGGAAGAGTGTGAGTCCTCACAGCTCACAGAGCAGAGGCCTGTGACAAAGAGACAGAAGTGGTGTCAATCACCAGAGTGGACTTGGGGGCACCATAAAGCCCTAACTACATATTTGGTATGAATTAGTTATCTAAATCCTCAGTCTTCATATCTGTAAAATAGGCTAATGATGTCTCAGTAAGATGGTTGTGAAAGTCAATATGCTCACATTTGTAAAATGCCTGGCCTGGAGACTTGAGTGCTCCTTAGACTAGGAACACACTGATAACTCTGTCCCCTCCTGGGTCTACTCCAGTCCCTTGTCTGTGAGTTCTGGAGTTTATAAAACCTCAGGTAAGTGTTCATTGGAGAAAAAAAACAAAAAACAAACAAAAACAAAAACAAAAAACCCCCACTGGTTTAGAAAAGGTGTGGCCTCCAGCTGGAGGGCAGTGAGTAAAACATGGAGAAGGTGGTCACTGGGAAGGCAGCTCTGAAAAGACAGCTAAGGTGGCCCCACCCCTGTGTGCAGCCTGGTACCTCTTCCCCTGCTCCACTTCCCCAGGCCAGCCTTTTACCCTCCCCAGAGGCCTTCCTCCAGCCCTGAATCAGGAACAGGGCAGGAGCTGAGCCTCTGGACAAGGAGTTCTGTGGGCAGACATGTGTGGCAGATCACCTCTGGGTGAAGCCGACTAGCCTCATGCAGACCACAGATATGGGAGAAACCCAATGGGGAGCAGGAACTCTTCAACATAAAGGGGAAGGAGACCTGGATGTGGGACACTGGGGATGAGTGGGGCGGGAGGGGGCACTGAAGGCCCCAGGCTTCAAGGTGGAAGTGCGTCTGTATTTGCAGTGTGATAGTATTTGTGTGAGACCACATTCTCTGGGGCAAATGTGCACCCCTGACCACTGTTGTCTTTCAGGGCTGCCCTCTGCAATTGCCACTGGGAGTGCAGTGGCTCCCTTGTGCCAGGACTAATCTAAAGCATTCTACGCTCTGGCCTGTTATACTGATTCAAACCCTGACATTTGATTAATTCATTCTAACACACAGAATTTGCCAAGCCCTGTTTGATCCTAAGTCCTGTGCTAAGGACACTAAACCATGAGGAAGACACAGCCTGTTCAGCCACAAGCCCCTGATAAGTGATTCAAGCACTCCTGAGTTAAAAGGCCAGCATCCTTTTGAGTACTCAGTAGAGGATGTGACCCCTCATACTGAAAACCCTCCCTGCTTTTGTGTGCATGTACCTTCTGCTTCCAATTTCAAAGATCACAAAGCCTCTGGATGGCAAGTTAAGAACCCTGCTCTGGATAGTGAGCTCCAAAGGACCAGAACCACTGCTTCTCTTTCCCATCCTCAAGGGTCCAGCATGAAGCTTTGAATGAAGTGGAGGCTCTGTGCATGTTTCAGTAAGATGACTGGTAACATGGCCTTTTATTCCAGGTGACGGAGACCTGGGTTCTAGGGGAGGGGTGGGCTGTCCATGTCAGTAGAACAAGGAGTCAGACACTACTCATGGGGGATGAGCTTCAATGGGACCAGAGTGAGGAGGCCTTGGAGAGTTTCGAGTTCCTGGGGGATCAGGCAGTGAGCCCAAAGGGTAAGTGATCATGCACAGGCTGACAGACCTGGCCAGGGATGGTGCCTGGAAGCCAGAGGGCCATGCCTTGGAGAGGCTGAATGGGCTCTGGATACCTCTGAACCTCCATCCCAGCCAAAGTCATTGGGGGAGAGCTGGTGCTAAAGCACAGAGGTAAGAAAGGAGAGACAGGCCCAAAAAACAAAGAAGTATTGCCTGCCTATGTGCACCCCAGGCTAAAGGGTGCCACTCCCCACCACTGGCAGAAGAGGAGAGGACAACATGTGGGGTCTGCAGCCCCCGTCCAGAAGCTCTTCTCTCCAAGTCCAGTGGCCTGGATTCTGGATCTTATGGCCCCACTCAGTGTGACCTTTAGCAGAGCAGAATCTTGGACCATGTTTATTCTTCTATAAAATGGACACATTTTATCTGGTACAGCTCCCTCTGAAGAAGTAATAGGGAACATTAGGGATCTCTGGAATATTTGGCTCCTCAGAGAGGTTTATAGAGAAGACACTCTGTTGAGTGTTCAGTGCCATGTCCCAGGGGCACAGAAACAGACAGTGCAGGGAGACTTTGGGATGCATGGAAGTTTTGCCCTAGCTGCCAGGTATGGGCACAGCTGCCACCTAATCCTGGGAATGCCCCAGAGGGCTGGTCCAGGTTACCTTTCTCCATGGAACCTGAAAAAGACTCACTTCAAATTACTCAGGAGAGGCACTGTAACTTTCCACCTTTCCTTGAGTCTAAGATAAACTTATTAAAAAACAGCTTATTACTTTTGAAATCAAGATGTACTTAGAATTGATGTGTATACTTAAAAGGGATTTATTTCTTCTTCCCTCTTAAAAGCTATCATTAACTTAGTGACATCTTTGCTTTGAGGAAATAGAATACTTGTAAACCTCATATGTGATCAGGAAACATAGTGTGTGACATCCCCAAGAGACCCCAATTCCAGTCCCCCACCACCATTACCTGGAGGGCTTATAATTGCTGGGTCAAGCCAGTCTGGCCCATTGAGAGTTCTTGAAGGAGCCTGGAGTGCACATTTCGAGAGTATCCTCAAACAAAGATAGCTGGATAACCTCCCCAGGAAGAAGGAACAGATTCCTTCAAATTTTTTCAGAGTTTCCATCCCTGGTCCCCAAAGCCACCTATATCACATCTTACTAGAAGTGTGTGTGATCAGCATGGTTGTGTCTGATGGACAGAATAAGAGCCACATTGCTGAGTGTGTGCTATATTCTTCATGCAGGTGGAGTCACCATTCAGGGCACTTCAGGGAATAGGTACTTCTGGCGACGCCTGTGGTCTGGAGTCTTCCCAGAGAGTTATTGACACAGACAGTGGCTGGGCCACCACATGCAAAGATTGTGTTCCTCTGGGAACTGGTCCTATGCTTCTCCAGTGAGCCAGGTCCTGGGACCCCCTCCAACTTGTCTGTCGCCCTCAACTTACAATTCCAAATCCCCTCAGATTGGCCCAGTGCCTCTCTCAGGATACACAGGCTCCCCTCTGGGCCAACTCCATGTGTTCTAACACAATAGGCCACACAATAAATAAAACACACCACCAGTGGACAGTCGAGGCAGACTGTGGGAATGGCCGAGCCTCCAGCAGAGGTGATGCGGCAGCAGGCATACAGTTGTATCTCTTAACAGAGGCCTCATTTTGTAGATGAAAGAATTAAAATTCTTCAGGGGTGATGAGCACAGTGGTGGTGGGGAAGCAATGGAACAAAATTCAACTTCAAAACCTCCACTTTTCTGCTTACTGGGCAGCCCTAGCAGTTTAGGCTTACCAGTGATACCCTTTCTGATGACATTTTGGGGCCTCCAGAGCCTCTGTCATGCATCTGCTTCTGTGTAGGAGGAAGAAGATTACCCCTGTGCAGGGCATGATGTACTCCAGGCCCCAGCATGCAGCCTACAGAATGGCCTGGGCTGGGACCTGGGACTGCCCTGCCTGCAGATCCACTGTAAACAGTTCACTCAGTTCCTCTGAGTGGGATGTGAGGTTCTCCAGGTTTGTGCACTGTGTAGGGCACTAATCAAAAGTCAGGAGTCCTGACTGCTATTGAAGTGCAGATGTATTTGCATTTGGAGAAGGACAAGTACTGACTGTAGCTGGGATGGGACAGGTTCTTCAGGACCAAAGGTCAGCGCATGCCTTTTCTTTGCCTGTGGCAGGGTGGGAGAGAGGTGCCATCTGGGAAAGACAGGGCAGAGAAGATGCAAATCAGGACATGTCCATAGATGGTGACAGACATTGTTTGCTGCCCACAAGCAGGTGAGGTCTACCTGGTATGTGGCTCATTATTTTACTTGTTGGGAGAAGAGCCTGTGCAGGTTCCACACCCAACTCTGGTTTGCATTAGTAGAATGTGCGGTGTTGTTTCTTGGGTAGCTGTGTCTTTTCAGAAAAAAGAAGGCCACACTCTTCCCCATGAGATAGACTGCTAAGATATGTAGGCAAGAATGTGCCCCAGTCAGTGCCTGGGAGCAGTTCCTTCGGCTTGGGCAAACCTCTTTTGTTAGGCCTAGGGAGGAACAGGAGCTGCAGCCAGGGTTTGGGTGGGCAGCTGCATGCTGTCTCTGGTCCAAGAGATTGGAGTGGGATAGGCTGTGGACCTCCAGTGTGCCTGCAAAGCTGCAGGTGAGAGTCCAGCATCTTGTGGGTCACAAGAAGAAGCAGAGTGACATCACTAACATGGACACATGTCTACTATAATCCTATTGACTTCTCTGTCATCAGCTCATTTGTGATCTAGAGCAAGTCACTGATACTCACAGGGCCTCTGAGGACATAGCCAGCAAGAAATGTGAGAATATGAAGTGTGTGCCATTGTCCTGGGGATTCTATAGTGTTCACGAGACATCATGAGTTAATGTCTATATACTCAGAGCTTGGGAGTCAGAAAGACCTCATCCAGATTTAAATGCCACCAGATAGTAACTTGTGCAAGTAGCTTGGGCATGTTGTTGTTCTGAGCTTCATAAAGATGTCTGTAGAATAAAGACAATACCACCTGCATCATTTTAAGATTAAATAATGTATAAAAAGGTACAAGACATGTAGTGAGTATTTCATATTTAGCTATTTTGTTATAGATGTTATTTTTGTAATAGGAAAGACAAATTCCTCCAACTGCACAATTTTCACTCAGGAGTGCTGCTGAACAGCTGCTCTGTGCAGACCCTGTCCTGAGAGCTGGAGTTCTAGAGGGACTGAGCCATGCTGTTCCCTCAGCAGTGCCTGTAAGTCTAGTGGAGGAGAGAGATCAGCCAATAGCTGCAGCAGCAGCAACAGCATCAATGGCCATAATGATAGCAATGCCAGCACAGCCTGGGTTTGAACCAAAAAGTAGTCTGAATTAGGGTGCCCAGGAGAGAAAGCACCCAACCTTGCCTGGAGAGAAAGGGGAGAACCCTGGGGAACCAGGGAGACTGAGAAGTAAATAGGCCATTGTGTAGGACTATGGGAAGCACTGGTGTCGGGGTGCCTACTGCCCACAGAACCTCAAAGAAGGCTACAGGCTAAGGTGGAACTTGAGGGAGACTCTGAAGAGTGAGTTGAGGGGAGCCTGGTGAATCAGGAAAGGACAACATGCAAAAAGTAAAAAAAAAATCAGTAAATGTATATGTTGTAAGCATGTGACTCTCAGGAGAAGCACAGGATATGTGCTGGGACATGGAAGAGATAGTTTTGTAAATAGAGTAGGGCCTGTATGGGTTTTAGTCCAGACATCTTCTGAGGGTGGTAGAGAGTCAGAGTGGTGACATCAGATGTAGCTTGTATATAGCACAAATAATGATTGAGTGTGGGACTTGATCTCCTTCTTCTGTACAGTGTTTGTCAATTAATGCATCCTAAGATGGCGTTAGCTCTTTGGGCAGCCACATTCCTTTGTGGATTAAAATCCCTGCCAAGTTAGGTTCAGAACCTGAACAGGGGAAACTTTTTAGAACTGAATAAAAGTACCAGTCTGCTATAGGGTCTGGATGAGGTTTGGACCTAATTAACAGCAGGATGGCCTCATTCCACCTAGCACTAGCCTCATAAATAAAGTAAGAGGTGGCCATTTACATGGTACTCAATAAAATAGGCTTAATAATTCCTGAAATCTCTCCTCCTAAAACCTCATTATGCTGATATCTGGTACTTTTATTCCAGAATCCATTTCCTTGCCTTTCTCAGCTCCTAGTGGCTGCCTAAATTCCTAGGCTTATGACCTGCTCCATCTTCAAAAGCATTACTTCATCTCTGCTTTCAGCATCACACAGTCTCTTCCTCTGATCCTCCTTCATCCCCCTGAGAAGGACCATGGTGATTACATTGGGCCCACTTGGATGATCCACGGTGAGCTCCCCATCACAACATCCTGAACATAATCATATCTGCAAAGTCCCTTTTGCCGTCAAAGGTGACCTTCACAGGTTGTGGATATTAGGACATAAACACCATGGGAGTTATTATTCGGTCCACACAGAAGGTATTTTACAGATGTGATAAACTGTCTAAGTCATGGTTTAGAAAGATCTGGCTGGTAACAAAGTGGGAATAGTAAGGCTGGAGGACTACAGAGTACTTTGGAAGTTGCTGCTAATTAGAGGGTACACCTGGATCAATGGCAATGGGACAGAGAAAAGCACTTAGGAGGTATAACCCACAGGATTTGGAGCCAGTTAAGATGTGGGATGGGATGAATGAGAGAGGGCTCAAGGTTTCTATGTTCATCAGTTGGCTTGATGATGGTGTCCTTGATCAATAGGTAGCACAGAGGAGGCAGAGAGAGATTACTGTGCTTGTTTGGAACCTGACTTTGAGGTGTATATGAGATAAGCAGTGAGTCCTGGTAGACAGGTCTGCAGGTCTGGAGAGGAATGTGGTAACAGCTATTTAGTACATTTACACAGGCATCACTTGAAATCACGGTAGACCAGATGATCCAGGGGCTGTGTCTAGAATTAGAAAGAACACAGAAACTGCCCTGGGGTGACAATGACTTCCACAGTTAAGGAGAAATAAGGGTGTGGGAGGAAGCCAAAGAGGCAGGCAGAGCACCAGCGGAGTATGTCCTGTGTTGGAGCAGAGTCAAACAGAGCCCTTTCTCCCCTGAAGAATGGCCACTTCTTATCAAGTAAAACCCTGCAGGAAAAGGGTAGAAATGGTTCTGAGTTTTTGCTTGTTGAACTTTGCGGCCAGGAGCTCTAGCTGGGAACTGGACTGTTTCTTGGACATTAGGTGCATGCAAACAGAGAAAGAGTAAAGTGAGGTCCCCTCATTGGAACAAATAATGGTTAATGGGAAAGGTTTTGCTCTCAGGCTTGCCCTGGCAACAACTGAAAAGCTCTATTATTTGCCTTTCTGGGCACATTCACTGCAGAGGCTCAAGGTTTTGGTGCAATGCAAAAGTCTCCTGCCTCTGAGAACAACAGTCATCCTCTTCAGTCATTCCCATACAGGGGCCTTGTATAGAAATACTTCTGCAGGAGAGATCCATGACCTTTGAGACTGTTTCTTCTATATGTGTTGCTACTTTTCCCTCATGCAGCTTCCTCCCCTGTCTGGGGAAGAGAGAGGAGTTAAGAGAATGGAGCAGGTGAATGTTGGCCAAACGTGTAAGATCAAGGCTTAACAGGAGAGGTGGGACTTAACATGTCCCCTGAAAATAGGATAAGACTTTTGGTAGAACTGAGTAGTCAGGAAGGGGTACATTTCAGAAGGCAGGATGAGCACATTAAGATAGAAAAGCAGAAAAGGGCATGAAATTTATAGGGACAGGGCCCAGAGACTGGCTTAGCTGGAGGGAGTGCATCATGGGCCTTGAGCTCCCAGGACACTGTCCTGGAGAGGCTCTCTGGCCTTGCTCTTTCCTCTAGAATAGAGTATTGCTTTATGTTTGAATCATCCTTATTTTATTGTGTCCATTCCCATGTAATCCTCTCAGAATTGTGTGCATTGAGGTGAATGAATTAAACAAGCTTTCAAAGTCATAGCAGTCTTAGTCAGTTCCAAGATGGAAATTGAGGGAGAGGGAACTATTTGGTGGCTACTTACATGTCAGAATTCTAAATATAGGTTGTCATTTAATCGTCAGCTGTACTAGGACAAGTGCTGACAGCCTTATTTTGTAGATGAGGAATAGAGGCTCCGAGAAATAAGTACCTGGTCTTAGGTAGCACTCTAGTAGGCATTAGGGTAGGCGTGGGGAGCTCCCCAGAAGCATGTCTATAGCCATGCAATATCAGAGGGAGAGGAACTCCAAAGACATTACCTCATGACAGTCACTTGACTTTACTGATGAAAGACCACAGTTCGTAAAGGGACCCAAGGGGCCCAGCCAGATGGCTGGAGAGCTGGGTCATGAGTCACCTCTTTCAGTCCTCTATTGGCCTATTTATACCTCAGCTTCCTGCTCTTGGACCTTTCAAATGACCACTAATGTACAGATGTTTTGAGAAGTTTGTATAAGAAAAATCAATTTAATCTTATGGCATTTTCCAAAATTATTTGATCATCAGTCTCATCACCTGTCTTCCAAATCCCATGGACCCTGCTTCAAGAGATGCTTCATGCCAACAATCTAGGAAACTCAGGTCCACTTCCCCAGATCCTGGGAAGACCCTCTCACTTTTTGTTAATTAAAAATCAACTTGACTCTCTCCCCTATGGTTCTCTCACCACGAGAGCAAGAAAAAGGGAAAGACCCTGTCTCCCTGGCTTTGATGTTAATTCTTCCTTCTGAAAATCCACAGAACAGATTGGGCATAGAAAATGATAAAATGTGTTTTCAGATCATGGTGCATCTTGTGTCATCTATCACCTCAGTTGAGTACTTAACCTGGAAAAATAAAAAGTTCCCATCTGGGAAATGGAGCAAAAGGTGCCTTGTGAGCCTACTCCACAATTTACATAAGAATAGGAAGTGAAAAAAAAACAGACACATAGACCAGTGGAACAGAGTAGAGAGCTCAGATAAGGACCCTCAACTCTATGGTCAAATAATCTTCAACAAAACAGGAAAAAATATCCAGGGGAAAAAAGACAGTCTCTTCAATAATTGGTGCTGGGAAAATTGAACAGCTATGTTAGAAGAATGAAAATTGACCGTTCTCATACACCATACACAAAGATAAACTCGAAATAGATAAAAGACCTCAACATGAGGCAGAAATCTATCAAAATCCTAGAGGAGAACATAGCAGTAATCTCTTCGACTTTGGCCACAGCAACTTCTTTCAAGGCACATCTCCAAAGGCAAAGGAAACAAAGCAAAAATGAACTTTTGGGACTTCATCAAGATCAAAAACTTCTGTCCAGCAAAGGAAACAGTCAACAAAACAAAGAGGCAATGCACGGAATGGGAGAAGATATTTGCAAGTGACACTACAGACAAAGGGCTGATACCCAAGATCTATGAAGAGCTCCTCAATCTCAATATTCAAAAAACAGATAATCATGTCAAAAAGTGGGCAGAAGACATGAACAGACACTTCTCCAAAGAAGACATACAAATTGCTAACAGACACATGAAAAAATGTTCATCATCATTAGCCATCATGGAGACTCAAATCAAAACCACATTGAGATACCACTTTACACCAGTTAGAAGGGCCAAAATTAACAAGACAGGAAACAAGTGGAGAGGATGTGGAGAAAGGGGAACCCTCTTACACTGTTGGTGGGAATGCAATTGGTGCAGCCACTTTGGAAAACAGTGTGGAGATTCCTTAAAAAATTGAAAATAGAGCCACCCTATGACCCTGCAATTGCATGACTGGGTATTTATCCCAAAGATACAGATGTAGTGAAAAGAGGGGCCATCTGTACCCCAATGTTTCTAGCAGTGATGTCCACGGTCACCAAACTGCAGAAAGAACCAAGATGCCCTTCAGCAGATGAACAGGTAAAGAAGATATGGTCCTTATATACAATGGAATATTATGCCTCCATCGGAAAGGATGAATACCCAAATTTTGCATAAACATGGATGGTACTGGAGGAGATTATGCTGAGTGAAATAAGTCAAGCAGAGGGAGTCAATTATCATATGGTTTCACTTACTTGTGGAGCATAAGGAGTAACACAGAGGACATTGGGAGATGGAGAGAAGTGAATTGGGGGAAATTGGACAGGGAGATGGAACATGAGAGACTGTGGACTCAGAAACAAACAGGATTTTGGAGGGGACGGGTGTGTGGGGTTAGGTAAGTCTGATGGTTGGTATTAAGGAGGGTACATATTGCATGGAGCACTGGGTATGATGCATAAACAAAGAATCTTGGAACACTGAAAATTAAAATAAAATAAAATAAAATAAATAAAACTTAAGAAATAGAATAAAAAAAGAATAGGGATTGCATCTAGCAAGATGGGAACTGCCATTTTTTCTCTGCAGAGAGTAGGCTTAGCTTTCTAAATGACTTCAAGCCTGTTTCAAGCTGTTCACCTTATTGATAAGGGTTAATGTGTCTTCCTCTGCTGATTATCAAAACACAGAACTCAAGCTTCCTGGAGATGCTGGGGAGGAGGGGTATGCGGAGAGATGCCATGTCAGCCTTGCACCAGGCACATCCCAGTACGTAAGCCTTGTTTTCAAAGATTTTTTATTTAGTCTAAAACCTGCCCTAGAAGAAATCATAGTTTTGTACTAAAACTATAAGTGTGTGATGGACAGCAGATGAAATTTTGAAATCAAGATAGTCTTGGGAAACTGGCCCTGTTGGCTTCTGTATGCACAGGCTGTTCAGTGCTATAGCAAAACCCTTTCTGGTTCCCCCATCCAGGCTTCTTGTCAGCAGACATTACTCCAGAGCTCGGCTCCTCCTATTTCCCAGCTTTCTTCTTTGAACTGCTTTGAGCTGAATTATACCAGTTGTGTGTTCCTTCCTTGTGACCACTTGGTACAATTGCAAATCTTACTTCTGGCAAGTTCTTTTGTCTGATGTGCACAGAGTTCTTAATGGGGTTTCTAATGGAGTCACTCAGAAAGGAGACTGTCTTTCTGCCAGCTCCTTATGAGAGGGAAGAATTTCCCTGTTGTTTGGGGATTATGGGTTACCAGAAGATACAAAGGAGTGGAGGAGAAAGAAAGGGCTGGGGTATCAATGCTATATGTATAAAATGGGAGCACCAGCACCTCACAGAGCTGTGGTACAGTTTGATGGGATGGGTTCAGGACTTCATGGTAGCCCATCTTTGAAGAGCCTCTATTAGGCTGCCCATGGACACCTCCCAGCTTGCATCTGGTCCATGTGCTCACCTGCGGCCACACACGCACATGCTCAGTATTAGCTTGCAGAGCAGGCTTTAAAGACTCCTAAGGTTGCGAATTTCTAAGTCAGATGACTAATACAGGGCTAACGGTGGGCACTAAGTTTCTTTCATTGATTTTCTTAATCTTCAGAGAAATGGGCACACAAAGGTTTGGAGCCAAACTGTCTGGGTTTAAATTCTGATTTACCACTTCCTAGCTGATGTGACCATGACCAAGTTGCTCGATTTTTCTGTGCCCCATTTTCATCTTCTATAAAATGAGAATGTAGTGTATATCTCATCTGGCTGTCGTGAGACTCATGTAAGGTGAAGGTTCAATAAATATTGTCATTACTCCCATTTTATGAAAGAAGACAATAAGACTCAGAAATCAATCCTGGTTACTCTTTACTTAGCTACTAGTGGCAGAACTAACTAGGACATATATCTGATACAGTTATAATCCTCTCTATGTCAGCTGTTCATGGTCAACGTCATGGTCAATGAATCCAAAATGGTAGATAAGAAACCACATAGAGTAGCACTGGGCAATGTGCATGTGTGGTGGCAGGTGGCAAGAGTGCTCCTGGGGGTGGAATTTTGCTCAGGGATACACAGCATTGGATTTCCAGGAGAAACCCCCAAGTTCTGTGAATAACCTGATTTGATCAAGGTCCCTTGCCCGTGGAAAGGACTATTTTGGATTCCTTACTGCCCCCTGGTGGTAACAGATTGCATGAGGCTCTTTCCCTGAGAGATGAAAGCAGGAGGCTCTTTTGAAATTTGGCTCACCAGATTAATGAAGAATTTTGAACTTTTTGTTTCTCTGTTTTAGCTTTTCTGGCACCTCTGACCCAACAGCATAAAATGGTTATGGGTTTTGTTCCATTATTAATTAATGAATAGCGTACTAACTGCTTGACTTCAGTAAGTTACCAGCCTCTTAGTGATCTTCCATCCATAAAGTCAGCATCTCAGTCCCACTCAGAAATCCACGGTCTATTCCATCTGGCTCATTCTTATTTTCAGCAGTCAAACCATGAGGTGGCAATACAAGGGTTTCTCCTTCTGTGTTATCCCCAGATGATGGGAGTGTAGGTCAGAGGACTCGTGGCACGTGCAGGTTAGCTCAGAGCAGAGCTCTGAAAGTTAGTCTTCTGTCCCCAGTTCATATTTACAGCATGGCCAGGCTCAACACTCAGACCTGATTCATCAGCACAATTTGCCTGTATATGTGCCTTCTTTTTTCTTATATGGCAAATTTGCTCAAATTTCCTTAAAGGGTACCCTGAGGATTCAAATTAGCTAGTGTAAGAATAAGATTTATTCTTATAATTAACTTAAATTTGGGGAGGAAGTTATTATAAATTTACATACAAGTTATAAGAAGTAATATGTACCTTCACCCATTTTCCCCAAATGACAGCATCTCGTAAAACTGTAGCACAATATCACAACCAGGATGTTGACATTTATACCATCAAGACACACAACACTTCCATCATCCCAAGGCTCTCTCATGTTGCTTCTTTATAGCTACACCCATGCCTCCATCTTTAACCACTAACAACCACTGATCTATTCTCCATCTCTATAATTTTATCATTTCAAGAATATTATAATGCTCACTTGAACAGCACATATACTAAAATTGGAATGATACAGAGAAGATTAGCATGCCTAAAAAAGACACACGTTCCTGAAGTGTTCCATTTTTTTAAATGAAGAATGTTATATATGTTGCCATTTACAATGACATAGGTAGAGCTAGAGAGTATTATGCTAAGTGAATGGAAAGACAATACCATATATGAGAAATCTAAGAAACAAAATGAACAAAAGGAAAAAGAGAAAGGCAAACCAAGAAACAGGCTCTTAACTATAGAGAAAGCACTGATGGTTACCAGAGGGGACATGGTGGTGATGGGTGAAATAGGTGATGGGGATCAAGGAGGGAACTTGTTATGATGAGCATTGGGTGTTGTATGAAAGTATTCAGTCACTATATTATACACCTGAGAATAATATTACACTGTATGTTAACTAACTAGAATTAATATAAAAACTTTAAAAAATAAAACAAGAATATTATATAAATGGGTTCATACAGTATGTAATACTTTAGGTTTAGATTTTTTCACTTAGCATATTTCTCTGCATATGCATCCAAGCTGTATGTATATCCATGGCTGGTATTTTGTTGCATGGATATACCAGTTTGTCTAACTATTCACTTGCTGAAGGACATCCAGGTCATTTCCAGTTTTTTTCTTTTTTTTATTAACATAAAATATATTATTTGCCCCAGGAATACAGGTCTTTGAATAATCAGGCTTACAAGTTTCACAACACTCACCATAGCACGTACCCTCCCCAGTAACTGTAATCCAGCCACTCTATCCCTCCCACCTCAACTCCCAGAAACCCTCAGTTTCTTTCCTGAGATTAAGAGTCTTTTATGATTTGTCTCCCTCCCAATCCCATCTCATTTCATTTTTTTTCCTTCCCTACCCCCCATGACCTCCTGCCTCTGAAATTCCTCATATCAGAGAGATCATATGACAATTGCCACTGTCTGATTGACTTATTTCGCTTAGCATAATACCCTCTAGTTTCATCCACCTCATTGCAAATGGCAAGATTTTGTTTCTTTTGATGGCTGCATAGTATTCCATTATGTATATGTGTGTGTGTGTGTGTGTGTGTGTGTGTGTGTTATATATAGATGATATAGATATAGATAGATATAGATATAAATATAAATATAGATATATGTAAAACATCTTTATCCATTTATCTGTTAATGGACATCTAGGTTCTTTCCATAGTTTGGCTATTGTGGACATTGCTGCTATAAACATTTGGGTGCATATGCCCCTTTGGATCACTACAGTTGTGTCTTTAGGATAAATACCCATTAGTGTGATTGCTGGGTCATAGGGAAGCTCTGTTTTCAACTTTTTGAGGAACCTCCATATTGTTTTCCAAAGTGGTTGTACCAGCTTGCAATCCCACCAACAGTGTAGGAGGGTTCCCCTTTCTTTGCATCCTTGCCAACACTGTCATTTCCTGACTCATTAATTTTAGCCATTCTGACTGGTGTGTGATGATATCTCACTGTGGTTTTGATTTGTATTTCCTTGGGGCTGAGTAATGTGGAGCAGTTTTTCATGTGTCTGTTGGCCATGTGTATGTCTTCTTTGGAGAAATGTCTGTTTATGTCTTCTGCCATTTCTTGATTGGATTATTTGTTCTTTGGGTATTGAGTTTGATAAGTTCCTTATAGATTTTGGATACTAGCCCGCTATCTGATAAATCATTTGCTAATATCTTCTCCCATTCTGGTGGTTGTCTTTTGGTTTGTTCACTGTTTCCTTTGTTGTGCAAAAGTTTTTGATATTGATGAAGTTCCAATAGTTCATTTTTGCCCAGCTTTCTTTTGATGTCCGTTTGCATGGTAAATTGTTTTCCACCCCCTCAATTTAAATCTGGAAGTGTCCTTAGATCTAAAATTAGTTTCTTGTATTGCAGGTTTTTACAACAATATTTATAAGGAGTATTGGTCTGTAGTTTTCTTACATTGTCTGTCTAGTTTGGCTGTCAGTGTACTCCTAGCTTCATAGAGAGAGTCAGGAATCCTGTGTTTCCTCCTCTTCAATATTTTGAAAGGTTTGAAAAGGATTTGTGTTCATTTTTCTTCATATGTTTAGTACTATTCACCAAGTAAAGCCATTTCATCAAATTTACCAGTAAAGCTTTTTGATGTTGTGGAAAGTTTTGACTACTAATTCAATCTCTTTACTAGGTATCTATTCAGATTTTTTATCTTTTCATGATTCACTTTTGGTGCACTGTGTGTTTCCAAGAATTTGTCTACTTCATTCAAGTTAACCAGTATGTTGGCATAAAAACGCTCATCACAATCTTTCTATTTCTGTACCTCAGTAGTATTGTTTTTGTTTTTATTTCTGATTGTAGTAATATGAGTCTTCTTCTCTCTGCCAGTTTTGGGTTCAATTTGCTTTTCTTTGTCTTAAGGCATGAACCTAGGTTATTGATTTAAGATCTTCTTTTTTCATATGTGCTTTTATCACTGTAAATTCCTTTCCTACCATTGCTTTCACTATATCTCATCGATTATGGTATTTTGTACTTTTGTTTCCATTTGTCTCAATGTACAGATATTCCTCAACTTACAGTGGGTTTATATCCCAATATATCTATCATAAGTTGAAAGTATCATAATTCAAATGGGAGAAGATGTTTGCAAATGACATATTCAATAAAGGGTTAGTATCCAAACTATATAAAGAACTTATAAAATTCAACACCCCAAAAACAAATAATCCAATTAAGAAATGCGCAGAAGACCTGAACAGACATTTTTCCAAAGAAGACATACAGACTGTCAAATTTGCTTGCCAAAACATGTGTCAACAGACACATGAAAAATACTCAATATACTCACCAGGGAAATACAAATCAGAACTACAATGAGATATCACCTCATATCTGTCCAAATAGCTAAAATCAACAACACAAGAAACCACAGGTGTTGGCCAGGATGTGAAAGGAGAATCTTCTTGAACTATTGGTGGGACTACAAAATGGTGCAGCTACTTTAAAAAACAGTATGGAGGTTCCTCAAAAAGTCAAAAATAGAATAGCCTTATGATCTAAAAAATCACACTATTGAGTGTTTATCCAAAGAATACAGGAACACTAATTCAAAAGGATACATGCACCCTTATGTTTATACAGCATTGTTTACAATAGCCAAGATACAGAAGCAGCCTAAGTGTCCACTGACTGATGAACGAATAAAGATGATGTGAGATATATACACATACATGTATACATATATACAAGTATATGTATACACACACACACATAAGCATGCATGCATGTGCACGCACACACACACACACACACACACACACACACACACGCTGGAATAATCAGCCATAAAAGAGAATGAAATCTTGCCATTTGCAACATGGATGGAGCTAGAGAGTATAATGCTAAGCAAAGTAAGTCAGTCAGAGTAAGACAAATATGATATGATTTCACTCAAATGCAGAATTAAAGAAATGAAACAAACAGGCTAAAGGAACAAAATAAGAGAGACAGGCAAATCAAGAATCAGACCCTTAATTATAGAGAACAAACTGATGGTTATCAGAGGGAAGGGGGTGGGGAATGGGTTACATAGGTGATGGGGAGTAAGAAGTGCACTTGTCATGATGAACACAGGGTGATGTATAGAAGTGTTGAATTGTACACCAGAAACTAATATAAAACTACATGTTAACTAACTGGAATTAAAATAAAAACATTTTAAAAATAAAAGGAAGTATCATAATTCAAATGGGCATTTAATACACCTAACACTGAACATCATAGCTTAGCCTAGCCTACCTTAAACATGCTTAGAACACTTACATTAATGTACATTTAGGCAAAAATCATTTAACACAAAGACTTTTTTATAATAAAGTGTCAAATATTTCATGTAATTTATTTATTACTTTACTGAAAATGAAAACCAGAATGGCTCTATAGGTACAGAATGTTTGTAATTGTATTGCTTGTTTACCCTCATGATCACATGGCTGGCTGGGAACCATGGCTGGCTGCCACTGCCCAGCATCACAGAAGTATTAATAAGGTCTCATATCACTAGCTCAAGAAAAGATCAAAATTCAAACTTGAAAGTATGGTTTCTACTGAATGCATATCACTTTTGCATCATCATACATTTGAAAAACCATAAGTTGAACAATCATAAGTGGGGACTGTCGGTATTTTCTAATTTCCCTTTTGATTTATTCTTTGACCTTCTGATTGCTTAAGATTGTGTTGCTTAGGGGTGCCTGAATGGCTCAGTCAGTCAAGTGTCTGCCTTCCACTCAGGTCGTGATCTCAGGGTCCTCTGATCAAGTTCCACATGGGGCTTCCAGTCAGCAGAGAGTCTGCTTCTCTCTCTCTCCACTCATGTTCTCTCTCTCAAATAAATAAAATCTAAAAAAAAAAAAAGTGTTGTTTAATTTCCCTATATTTGTGAATCTCATTTTCCTGTTACTGATTTTTACATGCTGTGATAGATAAAAAAATATTTTTTGTTATTGCAATCTTTTAAAACTTACTAACTCATTTTGTGTCCAACATATGGTCCATTTTGGAGAGTGTTCTATACGCACTTGAGAAAATGTGTATTCTGCTGTTCTTGGGTGTTCAGTATATTTCTGTAACCTCAGAACCTTAGTTTGTGGTTTTATTCAAGTCCTGTTTCCTTATTGATCCTCCATTACTTTTCCTGTCATATTAAAAGTGATGTTTTGAAGGCTTAATTATTATTGAATGTCTATTTCTCCCTCAGTTCTATAATGTTTGCTTCATATATTTTGGGCTCCAATGTTTGGTGCATATATGCTAAAATTGTTATATTTTCTTCATGCATTGATCCTTTTATCAATCTGTAATTTCTTTGTAACAGTTTTTACTTAAAGTTTATTTTATCCAAATTAGAAGACACACCTTAGCTCTCTTTTGGTTAGTATTTGCATGGAATGTATTTTTCTATCCTTTCACTTTCACCCTATCTGTGGCTTTCGATCTAAAATGAGTCTCTTCTAACAGACATCATAGAGTTGGATCATGCAGTTGTTGGGGTTTTTAACCAATTTTCTCATTCAGTGCATTTGATTGGAAAGTCTAAGCCATTACTTCTGAATTCCAGACAGGGAGAGACCTACTTTTGTCATTTTTCTGTATGTCTTACAACTTTGTTTTCATTTCCTTCATTGATATCTCTTTTTGTGTATTTAATTGCTTTTTTTTTTTTAAATAGAAACATGTTTTGATTCCCTTCTCATTTCCATTTGTAGTTGGTCTATGGATATTTTCTGTATGGTTAAATGGAGATTACATATATTACCCTACAGTTATAATTATCTAATTTGAACTGACTCCATTAATGCTCCTTCCACCCTCTTTATGTTTTGGTGTCACAAATTACATATTTATACATTGTGTGTCCAGTAGTATAGATTTTTATGCTTTTTATTTTTATGCTTTTGGTCTTTCAGACCTCTAGAAAATTAAAATTCAAGTTACAAACTAGGATTACAATAACACTGCCTGTTACATTTATTCATATGTTTATGTTTACTGGAGATTTTTATATCTTCATATGGCTTTGAGTTCATGTATAGTGTCTTATTTTCACCTGAAGTGCTCTGTTTATCATTTCTGTAGGGTAGATCTAGCAGTATTGAAGTCCATCAATTTTTTCATATAGGTACACCTAATTTATCCCACATTTGTGATAAATATATATATTTATATATTAAATATATATATTATATATTATATAATATATAAAATTATATATTTACAGTATTTTTCTTTCAACACTTTAAATATGTCATTTCACTGTCTCTGGTCCAAGGTCTCTGATTATAAATGGCTGATAATCTTATTAAGAGTCTCTGGTACATGATAAATCACTTCTTCCTTGCTGGTTACAAGGTTTTTTGTATTTGATTTTCAACAATTTGATTATACTTTGTCTTGATGTGGGTCTCTTTAAGTTTAAACTACTCGGAGTTTATTGAGTTTTTAAGGTTTATAAATTCAGAGACTTCATTTAATTTGGAGTCTTGGCCATTATTTTTTCAAATAATCTTTCTGCCCCTTTCTCTCTGTATTCTCCTCCTGGGACTCCCAAAATGTGTGTGTTGATCCACAGTGACTTCTTTTTTTAATTCTTGTTTGTGCTCTTAATACTCAATAACTTCAAGTGTTGTCTTTATGTTCTCTGATTCTTCTGTCTGCTTAACTGCGCAGGTCAACTTCCCTTGTGAATTTTTTATTTCAGTTACTTTATTTTTTTAGCTCCATAATTTTGCTTAGATCATTTTTGCAATTTCTATTTCTTTATTGATATTCTTATTTTGTTTATATATTGCTTTCCTGATTTCTTTTATTTCTTTATCTATGGTTTCCCTTATCTCAGAGCATATTTAAGCCTTTTGTTTTAGAGAACTTCTCTAGTAAAATTGATGCCTGGTCTTTCTCAGGGATAGTTTCTTTTGATTTATTTTGTACCTTTGAGAGAACCAGTTTTTACATATGCCATGTGATTTGGGGGCAAAATTGGGCATTTGGTTATTATACTGCAGTAATTCTGGAAATCAGATTTCTGCCTCTTCTCATGGTTTGCTTTTTTTTTTTTTCTTTTGAGACTTTTCCAAACTACTTTTGAAAGTCATATGTGCTTATGAAATCTCTGTTCTTTTAGCTCATGTTCATTTAATGTTTTTTTTTTTAATTTTTAAAATCTTAATTCCAGTATAGTTAACACACAGTGTTAGTTTCAGGAGTACTATATAGTGGTTCAGAAATTCCATATATCACCCAGTGCTCATCATGAGAAGTGCACTCCTTAATCACCATTACTTTCATTTAATGTTTTGGCAGAAATATCTTTAAATGCCAAAAGCAAAAATAAGCATACAAACAAAACCATCAAAAATGAAAACAAACAGAAAACAACCACCTCTCATAGTCTTTGCAGACTGGCTCTGTGCTAGTGTGGTCCTTCACTAATTAGTCAAACTTGCTCCAAGACTGAGATTATCTCAAGGTAAAAGTTTAAGGTCTTCTCAGGTCTTTTCTGTGTACATGCCTGGGCATACATGGTTTTCTAAGTTCCCCTGCATCTGCAGTTTCTTTTAAATTTCCTCATTTCCCTAAGCACATAACCCCAGCTTTTCCACCCAGAATCTCTTGCCCCACGGAACTTTGAGTTTGGATTCCACTTGTAGCATTTAAGATCAGTGCCTGCCCCTTTTCCTGCTTGTATGCAGAACAGAAACAGGTAAATCAATCCTTCAGGTACCACCTAGACAGGTTAGAACAGACAATAATTTGCAGATAAGATCTGCTTTTCAAGTGAAGGAACTGAGAACTGGGCTGACACTGCTCAAGATCAAGAGTGCCACTATACTATGTTATGAGTGGGGCAGGCACTAGAGTTTTAAAGATGGGTTCTCCTTGATTGCTTGATTTACTTGAATGCTGTAAACTCTTTTTTTTTTTAATTTTTAATTTTTTATAAACATATATTTTTATCCCCAGGGGTACAGGTCTGTGAATCACCAGGTTTACACAATTCACAGCACTCACCAAAGCACATACCCTCCCCAATGTCCATAATCCCACCCCCTTCTCCCAAACCCCCTCCCCCCAGCAACCCTCAGTTTGTTTTGTGGGATTAAGAGTCACTTATGGTTTGTCTCCCTCCCAATCCCATCTTGTTTCATTGATTCTTCTCCTACCCACTTAAGCCCCCATGTTGCATCACCACTTCCTCATATCAGGGAGATCATATGATAATTGTCTTTCTCTGCTTGACTTATTTCGCTAAGCATGATACGCTCTAGTTCCATCCATGTTGTCGCAAATGGCAAGATTTCATTTCTTTTGATGGCTGCATAGTATTCCATCGTGTATATATACCACATCTTCTTGATCCATTCATCTGTTGATGGACATCTAGGTTCTTTCCATAGTTTGGCTATTGTGGACATTGCTGCTATAAACATTCGGGTGCACGTGCCCCTTTGGATCACTACGTTTGTATCTTTAGGGTAAATACCCAATAGTGCAATTGCTGGGTCATAGGGCAGTTCTATTTTCAACACTTTGAGGAACCTCCATGCTGTTTTCCAGAGTGGCTGCACCAGCTTGCATTCCCACCAACAGTGTAGGAGGGTTCCCCTTTCTCCGCATCCTCGCCAGCATCTGTCATTTCCTGACTTGTTGATTTTAGCCATTCTGACTGGTGTGAGGTGATATCTCATTGTGGTTTTGATTTGTATTTCCCTGATGCCGAGTGATATGGAGCACTTTTTCATGTGTCTGTTGGCCATCTGGATGTCTTCTTTGCAGAAATGTCTGTTCATGTCCTCTGCCCATTTCTTGATTGGATTATTTGTTCTTTGGGTGTTGAGTTTGCTAAGTTCTTTATAGATTCTGGACACTAGTCCTTTATCTGATATGTCGTTTGCAAATATCTTCTCCCATTCTGTCAGTTGTCTTTTGATTTTGTTAACTGTTTCCTTTGCTGTGCAAAAGCTTTTGATCTTGATGAAATCCCAATAGTTCATTTTTTCCCTTGCTTCCCTTGCCTTTGGCGTTGTTCCTAGGAAGATGTTGCTGCGGCTGAGGTCGAAGAGGTTGCTGCCTGTGTTCTCCTCAAGGATTTTGATAGATTCCTTTCACACATTGAGGTCCTTCATCCATTTTGAGTCTATTTTTGTGTGTGGTGTAAGGAAATGGTCCAATTTCATTTTTCTGCATGTGGCTGTCCAATTTTCCCAGCACCATTTATTGAAGAGGCTGTCTTTTTTCCATTGGACATTCCTTTCTGCTTTGTCGAAGATTAGTTGACCATAGATTTGAGGGTCTATTTCTGGGCTCTCTATTCTGTTCCATTGATCTATGGGTCTGTTTTTGTGCCAGTACCATGCTGTCTTGATGATGACAGCTTTGTAATAGAGCTTGAAGTCCGGAATTGTGATGCCACCAACGTTGGCTTTCTTTTTCAATATCCCTTTGGCTATTCGAGGTCTTTTCTGGTTCCATATAAATTTTAGAATTATTTGTTCCATTTCTTTGAAAAAGATGGATGGTACTTTGATAGGAATTGCATTAAATGTGTAGATTGCTTTAGGTAGCATAGACATTTTCACAATATTTATTCTTCCAATCCAGGAGCATGGAACATTTTTCCATTTCTTTGTGTCTTCCTCAATTTTTTTCATGAGTACTTTATAGTTTTCTGAGTATAGATTCTGTGTCTGCAAGGTTGGTTCAACATCCGCAAATCAGTCAATGTGATACAACACATCAATAAAAGAAAGAACAAGAACCATATGATACTCTCAATAGATGCTGAAAAAGCATTTGACAAAGTACAGCATCCCTTCCTGATCAAAACTCTTCAAAGTGTAGGGATAGAGGGCACATACCTCAATATCATCAAAGCCGTCTATGAAAACCCCATCGCAAATATCATTCTCAATGGAGAAAAACTGAAAGCTTTTCCGCTAAGGTCAGGAACACGGCAGGGATGTCCATTATCACCACTGCTATTCAACATAATACTAGAGGTCCTAGCCTCAGCAATCAGACAACAAAAGGAAAATAAAGGCATCCAAATCGGCAAAGAAGAAGTCAAATTATCACTATTCGCAGATGATATGATACTATATGTGGAAAACCCAAAAGACTCCACTCCAAAACTGCTAGAACTTATACAGGAATTCAGTAAAGTGTCAGGATATAAAATCAATGCACAGAAATCAGTTGCATTTCTCTACACCAACAGCAAGACAGAAGAAAGAGAATTTAAGGAGTCAATCCCATTTACAATTGCACCCCAAACCATAAATACCTAGGAATAAACCTAACCAAAGAGGCACAGAATGCTGTAAACTCTTGGTTGTTTCTTAGAGCTTCTAAAAAATTGGTTCAGGCAGCTTATGGCTGGTTTATTAAAATACAGTTTTTTGGAAGGGAAAAAATCTTAGAGCTTTCTAGTTTGCTATTATGCTGACTGATCTCACTCACTTGGAATATGACTTAAAAATTATAAAATGCTCTGATTTTCATTATCCCTAGTTCCTGGTTTATGCTCTTTCTTTCATGAGCTCTTTTTTGCTTCTTCATCTTATGTTAAGTGTCTGTTAGGATTCCTTTATTAGCCCTCTTCTCATTCTGCACACAAAATCTAGATTGTCTCATTCATATGGCCTTATCTACATATTGATGACTTCCAAATCTGTCTCCAACATAGATCTCACTCTTTTACTTCTGTCTGCCTCCTGGACACTCTACTAACATAATCCAGGCAGATCAGTCTCAATCTCATTTCTATCCCTCCAACTTCAAAATCTACTTCTAGGCAGCCTTCTTCCCTCCACTCCTGCTCTTCTCCCAGGACATTATTTGGGCAGCCCTGGGAACAGGGAGGCCCTGTAACTAAAAGGAAGTGTTGGGCCCTTTGGTGGTGAAGTGTGACTTCACCACACTTCACGAGTCACAAGTGACCTGGCAGGGCACTTGATCTTGGAGTTACAGAATTGCTTGACTGCTCGTTGGCAGCATTTGCTGACTGCACTCTCCTCCACCTTCATGATCTGGATCTAGTGGGCCTGGGCAGGTACCAGGCTGGGTAGCCGCCTAACTCATTGTGTCTCCAGTATTTCCTTGCTCTAATTGCATCTCCATATGAAAGCCAGAGGTTCTTCCCTTGCTGTCTTTAGGATCAGTCTGAATGTCTTAAGCATGGCAATCAAGGGCCTTTAGCTCTGATTCAGTTCTCTCTTAGGACTCTACCTCTTCCCTGTAACTCTCATCATTAAACTTTCCCAAATTACATATTCTTCCAGCTTTTTTCATTATACATAACCTGTCTGGAATGTCTGCTTCCTCTGGATGAGAGCCTTGCCTTAGGAGTTAGTTCAGCTGTTCATATTGAGAAGCCCTATTTGATACATTCTTATCCCACTGGGGATTCTCTTTATTACATATCACACTGTATCATCTTTGCTTATTTACTTGGCTATCTTACTACTCTGCAGTCTTCTTGAGAGCACATAATCTTATTGATGGGGGGAGTCCCTTCATTTGACACACTCTGACAAAAAATGGGAGCATTAAAGCCTACTGAGTAAATGAAGGATTCATGTACTACCTGACAATTAAGATACCAACTTTATAGAACATTTACTGTGTGGCTTGATGCTCTGCATTTAGTATCTTTTTTAAAGTGGTAAGTATTATTGGCCCCCCTTTATAAATAAGGAAACTAATCTAAGAGAATTAAAGCAACTTGCCTGGAGTCTGTTGCCCAGCCAGCCAACAAGGATGAAGGAGAGAGTTGGACCCAGCTCCAAATGATCCCAAAGCTTGTGTCCTTTCAAGGTCATCATACTTTTTACCAAAGTGAAAGTTCAGTGATTCTTATGCATATATGCATTTTATTTCTCATTTTTAGATATATATGAATATATCCCTCATGTGTTTTAGATCACAGAATTATGTATTTGGTAGAAAAAAATAAATCAGAATATAAGTACGGTGATTCCTAATTTGAGGGTTTTTAGTGCCAAAGTAGGATTTTACGAACACACTCATTGGTGGGGATAGAGTACAAAACACATGTCAGCTCCAACTTGCCCTGAATTGTGCCCTCAGGCTTCCAGGTGAGTGTGTAGGAGTGTAATTCTCACAAGAAGAGGAGAGGTGGGGAGTTTTTTGGATGGAACCCAACTTGAATGGGTACTTAGTTCAGAAAACTATGCATTAGAAAATGGAAGTGAGATGTGCTTCCCCAGGATTTCAGGGTTCTCTACAGTTTAGATACCCAATAGGCACTGACTTACCAAATCATACCATCTTCTCAAAGGGGCCCTCCCTGAATACCTTGCATAAAATAGTAGCCAGCTGCACCCACTCCCCACCCCAGCCACCCACCTAAACTTTACTCTTCTATAATTTCTCTTAAACATATTTATGCTTATTGTCTCTCTCTCCCATTAGGATGTCAGTTCTATGGAGCTAGGAGTTTTTATTGTTTTGTCACCCCTGTGTGCCCAGTTTCTGAAACAGTGCCAGGCACCAAATTTTTGTGGAAAGACCACTGTGGTATTTGTTGTCTTGTGTGAGTATCAGCCCTGAGCCTGGTGCTGTGAGGGCTTCAGGGGGAGAAGATGATGTTCCTACTCTCAGGAATTGACTGAAGAATGGAATTGTTCAGAAACTCAGATCTAATTTTTACCCTTATAAGATAGTATGGGGGCTGAAAAACATTTCCTTTTATGAGTGAGATTGCAAATATTTTTAGGCCTTGGGGGCAAAATAAGGTCTTTGTCACATGCTCTTCATTTTTTATAACCTTTACAAGAATAAAAGCCATTCTTAGCTTGTAGGCTGTGTAAAAACAGATCATGTGCTAGATGTGGCACACAGGCCATAGTTTGCTGACCCTTGAGATAATAAATTAACCTATTACTCTCTCATGGATCCTGGAAGAAGACATGATACTTCTGGCTCAGAGTCAAAGGACTTCATTACTCATAGCACAGCAAGCTGGGATAGCATCATGTCTGTGGGACTTCTTGCCCCCTAAACCCTATGGAGTCAATACTGAGACGCCAAGTGGGTACTTCGTAAGTAGTGAAGTTGTGTCACAACTGAGGATCACTGAGTGTGGGTAGTCACTTTTTAATAAAAATTTCCTTTCACTGTAACAGAATTTATTGTTTCTCTACCACACCCAGTGCTCCATGCAATATGTGCCCTCCATAATACCCACCACCTGGTTCCCCCAACCTCTGACCCCCTGCCCCTTCAAAACCCTCAGGTTGTTTTCCAGAGTCCATAGTCCCTCATGGTTCTTCTCCCCCTCCAATTTCCCTCAACTCCCTTCTCCTCTCCATCTCCCCATGTGCTCCATGTTACCTCTTATGCTCCACAAATAAGTGAAACCATATGATAATTGACTCTCTCTGTTTGACTTATTTCACTCAGTATAATCTCTTCCAGTCCTGTCCAGGTTGATACAAAAGTTGGGTATTCATCCTTTCTGATGGAGGCATAATACTCCATAGTGTATATGGACCACATCTTCCTTTTTTATTTTTTTTTAATTTTTTATTTCTTTTCAGCAGAACAGTATTCATTGTTTTTGCACTACACCCAGTGCTCCATGCAATATGTGCCCTCCCTAATACACACCACCTGGCTCCCCAACCTCCCAACCCCCGCCCCTTCAAAGCCCTCAGGTTGTTTTTCAGAGTCCATAGTCCCTCACAGGTCACCTCCCCTTCCAATTTCCCTCAACTCCCTCTCCTTTCCATTTCATGTCCTCAATGTTATTTGTTATGCTCCACAAATAAGTGAAACCATATGATAATTGGATCTCTCTGCTTGACTTATTGCAGCATAATCTCTTCCAGTCCCGTCCATGTTGCTAGAAAGTTGAGTATTCATCCTTTCTGATGGAGGCGTAATACACCATAGTGTATATGGACCTTATACACTTTATCCTTATCCATTCGTTATCCATTCCTTCCTTATCCATTCGTCTGTTGAAGTGCATCTTGGTTCTTTCCACAGGTTGGCGATTGTGGCCATTGCTACTATGAACATTAGGGTACAGATAGCCCTTCTTTTCACTACATCTGTATCTTTGGGGTAAATATCCAGGAGTGCAATTGCAGGGTCATGGGGAAGTTCTATTTTTAATTTCTTGAGGAATCTGCACACTGTTCTCCAAAGTGGCCACACCAACTTGCATTCCCACCAGCAGTGTAAGAGGGTTCCTATTTCTCCACATCCTCTCCAACACACGTTGTTTCCTGTCCTGCTAATTTTGGCCATTCTGACTGGTGTAAGGTGGTATCTCCATGTGGTTTTAATTTGAATCTCCATGAAGGCTAGTGATGACGAACATTTTCTCATATGCTTGATAGCCATTTGTATGTCTTCATTGGAGAAGTGTCTGTTCATGTCTTCTGCTCACTTTTTGACATGATTATCGGTTTTGTGTGTGTTGAGTTTGAGGTGTTCATTATAGATCCTGGATATCAACCTTTTGTCTGTACTGTCATTTGCAAATATCTTCTCCCATTCCGTGTGTTGGCTCTTTGTTTTGTTGACTGTTTCCTTTGCTGTGCAGAAACTTTTGTTCTTGATGAAGCCCCAAAAGTTTATTTTCGCTTTTGTTTCCTTTGCCTTTGGAGACATATCTTGAAAGAAGTTGGTGTGGCTGATATCGAAGAGATTACTGTCTATGTTCTCCTCTAGGATTCTGATGGATTCCTGTCTCACGTTCATGTTTTTTATCCATTTTGAGTTTATCTTTGTGTACGGTGTAAGAGAATGGTCAAGTTTCATTCTTTTACATATAGCTGTCCAATTTTCCCAGAGCCATTTATTAAAGAGACTGTCTTTTTTCCACTGTATATTTTTTTCCTGCTTTGTCGAAGATTATTTGACATAGAGTTGAGGATCCATATATGGGCTCTCTACTCTGTTCCACTGGTCTATGTGTCTGTTTTTATGCCAGTACCATACTCTCTTGGAGATCACAGCTTTGTAGTAAAGCTTGAAATCGGGCAACATGATGCCCCCAGTTTGTTTTTCATTTTAACCATTTCCTTAGCAATTTGGGGTCTCTTCTGATTCAATAAAATTTTAAGATTATTTGTTCCAGCTCTTTGAAAAATACCGGTGGAATTTTTTTTTTTTTTAACCAGAATACACATTCTTTCCAAGTGTACATGACACATTCTTTTTTTTTAATGTATTTTTTATTTATTTTCAGCATAACAGTATTCATTATTTTTGCACCACACCCAGTGCTCCATGCAATCTGTGCCCTCTATAATACCTACCACCTGGTACCTTGACCTCCCACCCCACGCCCCTTCAAAATCCTCAGATTCTTTATCAGAGTCCATAGTCTCTCATGGTTCAACTCCCCTTATAATTTCCCCCAACTCCCTTCTCCTCTCTAACTCCCCGTGTCCTCCATGCTATTTGTTATGCTCCACAAGTAAGTGAAACCATATGATAATTGACTCTCTCTGCTTGAATTATTTCACTCAGCATCATCTCTTCCAGTTCTGTCCATGTTGCTATAAAAGTTGGGTATTCATCCTTTCTGATGGAGGCATAATACTCCATAGTGTATATGGACCACATCTTCCTTATCCATTCATCCGTTGAAGGGCATCTTGGTTCTTTCTACAGTTTGGCGGCTGTGGTCATTGCTGCTATGAACATTGGGGTACAGATGGCCCTTCTTTTCACAACATCTGTATCTTTGGGGTAAATACCCAGGAGTGCAACTGCAGGGTCATAGGGAAGTTCTATTTTTAATTTCTTGAGGAATCTCCACACTGTTCTCCAAAGAGGCTGCACCAACTTGCATTCCCACCAACAGTGGAAGAGGGTTCCCCTGTCTCCACATCCCCTCCAACATATGTTGTTTCCTGTCTTGCTAATTTTGGCCATTCTAACTGGTGTAAGGTGATATCTCAATGTGGTTTTAATTTGAATCTCCCTGAGAGCTAGTGATGATGAACATTTTTTTATGTGTCTGATAGCCATTTGTATGTCTTCATTGGAGAAGTGTCTGTTCATATCTTCTGCCCATTTTTTGATATAATTGTCTGTTTTGTGTGTGTTGAGTTTGAGGAATTCTTTATAGATCCTGGATATCAACCTTTTGTCTGTACTGTCATTTGCAAATATCTTCTCCCATTCCATGGGTTGCCTCTTTGTTTTCTTGACTGTTTCCTTTGCTGTGCAGAAGCTTTTGATCTTGATGAAGTCCCAAAAGTTCATTTTCACTTTTGTTTCCTTTGCCTTTGGAGACATATCTTGAAAGAAGTTGGTGTGGCTGATATCAAAGAGATTACTGCCTATGTTCTCCTCTAGGATTCTGATGGATTCCTGTCTCACGCTGAAGTCTTTCAACCATTTTGAGTTTATCTTTGTGTACGGTGCAAGAGAATGGTCGAGTTTCATTCTTCTACATATAGCTGCCCAGTTTTCCCAGCCCCATTTATTGAAGAGACTGGCTTTTTTCCACTGTATATTTTTTCCTGTTTTGTCGAAGATTATTTGCCTATAGAGTTGATGGTCCATATATGGGCTCTCTACTCTGTCCACTGGTCTATGTGTCTGTTTTTATGCCAGTATCATGCTGTCTTGGTGATCACAGCTTTGTAGTAAAGTTTGAAATCAGGTAGCGTGATGCCACCAGTTTTATTTTTGTTTTTCAACATTCCCTTAGGGATTCGGGGTCTCTTCTGATTGCATACAAATTTTAGGATTATTTGCTCCAGCTCTTTGAAGAATACCAGTAGAATTTTGATCAGAATGGCATTAAAAGTATAGATTGCTCTAAGCAGTATAGACATTTTAACAATGTTTATTCTTCCAATGGAATGGTCTTCCATCTTTTTGTGTCCTCTTCAATTTCTTTCATGAGTGTTCTGTAGTTTCTCAAGATCCTTTACCTCTTTGGTTAGGTTTATTCCCAGGTATCTTATGGTTCTTGGTGCTATAGTAAATGGAATGGATTCTCTAATTTCCCTTTCTGTGTTTTCATTGTTAGTGTATAAGAAAGCAACGGATTTCTGTACATTAACTTTGTATCCTGCCACATTGCTGAATTGTTGTACAAGTTCTAGTAGTTGCGGGGTGGAGTCTTTTGGGTTTTCCTATAAAGAATCATGTCATCTGCAAGGAGAGAGATTTTGACTTCTTCATTGACAATTTGGATACCTTTTATTTCTCTTTGTTGTCTGATTGCTGTTTCTAGAACTTCTAATACTATATTGAACAAGAGTGGTGAGAGTGGGCATCCTTGTCGTGTTCCTGATCTCAACAGGAAGGCCGTCAGCTTTTCCGCATTGAGGATGATATTTGCTGTGGGTTTTTCATCTGATGAAGTTCAGGAATGTTCCCTCTATCTCTGTACTTTGAGTCATTTTAATCAGGAACAGATGCTATATCTTGTCAAATGCTTTTTCTGCATCAACTGAGAGAACCATGTCGTTTTTCTCTCTTCTCTTATTTATTTGTTCTATCACATTGATTGATTTGTGAGTGTTGAACCATCCTTGTAGCTCAGGGATGAATCCCACCTGGTCATGGTGGATTTTTTTTTTTACGATTTTATTTATTTATTTGACAGAGATCACAAGTAGGCAGAGAAGCAGGCAGAGAGAGAGAGAGGAGGAAGCAGGCTCTGTGCTGAGCAGAGAGCCTGATGCAGGGCTCGATCCCAGGACCCTGGGATCATGACCTGAGCCGAAGGCAGAGGCTTTGACCCACTGAGCCACCCAGGTGCCCCAAGGTGGATAATCTTTTTAATGTGCTGTTGGGTCCTATTTGCTAAGATCTTGTTGAGAATCTTAGCATCCATTTTCATTGTTGATATTGATCTGAAATTCTCCTTTTTGGTGGGTCTTTGCCTCGTTTGGGGATCAGAATAATGCTGGCTTCATAGACAGAGTCTAGAATTTTTCTTTCTGCTTCAATTTTTTGAAACAGCTTCAGGAGGTGTCATTTCTTCTTTGAAAGTTTGTTAGAATTCCCCCGGGAATCCATCAGGTCCTGGGCTCTTGTTTTTTGGGAGGTTTTTGATCACTGTTTCAATCTCATTACTGAGACTGAATAGGTCTATTCAGGTTGTCAATTTCTTCTTGGTTCAATTTTGGAAGTTTATAGTTTTACAGGAATGCATCCATTTCATCTAGGTTGCTTAACTTATTGGCATATAACTGTTGATAATAATTTCTGAAGACTGTTTCTATTTCCTTGGTGTTAGTTGTGATCTCTCCCTTTTCATTCATTATTTTATTAATTTGGGTCTTCCCTCTTTTCTTTTGGATTAGTTTGGCCAATGGTTTATCAATCTTATTGATTTCTTCAAAAAACCAGCTTCTAGTTTCATTGATGCATTCTACTGTGTCTCTAGTTTCTATCTCATTGATCTCTGCTCTAATCTTGATTATTTCCCTTCTTGTGTGTGGAGTTGGTAGTCACTTCTCTTATGCCAAGCCTGTTCTTTGTCCTAGAAGGAGACTATTCTATCTCAAAAGGTTGCTTGCTGCAACTACAACCCTGAAAAATAAGACGATTATTCTAGGATTATCCAGTAAATATGTGCAAAGATTTCTTAGGGCCTATTGTGGATTTATTGTGGCCGGGGGGTCTGCTCCTTTGAGTCTCAATTGAATTAAAGAGAAATGCCAGGAAATATACATGGGAATAGAACTAATGCTACAAAGAGAATTAAAACATGATCCCCATCCTCAAGGAGCAATCAGGCTGTTAACAACTATAATGTATTAAGTGTTCGCAGCAGAAGCATAAACACTGATCTGGCAATAAGTGCATGGTAACCTTTTGGGCATCTTGGGAACACATAAGAGAAAAAGTGGTTTTTGAGTTGGACATTAAAAGATGCCCAGGTGAGGCAGTACAGTAGTGGAAGGAGTTATCAGGTAGGGGATCCACCTGGGACAAAGGTACAGAGGTATGTTGAACAATGCTGAATAATGGGGTGTTGCCAAATGTATATATGTGTGAACTCAATGAGGAGTGAGGTGGGGAGAGAAGGAATGAGGGAGGAAACTAGCATTTTATAAGAGTTAGTTACTTGGATGCATTAACTTATCTAATCTTCACCACCCTTCAGGTAAGATTAAGCACATACTGTGTGCAGAGTTCCTTAGGCTTTAAATACACTACCACATTTACTTCTCATCACTACATGCACAGCCTTTGGAAAATGAGAAACCTAAGACTTACTAACTTGTTCAAGGTCATGACTGGTGGGGTGGCATATCTAGGATATGAATATGGATTGACTGGATCCCACAACCTGAACTCTTCAGCACAACCCTGTTTTGCTTCACAAACTAATTCTCAGAAAGAAGAATATATATTTTTCCAAGTTTATCCAGAAATTGTGAAACATTAATGGTAAAACTGGAATTTGCACCTCTGTTTATCTGCCTGCAAAACTAGTCCTGCCTTTGATTACAGGGTCCTTTATGCAACAGGCTTCCATATAATTGAAGTAATTAACTAAGAGTGGAAGGCAATAGCTTGAGTCAGAGATAGAAAGCAAAGTGATAGGAGCGGAAAAAAAAAAAAAAAAAAACCCGGTCCCCCCAACCCCACTTTCATTTGTGTTAGCTGTCCTCAGCTCCTTCCAAGGAAAGGTATGTGTTTTACCAGTGGAAGGCAACACAGCATGGCAGTCAAGAACATAGGCTCTATGACATGAGCAGTTCAGCTTCACTAAATAGCTGTGGAAAATTAAGCAAATTGCTTACTTGCTCCAATTCTCAATTTTCTCCTCTGAGAAATGAGTTGTAAAATGAAATAACATAGTACTTTTAAAGCAGTAAACACAGAGCTTGACAGAAAAAATTGTCTAGAAGGATACTGAAATTGTCAAAAATTAGGACAAGATGGTCATTGGGGAGAGTTAGTCTATGGTGAGTTAGAAACCAAAATCTTGAGGGAATGAAGGCATGTGATCCAGGGGTTCATATGGCTACAGTAAGAGTAGTTGTGAGCAGCACAGTCCAAATATATGATATTGAAGGTTAAGTGACTTAATTGTTATTGGACTATTCACAATTTCTACTTCTTTTTGAGTCATTTTTGCTAAGTTATTATTATTTTTTTCTATGTGGATCTATAGTGTGCCCAGCATTCTTTGTTGAAAAAACTCCCCTTTTCCCAGTGGATTACCTTGTCACCAACAAAATAGTATTTATGGGTCCATATTGTTTAATTTTAAAGAAATAATATGAAAAAATAATAATATGATATTATAGTTTATTTCTCCTAATAGGTGCTTCTAGTCACTAGTGGTTGTACTCTAAGTGATGACTCAGGAGCACAAACCTTTTCCATCTTTGACTCTGCCTTGTTCATGATGTGGTTTCCAAGACTGCCTTGCTTGTCTTTATCATGTGAGGAAAGAGGATGAAGGACCACACATGGGAGGACTCAAGAGGCAGGGCTGAGAATGGTTGTGTGTCACTGTTGCTTGGTTCCACAACTAGAACTGCTACTGGGCCACAGCCATTTAGGGGCACTGGGGTATGTGATGAAGCTGTTTGCCCAGAAAGAAGAGGAATAGGTTTGTACAGCTATCCTGTATATTCTACAAAGATTTTATTAGTCTTAAGTTAAAAAAAAAATTCTTGGGGCACCTGGGTGGCTCAGTGGGTTAAGCCACTGTCTTTGGCTCAGGTCACGATCTCGGGGTCCTGAGATCGAATCCCACATCGGGCTCTCTGCTCAGCAGAGAGCCTGCTTCCTCCTCTCTCTCTCTCTGCCTGCCTATCTGCCTACCTGTGATCTTTCTTTGTCAAATAAATAAATTCTTTTAAAAAAATTCTTTACTGGTCTTTTCTGTTATGTACTGATTTTCTATTTCATTAATTGTTGCTCTTAGCTTTCAATATTTTTTCTTATACTTAATTTGGCTTTATTTTTCTATTCATCTTCTAACTTCTTAAAAAGATCCTTAATTTATTAGTTTTCAGGTTTTCTTTTCTAGTATTTAAGGCTACAGATTTTTCCCCTAAGTAATGCTTTAGATATATCCCATGAGTTTTCACTTAGGGTATTTTTAATATCACTCAGTTCAAAACATTATCTGATTTCCATTGGTATTTCATCTCCAATGCATGGAGTATTGTAAATCGTTCCTTAATTTCTATGTATATGGAAATGAGCCTTTCTTGATTTCTGGTTTAAATGTAGTGGATCAGAGAATGAACACAGAATTACTTCAGTCTTTTGAGCAGTGTAATCATTACAATCTTTTTCTCTCCTTTTTAGAAGTTGCACATTCTGTCTCCATTTTTTAGATGTTTGCCCAAAACGTACAATATGTATATATAACTTAACCAAATGATAGTGAATCAATTCCTTTATTTTCCTCATGGATGATACAATGATTTTAGAAGATTTTAACCTTATAATTTTACTAACTTCTTTGATATTGTTGTTCTATAGTTTCTGTTTGTTTTTTAAACCTGCTAGATGTTATTATTTTTATACTCCAAGTGCATTTTTATTTACCTACTTATTGTTTACTACTTTATTTGCCTTCATTTTTTTCTATTTTCTTTCATTTTTTTCTAAGATTACTCTCCTTCTGTCTGGAACTCATCATTTAGATGTTCCTTAATGAAAGCCTACTAGGGGTGAAATTTCTCAGTCTTTTGTTTTCTTAAACTGTACTTATTAAAAGGTATTTTCACTGGAAATGTGTCATTCTAGTTGGACAGCTATTTTTTTCCAGCATATTCAAGATATTCTTCCACTCTATCCTGGCTTCTATTGTTGCTCTTATAAGTTTAACTCTTTGCAATTAGTAATTTTCTCCCTCTTGCTACTTTTAAGATATTTTTTCCCTTATTGAGAGTTTTTCAATTTTGCTCTAATTTGTCTATGAGTAGATTTCTCTTTTTATTTATTGAACTTGAGATCTTTTGGACTTCTTAAATTATGGATGAGTGTCTTATAAGTCCTTTAAAATTCTCAACCATTAATTCTTCAAATACTGCATCTTTGTCATCTTTGTCCCTTCTCCCTTTGGAACTCCAGTTTAAATTTGTTACACCTTTATACTTTATTCCTCATGCCTCTTAAACCTCTCTTCATTATTTCCATCATTTTATCTCTCTGTGCCATTTTGTAAATTTCTTTGACCCATCCTCTGATTCAATAATTTCTTTTTAGCTGTATCTAATTTGCTGTTAAAGCTATCTGTTAAGTTTTTTATCCCTTTATTATAGTTTAATATTAAAGTTTAATTTTAATGTTCCCTGTACATACTTAAGCTTGTCTTTCTTTCTTTAAACAGAGCAAACATACTTGCTTTAGCTTCAGGCACTTTGCATTTGCTGTCTCCTTTAGTCCTCAGGATGTAGCTGTGAAGAATCACTATGCCTATCATAGAGCTAAAAACACCAAGACACTTGTTTCAAGGTCTATTAGTTCCTTTTCTACCATCTGCTTTCAGCTAGAAGTTGAAGCTCTGAGAAATTGCTCTAGGCCACAGAGGAGTTTTGGATTTGATCCCTGTTGGGGATCTACAGAGATTGCCTCTGCCTAACGGAGCATCCCTCAAAACAATACAAAAGAGGTGGGGTCATTGCACATGGAATAAGGTTTTATGGAGCTAAGACATATTTCTGGGATTCATTGTGAGCTCCCTGAGGGCAGGGACTGTGTCTGATGCATCCTTGTGACTATAGTGCTTGGGACAAGACTTAGTAAATATTTGGTGTTTGCATGATTCAGTGTTCTGAGCACATAGCTGGGATGCATGTATAACTGTAGGAATGAATTAATAACTAAAATAATACAATTAAAACAAACTTATTTGAGCACTATTTGCTGAGCATTTATTAATATCTGGCTATGAACATTTAGAATGGAGCTTGGCAAACTTCTGCTATGAAGGGGAATATAATAAGTATCTTGGACTTTACTGACCATATGGTCTATTTCACATCTACTCAGCTCTAACATTGTAGCCTTTATTAGTCTGATAGAGCTGCCAAAACAATAAAATATCAGACTGGAACTTCTAGGTTCCAATATTTTCACACAATTTTGGAACCTAGAATATCAAGATCAGATGCAATCAAGGTTGGTTTCTGGTGAGAACTGTTCCTAGCTTGCAAAAGGCTACCTATAACTGTGTCCTCATGTGGCCTTGCCCTTGTGTATGTGAGATTTCTTCTTATAAGGACATCAGTGCTATCAGCTAGATTCCCCTTCACGTTGTTCTTTAACATTACCTAACTCCTTAAAGGTCCTATCTCATAATACATTGGGGGTTAGGGCTTCGATGTATGACTTTGGTAGGGGGACACAATTCTGTCAATAACAGAACCTAAAACAATTCTGTCAATAACAGAACCTAAAACAGTCCTAAGCAACCCATAAATGAATGGGTAAGGCTGTATTCTAATAAAACCCTATTTTTTCAAATATTTTTTTATTTTAGAGAGAGTGAGAGTGAGCAGAGGGAGGGGCAGAGAAAAAGGGAAAGAATCTCAAGCAGACTCCTTGCTGAGTGAAGAGCCCAACATGAGGCTCAACATCAGGTTTGTGAGATCTTGACCTGAGCCAAAACCAAGAGTCAGGTGCTTAACCAACTTTGCCACCCAGTTGCCCCCTAATAAAGCCTTATTTACAGAAATAAGTAGCAAGTTGATTTGATAAAAGGACTTCATATCTTATCTAGATATGCACTCTATTTGTACAAAGATGAACATTGTATCAAATCTAAATATTCACAGATGAACATTATATCAAAAACAAATGACATACTATACCTTGGCTAATTGAATTTAAATTAAAAAATAAAAACTACCATATGATATAGCAATCCCATTATTGGATATATGCCCCCAAAATACAAAAACAGTGATTCAAATGGATATGTGTACCCTGTGTTTATTTTTTTATTGTTTTTTTAAGGATTTTGTTTATTTATTTGACAGAGAGAGTGAGAGACCACAAGCAGAGGGAACAGCAGAGGGAGAAATGGGCTCCCAGGGAGCCTGATGTGGGGATGGATCCCAGGATCCTGGGATCACGACCTGAGCTGAAGGCAGACAACTATCTGAGCCACCCAGTTGCCCCACACTAATGTTTATTGCAGCATTATCTACAACAACCAAATTAGGAAGCAGCCCAAGTGTCCAGAAAAAAAAAAGATGACTAAGCTATAAATGTGACAAAATTTCTTTGAAATAATATTCTTTAGGGCACTCTTGAGCCTCAGCAGGAAGAGTATAGCATGTGGGGGAGATGCACAGTCAGATACTTTGCCCCATTGACCAGCTGCATATTCTGACTTTAACCTTCCTTTGGAAGGAGCCTAGTTTATCAAAAGCAACTAAGTAGTGATAACTAAGTGATGAATGATAGTAAATATGTCCTGAACAGATTTTATTTCATTGCCCTTTTATTGCTTATAGAATAAGATACAAAGCTTTAGTTTAAATTGCAGTTAGTTCAATGTATGTAACTGAGACAATCTATATTATTCCATTCATGCATTCATTCAAACACATATTTTTTAACAGTTCATGTGTGTAAGAGAGAGTTCTAATTGCTAGAGATATAGATAATATTAAGACAGACACATATTGCATGGAGCACTGGGTGTGGTGCATAAACAATGAATCTTGGGACACTGAAAAAATTAAATTAAATTAAAAATAAAAGAAATAGAAAAAAAAGACAGACAAAATCTTGACTTTGCTGACAACATATGGCTCATGCTGACAATATATGGCTCTTGCCAAAATTATAGCACTATTAAAGAAGGCCCATAAATCCTTGGTGATGCCTCTTTCATAAGACTCCACTCATTTTTCTTTTTTTTTCTTCACTCATTTCTATTCATATCTGCTCTTTGGGAGGTCCCTACAATTGTGTACCTAACCTGAGTGAATGGATTTTCTTGGTTGCTTCTCTATTCTATGCAATAGGTGTGGACCTGCCTAAGTCTAGCAAGTCAGTAAGACCTATGAGGACTTGGGGCTTATAAGGAAAAGTGTGCCTTCATTTGGGATGAAAAGCTATTTGGATAGACAAAGAAGCAGAAGTAGCAAAATCAGTCTCAGTGTTTCTTCTCACCATGAGAGTTAGGTCCTCTTGTATCACTCGTTTCCTGATTTGGCATTCTGGTGGGTTCATGCACTACTTCTGGTTTCAGTGACAACCTAGGGCCATGCTGGTGGAGAGGGGGCCTAAGAACTGGCTCATTAGGATGTGATGGCAACCCTTACAGGGTTGGCCAACTCTGTTACTAGGAAATTTCTGAGAGGATGGTGCTGTGAATGATCTGGTGAGTGGCTCCCTATAGGTGGTTCCAGTGCACTATGACAGGAGACTGTTACCCATCAGGCATTCACTTGACACTACCTTGGCATCTGGCCTCTAAATAGGTATGGGAGGAGTGGGTGGATGGGACACAGGGGTAAAGACATTGAGATATAATGGATCAGTGAAGAGCTGTGTTTACATCTTACCTTCACTGTATCAGTTACAAGGGTTTTTATTATTGTTGTTGTTATTATTATTATTATTATTATTATTATTATTATTATTAGTTTCAGTTAGCCAGCATATAGTACATCATTAGTTTTTTATGTAGTGTTCAATGATTCATTAATTGCATATAACACCCAGTGCTCATCATAACATGCCCTTCTTAATAACCATCACCCAGTTTCAGCATTCCCTCTTCCCCCTCCCTTTTGTAACCCTCAGCTTGTTTCCCAGGGTCCAGAGTCTCTCATGGTTTGTCTCCCTCTCTGATTTCTTTCCATTCAGTTTTCCCTCCCTTCCCCTATGGTCCTCTGTGCTATTCCTTATATTCCACATATGAGTGAAACAGTATGATAATTGTCTCTCTCTGTTTGACTTATTTCACTTAGCATAATCCCCTTCAGTTCCATCCATGTCAGTGCAAATGGTAGGTAGCTACATGTTTTTAAGCAAATCACTCTTTCAGGTTTTACAGACCTTGTGCTCCAGGCTATTGACTATGGCCTCTTCTAGACCATTTATCTCCAGAGAAAATAGAAGCTTGGGCATTCTAAACGTGGCCCAGTGGCCAGCAGCTCATTGGTGGCAGACTGGCAGACTATAAGATGAGCCAGGATGAATTCCATCCCAGCAGTACGTCAGCTCTTCACCAACTCCCACAAGCAATAATAGACACACCCCTCAACCCTATAATGCACATCTTTCCATAGGTTCCCCTTCAAGACTTCCACCCTCCTCTCCTCTTTGCAGTCTGTCCAGATTTTGCCTGAATTCACAATCCACCCAAGACCCATTTCCTCCAGGAAGTTTTCTGCAGCTGCTAGGCCTGCCTCTGAGACCCATGCATAGGTGCTACACTTCTTGCCTACATTCTCAGTGTCTGAATATCCATGTCCTACGTTGGTCCCAGAGTGATGTTTTTTACCCAGAAATATGTTGATTTACTTTCTTATTTAAAGGTGGTGTCTTGTAGATTAAAGCCAGAGCCCTGAACATGGGGTACATAACCCTTTGCATCCTGGCTCCTGCCTAATAAGGTTGGGCGTTATTATCACTTTTTCCTAGCTATTTCCAGTGAATGTTCCAACTGTGCTAAATGACTCAGCTTCATACCATGTTTTTTCTTACAACTTCATCCTTAACACCAAACATCCCCTTTCTACCTGCTGAACTTCTACTCTTCTTTCAGGTTTAGCTTCTCCTTTCTGCCTTGGCTTACTTACCTGGGAGGTCCCACCAGACTTTTGCATTCAACAATATAGTACTTAGCACTTGGCCATATAATTTCCTTCTTATTTGCTTCAACTTCTGCTTGACCTCTCTATGGGCTAGCACAGAGTCTTTTATTTTTACATTGCATTACCTAGCATAGAATTTAGCATAGAGTAGGTGTCCAACAAATAAATATTTGGATAAATTTTTGAATTATGGAGATGAACACATTTACCTGATTATAAACTGTCCTGCACTGATTTTTTTTTAAAGATTTTATTTATTTATTTGACAGACAGAGATTACAAGTAAGCAGAGGGGCAGGCAGAGAGGAGGAAGCAGGCTCCCCGCTGAGCAGAGAGCCCGATGTGAGGCTTGATCCCAGGACGCTGGGATCATGACCTGAGCCGAAGGCAGAGGCTTTAACCCACTGAGCCACCGAGGCGCCCTGCACTGATTTTTAATAATTTATCTTGTTCCAGCCTTAACATACTTCAGGTATAACTGGTCTTACAGCCTGGCACAGTGCTGGGAACAGAACACGGCCTCAGGAGCTATAGTGTTCAATTGAGCTGAGCTGTGAGCTCTATGCCAGTCAGTGTAGCCTCAGCAGGGTGAGGATACATAATTTCCTCCCTGCTTTACCTCCGGGACTCAGTCCCACAGAGCCAGAGGGTGGAGTTCAGGATGGAAAGCCTGTACTTCCACCTTTACCCTCAGGTTTTGTGGCCTCATCTGGTGAATCAGCCCAACCAGAATGGGCCTAGTGAAGCACATGTTGACATTGCAAATACCCAGAGTTCCTTTCTAAACTTCATGAAGACTCCCTCCCTGCCCAGTCCAGGCATGTTCCCTAGTTCTCTGCAGAAGGCGCTCTGCTGGCAAAGGCCACCACCTTGGATTACTTGTGTTCCAGTACAGCTGGGCCTAACAGGTAAGAAGGGCCACAAGTACTTCTAAGAGGGGAGACTAGTCTTGTTTCTAGGAAGAAATTTTTTGATGAGATTTAGATGGGAGAGAAAATTTATAGTTTAGGTGATCCTGTTACTATTCTCAGAATCCTATAGCCTTCCCTGCCATGCCCCACCTTGCCTGGGTACAGAGAATATGCCAACGCACAGGCTGCTGAGGTCATGGCAGGGCACAAACAGACCCTATAAGAGTACACCTGATCATTGGATATAGTTTCAGAATTTTGAACTGTGTGTTACAAGCTGGGTATGCGTGTTAATTTGCTATGGATGTGATTGTTTTTTGTAAAAGCTGCTTAGTAAACTAAACTGATCTTGGTTATGCAGAAACACAAAAATTACCATAATGATGTTATCTACATGCTTATTCATGCTCTTTATTTCATCCACTGCCCACCCAGAATGGTTGCTTGATTTCTACATGTACAGTGTCAGGAAAGGCTTATTCACTCCAGATATGATCCCTGAAGAAGTGAGATTTGAGATTTTATAAGGAAGACAAAGGGCTGTTTAATGAATTTTGAACCACTGGATTGCAAACTAAATCCAGGAGTGGCTTTCAGTTCTTTTTCATTAAAGAACCACTGAGGAACCACTGCAGAGGAAATAGGAGGACAGTGTGGTGAGCGATGTGGTCCTGTCCCCAGAAGTCACTTCTGAGGGCAGGACTCAGGGTCCTGGGATGGAGAAGGAATTGTACTCTCATTTCATATCCTTCTGATCCATTGCTTTGCTTGTACAATGAACCATCTATTGCCTTACTAATTTTTAAAAATAAACACTTTTTTATTAACATATAATGTATTATTTGCCCCAGAGGTACAGGTCTGTGAATTGTCAGGCTTACACACTTCACAGCTCTCATGCCCTCCCCAACGTGCATAACCCAACTACCCTCCCCATACCCGACCTCCGGCAACCCTCAGTTTGCTTTGTGAGATTAAGAGTCTCATATGGTTTGTCTCCCTCCTGATTCCATCTTGTTTCATTGTTTTCCTTACCTACCTCCCAAATCTCCTTCTTTGCCTCTCAAATTCCTCATATCAGGGAGAACACATTATAATTATCTTTCTCTGATTGACTTATTTCACTCGGCATAATACCCTCTAGTTCCATCCACGTCGTTGTGAATGCAAGATTTCATTTCTTTTGATTGCTGCACAATATTCCATTATATATATATATATATACATATATATATATATACACACACACACACACACACACACACACACACACACACACATACACATATATATACCACATCTTTATCTATTCATCTGTTGATAGACATCTAGGTTCTTTCCATAGTTTGTTTGAACATTGCTGCTATAAACATTTGAGTGCACATGCCCCTTCAGGTCACTGCATTTGTATCTTTAGGGTAAATACCCAGAGTGCAATTGCTGGATCATAGGTAGTTCTATTTTCAACTTTTTGAGGAACCTCCATGCTGTTTTTCAGAGTGGTTGCACCAGCTTGCATTCCCACCAACAGTATAGGAGGGTTCCCCTTTCTCCGCATCCTCGCCAGCATCTGTTGTTTCCTGACTTGTTAATTTTAGCCATTCTGACTAGTGTGAAGTGGTATCTCATTGTGGTTTTGATTTGTATTTCCGTGATGTGCAGCACTTTTTCATGTGTTTGTTGGCCATCTGGATGTCTTCTTTGCAGAAATGTCTGTTCATGTCCTCTGCCCATTTCTTGATTGGATTATTTGTTCTTTGGGTGTTGAATTTGATAAGTTTTTTATAGATTTTGGATACTAGATATGACATTTGCAAATATCTTTGCCCACTCTGTCAATTGTCTTTTGATTTTGTTAACTGTTTCCTTTGCTGTGCAAAAGCTTTTGATCTTGATAAAGTCAAATAGTTCATTTTTATCCTTGCTTCCCTTGTCTTTGGCGATGTTTCTAAGAAGAAGTTGCTGCGGTTGAGGTCAAAGAGGTTGCTGCCTGTGTACCCCTCAAGGATTTTGATGGATTCCTTTCTCACATTGAGGTCCTTCATCCATTTTGAGTCTATTTTCATGTTTGGGGTAAGGAAATGGTCCAGCTTCATTGTTCTGCATGTGGCTGTCCAGCTTCCCAACACCATCTGTTGAAGAGATTGTCTTTTTTCCACTGGACATTCTTTGCTGCTTTGTCAAAGATTAGTTGTCCATAGAGTTGAGGGTCTATTTTTGGGCTCTCTATTCTGTTCTATTGATCTATGTGTCTGTTTTTATGCCAGTACCAGTGTCTTGATGATGACAGCTTTGTAATAGAGCTTGAAGTCTGGCATTGTGATGCCACCAACTTTGGCTTTCTTTTCAACATTACTCTGGCTATTTGAAGTCTTTTCTGATTCCATATAAATTTTAGGATTATTTGTTCCATTTCTTTGAAAAAAGTAGATGGTATTTTGATAGGGATTGCATTATACATGTAGATTGCTTTAGGTAGCATAGACATTTTCACAATATCTGTTCTTCCAATCCAGGTGCATGGAACATTTTTTTTTTTTTTTTTTTGGTGTCTTCCTCAATTTCTTTCATGAGTACTTTATAGTTTTCTGAGTACAGATTCTTCGCCTCTTTGGTTAGGTTTATTCCTAGGTGTCTTGTGATTTTAGGTGCAATTGTAAAAAGGGATCAACTCCTTAATTTCTCTTTCTTCTGTCTTGTTGTTGGTGTGTAGAAATGCAACTCATTTCTGTTCATTGATTTTATATCCTGACACTTCACTGAATTCCTGTATAAGTTCTAGCAGATTTGGAGTGGAGTCTTTTGGGTTTTCCAGATAAAGTATCAAATCATCTGCAAAGAGTGATAGGAAATAAACACTTTTTTTTTTTTTTAGAGGGGAAGAAATGGTGGGAATCCTTGACAGTTTCATCTGGTCCAGCTTTTGCTGCTGCTTCCTATCCTGTGGCTCCCTGCATGGACTCCCTTGTTCCATGGTGTCAAGTTAGCCAGTTCGGATCCTCCTATGCAGACTAACCTCAGTGTCTATGTATGCAGTTGTTCAAGGTACCTTCCCCCTCCATTAGCTTCCTCTGTTGTTCTTTCCCTGGCTATCCTAGAGATGACCACATGGATTTTTAAATTAGCTTTACTGAGGTATAATTTGTGTATAATAGAATTCACCACTTTTAATAATGAGTTTTGACAAATGTATACAATTGTGTATTTATCCCTTCAATCATCATATAGAACCTTTCTATTCCCTAAAAAGATTTCCCTCTGCCCTTAGCTAGTAAATTCCCTTCCCATGTTGCCAACAAACATGAGCATGTTTCTTGCTACTTCATGTTAATGAATACCCAACTTTTGTATCAACATGGATGGGACTGGAAGAGATTTTGCTGAGTGAAATAAGTCAAGCAGAGAAAGCCAATTATCATATGGTTTCACTTATTTGTGGAGCAAAACAAATAACATGGAGGACATGAGATGGAGAGGAGAAGGGAGTTGAAGGAAATTGGAAGGTGATATCTCAAAGTGGTTTTAATTTGAATCTTCCTGATGGCTAGTGATGATGAACATTTTTTCATGTTTCTGGTAGACTCCCTTTTAGAGTCTCACATAGATGAAATGGTAACATGGTAGCCTTTTGTGTCTGGCTTCTTTCACTTAGTAGAATGCTTTTGAGATTCAACACGCTGTTCTTGAGTGTGAGAAGTCTATTCTCTTATTGTGGCTGCGTTGGTTCCGTGATGTCACTGTGTCATTAGCATAAACTAGTTGATAGACAATTAAATTGTTTCCAGAGTGTGTATTATGAATAAGTCTGTTGGAACATTTGCCTACAAATCTTTGTATGGACATGTGCTTCACTTTTTTTCAGTAAGAACATAGGAGTAGAGGAACACCTGGGTGGCTCAATCAGTTAAGCTCTGCCTTTGGCTTGGGTCTTGATACCAGGGTCCTGGGATCGAGTACTGCATCAAGTGCCCTGCTCAGCAAGGGAATCTGCTTCTCCTTCTTCTTATGTCTCTCCCCCCACTCATATACTCTCTCTCTATCTCTCTTAAACAAATAAAATCTTAAAAAACAACAAAAACAGCAACATAGGAGTAGAATCTCCACTTGCATGGTAAGTGTGTGGTAACTTTATAAGATGCTGCCAAGCTCTTTCCCAGTGGCTATATGGTTTTATACTCCTACCAGCAGTGTGTGACAGCTATAGATGTTTTTTACTTTTATTTTTTTTTTCAGCGTAACAGTATTCATTGTTTTTGCACCACACCCAGTGCTCCATGCAATCCGTGCCATCTATAATACGCACCACCTGGTTCCCCCAACCTCACACCCCCTGCCTCTTCAAAACCCTCAGGTTGTTTTTCAGAGTCCATAGACTCTCATGGTTTACCTCACCTTCCAATTTCCTTCAACGCCCTTCTCCTCTCCATCTCATGTCCTCCATGTTATTTGTTATGCTCCACAAATAAGTGAAACCATATGATAATTGGCTTTCTCTGCTTGACTTATTTCACTCAGCAAAATCTCTTCCAGTCCCGTCCATGTTGATACAAAAGTTGGGTATTCATCCTTTCTGATGGAGGCGTAATACTCCACAGTGTATATGGACTACATCTTCCTTATCCATTCGTCCGTTGAAGGGCATCTTGGTTCTTTCCACAGCTTGGCAACCGTGGCCATTGCTGCTATGAGAAGAAGAAGTTATTATCAACAGAGAGCAATGTGATTGATTTGCAAATGCTGAACCATCCTTGTAGCCCAGGGATGAATCCCACCTGGTCATGGTGGATAATCTTTTAATGTGCTGTTCGATCCTGTTTCCTAGGATCTTGTTGAGAATCTTAGCATCCCTCATATTCATCAGTGATATTGGTCTGAAATTCTTCTTTTTGGTAGGGTCTTTGCCTGGTTTGGGTATCAGGGTAATACTGGCTTCATAGAAAGAGTTGGAAGTTTTCCTTCTACTTCAATTTTTTGAAACAGCTTTAGGAGAATAGGTGTTATTTCTTCTTTGAAGGTTTGGTAGAATTCCCCAGGGAATCTGTCAGGTCCTGGGCTCTTGTTTTTTGGGAGGTTTTTGATCACTGCTTTAATCTCATTATTAGATATCAGTCTATTCAGGTTGTCAATTTCTTCCTGGTTCAATTTTGGGAGTTTATAGTTTTCCAGGAATGCATCCATTTCATCTAGGTTGCTTAGTTTATAGGCATATAACTGTTGATAATAACTTCTGATGATTGTTTCTACTTCCTTGGTGTTAGTTGTGATCTCTCCCTTTTCATACATAATTCTATTAATTTGGGCTTTCTCTCTTTTCTTTTGGATTAGTGTGGCCCATGGGTTATCGATCTTATTGATTCTTTCAAAAAACCAGCTTCCAGTTTTACTGATACGTTCTACTATAGCTCTGGTTTCTACCTCATTAATCCAATCTTGATTATTTCCCTTCTTATGTGTGGAGTTGGTTTGATTGTTGTTGATTCTCCAGTTCTTTAAGGTGTAGAGACAGCTGGTGTGTTCTGGATTTTTCTGGTTTTTTTTTTTGAGGGAAGCTATATGGCCATGTATTTCCCCCTTAGGACTGAATTTTCTGTATCCCATAGGTTTGGGACCAAAGTGTCTTCATTCTCGTTGGTTTCCATGAATTGTTTCAGTTCTTCATTGATCTCCTGGTGGATCCAAGCATTTCTTAAGCAAGGTAGTCTTTATTTTCAGGTGTTTGAGTTCCTTCTGAACTTTTCCTTGTGATTGAGCCCCAGTTTCAAAGCACTGTGATCTGAGAATATGCAGGGAATAATCTCAGTCTTTGGTATCTGTTGAGTCCTGATTTGTGACCCAGTATGTTGTCTCTTCTTGAGAAGGTTCCATGTGCACTTGAGAAGAATGAATATTCTGTTGTTTTAGGGTGGAATGTTCTGTATATATCTATGAGGTCCAACTGGTCCAATGTGTCATTCAATGATCTTGCTTCTTTTTTGATTTTCTGCTTCAATGATCTGTCTATTCCTGAGAGAGGCGTGTTACAATCTCCTACTATTAATGTATTCAAATAAATATGACTCTCTATCTTGATTAACAGTTTTCTTATGTAATTGGCTGCTACCATAATGGGGACGTAGATATTTACAATTGTTAGATCATCTTGATGGATAGTCCCTTTAAGAATAATGTAGTGTCCTTCTGCATTTCTGACTATAGTCCTTAGTTTAAAACCTAATTTATCTGATATGAGAATTGCTACCCCAGCCTTCTTTTGAGGTCCATTGGAATAAAAGATGCTTCTCCATCCTTTCACTTTCAGTCTGGGTGTATCTTTAGCTTCAAAATGGGTCTCTTGTAGACAACATATGGATGGGTCCTGTTGTTTTATCCAATCTGCAACCCTGTGTCATTTTATGGGCACATTTAGGCCATTTTACATTGAGTGTTTATTGATAGATACATTTTTATTGACATCGTGTTACCTTTAAAGTCTTTCTTTCTGTAGATAGTCTATTTCTGTTCAATGCTATTCTTAGGATTTTTCCTCTTTTATAGAACCCCTCTTAATATTTCCTGCAGTGTCGGCTTGGTGGTTGCATAGTCTTTTAAGCCTTGCCAGTCTTGGAAACTCTTTATCTTCCCATCCATTTTGAATGTCAGTCTTGCTGGATAAAGTATTCTTGGCTGCATGTCCTTCTCATTTAGTGCCCTGAATATATATTGCCAGCCCTTTCTGGCTTGCCAGGTTTCTGTGGATAGGTCTGACATTATTCTAATGGGCTTTCCTCTGTAAGTAAGGAGACTCTTTGTCCTAGCGGCTTTCAAGAGATTGTACCTACAATTATGATTCCTCAATTTGACTATAAGGTGCCTTGATGTTTTTCTGGAATCTATAATCTTGGGTGGAGACTCTTCAGCCTCTACTATATGAACGCTGGTTCCATTCGCGAGATTGGGAAAATTTTCATGGAGAACTTGTTCCACTATCTCTTCTAGACTTCTTTCTTTCTCCTCGCCTTCAGGGATTCCAATAATTCTGATGTTGGAACGTTTCATGGCATCATTTATTTCCCTGATTATATTTTCGTGGCTTCTAAGCTGTTTGTTCCAGGCTTTCTCCTGATCCTTTTCCTCTATCTGTTTGTCCTCCAGATCACTAATTCTATCTTCTGTCTCAGTTACCCTAGCTTTTAGAGAATTTAGATTAACTTGGAACTCATTGAGAGCATTGTGAACATCATCATCCCTGGTGGCTTTCAGTTCTTCCCTAATCAATTCCGTTTCGTCTTCCATGGCTTTCTCCAACCTAGCTATTGTCTGGATAATTGTTAGCCTGAATTCTCTTTCCGACATATTTTCTATGTTTATAGCCTTTAGCTCTGTTGCAGAAGGCCCATCCTCTGTATTTTTCTTCTGTTGAGCATTCCTCCTCCAAGTCATTTTGGTGAGAGATGACTGAATGGATGTAGCTGGATGTATCAACCATGGTGCAGTCAAGGTGCACCCTGAAACGCTTCTGAGGAATCAGGATTCCCCACCCAAACGAGAGACAAAAGAAAAGAAAAAGGAAACAAAAAAGAGAGAGGGAGAGACAGGAAAAAAAGGGAAGATAAAAGAGAAGGTTCAGCCCAAATGGGCCCCAAGGTAAGATTTATGAAATATACAAACAAAAACAGACAAACAAAAAGACTGATAAAAGCATATGACAAGAGAAAAAAATATATATGCAAATAAAGGAAGAACCTCATCAAAAAGAACCCCAAGTATAAGATTTATATATTATCAGGACAAACACAAAAACACAGAAACACTGGCAGAAGAAAAAGATGGGAGAGTGGTTATAAATTCTTAGTGTGGGTGAGGAAGGTTGTTTTGATTCTTCCTAGATGTATCTTGATCTCTTTGTTAAATGACTCAACTTTCCTAAGATAAAGGGGGATTAAATATTGGTTTACCTATAGGGGTAACATTGATTGGGGAAAGGGGATTACCTTGAAGTTTATATGAATATTAGAAAATAAAAATTAAAAAGGAATAAACTAGACTAAACTAAACTAAAATTTAAAAAAAAAATTTTTTTAAGAGAAATGCAAAAGAAAAACACAGGTGTATGTATCAAAAAGTTCAGGTTAGAAGGTTATTATGGAATTTGATGTACGGGACATCTCACTGTGATGGTAAATAAATTTTAAAAAATTATCTATATAAAACAAAACTGTTCCATAATAGTGGGAACAAGTTAAAAATAAAAATTGTCCTATGAAGTGTTGGTCTCTTGTAGTCTTTTTTTTTTTTTTCTTTCCTGGTTGGTTTTCTGGGGGAGGTGCCTATCACGTGGGTTTTCAGTCAATGATGTTCCCTGAGTTAAGTCCTCCCACCCCCCTCAAGGGGGTGGGCTCTGAGGAAACCGTTTTTTTCAGGCTTTTGTTTTCTGGAGGTTGTTATGTTTGTTCACTTTTTTTTTTTTTTTCTCTCTCACCTTGACCACTTCAGTTGGTTTTTGGAGGTTTAGAGGAAAGCAAACTGTACTCTGCCCTCCCTCTCAGAGAGAAGCCTCAGTCTGGTCCCCTGTGGGTGCTGCAGGGCCCATATAAATTCCCCCTTGGCAGCTGGCAGAGCAGGTTCTGAGTCGCGCGTGGTCCCTGGGGACACAGGATCTTCTGCTTATACCCAAAACCACAGCAGCGGTGGCTGTCTGGGCAGCTCCAGACCACCAGAGAGTTTCCAAGCAGCGATTGCACACTGAGATTTTCCCGCTGGCCTGGGCTGGGAGTGCCTGGTCTTTCTGGTCTAAAAGCCCTAGGCTTGCGTGCACCTCTCTCAGGGGAGGGTGTGGGGCACGCTCCTGTTTCAGGCTCTGATAGCAGGGGCGGGTCTAAGAGCACCAGGCTGGGCCTTCATACATTTCTCTCAGGGGAGGGTGAGTGGCTTGGCATTCTGCCATCTGGCGAGGCTCCCAGCCCCTCACAGGAGCCAGACCCCACGCGTTCTCAGGCATGCTGGAAGCCCAGGGACCAAGACCTGGTTTCTCTACACACTGTCTCTGGCTCAGCTCCAGGGGAGGCTGTCCTGGGACCAGGGACTTAAGCCCCTGCCCCTAGTTTCCCTGATTCCAACAATCTCCCCCCCCCCCCCCGCAATCCTTTGCTCTTTTTGAGTGCTTTCTACCAGTCTCCAAGTTAATGCTGGTTCCCAGATGCAGGGCACTCTCATATTAGGGTATTACTTTCCAATCGGTCACCTCTGGTGGCTCCCTCCCCCTTTTGTTTATCTTCCAATATCAGTCCGACTCTTCCACTCTGCTTTACCTGCCCACTGATGTCTTCTGCCCCTGTAGAGATCCAGATGTGTATAATTCTGATCTCAGGCTGATTTCATGGGTGATCAGCATTCTTTGGTAGGTAATCAGCTCACTTTAGGGTACAGGTTGGAACGACGCCTCCTCCTACTTCCCCTCCATTTTGTCTTCCCTCAATGCAATGCCAAGAGTTTGATTTTTAAAAAAAGATTTTATTTACTTATTTTATTGAGAATGAGAGAGAGAGACAGCAATGGGGAGGAGCAGAGAGAGAAACAGACTCCCCACTGAGCAGGGAGCCTGATGCAGGGCTCCATCCCATGACCCTGGGATCCTAATTTGAGCCAAAGGCAGAAAATTAACAAGTTGAGTCACCCAAGTGCCCCTGTGGTTTGGTTTTTATATAGTATTTTTTATTTGTTATTAATCTAAGGCACTATAAAAATATGGTAATTCATATATATATTAATAAATGACCCTTTGTTCTTTCTCTTTTTCTGGAATACTTGAAATAGTACAGTTTTATAATCTCCTGTTTTGTACAAAGCCATGTGTGCTGCTGAATAGGAGAGATTTTATGTAGAGTAGACAGGGAGACCATCCATTTGTTGTATTCCAAGGAGAAACCATTTTCCTGGCATCAACAGCTCAGGAACATCATAATATATAACTAAGCATGTACATGTCCATGGGAGGGCAACTACTCTTCATTGAGCACATACTTTCAGGTACCTATTTTAACCCTTTCAACAACAGGTGAGAATGGCTATCTCATTTTGCAGATGGCAAATATGAGGCTCAGAGAGAATAGTTAACGGACCCAGAGTAAACACAACTGAGCTTAGAACTAGTTTTTCCTTCTCTTATACTGCTTCCATCAGTACTGGAAATTTTCATATATTTTACTATATTAATGGCATTCATGTTCTCCAGAGAAAGAGAAACAATAAATAGTATATATAGAGATGTATATAAGAGGAGATTTATTATAGAAATTGGCTCCTGCAGTTATGGAGGTTGAGAAGTTCCATGATCTGTTATCTGCAAGATGGAGAGCAAGGGGAGCCAGTGGTATAACTCATTTTGAATCCATAGAGAATTGGAGGACTGATGGTGTAACTCCTGGTCTGGGTCCAAATAACTGAGATTGAGGAGCACTGATTCCAAGGACAGGAGAAGACGGATGTCTCAGAACTATCATAGAGAGTGAATCCCACCCCCCACCTTTCCCCTACTTTTTGCTCTGGGTCCTCAACAGATTGGATGATACCCACCTTTATTGCTAAGGCCAATCGTCTTTCCTCAGTCTTCCCATTCAAATACTAATAATCTCTCCCAGAGCTATTCTCATAGATACACCTAGAGATAATGTTTTGCTGGTTTTCTGAAAATCCTTTAGCCCAGTCAAGTTGACATATAAATATTTCCTTGGTGATTTGGGGTCTTTTCTGGTTCCTTACAAATTTTAGGATTGTTTGTTCCAGCACTTTGAAAAAAAATATTACTGGTATTTTGATCAGGATGGCGTTGAACATATAGCTTGCTCTGGGCAGTATAGACATTTTAACAATGTTTATTCTTCCAATCCCTGAGCATGGAATGTTTTTCCATCTTTTTGAGTCTTCTTCAATTTCTTTCATAAGTGTTCTGTAGTTTATAGATTATAGATCCTTTACTTTTTTAGTTAGGTGGATTCCAAAGTATCTTATGATTTTTGGTTATATTGTAAATGGAATCAGTTCCCTAATTTCTCTTTCTACAGTTACACTGTTAGGTATAGGAAAGCAACTGATTTCTGTGCATTGATTTTGTATTATGCCACATTACTGAATTGCTCTATGAGTTCTAGCAATTTGGGGATGGAATCTTTTAGGTTTTCCACATAAAGTATCATGTCATCTGTGAAGAGAGAGAGTTTGACTTCTTTGCCAATTTGAATACCTTTTATTTCTTTTTATTGTCTGATTGCTATTGCTAGGACTTCTAGTAATATGTTGAACATTAGTGGTGAGAGTGGTCATCCTTGTCACGCTCCTGATCTTAAGGGAAAAGCTGAGAGCTTTTCCCCATTGAGAATGATATTCACTGTGGGCTTGTCATAGATGGCTTTTATGAAGTTGAGGCATGTTCCCTCTATCCCAACACTCTGAAGAGTTTTAATCAAGAAAGGATGCTGTATTTTGTCAAATGCTTTTTCTACATCAATTGAGAGGATCATATGATTCTTGTCTCTTATCTTATTATTGTGTTCTATCACACTGATAGATTTGCAGATGTTGAACTACTCTTGCATCCCAGGAATAAATCCCATCTGGTCATGATGGATAATCTTCAATGTATTATTGTATATCTCCAATGGGAAAAAAGACAGCCTCTTCAATAAATGGTGCTGGGAAAATTGGACTGCTATATACAGAAGAATGAAACTCAGCCATTCTCTTAACACCATACATAAGATAAACTCTAAATGGATTAAAGACCTCAACGTGAGACAAGAACCCATCAAAATACTATGGGAGAACATAGTCAGTAACCTCTTCAACATCAACCCCAGCAAATTCTTTTAAAACACGTCTCCATGAGAGGCTATGGACTCTGAAAAACAATCTGAGGGTTTTGAAGGGGTGGGGTGGGAGGTTGGGGGAACCAGGTGGTGGATATTTTGGAGGGTACATATGGCATGGAGCACTGGGTGTGGTGCATAAACAATGAATTCTGTTATGCTGAAAAGAGGTTAATTAAAAAAAAAAAAAAACACGTCTCCAAAGGCAAGGGAAACAAAAGTGAAAATGAACTTTTGGGACTTCATCAAGATAGAAAAGCTTCTGCACAACAGATGAAATAGTCAACAAAACAAAGTGGCAACCCACAGAATGGGAGAAGATATTCACAAATAACAGTGCAAAGGGCTGATATCCAATATCTATAAAGAATTCCTCAAACTCAACACACACAAAACAGACACTTCTACAAAGAAGACATACAAATGGCTAACAGACACATGAAAAAATATTCAACATCATTAGCCATCAGGGAAATTCAAATCAAAGCCACTTTGAGATACCACCTTACACCAGTTAGAATGGCAAAAATTGACAAGGCAGAAAACAACAAATGTTGGAGAGGATGCAAGTTGGTACAGCCACTTTGAAAAACAGTATGGAGGTTCCTCAAAAAGTTAAAAATAGAGCTAACCTATGACCCAGTAATTGCACTACTCAGTATTTACTACAAAGATACAGAGGTAGTGAAAAGAAGGGGCACCTGCACCCCAATGTTCATAGCAGCAATGTCCACAATAGTCAAAATGTGGGAAGGAGCCAAGATGCCCTTCAATAGACAAATGGATAAAGAAGATGTGGTCCACATATACAATGGAATATTAGTCATTATCATTTCTGATAAGAAATGATGAATACGCACCATTTGCATCGACATGGATGGAACTGGAGGGGATTATGCTAAGTGAAATAAGTCAAGCAGAGAAAGACAATTATCATGTGGTTTCACTCATTTGTGGAACATAAGAAATAGCATCGAGTACATTAGGAGAAGGAAGGGAATAATGAGGGGGGTGAGTCAGAGGGGGAAATGAACCATGAGAGACTATGAACTAGGGGAAATAAACAAGGTTTTAGATGGGAGGGAGTGGGAAGATGGGTTAGCCCAATGATGGGTATTAAGGAGGGCACATATTGCATGGAGCACTGGGCATAATATGCAAACAATGAATCACAGAACACTACATCAAAAACTAATTATGTACTGTTGGTGACTAACATAGCATAATAAAATGAAGTTTAAAAAATTGACACAAAATTCATCACCATATTAATGATATTTTTTGAAGATTTTTGTTTGACAGGTGGGGGTATAGCACAAACAGGGGGAGTAACAGAGGGAGAAGGAGAAGTATGCTCCCCACTGAGCAGGGAGCCCAATGCAGGGCTTGTCCCCAGGACTCCAGGATAATGACCTGAGCCAAAGCCAGACATTTAACTGACTGAGCTTCCAGGTGCCCCCACATTAATGATATCTCAGAGCCAACTATCAATTACCAAATGAATATACATTTGGCAACCAAAGAGTACTCTGGCCTCAGGGTAAAAAGGCTCATGAATGAGCCTTTGAAGTCCAAAGTAGAGACCAGAGACCATGAGGGTGTGTGTCTGTATCTAGCAACATCCAGGATCAACAGTTCCCAGCTCCATATGGATCCAAACTGATGGCCACTCATGCCAGGGACTGTCTGCTCATTCAGTGGAATTTTAATCTGCATGGGAGTAGTGGCAGTCATCCTCCAGGGTGGTAAGAACTGAGCAAGATAGCATAAGTAAAATTCCTAGCATTTGGAAAGAATGAATCACGGAACACTACATCTTTACCTTGTTGGTTCTGATCACCAGGATAGAAGAGGACAGAAGAATGTAGTTCCTATGGAATTTCAATGTAAGGAATATAAGACACAGTGAAGTCCAGAAATGCTAGCTCCCCTCCTTTAACACTACCAGGTTGGAAATATTTCTGTGGCAGTGTACTTCCAGACTGTCGTTGAACATGGTTCTGTTTTTTAACCACGGCACTCAGGAAAATGTATGTAATCTTTGCCTCTATGAAACACAGGACAAGCAGTGTTTGTATAAGTAATTGCTGGTTACTAAGTGAACCAAAGCTGCTGACTGCAAGTCTAGGAATGCTAGCCTTCTGCCCCAGAAGGACTTGCTTTCATGGATGTTCAGGGGTGAAAAGCAGGAGGTCAGTGTGAGCAGGAGTGAAGGGCAGTGAACCCAGAAGAAGGAGGCAAGGACTTGAGTTGTGACCACCCTGCCAAGTTGCTTAACTTTTTCCCCAGCTTCAGTTGTGTTAGTTTGAAAATAAAAGTGGAAAAGACCAAGTATTTGTTGAATATCTTCTATTTGCTAGACATTTTACACCTATTATTTCATTGGGTGCACAAACATACATACATGATGTAGCATCTTTTCCCTCAAATCTTACAGATAAGGAAACTCAGTTTCAGGCAAGTCTACCTTACCATAGACATAAGGCTAAGTGGTAGCTCTTTCTGACAATGGAGTCTTTTAATTTTTCTGAGACACCATGTGACAACAAATTCAAAATTGTGGTAATGATACACAGATTGTGAAGAACAAATGAGATAAAGGATGCAAACTTGCAAACTCTCAAGTATAATGAACCAATTTTAGTTGTGTGGGGTTTTTTTATGTTTAAGCAACTAAATGAACCTTTATATTAAGTGTACAGTGAATGTGCCAGAAGAAATATACAAGTCCAGGCAGAATAAAGGATTACACCTGTGCGTCCTGAGATTAACATTTAAATATACAAGTAGGAAAAATAGCATTTTTTTAATTTGGAAAATAGTTGTTTCATTTTATCCACATTTTTCTCCTATGTCATGAACATAAAAATGATATTATGCCCCCAGATGAGAACCCCAGCTGGGCTAGGAGCATGGATGGATTTTCTGAATACAGTCCTGGATGTGAATGTAAGATATAGATACAGTCACATCCTGTGTAGCAGGGCTGGTGGAGCTAAATCCAGTTTGTGCATGGGGCAGCATGCTCTGTGTTTACCTGTACTCTTTCAAGTCCTACTGCAGGCCTGGGAGGGAGGCCTTCCACAGGTACAGGCCCAGGATGAAAGAAGTTATATTACTTTCCCAAGTCAGGGAACCTGGGTGACAATATTAGGGTCTCCATGAAGAAGGGTATCAGATCATCTTCTGGAAGAGATGAGGAGAGGATGTGTAGCAGGAGAACTGGGTGGCAGAAAGGTCTGAAATAGCCTTGGGGGGAATACTTGCTGGAAATAAAGAATTGCAGAACAGCAGTGAGCACCCAGGTCTGAGGAGCCCCAAGTTCTTCCCACTAGGTCTGCTTGAGTGCATGCTTTACAATGTGGGTCTTGGCCTGGGGAGAAATAAAAAACATTTTCTTTAGGACAATAAAAACAGATTCTCAAGAAAATTTAAAATTTCAGTGCAAGACATATAAACAGTATATTTTACCATCTGGTGTATAGTTTTAATTAGATTAAGGGCTGGAGCAAGGGATAATTCATTCCCTCCTCCCTTATTCCTAGCTGATCTTGCTAATTGAGCATGGCACTCATGTCATCTAGGCCCAAAAGTGGTCTTAGAATCCTTCTTAACATTGCATTTCTGGCATTATCAGTCAGTGAGAGTTGAAATGTTATATGAAATCAAATTTGTTGTCCTTAGACCACCAAGTATCCAGTTGGTACATTTATGTATTAATCAAGCAAGTATCCTCTAGATCTAGATTATTTTAAGCAATAGTATATGTATTATTTGTAATTTGAAAAAGTATAATATTTAGTTCATTCATGTATTCATGCATGAAGATTTTCTGAGTGCCTTCTATTTGCTAGTCACAGTGTATTCAGGATTAAAACAATGAAGTAGAAATAGACCCCTTCAGCAAAGAATTTATGTGGAAGAATATATATGATAAATGAAATAACCATTAAAGGCCATTAATGATATAACCAAACTGCCCTACAAATATAACAAGATGCTGTATAATGGTCTATAATTTAGGCTAGATAGTGATATAATTTTTACATATGTTCGAAGGACAAAGATCATGTGAATCTCCTTTTATTTGTGTGAACTGGTCTGGGCTCTGTAGAAAATACAGAATTTTTTTGAAACTTCATAAAAACATGGTAAATTTTATAGATAACAAAAATAAGAAGTCTCCAAGTAGGAGGATCACACACTGCTGAAGAGTTACTTATTCTGATTCACCTCAGTTATTTCTTCTTTATCTTTAGTGATAATCTGGAATCCTGCCATTCACAGGAATGGATAGATGGCTCACATTACTAATTCATCACATTAAAGATCATGAACAGTGCTCTAAGGCCTTCCAGATATGATCTAATTATTAAGATTCATAAGTACAGCATAGTTCTCCATTTATGTCTTCTCTAATGTCATTTTTTTTTCTTCATTCTTTAAAGATATTTTTCCTGGATATAGAATTTTCAGCTGGAAAGTTATTTCCTTTCAGCTCTTGAAAAATAACCACTTTCTTCCCACCTACATACTTTTAGATGAGAAATCAACTGCCATTCAAAATTGTTTGCTACAAAAAGTGTCACTTCTTTCCAGCTGCTTTCAGGATTTTTTTTTTCTTTGTCTTTAGTCTTCTCACATTCAGTTATGCTGTTCTTGACATGGAATTCTTTATGTTACTTGGAGTTTGCTCATCTTCCTGAATCTTTGTAAGTTTGTGTCTTTTGTCATATTTGAGAAATTTTTAGCTATTTAGCCATTAAATAGTTTTTCAGTCCTATGCTCTTTCTCCTCTCCTTTTGAGACTCTGATGATACATGTATTAGCTTTTTTATTATAATCCCACATATCCCTGAGACTCTGTTAATATTGTTACAACTTCTTTTCTCTATATTGCTCAGACTGGAAAAATTCTATTGATCTTTCTTCACATTTATTGATTCTATCCTGTATCATCTCTCCTCTGCTTCTGTCCCTGTCCAGCAGGTTTTTCTTTCTGTTACTATATTTTTCAGTTCTCTAATTTCCATTTGATTCTTTTTTACTGAAAGAGATTCCCAATTTTTTTTCTGTATTTCAGGTTTTCTAGTTTTCATGTTTCTAGAAAATTCATAATTGCTTTTTTTAAAGATTTTATTAATTTATTTGATAGAGAGAGAGATCAGAAATAGGCAGAGCAACAGGCAGAAAGAGAAGGAAGCAGGCTCCCTACTGAGCAGAGAGCCGGATGTGGGGCTCGATCCCAGGACCCTGGGATCATGACCTGAGCCAAAGGCAGAGGCTTAACCCACTGAGCCACCTAGGTACCCCTCATGATTGCTTTTTGAAACATTTTTATGATGGCTGCTTTAAAATCTTTGTCAAATAATTCTGACATCTGATTCATCTTGGTGTTAGTATCTATAGATTGTCTTTTCTCATTCATGCAATGATTTTCCTGATTCCTGGTAAGACCAATGATACTCAGTTGTATCCAGGACATTTGGATATTATAACCCTCTGGATCCTATTTAATTTTCCTTTATTCATAGACAGTGCCCAGTTGAGATGCACTGCTAGAGCATGGTGAATGTTTAATGTTCAATTTCCCACTGGGCCTTAACAATAACACCCAATAAAAATGGAACACTGACTGACATTGCCTTTTTGCCTATATGGGAAGGGAAAGCAGATGCCTGACTCATACTTCACTGTTGCTTCAGGGCAGGGTAGAAGTTTATTTCCCACCTGGGCCATGATGATACCAGAGAAGAAATGGGAAAGGAGGGGTAGGGGAGTATAAGCAAGCCAGCCTTTCACCACCCCTTCCACCTCAGTGATGTTGGGTTAGGGTAGAGGTAGGTAGTAGTGAAGCATGGTGGTAATTACCTCCTCCTCATTCTGGTTTGTTAAGTCTGATTGCTACCCATTGGGGTTGAAGTTCAGCACCCTGCTGGCACTGATGGCAGAGGAGTCAGAGCACCACTTGCTTCTACTGAACAGGAGATCTGCTTTCTGCTGGGGTCGCTGACACTGCCCACCAGGGTCAGTACCCCCAGATGAGAAAACTAGAGCACCACCTGCTTTCTGGGAACAGGTGGCATATCATCTGCACTCAACCTGCTCAAACCATGAAGTATGTGACTTCCATTGGGGTTTGGCTGGAACAGGGCAGGTGGTGCCAAAAAGGTACTCTTTTGTGAGGCTTCTCTTGTCCTGGCACTTTTCTTAGGGCCCTTTTTGCCTGAGCCTGTTGTGGGTTCAGACTTAGGGGTTCTTTGATATATATGGGAAGCAATAAGAAAGCCAATAGACTCATGTCATCCCTTAAGTCTAGAAGTTTCTAAGCAGCCACCTCCTTTATTCCACTTTCAGAGACTTACTATGCTTGTTTGTTGTCCTGTATCTACAGTTATTTAGTTGTGGGAGAAGGATGTGGGGGCAATGGGGCTACTCTATCTTTGGCCCCAGAAGAACCAGAAGTACTTTCATGTCTTGCAATAAACTTTTAAATTGAAACTTAAATTTTGCATTTAAAGTAAAAAATTTTTCCATGAAGATCTTGGAAATATTTAATATTTATTCTTAGGTACGAGGTACTTTTGTATGTGTGCTTTTATAAAAAGATTTTTTTAGAAGAAAGGATCAGAGAAAATCTTCATAAATGACCACAAAATAATTAATAAAATGACAATAAATACATATCTATCAATGCTTACTTTGAATGTAAATGGCCTAAATGTCCCCCCAAAAAAGACATAGGATGACAGAATGAGAGGGGGAAAAAACCAAGACCCATATATACGCTATCTACAAGAGAATGATTTTAGACCTAAAGACACCTGCATATGGAATTGCAGGAGATTGAGGAGATGAAAAATCAGCCAGCATGCAAATGAATATCAAAAGAAACTGGACTAGCAATACTAATTATATCAGACAAAATAGACTTTAGAACAAAGACTATAACAAGAGAAAAAGGACACTATATCATAATAAAGGAAACAATCTAACAAGAAGATGTAACAATTGTAATTATTTATGTACCCAACATGGGCCACTCAAAGACCGAAAACAGTTAATAACATAAAGAAGCTAATTGATAATAATACAATAGTAGTAGGGACTTTAACATGGATCTTCTGAACAGAAAATTAATAGGGAGACAGTGACTTTGAATGGCACACTGAAACAAATGAATTTAACAGATCTATTCAGAACATCTTATCCTAAAAAATCAAAATGTACATTCCTTTCAAGTGTACATGGAACATTCTCCAGGATAGATCACATATTAGGCCACAAAATAAGTCTCAACAAATTGAAAAATATCCAAGTCATACCATGCATCTGTTCCAACCACATGCTATGAAACTAGAAGGCAACAATAAGAAAAAATCTGGAAAGACCGCAAATACATGGAGTTATATAATGTGCTACTGAATAATGATATGGCCAACCAGGAAATCAAAGAAAAAATAATAAAGTACATAGAAACAAATGAAAATGAAAACACACTGGTCCAAAACCTTTGGGATACAACAAAAGAAGTGGGTAAATTCCTAGAAACATATTAAACTACCAAACTGAAACAAGAAGAAATAGAAAATGTGAATTCCCTTCACTTAAATTATCTCACTATTATGGATTGTATTTGTGACTAAAGGAAGAACAGAATGGGGAAAATTGTATAGTTGAGATCCTCTCAAACACCTGGTTTGTTTCAAAATGGTAGTCAGACAGTAGAAGATTGGTTATGTTATAATCACATGTACTAGTCTTTTCCTCACTGTTTTGCTATTTATCATTATCAATTTCTTCCTGTAACCACTGAAAGGAGCTAGAAAAAAATATCTCATTAAAAGTTTATGTCTTCATCATTACATCTCAAGTTGAAATACTGTCTGTAACATAATGCAAAGCCTTAAGCAGTGGGGTCTCAATAAATGTTGCTTTTTCTCAGAGTTGAAACCATTTTGAATTCAAATACATCTTTGTTTGGGTCCCAATCTTTCTTCTCTCTTGTAAAACCTGAGTGTTTTTGAAGAGCAATTTTTCATTGCATATTTCATTTCTTTTAAATAAATTTTAAATACATGAAGAAAAAAAAAAGAAAATGTGAACAGACTAATAATCAGCAAAGAAACTAAATCAGTAATCAGAAATTCCAAACAAACAAAAGTCTAGGACCAAATGGCTTCAGGGGGAATACTACAAAAAATCTAAAGAAGACTTTATAGATGCTGAATACTAACCCTTTATCTGGTAAAACATTTGCAAAACTCTTCTCCCATTCTATAGGTTGTCTTTTGGTTTTATCAACTGTTCCCTTTGTTTTTCAAAAGCTTAACTTGTGAAAACCCAATAGCTCATGTTTACTTGTTTCCCTTTTGTTTCTCTAGACAGATGTTGCTATAGCCAAGGTCAAAGAGGTTGTTGCCTGTGTTCTCTTCAAGGATTTTGATAGATTCATGTCTCACATTTAGCTCTTTCATCCATTTTGAGTTTATCTTTGTGTATGGTGTAAGAAAATGGTCCAGTTTCATGCTCCTGCATAAAGCAGTCCAATTTTCCCAACACCATTTGTTGAAGAGACTGTCTTTTTTCCATTGGATGTTCTTTCCTGCTTTGTTGAAGATTAGTTGACCATGGAGTTGAGGGTCCATTTCTGGGTTTTCTATTCTGTTCTATTGGTCTATGTATGTGGTTTTGTTTGTTTGTTATTTGTATTGTTTTATTTTGTTTTGCCAGTACCATACTGTCTTGATGATTATAGCTTTGTAATAGAGTTTGAAGTCTGGCATTGTGATGCCACCAGCTTTGTTTTTCTTTTTCAACTTTCCTTTGACTGTTAATTGTCTTTTGTGGTTCTGTACAAATTTCAGGATTGTTTGTTCCAGTTGGTAGTATTTTAATAGAGATTGCATTGAGTGTGTAGATTGTTTTGGGAAGCAAAGACATTTTAACAATATTTGTTCTTCCAATCCATAAGCATGGAAAATTTTTCCATTTCTTTGTGTCTTCCTCAATTTCTTTCATGGGTGTTTGTATAGTTTTCAGGCTACAGATCCTTTACCTCTTTAAACTCAACACTCAGAGAATAAATAATCCAGTCAAGAAAAGGGCAAGAGACATGAACAGATATTTCTTCAAGGAGAACATACAAATGACCAACAGACCCATGAAAAAATGCTCAACATCACTCAGCATCAAGGAAATATAAAACAAAACCACAATGAGATACCACCTCATAACAGAATGGCTAAAATTAACAAGTCAGGAAAGAACAGATGTTGATGGGGATGTGGAGAAAGGGGAACCCTCTTACATAGTTGGTGGGGATACAAGCTGGAATGGACACTCTGTAAAATAGTGTGGAGGTTCCTCAAAAAGTTAAAAATAGAGCTACCTTATGACTAAGCAATTGCACTACTAGGTATATTCCCCAAAGATAAAAATGTAGTGATCTGAAGGGGCATCTGAACCCCAGTGTTTATAGCAGCATTATGTACAATAGCCAGACTATGGAAAGAGCCCAGATGCCCATCAACAGATGAGTGGACATGTATGTATGCATGTGTATGTATATATGTATGTATGTGTATGTATATACATGTATGTATGTGTGTGTGTATATACATATGTATGTATGTATGTATGTGTGTATGTGTATATATATACACACACACAATGGAATATTACTCAGCCATCAAAAATAATGAAATCTTGCCATTTGCAATGACTTGGATGGAACTAGAGGTTATTAGACTAAATGAAATATGTCAATCAGAGAAAGATGAATATCATATTTCACTTATATGTGGAATTTAAGAAACAAAACAGAGGAGCATAGAGGAAGGGAGAGAAAAATAAAACAAAATGTAATCAGAAAGGGAGACATACTGTAAGAAACTCTTAACCACTGGGAAAAAGGTGAGGTTTGCTAGAACAGTGAGGGCAAGGGAATAGGTAATAGGGTGATGGCCATTAAGGAGGGTACATGATGTAATGGGCACTGGTGTTATATACAACTGATGAATCACTGAACTCTACCCAGAATTTATTCCTGGGTTGCAAGGGAAGTTCAATATTTACAAACCAACCAATGGGAAACATCAACATTGATAAGAAAGAATAAGAAACAGAATCGTTCTCTAAATGCAGAAAAAGCATGACAAAGTACAGCACCCATTCTTGATAAAAACCCTCAACAAAGTAAGGATAGAGGGAACATAACCTCAACACAATAAAAGCCACCTATGAAAAACCCACAGCTAATATCATCCTCAATGGGGAAAAACTAACAGCTTGCCCCCTAAAATCAGGAACAAGACAAAGATCCCCACTCTCACCACTGTTATGTAACATAGAACTGGAAGTCTTAGCCATAGCAATTAGACAATAAAAATAAATAAAAGGAAATCAAATTGGCAAGGAGGAAGTAAAACTTTCACTATGTGCAGATGACATGATACTATATGTAGAAAACATCAAAGACTTATCAAAAAGCTGATACTGAGAAATGAATTCAATAAAGTCACAAGATACAAAACCAATATACAGAAATCTCTTGTACTCCTATACACCAAAAATGAAGCAGCAGAAAGGGAAATTTTTAAAAATCATCCCATTTATAATTGCACCCAAAATAATAGGATACCTAGAAATAAGCCTAACCAAAAAAGTGAAAGACCCATACTCTGAAAACTAAAACACTAATAAAAAAAAAAAAAATTGAAGATGACACAAAGAAATGGAAAAACATTCCATACCCATAGATTGGAGGAACAAATATCACTAAAATGTCTGTACTACCCAAAGAAAACACATTTAATGTAATCCCTATCAAAATACCAACATTTTTCACAGAACTAGAACAAACAATCCTAAAATTTGTATGGAACCACAGAGCAAACAAACAAAATACAAATAGCCAAAGCACCTTAAAAAAGAAAAGAAAAGGTGGAGGCTTCACAATCCCCAACTTAAGTTATATTACAAAGCTGTAGTAATCAAGACAGTATGGTACTGGCACAAAAATAGACACATAGTTCAGTGGAACAGAATAGGAAACCCAGAAGTGGACCCACAACTTCATGGTCAATTAATCTTCAAGAAAGCAAGAAAGAATATTCAATGGGAAAGAGTTTCTTTAACAAATGGTGCTGGGAAAACTGGACACCAACATGCAAAAGAATGAAACTGGACCACTTTATTACACCACACATAAAAATAAATTCAGAATGGATTAAAGACCTAAATATGAGACCTGAAACCATAAAAATCCTAGAGAAGAACACAGGCAGTAATTTCCTTGACCTCAACTATAGCAACATTTTTCTAAATATGATTCCTGAGGCAAGGGAAACAAACAAAAATAAACATTTGGGACCACATCAAAATAAAAAGCCTCTGCACAACAAAGGGAACAGTAGATAAAACTGAAAGGTAACCTACTGAGTGGGAGAATATATTTGCAATTGACATATCTCATTAAGAGTTAGTACCCAAAATACATATACTTTTTTTCCTTCTAGATTTTATTTTAATTCAAGTTAGTCCACTTGTAGTGTAGTATTAGTTTCAGTGGTAGAATTTGGTGATCCATCGGTGTATACAACACCCAGTGTTCATCAAATGCCCTCCTTAATGCCCACCATCCTTCCACTCACCTTCCCTCCCCCAAATGTCAGTTTATTCCCTATATTTGAGTCTCTTATGGTTTGCCTCCCTCTCTACCTTATTTTATTTCCCCCCTTCCCCTACGTTCACCTGTTTTGTTTAAATACCACATATGAGTGAAATATGGTATTTTTCTTTCTCTGAACCTCAACACCCAAAAAAACAAATAATCTAGTTTAAAAATGGGTAGAAGACATGAACAAACATTTTTCCAAACACATGCAGATGGCAAATAAGCATACAAAATGATGATCAACATCACTCATCAGCTGGAAAATACAAATCAAAGCTACAATGAGATATCACCTCACACCTGTCAGAATGACCAAAATCAACAACACACATACACACACACAACAGGTGTTGGCAAGGATGTGTAGAAAAAGGAACCCTCTTACATTGTTGGTGGGAATGAAAACTGGTACAGCCACTATTCAAAAAGTTAAAAATAGAACCACTCTATAATCCAGCAATTGCCCTACTAGGAGTTTACTCAGAGAATACAAAAATACTAATTCAAAGGGATACATGCACCTTTATGTTTATAGCAGCATTGTTAACAATAGCCAAATTATGGAAAAATCCCAGGTGTCTCTCAATTGATGAATGGATAACAAAGAAGTGGTACACAATGGAATATTACTCATCCATAAAAAAAGAATGAAATCTTACCATTTGCAACAATGTGGATGGGGCTAGAGAGTACGATGTTAAGTGAAATAAGTCAGTCAGAGAAAGTCAATACCATATGATATCACTCATATTTGGAATGTAAGAAACAAAAAAATGAGTGGAGAGCAAAAAAGAGAGAGAGAGAGATCCAAACCAGGAAACACTCTTAACTATAGAGAACATACTGATGAAACTGATGGTTACCATCAGTTTCAGGGGAGATTGTGGGGGATAGGTGAAGTGGGAGACAGGGATTAAGGGTACACTGATCATGATTCAACATAAAATGCTTGAATCACTGTTATACAGCTGAAACTAATATAACACTGTTAACAAAGCTTAAAAAGAAAAAAAGATGCTTTTTAAATTACACTTTCCAACGATTCTTTGATAAATTATAGAAATTCAGTTGATAATATTGCTCTTTTTTAAAATTTTTTAATTTATTTTCAGCATAACAGTATTCATTATTTTTGCACCACATCCAGTGCTCTATGCAATCCATGCCCTCTCTAATACCCACCACCTAGTTCCCCCAACCTCTCAACCCCCCCGCCACTTCAAACCCCTCAGATTGTTTTTCAGAGTCCATAGTCTCTCATGGTTCACCTCCCTTTCCAATTTACCCCAACTCCCTTCTCCTATCTAACTCCCCATGTCCTCCATGTTATTTGTTATGCTCCACAAATAAGTGAAACCATATGATAATTGACTCTCTCTGCTTGACTTATTTCACTCAGCATAATCTCTTCCAGTCCCTTCCATGTTGCTACAAAAGTTGGGTATTCATCCTTTCTGATGGAGGCATAATACTCCATAGTGTATATGGACCACATCTTCCTTATCCATTCGTCCGTTGAAGGGCATCTTGGTTCTTTCCACAGTTTGGCGATTGTGGCCATTGCTGCTATAAATATTGGGGTACAGATGGCCCTTCTTTTCACGACATCTGTATCGTTGGGGTAAATACCCAGGAGTGCAATTGCAGGGTCATAGGGAAGTTCTATTTTTAATTTCTTGAGGAATCTCCACACTGTTCTCCAAAGAGGCTGCCCCAACTTGCATTCCCACCAACAGTGTAAGAGGGTTCCCCTTTCTCCACATCCCCTCCAACACATGTTGTTTCCTGTCTTGCTAATTTTGGCCATTCTCACTGGTGTAAGGTGATATCTCAATGTGGTTTTAATTTGAATCTCCCTGAGGGCTAGTGATGATGAACATTTTTTCATGTGTCTGATAGCCATTTGTATGTCTTCATTGGAGAAGTGTCTGTTCATGTCTTCTGCCCATTTTTTGATATGATTGTCTGTTTTGTGTGTGTTGAGTTTGAGGAGTTCATTATAGATCCTGGATATCAGCCCTTTGTCTGTACTGTCATTTGCAAATATCTTCTCCCATTCCATGGGTTGCCTCTTTGTTTTCTTGACTGTTTCATTTGCTGTGCAGAAGCTTTTGATTTTGACGAAGTCCCAAAAGTTTATTTTCGCTTTTGTTTCTTTTGCGTTTGAAGAAATCTCTTGAAAGAAGTTTCTGTGGCTGATATCCAAGAGACTACTGCCTACGTTCTCCTCTAGGATTCTGATGGATTCCTGTCTCACGTTGAGGTCTTTTATCCATTTTGAGTTTATCTTTGTGTACAGTGTAAGAGAATGGTTGAGTTTCATTCTTCTACATATAGCTGCCCAGTTTTCCCAGCACCATTTATTGAAGAGACTGTCTTTTTTCCACTGTATATTTTTTCCTGTTTTGTCAAAGATTATTTGACCATAGAGTTGAGGGTCCATATCTGGACTCTCTACTCTGTTCCACTGGTCTATGTGTCTGTTTTTATGCCGGTACCATGCTGTCTTGGTGATCACAGCTTTGTAGTAAAGCTTGAAATCAGGTAGCATGATGCCCCCCATTTTATTTTTCAACATTTCCTTAGCAATTCGGGGTCTCTTCTGATTCCATACAAATTTTTGGATTATTTGCTCCAGCTCTTTGAAGAATACCGGTGGAATTTTGATCGGAATGGCATTAAAAGTATAGATTGCTCTAGGCAGTAGAGACATTTTAACTATGCTTATTCTTCCGATCCAACAGCATGGAATGGTCTTCCATCTTTTTGTGTCTTCTCAATTTCTTTCATAAATATTGCTCTTTTTAAATGCTTATAGTTTACTTAAAGATTTTTTGGAATTTTTATGAGGGTGTATATGAATAGTGATAACTTCATGTCTTCCTTTGCAATTATTATATCCAGGTGTACCTCAGAGATATTGCAGGTTTCATTCCAGAATACTGCAGTCAAGTGCATATCACAATAAAGCAAGTCAAATGAATCTTTTGTTTTCCTAGTGCATATAAAAGTGGTGATTACTCTTACATGTACTTATATGTAAAGTACTATGCTGTACTTTATTAAATTTTTTAAGTGTTTACACTGTAAACAAAACTGTATTACCTGTGTATTACCATTATGTCAAAAAAATGTACATACCAATAAAAAAATACTTAAGTGGTTAAAAAGTTAACCATTATCTGAGATTTCAGCAAGTCATAATCACTGATCACAGATCAGCATAACAAATATAATAGTAATGAAAGAAGTTTGAAATATTGTGAGAGTTACCAAAATGTGAGAGAGCCATGAAGTGAGCAGATGCTGTTGGGAAAATGGCTGACAACTTGCTTAATGCAGGGTTGCCATAATCCCTCAATTAGTAAAAAAAAAAAAAAAAAAAAGGCAATATCTGTAAAGTATAATAAAGTGAAGCACAATAAAATGAGTTATGCTTTTATTTTGTTGCTTCATTCTGTCTTTTGTGCAAGACAGGAGACTTAGTACATTGTTAAAAAAAAAAAAAAAAAAAAAAAAAAAAAGAAAGAAAGAAAGAAAGTGTCATATCAACTACTCCTGATTTTTTTTCCCGATTTGAAAAGGTTGAGGTTGAGTGTAATGTTTGAAATTTTCTGTAGGCTAAAATACCCTTCTTCAGATCTTGAAGTTTCTTTCTCTTTCTATTTTGATAACAGGAATGGATATTGAATATTTTCTAATTCTTTTTCTGAATCTGTTGAGATGGCTGTATGTTTTTGTTTTTGTTTTTTTTTTTTCCTTTTTGGTCTGTTTTTGTGGTAGACTTTATGCGAGAATAATTAAGTGATTTTTTTTTTACATCAATAGATTTGCTAGTATTTTGTTTAAATTTTTTGTGTCTATGTGGGTGAGACTAATGTGCCTGGTGCTGTGTGTTGAGTTTTTGTGTTCATATAATACCGTCTTCATTAAATGAGCTAAAAGATAATCTCTCTCTCTTTTTTCTCACTTCTTTGGTGAGACTGGACTTATCTGTTCTTTGAATATTTCATAGGTGTTCCTTTAAAACCATATGAGTGTGTGTACTTTCTCTATAGGACTTTTTCTTTCAAGAAAAGAATTTAACACGTTATTGAGTGCCTGCTATTCTTGAGAACTGTACTAGATTCCTACACACAATCTTGTAAATCTGTATATCAGCTTCTCAAGGAATCATCCCTGTCATTGGAGATGAAGAGAGTGAGGCACTCAGAGGGCAGATCATTTCTCAGGGTCCCTCAGCCAGAAAGTGCTGGACCAGAAATTGGAATCCAATTCCATATGTCCAAAAAATGTTAATCATTCTTATTACACATTGCAGAGAGACTTTATAAGAAATAAAAATGAGTTCCAGTGTCATCATATCCACAAAGCGTGGGCTCAGGAGTCTGAAAAAGCACTGTTATATGGTATTAGATAGAGCCATCTTTATTTGTACATTATTAGTTGATGATGAGACTGTGCATTTCTCAACATTTTTCCTCTATTTATTTTAGTTTTGAGTGTTCATTACTTTTGCTTTTCTATAATTTAATTGGACTTACGTAGTTATGTAGTTTACATAACTGAAATTTGTAATTGTGTATTTTGAGATAATGATACATTATAATTACTTCTTTTTTTGTTGGAGTGTTTCCTTTAGCCAGTCTTTAATATCAGCTAGCAATAAATTTTACTTCATCTGAGATTATACCTTGATTTGCCCTTTGCTTCTAAAGGTTTTTCAGTAGATATTGAATTTGCAATTGAATTTCTTTTAACACCACTTGAAAAATGTCCCACTTTCTTCTGGTTTCCATGGTTTTAGATGAGGAAAGGCTGTCATTCAAACTGGTATTCCTCTGTCGGTAATGCCTCATTTCTCTTTCATTGCTTTTAAGTTTTCTTTGCTTTTAGTCTCCAAAGACTTAATTATGATGTATTTTGGCATGGATTTATCCTATTTAGTATTCTTTCATCTTCTTGAATCTATAATTTATTACTTTTGCCAAATTTGAGCCATTATTTGTTTTAAAATTATTTCAGCTCTTCTTTTCTCCTCCTCCCAAGACTTTAAGGACACAAATATTACTGAGGCTGTAAATTGTCTTTATTTAGGATGCGTTCTTTCTGTTGTTCAGAGTTCTATTGACTTGTTCTCAAGTTCACTGATTCTATCTCTATGCTCTTCATTCTCCTGTTTAACTCATCCATCCAGTTTTATTTCCATTATTATACTTTTCTCCGATTTACATTTGATTCTTTTTTATAACTTCTTTTTTCTTTTGTTTCAAGTGTATTAATACTCGAAGAAATTTTATGGTGGCTTCTTCAAAATCTTTGTGAGACTGTTCTATCTGACTCTTCTCAGTATTAATACAAACTCAATGTTTTTTCTCACCCAAGTTGTGATTTCTCATACCAATTGGTATGACAAGTAGTTTTTATGTTGTATCATAGGCTTTCTAGATAATGTTGAGAGATTCTAGTACAATTTTAATCTTCTCTTCAAGCAAACATTTGTCCTATTTAGATTTAGCATGGAGGACTGGCCTATATAATTGACTGCAATTCCAATGACAATTTAGTTTTCTTAGACTTTGAAGTGCTTTTCTGATTTGCTTTATCCTTCTGCTTGAACTCTTCCTTGATCCCTGTTAGTGCCATCTGCAGGGTCTAAATTGGCTTCCTTGGGCTGCCTAGCATTGTTAGGCTGGATGTGAGGATCTCAAATCATGGGACAGAAATCACTTCCCCTAGCCTATTTTCCAACTACACAGTGCTGGTGGGCTTCCCACTCTATCTCTGCCATTATGATTGGGAGAGAGAAATGCCTACCTGGGCCAGCTTCTGTCACTGGGAAAACCCAGGAGCCATGGAGTCCAGATTGTTCTCTGCTATTGGGTAGAGGATTTGGAGACACCAGTCTTGCATTTCTTTCTGCCACTGGGTGGAGGACTAGGAGACACGAGGCCTGTTCACACCACCTGTGCAAGCAGAGGTTCCACCTGTTCATGGCAGATGTGTTCCAGGGGCATGTGTTGCTTGCCCAGGCTTTGCTATTGGTAGATCCACCTGCCCTTGCCAACATTTGGGGGGATTCAGGAGAAGGGCTTGACCTACCCAGGATCTATTGTTGCCAACATTGCTGTTACTGGGGATGGATCTTCCTGCCAAGACCTTCCTGGGCTTTCCCTTTCCTGGAACTTTGGAAGGAGTGAGTGTTCTGTTTTCTTAGACTCTGGATTTTTCTATTTGACATCCATAATAGGACCAGGCTAATGGCCAAGGTGGTTTACATTTTCTTGAGATCCAGAGCCCACATCCTGAATAACCTCTTTATCAAACTTCCACACCAAGCCAATATTCCCTCTGCCCTAAATCAACCCAGGGCCACCTCCTAAAATCCCAGAACCCAGTGTAATTAGTCAGGCTTGCTGATCCTAAGCTGTTTGCCTTGTCCCGTTTTGTCTTTCCTTTGGAAGCTCTGATAATGGCTCTGGCCCAGACTGTCCCCTTGCTCTTTCTGCCTGCTGCCCAACACTGGCGTTTTCCTATGTGGTCTTATGTGGTATAGCATCCTCCTTTATCTTGCAAACTGTTAAATAATCTAAGTCTTCTTTTAATGGCATTAACCTCTCCATCTGGTCACTCAGTGCCTCCATAACTTTAAATTCTGTGGATACAAATGAAACAGAGCAGATTTTTCTTCCTTATCTTTCTTCCTCCTCCACTTCTTCCCACCCTACATTCCCTCCCTTCCTTCCTTTCTTTCTTTTTGCCTGTTGTTGGTTCCAGTCTGCTCGTCATCTAGAATATTTGGGAGATAAAAAGTCAGCTCAAGGAACAAATTGTTTTGTAGTTTTTATTTTTTTTTTGAGATTTTATTTATTTATTTGACAGACAGAGATCACAAGTAGGCAGAGAGGCAGGCAGAGAGAGAGAGAAGCAGACTCCCCACTGAGCAGAGAGCCCAATGCGGGACTCAATCTCAGGACCCTGGGATCACAACCTAAGTCAGAGGCAGAGGCTTTAACCCACTGAGCCACCCAGGTGCCCCTGTTTTATAGTTTTTAGTATACAAGTCCTACACATGTCCTTATCAAAGTCTATTGCTTTTGACATTTTACCAGTTTGAGTAGTATGTAAAATTTTCTTCACTTTTTAATCCCCTTACTCTCCTTCCTTTATAATTATCTTAAATATTTCTTCTTTATATATTGATACCTGACACATTAAATTTTGCTTCAAGAGTCAAACACAACTTCACAAACTCAAGAGGATAAGGGAAATCTGTTTCCTGGATGTTGTCTTTTGTTGTAGTCCCATAGGTCCCTCAAGCTCTGTTCATTTTTCTTTCCAGTCTATTTTCTCTCTGGTGTTCAGATAATGCAATTCCCATAGTTCTATCTTCCCATTCACTGGTTATTTCCTTTGTCTTCTCTATATTGCTTTTGAACCCATCCATTGAGTTTAAATTTCAGTTATTGTATATTTCAGTGCTAAATGTTCCTTTTGGCTCTTCTTTATGTCTTCTGTGTTGTTTTTTTCTTTTTTTGTTTTTGTTTTGTTTTTTTTTTTTTTGCAGGGGAAGTGAGGCTGAGTCTTCCACTTTTGCATTGCTTTAAACATTTTTATAATAGGTGCTTTAAAATCCTTGTCAGATCATTTCTACTCTATTATTTTGTTGTTGGCATCTGTTGAGTGTCTCTCCTCATTTAAGGATAAATTTTCCAGGTTCTTGACATGATAAGTAACTTTCTATTTTATTCTGGACATTTTAGTATCATATTATGAGATGCTGGACCTTATTTAAATCTTGTGAATTAACAGTCCTCCTTTGGCACTGCTCTGGCAAAGACAGGGAGCACCATCTAATTACTGCCTCGTAGGGTTAGAGTCTAGGCTTTCCACTGATGAAATAAAAGCCATTACTTGAAGAGAAACAAGCACTAAACTTTCTTTTTTTTTAATTAAGTTCAATTAGCCAACATATAGTACATCATTAGTTTTTGATGTAGTGTTTAGTGATCATTAGTTGCATATAATATCCAGAAGCATTACACTTTCTCAATGCAACAATGATAGCTATGAATACTGGGAGTGAAGCAGTTTGTAAATGTTGAGATCATTCTGCATTATCTGGTCTTACAACTATGGGGAATACAAATAAGTAATTGACATGGCCCTTTCTCTTGAGGCTGAAAGTCTATTTGAATTATTACAAAATCATCTACAATGCTAATGATATAAAAGGAATTATTTCTAAATATTTTTTAATTATAAAGGTAATTTACTTTTGTGGTAAATAGAAAATAGAAAAAATGTTTTGGTTATAACAAAAACACTATTTCTTTACATATTTTATTTCAGGGTTTTTTTGGTATTTTTAAAATGTGTTATAATCATAGACTGCATAAAATTCTGTATCCCACATTATATATTTTCTCTACTATTTAATAGTCTTTGTAAATTACATTTTAATTGCTCCTTAGTTTTCCATTAAATGCATATAGCTTGATTTGCTTAATCATTTTCCTGGTGCAGAACACAAATTGTTTCCCTTTTTCAATTTTGCAAATAACACTTCAGATTACAGATTTTTTCCTTAGATTAGAATCTCTCAAGTGACATTACTCAGTCAGAGTTTGAACCTTTTGATTACTCATTACACATGATTTTAACATTCACTGGTAGATCCTTCCTGAAACAACTCTTAGTTATTTAGGTGCTCCCCCTTCCATATGTTCATCTGTTTTCTTTCTTTTGTTTTTTTTAATTTTATTTATTTTCTTCAGTGTTCCAAGATTCATTGTTTATGCCATGAGAGACTATGGACTTTGAGAAACAAACTGATGATTTTGGAAGGGAGGGAGGTGGGGGTTGGGAAAACCTGGCAGTGGGTATTAAGGAGGGCATGTATTGCATTTGTTTTCTTTCTCAAATTCCACACATGACTGAGATTATATGGTATTTGTTCTTCTCTGACTAATTTCACTTGGCATAATATACTCTAGCTCCATCCATATCATTGCAAATGGCAGTATTTAATTTTTTGATGGCTGGGTAATATTCTCTCTCTCTCTCTCTCTATATATATATATACACACACACACACACACACATATAATATATACAGTAATTTTATATATATATATATATCATATCTTCTTTATTAAATGGCAACTTCTTTTTTTTTAACTTTATTTTATTTTTTCAGTGTTCCAAGATTCATTGCTTATATACCACGCCCAATGCTCCATGCAATACATGCGCTCCACAATACCCACCACTAGGCTCACCCCTCAGTTTGTTTCTCATAGTCTACAATCTCTCATGTTCATCTCCCCCTCCAATTTCCCCCAATTCACTTTTCCTTTCCTTCTCCTAATGTCCTCCATGTTTTACCTTATGTTCCACAATTAAGTGAAACCATATGATAATTGACTTTTTCTGCTTGACTTATTTCACTCAGCATAATCTCCTCTAGTCCCATCCATGTTGATACAAAAGTTGGATAGTCATCCTTTCTGATGGAGGCATAATATTCCATTGTATATAGGGACCAGATCTTCTTTCCATTTGTCCAACAGACCATTCATCTTGGCTCGTTCCAGTTTGCTGATTGTGGCCATTGCTGCTATGAACATTGGGGTACAGATGGCCCTTCTTTTCACTACGTCTGAATCTTTGGGGGAAATACCCCATAGTGCAATTGCAGGGTCATAGGGTAGCTCTATTTTCAATTTCTTAAGGAATCTCCACACTGTTTTCCAAAGTGGCTGTACCAAAACTTGCATTTCCACCAACAGTGTGAGAGGGTTTCCCTTCTCTACATCCTCTCCAACACTTGTTGTTTCCTGACTTGTTATTTTTGGCCCTTCTAACTGGTGTAAGGTGGTATCTCAATGTGGTTTTGATTTAAGTCTCCATGATGGCTAATGATGATGAACATTTTTTCATGTGTCTATTAGCAATTTGTATGTCTTCTTTGGATACATGTCTGTTCATGTCTTCTGCCCATTTTTTGACATAATTATCTGTTTTTTGAATATTGAGTTTGAGGAGCTCTTCATAGATCTTGGGTATTAGCCCTTTGTCTATAGTGTCATTTGCAAATATCTTCTCCCATTCCGTGCATTGCCTCTTTGTTTTGTTGACTGTTTGCTTTGCTGGACAGAAGTTTTTGATCTTGATGAAGTCCCAAAAGTTCATTTTCCCTTTTGTTTCCTTAGCCTTTGGAGATATATCTTTTTTTTTTTTTAAGATTTTATTTATTAATTTGACAGAGAGAAATCATAAGTAGACGGAGAGGCAGCCAGAGAGAGAGAGAGAGGGAAGCAGGCTCTCTGCTGAGCAGAGAGCCCAATGTGGGACTCAATCCCAGGACTCTGAGATCATGACCTGAGCCGAAGGCAGCGGCTTAATCCACTGAGCCACCCAGGTGCCCCTGGAGATATATCTTGAAAGAAGTTGCTGTGGCCGATGTCAAAGAGGTTACTGCCTATGTTTTCCTCTAGGATTTTGATAGAATTCTGCCTCATATTGAGGTCTTTTCTCCATTTTGAGTTTATCTTTGTGAATGATGTAAGAGAATGGTTAAGTTTCATTCTTCTATACACGGCTGTCCAATTTTCCCAGTATCATTTATTGAAGAGACTGTCTTTTTTCCACTGTATATTTTTTCCTATATTGTCAAAGATTATTTAACCATAGAGTTGCAGGTCCATAGCTGGACTCTCTTCTCTGTTCAACTGATCTATGTGTCTGTTTTTGTGAAATGGCAACTTCTGAAGTCGCTCTGAATCCAGAATTTTGGCAAATGCCTCTGTACCATCCCAGAAAAATCAGACAAAACAGAAGATAACTACAGGGCCTTTGAAAATAAAAAGTGCCTGATTTATAAATTCAGCCTGAGCATATAGAATCAAGGCTAATTAAAGGAAGAGGCCATGTGGGATTCTAGAATATTCTTTTTTTTTTTTTAAGATCTTATTTTTAAGTATTCTTTGCACCCAGCATGGGGCTTGAACTCACAACCTTGAGAGCAAAAGTAACATGTTCTGCTGACTGAACCAGCCAGGAACCCCAGATTCTAGAATATTCTTAAGTAAACATAAAGTAATACTTCCAGGATCATATTGTAACTCCCACTGATTGCCTAAAAGGACCTCCCGGGTGCAGTGAAGTAGAAACTTCTTGAGTCCTTGGACAGTATAGGGAATACATTCTCTTTGTAACCTCATCAATGGGAATAACTGACTTACAAACCCATGCTTTTCAAAGAGTAAAAAGATAAGTATGATCATCTCAGGTTCCAATGTCAGGGAGAGGTGGAGAATGAAGTTGGCTAAGTGAGCAGCTGTGCCTGTAGGTAATATGGCAGCTTGCCCTGAAACTGAGGCAAGCAGGGAGCTTCTGGGGCTCCTCAGACCTTCTCAACTTTCTTTTGCTTCAGTCAGTCTCTTTACACCCCCACTATCTAACTGTCACTGCCTTCTATTCATTAATTCACCTGACAAACATTTACTGGGAAACGTTGCCCACAGTGTGCCATACCCTGAGTTGTGACTGAAGAGTCAGCAGGTTCTCCTTGAGCAGCCAGAGAACCAACCGCAGTGGGACTTAACCTCTCTCTCCTCTGAGGCCTCCTGTGAACTGCAGTCTGACTCCAGTTATTTGAATAAGAGTTTCCTTTTGTTAAAAAAAAAAAAAAAAGAAGAAGAAGAAGAAGTAGAAGAACAATAACAACAAAAAAATACCACACTCTTTTACTCAAGTGGAATAGTAAAATATGTCATTTCTGTAGTAAAATAAAATACATTCACAACTTGGAAAACTCATAAAACAAGATAAGATGTTCTGCCTCTGCTGGCACAGGTCTAACACACACAGTAAGTGGAGAATGAGCATGTAAATCTGAATGTAACTTTGAATATTATGCCTGGAGAAAACAACCTGTAAAAATAAAATAAGATTTTTAGATCTTTAGCCACAGCATTAAAATAGCTATCCATTGAAGTGGTGATCTTATGTAATTCTGTATCCCTCAACTACTTATCTTGTATTTACTCTGTGCCAAGCCCTGTACTAGATGCAACAGGAGATGACAAGGTACATGACATAATTTATGTTTTTTAAGTATTTGTGACCAGCTAGTTGTGAAAAGAACTTGTGGAACTTATTTTCCATGTTTAACATGGAGAAATCAATAGTGGTAAGAGAATATTCAGAATTTTTGTAGGGCTCTGATTTCCTTCTTTCATCTTCCTCCAAATCTAGTAAGATAAGAGCACTTGGCCTTGAGGCCAATTGACAGAAATGTGAACTCAGCCAAGTGAGAAAATAGGCCTATAACCCAGACTCTACTGCACCAAAAAGACCACAGACTTTCTCTGGAAATCATCGTAGTTATATGTGACACAGTACTTGTGTTCCATGCCAGTGTTGTTACACAAGCCTACTGGTAGACATCCATAGAAAACTCTCATGTAGACTAAAACCAAGAAGTCAGCAGGACTGTGTTCCCTTCCGGAGGCTCTAGGGGAGAAACATTTATTTGCTTTCTATAGCTTCTGAAGGCTGCCACATTTCTTGGTTTATGGTCCTCCCCTGAATCACTGTTTCTACTCCCATTATCACACCTCTTTCTCTGACCCTCCTGCCTCTATTTTTCCCTTTAAAGGATCCCTATGATTACATCAGACCCACCCAGATAATTCAGCATAATCTTCTCAAGATATTTAACATAGCCACGTCTGCAAAATCCCTTTTGCCATAAAATGTAACATTGACAGGTTTTGGGAATTGGGACATGGACATCTTTTGGAGGAGAGAGACATTATCCTGTCTACCATACTCTAGAAGAAATGTCAGGAAAAAGTCTTTGTGACCTCAGGTTGGAAAGAGCCTTTAAAATGTGACATACAGGGGCGCCTGGGTGGCTCAGTGGGTTAAGCCGCTGCCTTCGGCTCAGGTCATGATCTCAGGGTCCTGGGATGGAGTCCCGCATCGGGCTCTCTGCTCAGCAGGAAGCCTGCTTCCCTCTCTCTCTCTCTCTGCCTGCCTCTCCATCTACTTGTGATTTCTCTCTGTCAATAAATAAATAAAATCTTTAAAAAATAAATAAATAAATAAAATGTGACATACAAATACATAACCTACAAAAATTAATGAATTGGGCTTCATCAAAATGAAAACTTCACTCTGCAAATAAAAAATAATTATTAATAAAATGAAAAGGCAAGCCACAGACTGGAAGAAACTTTGTAGAAAATATATCAAACAAAAGGCTTATATCTAGGATTTGTAAATAAGTCTTACAACTCAATAATAAGACTACAAAAGACAAAGGCTACAATGTAATTTTTTTAATGGGAAAAAATCTGAAATTGGGGCACCTGGGTAGCTCTGTTTTTGAGCATCTGCCTTAGGCTCAGGTCATGATCCTAGAGTCCTTGGATCCAGCCCACTTCAGGCTCCCTGCTCAGCAGGAAGCCTGCTTCTCTCTCTCAAACTCCCCATGCTTGTGTTCCCTCTCTTGCTATCTCTCTCTCTCTCTCTCTCTCTCTCTGTATGTACGGCTCTCTCTGGCTTATCAAACAAATAAATAGAATCTTTTTAAAAAATCTGAAAATTCAACTACTACCTCACCAAAGAAGCTGTACAGATGGAAAAAAAGCATATGAAAAGATGTTTGACATCATATGTCATTAGGAAAATGCAGATTAGGACCACAGTGAGACACCACTTCACACCCACTAGGATGGCTGAAATGAGCAAAGCCCACTGTACCAGAAGTGGAGTTGGGGGGGAGCAGCTCACTTTCATACACTGCTGGAGGAGTGTAAAAGGTAATGGAAGGGAAAGCTGTTTGCCATTTCTTAAGAAATTAAAACTATAGCCCTTCTATATGATGCAATTATTCCATTCCTCAATATTTACTCAAGAGAAATAAAAGCACATATCTTTACAAAGACTTGTAAACAAATGTTCACTGCAGTTTTATTTGAAAAGCCAGAAACTGGGGGCAACTCAAATATGCATCAGCAGATGAATGGATAAACAAGCTATTCTATCTCTCTACAATGGAACACTACTTATCAGTAAAACAAATTATCCTGCAACATAGATGACTTTCAGAATAATTGTGCTGAGTGAAAAAAGCCAAACAAAAAATACATACAATATGAGTACATTTTATGAAATTGTAGAAAATGCAAATTAATCTGTAGTAGCAGAAAGCAGATAAAGATCACCTGGGGATGGAGGAGGGTTGCCAGGGAGAGGTAAGAGGAGGATGAGAGGGAACAGAAAAGTACAAGGTATCTTTTGGAAACAAGAGAAGTGTTCATTATCTTGACCGTGGTCATGGTGTCCCAGATGTATGTAAAAACTTTAATTGTACACTTGCAATATGTACAGCTTATCTTATGTCAATTATACTGTAAAGCTGTAAAAAAATTAAATAGTCAAGAAAAAGTGAGTGAGCAAGACAGAAAACCAGATCCTTGGGTTAGACAATGCAGAAGTTACTAGGAGCTTCTGCCAGAGTGATTTGGGTGAGTGAGCAGCCAGCCAGCCAGTCTGTAGTGAGCAGAGTGACAGGAACTTCCAATTATAAAATTATGGCAAATTATGTACTGCCCAAAATGCTCAGTGCAACAAAAATATACAGAAACGAAGAATAACATTCCTTTAAATATATGCTCTTTTTTTTTTTTTTAAGCAAACCACTGCTGAATCCAAGCACAAAAAAGAGAAATTCCAAGGGAAAAATGGGGAAGCTCAAAAAGAATGAATTATGGGAGTAGATAGAAACCCAAATATACCAGTGATCACAATAAATGCTCATTGTTTAAACTCTTTAGTTAAAAGTGACTGAAAGGGGTGCCTTAGTGGCTGAGTAGGTTAAACATCTGCTTTCAGTTCAGGTCATGATCCCAGGGTTCTGGGATCGAGCCCAGCATCAGGGTCCCTGCTTAGTAGGGAGTCTGCTTCTCCCTCTGTCTCTACCCCTGCTCATGTTCTCTCCTCTCTCTCTCTCTCTCACACACACTCCTTTTTTCACTCTCTTTCTTGCTCTTTCTCTCAAATAAATAAAAACTTTAAAAATAATAACAACTAAGGTGAGTGCTGTGAATTGTGTAAGACTGATGATTCACAGACCTGTACCCTGAAGCAAATAATACATTATAGGTTGATTAAAACAAAAAATAATAAATAAATAAATAAATAAATAAATGTGACTGAAATATTGGATTTTGAAAGCCCAGCTTTATTCTGTTTCTGAGAAATACACCTAAGAGACATAGAGAGATTGAAAATAAAGGAATGCTTGAAATCAGGTAACATGATGCCCCCAGTTTTGTTTTTCTTTTTCAACATTTTCTTAGTAATTCAGGGTCTCTTCTGATTGCATACAAATTTTAGGATTATTTGCTCCAGCTCTTTGCAAAATACCTGTGAAATTTTGATTGGAATGACATTAAAAGTATAGATTGCTCTGGGCATTATAGACATTTTAACAATGTTTATTCTTCCGATCCAAGAGCATGAAATAGTCTTCTATCTTTTTGTGTCTTCTTTTATGAGTGTTTGATTTCTTTTATGAGTGTTCTGTAGTTCCTTAAGTACAGATCCTTTACCTCTTTGGTTAGATTTATTCCCAGGTATCTTATGGTTCTTGGTGCTGTAGTAAATGGAATCAATTCTCTAATTTCCCTTTCTGTGTTTTCTTTGTTAGTGCATAAGAAAGCAACTGATTTCTGTACATTAACTTTGTATCCTGCCACATTACTGAATTGTTGTATGAGTTCTAGTAGTTTGGTGATGGAGTCTTAAAGCTGTGATCACCAAGACAGCATGGTACTGGCATAAAAGCAGACACATAGACCAGTGGAACAGAGTAGAGAGCCCAGATATGGACCCTCAATTCTATGGTCAAATAATCTTCGACAAAGCAGGAAAAAAACATACAGTGGAAAAAAGACAGTCTCTTCAATAAATGGTGCTAGGAAAATTGGACAGCTATATGTAGAAGGACAAAACTCGGCCATTCTCTTACACCGTACACAAAGACACTCAAAAAAGATAAAAGACCTCAACGTGAGACAGGAATCCATCAGAACCCTAGAGGAGAACATGGGCAGTAACCTCTTTGATATTAGTCACAGCAACTTCTTTCAGATATGTCTCCAAAGGCAAAAGAAACAAAAACAAAAATGAACTTTTGGGACTTAATCAAGATCAAAAGCTTCTGCACAGCAAAGGAAATAGTCAACAAAACAAAGAGGCAACCCACGGAAATGGGAGAAGATATTTGCAAATGACAGTACAGACAAAAGGCTGATATCCAGGATCCATAAAGAACTTCTCAAACTCAACACACACAAAACAGATAATCATGTCAAAAAGTGGGCAGAAGACCTGAACAGACACTTCTCCAATGAAGATATACAAATGGCTATCAGGCATATGAGAAAATGTTTGTCATCACTAGCCCTCAGGGAGATTCAAATTAAAACCACATGGAGATACACCTTACACCAGTGAGAATGGCCAAAGTTAGCAGGACAGGAAACAACGTGTGTTGGAGGGGATGTGGAAAAAGGGGAACCCTCTTACACTGCTGGTGGGAATGCAACTTTGGAGCACAGTATGGAGATTCCTTAAGAAATTAAAAATAGAGCTTCCCTATGACCCTGCAATTGCACTACTGGGTATTTACACCAAAGATACAGATGTCGTGAAAAGAAGGGCCATCTGTACCCCAGTGTTCATAGGAGCAATGGCCACGGTCACCAAACTGTAGAAAGAACCAATGCCCTTCAGTGGACGAATGGATAAGGAAGATGTAGTCCATATACACTATAGAGTATTATGCCTCCATCAGAAAGGATGAATACCCAAGTTTTGTATCAACATGGACAGGACTGGAAGAGATTATGCTGAGTGAAATAAGTCAAGCAGAGAGAGTCAATTATCATATGGTTTCACTTATTTGTGGAGCATAACAAATAACGTGGAGGACATGAGGAGATGGAGAGGAGAAGGGAGTTGAGAGAAATTGGAAGGGGAGATGAGCCATGAGAGACTATGGACTCTGAAAAGCGATCTGTGGGCTTTGAAGGGGCTGGGGGTGGGAGATTGGGGGAGCCAGGTGATGCATATTACAGAAGGCACGTATTGCATGGAGCACTGGGTGTGGTGCATAAATAATGAATTCTGTTACACTGAAAAGAAATAAAAAAAAATAAAAATTAATGAATAAATAAAAAGAAAATAAAGGAATGGAAAAACCCAAAGAAAGCTGGTATAGGTCTATTAATATTAGAGAAGATAGCTTTGAAAGCAAAAACCTTCATTAGGGATAAAAAGTTTATTATGTAATAATAAAAAGAGCCTCTCACCAAGAAGATGTACCATCATAAACTTGTTTATGTACCTACTAACATAATGCTGAAATATATAAATCTAAAGATGACAGAGTTAAGAGTAAATTGACAAACATGCCACTTTTGTGGTTATGTTAAATGTTAAAATCATCCTTCTCTTAATAGCAGATGAAAAACTGGTCAAATTACTGAGGATTAATAGTGTTAATGAGGATGTAGCAGCTAACAAGCTTGAGTTAATAAACATTTATTAAACCCTGCATGAATTTATTAGAAAATACACGTTATTTTCAATCACCTAGGAAACATTTATGAAATAAAACTTGGATTATGCCATGAAGCCAGTTTCAACTAATTTCAAAGAATCAGTATCATACAGATCACACTCTGGTTATAATTAAATAGAAATCAGAAACAAAAAGATAACTAAAGCATACATTTAAATAAACCATGCGTCAAGGAGGAAATTATAATGGCAATTAGAAAAAAAATATATAGGAGAAAGTCCAAGTCTAAACACCTTGCACTAGTGTTTGAAGTTTCATATAATTACAGAAACAAGACAATTAGGGAGTGGTAGGACTGTGATAAAATAAAGAGAAGATTTTCTGCTTAAAAATATTCAAACTCACGCCCACCAAAAAACTTCAACAAAAGAATACTTTTGCTTCTAGATTTAACCCCTAAGCCTTCCCTTTAGGGTAACCCTGAAATTATATGGAATCATGCTGAGAAATTATTTGAGAATTACTCCTGAGTCAAGTCAGGAAGAAAATATCCTTTCTGGTTTTTTAGACTATTTATTTACTTATTTGACACACAGAGAAAGAGAGAGACAGAGCGCACAAGCATGGGGAGTGGCAGGCAGAGGGAGAAGCAGACATGGGACTTGATCCCAGGATGCTGGGATCATGACCTGAGCCAGAGACAGACACCTATGTGACTGAGCCACCCCAGTGCCCCCCAAATATTCTTTCTTCATAAGATTTAGAACCCAATATTCAACAAAATCAAATGCTTTTTTAAAAAGACAGCTACTTTGCTGTGCAGAAGCTTTTGATTTTGATGAAGTCCCAAAAGTTTATTTTGGCTTTTGTTTCCTTTGCCTTTGGAGACATATCTTCATCAAATCGAAAGCTTCTGCATAGCAAAGGAAACAGTCAAAAAAACCAAAGAGGCAACCCACGGAATGGGAGAAGATATTTGCAAATGACAGTACAGACAAAAGGTTGACAGTCTCTTCAATAAATGGTGCTGGGAAAACTGGACAGCTATACGTAGAAGAATGAAACTCAACCATTCTCTTACACCGTACACAAAGATAAACTCAAAATGGATAACGTGAGACAGGAATCCATCAGAATCCTAGAGGAGAACGTAGGCAGTAGTCTCTTGGATATCAGCCACAGAAACTTCTTTCAAGAGATTTCTTCAAACGCAAAAGAAACAAAAGCGAAAATAAACTTTTGGGACTTCGTCAAAATCAAAAGCTTCTGAAGAAAACAAAGAGGCAACCCACGGAATGGGAGAAGATATTTGCAAATGACAGTACAGACAAAAGGCTGATATCCAGGATCTATAATGAACTCCTCAAACTCAACACACACAAAACAGACAATCATATCAAAAAATGGGCAGAAGACTTGAACAGACACTTCTCCAATGAAGACATACAAATGGCTATCAGACACATGAAAAAATGTTCATCATCACTAGCCCTCAGGGAGATTCAAATTAAAACCACATTGAGATATCACCTTACACCAGTGAGAATGGCCAAAATTAGCAAGACAGGAAACAACATGTGTTGGAGGGGATGTGGAGAAAGGGGAACCCTCTTACACTGTTGGTGGGAATGCAAGTTGGTGCAGCCTCTTTGGAGAACAGTGTGGAGATTCCTCAAGAAATTAAAAATAGAACTTCCCTATGACCCTGCAATTGCACTCCTGGGTATTTACCCCAACGATACAGATGTAGTGAAAAGAAGGGCCATCTGTACCCCAATGTTTATAGCAGCAATGGCCACAATCGCCAAACTGTGGAAAGAACCAAGATGCCCTTCAACGGACGAATGGATAAGGAAGATGTGGTCCATATACACTATGGAGTATTATGCCTCCATCAGAAAGGATGAATACCCAACTTTTGTAGCAACATGGAAGGGACTGGAAGAGATTATGCTGAGTGAAATAAGTCAAGCAGAGAGAGTCAATTATCATATGGTTTCACTTATTTGTGGAGCATAACAAATAACATGGAGGACATGGGGAGTTAGACAGGAGAAGGGAGTTGGGGTAAATTGGAAAGGGAGGTGAACCATGAGAGACTATGGACTCTGAAAAACAATCTGAGTGGTTTGAAGTGGCGGGGGTGGGGGAGGTTGGGGGTACCAGGTGGTGGGTATTAGAGAGGGCATGGATTGCATGGAGCACTGGGTGTGGTGAAAAAATAATGACTACTGTTATGCTGAAAATAAATTAATTAATTTTTGAAAAATTAAAAAAATAAAAAGACAGCTACTTTTCATATTGCAGCATTCATACATTTTAAGGAATATTAAACCTGCTATTCCAGTGCTCTTGCACAGATGACAACAATTTTGTAATCTACAAAGTTTATTTTATATTTTTTCCTCAAAGGCTTTTATTTTCATTGAGACAAAGTGAGACCTTTTGCCAAAATAACCTGGAACTCAAAAAAATGCCTGTCCATCAACAACACCCAGCCAGGGAATCCAGTTTCTTGGTGGCAGCCCATTCCCTTACTCACAGGGTTCTGGGAGGTGATGTTGAGAAGGGATAGGGGCAGGAATGAGACCACAGGCATCTGGGGATAGTCATTTTCCAGATCGCTGGTCATTTGGAATGTGGGACTGTGGAATTCTCTAGGCCTGAAGCCACCATAAGTCTGTAAAGAGATGTCGAGCTATAACAGTGCTGAAAGGGCCACTCACGTGCTCTGTTGTCAGGAAGTCAGTTTCTGATTTAATACCACAGTTGGTGAGATGAGGGAATGGAGGTGTTCCAAAGGCCACACTGAGGAAACAGGAGCTTGCTGCAGGGCTGTGAGTGGGCTTCTGTGCTTGCCAAGGCATGTGCACCTCCACACCTTGCTCATCCTGGTAGGGCTGTGAGCAGTGCCTAGCACCTGGGACATGGGTGACTGTGCCGCTGAATACTTGTTGGGAACCCTGGGAGACCAAGGTTTCCTAAGTGCACATCTCCCCTGGATACCACACAGCAATCTCATAGCCCTCCTTTCCAAATGGTTTAATTTTAAATGTTTCCTTTCCAATTTCTCATTCCTTTCTGCTTTGCAACAAATTTGAAACTATAGTATCATCATTCCTGATGTTCTGAATCTATCTAGTGCCTTAGAATTGCAAGCTTTGGTGTTTGTTTTTCTCCACTTGGTTAAGGAGTAATTAAAAACATTTGCTTTGGGAAATCTCTTATGACAAGTCCTGAGAAACCATGCTTAGGAAGGGCTGGTTGAGTAAATAGCTTCTGTACAAAACCTGGCTACAACTTGGCCAAGTGCTTGCTCCACTCCTGATCTAAGGAGTCTTTGGGGAGTTGATGATTGAAGGTTGGGGGCAGTGGTGCCTGGATGGATCAGCCAGTTAAGTGGCTCCTTTGGTTCAGGTCATGATCCCAGGGTTCTGGGATTGAGACCCTCATCGTGCTCCCCACTCAGAGGGAAGCCTGCTTCTCCCTCTTCCTCTGCTTGTGCCTCTCTTTCTCTCAAATAAATAAATAAAATCTTTAAAAAAGAAAAAAAAAGTTGGGTGTGGCATTATCACCACATTCAAGTATTGTCTAATACTTGCTACAACCATGATACGTGGATGAAACTGTAAAATAAAATATTATCCTGAAAGAAACAAGTCAGATCCTGAAGAGTACATACTGCATATTATGGTAATTTGAAATTCCAGAAAAGGCAAACCTAGACTGTGTGACAGAGAGTAGGTCATTGGGGAGGTACAGAATGACTGGGAGGGGGAAGGGGCTTTTTTTTTTTTTTTAGGAAATAAAAATACTCTAGATTTTTATCATGATAGTAGTTACATGGGTGTCCACATTTGTCAAAATGCATAGATCCATCCACTTTAAACAGATGTATATAAATTTATATCTCTACATGTTGACTAAGAAATATGTAATGACAGGGGTGCCTGGGTGGTTCAGTCAGTTGAGCATCCAACTCTTGATTTCGGTTCGGGTCATGATTTCAGGGTGATGGGATAGAGCCCCAGGTTGTTTTCTGTGCTCAGCGGGGAGTCTGCCTGGGACTGCCCCCCTCCCTTTGTGCCTCCCTCCATTCTCTCTCTCTAAAATAATTTTTAAAAATGCATAATGACAAAAGGAAAATTTGCAAATACTTGCACAGTTCTCTATTTTTCTTCCTATTCTCAAAACTGTCTTAGGCATTTATAATATCACAAAATGTGTTTGAAATAGTATCGCAAAAAGCATTTGAAATTCAATAACTCTTGTATTTTTTTGACTCCAGGAAACATAACTCAGAAAACACTTCTAAGTGTAAGAGTGCTGACTTTAATCCAGTTGGTTACATAACAACAAGCAACACAAAACAAACATATATTAATGTGTTCTTTCCTGCTGAAAACATTAGGCAGAGGTATGCTTTTCATCATGATTCACACAACACATTTATACTTACTTCAGCTGTACATGCTCATTTGTCCTATTCTGATTTTTTAATAGGGTCGCCTTTAACTATGTGCTATATTTTCTCCTTACTGTTTGGGTTTGGCTTCATTCCTTATTTCCTGTGTCAATAAAAGGTAGCTCTTCATTTTTACCTCTCTTTTCCTAGGTGCACATGGGGAACTAATGAGATGTTTCTGAACCTTCCTCCTTCTGACAAAGGCTGGTGCAGTGTAAACATGTGTGCAAATATCCTGAGGCCTTGTCTCTGACTCCTCTCTCCTTGCCCTTCTAGACTCCAGAGCCAGGTTCACACCTGCCAGGTGAAGACAAGATTGAAGACATTCAGCTCCCCACTTCTCCTGCAGAACCAAAGGAATGGGGACGGAGCCAGAAAACAGACCACAATGATTTTGAGACACTGTTCCACCATAGCAAAAGTTATTCAGACACAAAAACCGACCCCTTTGAAAGTGCTTCTGACACAGAGTCCCTGCCTGGTGACCTCACAGGGGGACTCTGCCTTTCTCTAAGTGGTACCTCTGTGGACAGAGAAGGACACTGGGGATGCCCTGACATTCCAGCAACCACACCTCCTCACAAGCAGCATTCAACTGGTGTCCCTAGGCTTGACCCAAGGGAGAACCTAGAGTTGTCCCTTGACCCCAAGGAAGAGTCTTACAAAAGTGGGTTTCAAGCCTTGGCTGAAGTTGCTGGAGAAGAGAAGACAGAACACCTCCAGGACAATGGCATGGCCAGCCTACAGCTAGAGTCTTTGCTGGCAGGGTCTCCTCACCACACAAAGTGCTGCTCACAGGATACCACAGGCAGCTACAGTCTCCAGCCCGCAAGAGTGGTGACTGCACAAGACCTCAGGGAATTCTCTGTTTTTTCTCTTCAGAAATCCAGGTCTGAGAGTTATCTGGGCATCCCAGTAGTCTGGCCCTTCCTTCTCTGGTGCTGTGAACTGGGCCAGAGCTGGCCACATATCCATAACAGGGCCAGGGGTTCAGGGCTGCCTTACAGAGGTCCACTGTACACCACCACCCCTTTGGGAGCCAGGACAAAGAAGGGAAGTATTCTAGGCCCCAAAGACAACATGGACTTGCTCTGCGCCGAGCCTTGCTCTGATGTCCCTTGCCACATTCCTTTGGGGACCTCTTACCTTGCATATGGCAAGCTTCACCATAGTGCCCCAGAAAATATTAATGACAAGGACAGGACATCCCCAGAGCACTGCTGTCAGCACATGAGAACACTGACAAGGGCCCATTCCATAGCAGTGTTTCCCTTAAGATATCCTGAGAATCCTCCAGAACAGAATTTTGTGAAATTTGGGACTCATTTGAAGGAAGGGATGGGAGCAGAACAAAATCCAAGAGCACAAAACCCTCTTCACCCTGTTCCCACCCAGATGTCTCCTTTGCCTTCTGTTTTCCAAAGAAGGGCCCCTTACTTGCAGGTCCAGGATAAACTCAGGGCTCCTAGTTGGAAAAGGGCCTTTCAGAACACACCCTCTGAATTTCTCTGGCTGGAAAACCAGTTGGGACAGGATTCTAGATCCTGCCCAGTTTCTTCATGCCTTACTGCCGAGTCTGTGAGCCTTAACACAGAGGAAGTGCCAGTGCCCACACAGTACAAGTTAGAACAAAGCCCAGAAAGCCTACAAGAGGAACCCCAAAGCACTGGCCCTTCACCAAACAATGCTGATGTGAGTGACAGGCAAAACTACCTTCAGGACATTTCTGTTGAGGCAGGAAACCAAACCAGTAATTACAGATCAAAGTACATTCTCAGTGCAAAAAGAAAGCCACCTGTTAGGGCCAAGTTTCCACATCATTCTAGCAATAGTGGGTCACAGGTGAGGAACAGACACTGGATGCGTTGCTGTGAAGGGAGTGATTATTTAGTCACTCCAGAGACTACCCTGAAAACAAGTGCAACAGATACTTCAAAGGAAGTGGAAGACGTGATGGTTCTAGACCCCAACTTCACTGAAAATGCCTTGAAGGAATTTTTGGAAACCACAACAGCCACTGTGTCTCATTGCAGTGGCGGGGATGAGTGTGACCAGGGACTGGAGGGTGGTACCCAGGACTCTAATGAGGGCCTGAAGCTAGAGCCCAAAGTACACACCTCTAGGGGCAGGTGCACACTCATCATTATAGCTGTTGAGCAGAAAGGTCTGCAGGCCACCGGGAGGAAAGCAGGTCCTCTTCCAGAAACACAGTCCGTATTTCTGGAGCAAAGACCACCATCTCCCTGCAGTGCTGGAGCAACCCCCTGTGAATCTCCCAGGGCTAGGAAACCACAGACTTGTGGCTGTGAGTATGAGCTGCCTGATGCCAGTGGACTGGGAGGTGATGATGGAACTCTTTGTCAGGGGGCCAAAGCCGCAGAATTTGAGGTAGTTCTGCTCCCCCAAACTGCCTCCCAAAAGAGGCCCCTGGGCAAAAAGACTTGTTCCCAGGAGCCCACCCAGGGCAAGAGGAGCACAGGGGATGTTGCAGAAAAAAACCTGCCTAGGGCAGACAGAAAGCATGCTGCTAGGTTGCTGGGCCCTGGTCCTGAAGACATACCCAAAGCCTGGATCCTTCACCCCATGGGCAGTCAAAGAGCACAGAGCCCCGAGGCCAGAACTGGGGGTGGGGAAGTGGATGGGGTGGAGAAGGGCTCTGGCATCCCTGCCTCTGCCAGCGCCCAAGCTATTCCACAGCCCGGCCCACCCCATCATTCCTGCAAGGCTTCGCAGGAACCCAGGAAGCGCCTGACGTTTCCCAAGGTGACCTCCGTCAGGAAAAGCAGGTCCTTGGTTGCCAAGACCCCAGGAGGGGATGCCGGTGCTCAGGGACCCCGGCATCTTCAGCCTGCCAGGCCTGCCGCAGCCAGCATATCTGCCTGGACCGTGGGTCCTTCAGGCCTGGAGGAACTGCGTGGGGATGGTGCAGGATCTGCGGCCTGTTGGCAGAATGCCGTTGGTGAGGATGAGCCTCCTATACACCAAGTGGGCATGAGAACCTCTAGGAAGGTCATCCCCCAGGGCGCAGGGGGCAGAGCTGCAGGTCTGAGAGAAGTGGACAATGTGGAGACACCAGGGGACCTCAGTAGCAGAACCCTATCCTCTGAAAGCTGTGATGCTAAGAAACTCAAAACTCCAGAGAAAAGGCTCAGGGCAAGGTTGGCCTTAGCTCATAAGACCTTTGCAAATTTTTTTGAGTCAAAAGTTTTAGAAAAAGAGAACACTGATGAATGCTCTCCAGGTTCTTTCAAGGGCCAGAAGGAGAAGAGCAGACCACAGCAGAGTTCCTGGCGTGCATTTCTGAAAAGCAAAGATGCAGAAGGCCCCAAAAGGCCCACTTTAGTAAGTCTGGTTCCAAGACAGAAAATCTTGAATCCCCTCAGACCTTCTCCACCAAGGAACAACAGTCACTGTGAGGAGCAGGTAGAAGACAAGGAAAACTGTGTTTTTGGAGATCCCTGGTCCCCTCCACATTCTCCCACACCAGTGTCACCCAGCAATTTGGTTTCTCCAGATAACAGGAGAAAAAGTGAGCCAACCATCAAATGCACCAGCCCCCAGGAAAGCAGTAGGTACCTAAGTTCAGGTATCTTTCCTGAAAAGTCCTGGTTGATGTCACCCACCAGCCCTCATGCCCAGCAGGCTGGGATCAGCTGCACTCTTCCTTCCAGTTCTACCTGTTGCCTGGCATATGGAAGGCAAGGCATGCCTTGCAAACCCATGAGTCCCAAGCCCCGGAGCCCTAGGCCTGGTGTTCATTGGGAAGATTTCCACTACACTGGCAGGAGCAGTGCCATCTCCATGGTTTCTCTTGGAAGCTACATTGATGTGAGTAACAGTCCAGAGGCTTCTGAAAGGTCCAAGCACCCCAAGGCCCCGGCAAGCCTCCTACTTTCTCTGCAGACACGAAGCCAGGATGACCGGAAGGAAGAGAGTGGGAAAAGAGGCTGGCATCACCATGGTCTGAGCATAGCACCCTCACTCAGGGACCTTCCTCGAAGTGAGGTGAGTTACCTGTGACTAGCACCAACTTGTTTATTTACCTCTAAATGCAAGAGGAGGGAACCACATAGGAGATTTTCCTAAGAGAGGGGAAAGGTGAAGCAGGAAGGCCAATCTGCCTTGCATGGAGACTGTACCATTTAACACTCCCAGAGTGCCTTCATCAACATAGTGTGTGACCAACTTCTGAGAATTTGCCAAACTAATGAGTAGGAAGTGACATTTCACTATAATTTTGTGTTTCTAGGCTTTATTTTCCTTGTATAAATCCAGCCATTTAAATTCCCTTTTCTATCAATTGCCTATTCTTCTATCAGGTGGTTGTTGCAGACTTTTTCCTATCAGCCTTCATCATTCCCCACTGTGAAATTTTTTAAAAAAGAAATTCCCCTTTGTTGTCTTCTAATATTCTTAATGTGTGTATTTTTTAAAATTTAGGTCTAATACCATTGAGCTTATTTCAGTATAAAGAGATAGCTACTGGGTCTTCTGAATTTCCTAATAAAATAAAATGGCCTCTCTCCCAAAGCTAAGACCCGAAACAGGGTAACGTGTTGGGTCAGGCACAAGAAAGGGTAAAAAGGCTTGGGTTTTCTCATGAGTCACTGCTCTCAGGAGGAGGTAGGTTTTTTGAAATTCCAGAAAGAATACCCTTGGGGCTGTGAAAGAAAACCTCCCTATGCCTTATCCACCCCTGCATCTGTGTGCCCCTGCCCCTCCACTTCTTTAGAAAAATGGTATTATGTCTCCCTTGTGCCCAGCACTGTGCTGGTGCAAAAGGACCTCAAGTTCAACGTTAGTCTCCAGACAGAGCCAGGCAGTGCACACCCAGCTACACACTGCCTGCTGGTTCCTGGTGAGCCCCTCCCCTGAGCGACCCATCTGTCTGGAACCAGTAATGCTGGGCTGGGTCTGTGCTCTCCCTCCTGCCTACGTCAGCCATCCAGGTACTCCTGTGGGTCTCCTGTCTCAGAACACATGCATTTTTCCTGTGTTCATGTATTTGCTGCTCTCTTGTCTTTCTACATGTTCTGATGTGCATACATATTAGGCTGTCCCTCTCCTCCCATAAGATGTGAAAGACAAAAAGAAATAGTAGCTAACATGGGTCACCCACTTCATGCCTGTCCCTTTTCTGGGCACCTTCCAGGTGTTTGCCTCAGGTCCACTACATCTGCTCTTTCCCTTATATAACACCTGGACAGACTGTGTGGGTCTTAACAAGCAGGGACGTGATAGCAAAGTGCCCGGAAAATGACTAGGCATGAAGTGGGTGTTAGATAAATGTTAGTTCCTGTACCTTTTTGTCTTTCACATCGTACTGGAGGAAAGGGAAGGCCTAGTGGGCTTGCACGTAAGAACATGTAGGAAGGGGCTTTTCTGGGTGGCTCAGTTGGTTATGCGGCTGCCTTTGGCTCAGGTCATGATCTCAGGGTCCTGGGATGGAGTACCACTTGCTCAGCGGGGTGTCTGCTTCTCCTTCTGCCCCTCCCCCTGCTTATGCTCTCTCTGTCTCTCTCTCTCTCAAATAAATAAATAAAATTTGAAAGAAATAAAGGAAGAAAAAAAGAAAGAAAGAAGGAAAGAAAGGAAATAAATAAATGTAGGTAGACAAGGGAGCAGCAGATACCTGAACACAGGAATGGAAAGGGGAGGAATGCTTTCAAGTTTGCTCTAGCTGAAGCTCCTGAGCAATCATGGAACAAGAACCTCAATTTGGAGATATGAAGGCTCCCTTTTGTGGCTGCTCCTCAGAGAGCAGGCAATGATTGTAGGAGTAATTAGCAAGGAATTCAGTCACCATTCCCATTTATTCCTTCCACAGTGCATTTAAAGAACAAGGGTTCTTTTATTCCAATACCCTAAGACAACCATGGTTTTTTTTAATGGCAAAGTTCAACCATAATGTTTTTATTTTTTATCTTTTTTTATTTTATTTTTTCAGTGTTCCAGGATTCATTGTTTATGCACCATACCCAGTGCTACATGCGGTACATCCCCTCCTTAATACCCACCACCAGGCTCACCCATTTATTTCTCAGAGTCCACAGTATCTCATGCTTTGCTAAGACAACCATTCTTAATATTTTAAGTTTTCTTCCAGCTTCTTTTCTGTAAGTATGTTTTATATATTTATGATGTTTGCAATAATGCCCTCTATAGCCTTTAATTTTCTATGAATTTGCATCCTGCACTTTGTTTCTTTAAAACTCCTTTAAGTTAAGAAATTCAGAGGTCATACAGAAAAGCATAATGCACAAATGTGTAGATAATATATTCTTGTAAAACAAAAACCAAGTAAGAACCACAAGAAACACTATACCACCCCATCCCTTCCTGTAGTGCCCTCTCTTCTCTCTGACACTAACCACTGCCAACCTTTATGGTACTCACTCCCTTGCCTTTCATTATAACTTTACTACTTAACTTTGCACCACCAAAGCACATAGTTTATTTTTGCCTGTTTTTGAGCTTTACTTAAATAAAAACTTATTTGATTTCCTTTAAACCTATTCATTCTATTGTCTGCCTTCTTTTACTCTAATTTTGTTAAGACTCATTCTTATCCTGTGTATCTAATGTTCTTTCATTTTTTCGTTATAGAGAATTACTCTGAATCAGCATATTACACTGTGCTTATTAGTGAGCTATTGCTAGACTTTGGGGCTTTCTCCAGTTGCATCTGTTGTGAACAGGGCTGCTAGGATCATTTGTGCCCAGGTGCCTACTGTGCCTGCACATGCATTTCTCCCCAGTGCATTCAGAGGAGTGAGATGGCTGGCTCATTGGGGGATGCAGATCTTCAGCTTTACTAGATACTGTCAAATATTTTCCCAAAGTGATTTGCCAATTTATACTCCTTCCTTGAGATTTCTTTTGCTCCATATTATCATTAACATTTGTTTGGTATTATCAGTCTTGTTAATATTAGCCATTCTCCTAGGTATGGGTAGAGGTTGTCTCCTTGTGGTTTTAATTGGCATTTCCTCTATAACTATACTTATATGCTTATATGGCAATTTGGATATCCTCTCTGGGGACTTGTCTGACCTAATCTCTTGCACTATTTGTCTGTGAGGTTGCCTTTTTCTTACTAATGGTATATATTCTAGATACAATCCCATTATTGATTAAATATGACACAAATATCATTTCCCACTCCATGGCTTGTCTTTTTCCTTCTATAATGATATCTTTTGATGAACAGAAGTTCTTAATTTTGATGTTTTCATGTATATCCACATTTTCTCGACCCCAAATTTAGGGGATTGATAGAATCCCCTAAAAAACTTTTTAATTAAAGATATTTATTTATTTATTTGACAGAGAGACAGAGAAAGAGCATGAGAGGGGAGAAGGTCAGAGGGAGAAGCAGACTCCTTGCTGATCAGGGAGCCCAATGCGGGACTCTATTGTGGTACTTCGGGATCACGACCTGAGCCAAAGGCAGTCACTTAACCAACTGAGCCAACCAGGTGCCCTCCCCTAAATAACTTTTTTTTTTTTTTTTTTGACAGAGAGATCACAAGTAGGCAGAGAGGCAGGCTGAGAGAGAGAGAGGAGAAAGCAGGCTCCCCGCTGAGCAGAGAGCCCGACGCGGGACTCAATCCCAGGACCCTGAGATCATGACCTGAGCCGAAGGCAGTGGCTTAACCCACTGAGCCACCCAGGCGCCCCCTAAATAACTTTTAACAAAGATTTCCTAGTCTTATTTTTTTCTTACATTTAGATTTCTGAGATGGCTAAAACTGGCTTTTGTGTTCTGTTGGTTGGTTTTTCTGTCTTTGTGCCAGTTCAGTGTCTCATCAGTGTAGCTATATAGGAAGTGTTGCTGTCCAGCTGGTCAGATCCTCCCACCTGGTTCTCCTTCAATATGAACACTTTTTGAGTGCCAGCCGTTCATCAGGCAATATTCTAAGTGCTATGAATACAATGTGGAAGAATATATAAAGATCTCTGTCCTCAAAGGAGGCATGGTGGGAGTAAATAAATAATTGAGCAAATAAGATTATTTCAGATATTGAAGAGACTGTAAAAAACAAAAATGTAATTAAAAAATTGGAAAAGCTAATAGGATAGAGATTTGGGCGCTATGAGAGTCAGGCTCCCTTAGCTTGCAGGTTTGGCGTCTAAGGAGTTGAGCCAAGCTTTGGGTGATGAGAAGCCAGAAAATGAGGACTCTCAGGGCCAGTCCAACATTTCAGTGACATGGAAGACTCTCCTTGCCGAGAGACTGCCATATAATCGAGCTCCCCACAATGTTACCTCATACATGGGACAGCACAGCATGTTTGTATAACGGAAAACAAAAGGAGGCAACATTTGGGTATGAAAAGTTCCACTTACATGTAGACATTTCTTCCCTTTTTAATTCAAGTTTCGGGGCAAGGAATCTATGATTCCAGGCAAGCAAGCTTTGCATCTTATCTATAAACTAATTTGTGCACACATGGGCTTGCACTCCTGGCTAAGGGGGTTTAAGGAAGAAGACCAAGATCAAGAGGGAGCAAGATGAGAAAGAACTGTGGATGGATGAGAGAAATGGAGAAAAGCTATAAGTTTTGAACAACTGTGCATTCTTGATTCCCACTCTGTTACTTCCTAACCATGATCCTTGCTGTAAGACCTCACTGGGGCTCTGTTACCTTATTTGTAAGGGTCAGACAAGGTAATCTCTTGGGCCTCTGCTAGGTAGAATATCAACTTTCTGAATGAATGCTGGAGAGTTTTTCTGACCTTCCCCATGGTCTTCTCTGACTTTGAAAGCAAGGATCCAAAGTATGGTTTCTACTGAGAGATTTTAAATGAGCTGGGTAGGAGGGAATACATTGTGAACATTTTATAACCTTTCTGATGGGAATGTAAAATAGTATAGCCACTCTGGAAAAAAAAAAAAAAAAGTCTGGTGATTTCTAATTAAACCTAACCTGGGCTTACCATATGACCCAGCAATTACCCTCGTGCACATTTATCTCAGGGAAATGAAACTTAGTTTACACATGAACCTACAAATAAATGTTCATAGCAGCTTTATTCATAATAACCCCAAACTAAAACAACCTAGATGTCCTTCTACAGGGGAATGGTTAACAAACTGTGCTACATTCCTAAAAAATTGAACCATTGACGTATGCAACAACTTTGATGGATTTCAAGGGAATTATTCTGAATGAAAAGAAAAGCCAGTAGAAAAATGTAATGTACTGTAGGAATCCATTTATATAACATTCCTAAAATGAAAGAAAAAAAATATGGAGATGAAGAACAGATTGGCCGGGGCAAGACGGCAGAGAGGTCCACTAAAGTGAGCTGATTATATACCACAGTGCCCTTAAAACCCATGAAATCAGCTTGAAATGTAGGATTATACACTTCTGGATCTCTGCCAGGGCAGAAGACACTAGTGGTGAGAAACGTTTCAGGGTACGCCTTGCCTGGATCACAGTTGATACATTCAGCTCCACATCCCCTCTGCCATCTCTCACCAAAATGAGTAGAAGTAAGAATGCCCAACAGAGGAAAAATTCAGAGACTATGCCCTCTCCAGCAGAGCTGATGGATATGGACATAAACAGTATGTCAGAAAGGGAATACAGGGTAACAGTTATGGAGGCAATGGCTAGTTTGGAGAAAACCATTAACGACAACATGGAATCGATTAGGGCAGAATGGGAAGCCACCAGGGAAGAAGTTGAAAATGCTCTCAATGAGTTTCAATCTAATATAAATTCTTTAACAGCTAGGTTAACTGAAGCAGAAGATAGAATTAGTGACCCAGAGCACAAACTGATAGAGAAAAAAGATCTGGAGGAGGTCTGGAACAAACAGCTTAGAAACCATGAAAACAGAATTAGGGAAATAAATGATGCCATGAAACATTGCAATGTCACAATTATTAGAATCCCTGAGGGGGAGGAGAAAGAAAGAACATTAGAAGATATAGTTGAATAAATTCTTCATGAAAATTTTCCCAGTCTGGCAAATGTAACCAGCATTTGTGTCCTAGAGGCAGAAAGGTCTCCCCCCAAGATCATAGAATATAGAAAGATCTCCATACAACTGATTGTGAAGCTGATGAATCATAATATTAGATAGGAGCTCTTGAGAGCAGCTAAGAGGAAGAGATTCCTTATGTACAGAGTAAGGCTTATGAGAATAACACCAGACCTGTCCACAGAAACCTGGAAAGCCAGAAAGGGCTGGCAAGACATATCCAGGGCACTAAATGAGAAGAACATGCAGCCAAGAATACTTTATCCAGCAAGACTGACTTTCAAATGGATGGAGAGATAAAGAGCTTCCAAGACCAGGAAGGTTTAAGAGTATGTGACCACCAAGTTGGCACAAGAAATATTAAGGGGGCTTCTATAAAAGAAGAAAGAACCCAAGAGTGTCATAAAACAGAAATTTATGGAGACAATTCTATAGAAACAAGGACTTCACAGGCAACACGATGTCAATAAAAATGTATCTCTCAATAATCAATCTCAATGTGAATAGCCTAAATGCTCCCATAAAATGGCACAGGGTTGCAAATTGGATAAAACGACAAGACCCGTCCATGTGTTGTCTACAACAGACCCATTTTGAACCTAAGGCTACATCCAGACTGAAAATGGAGAGAAGCATCTTTCATGCCAGTGGGCCTCAAAAGAAAGAAAAGAGTAGCTATTCTCATATCAGATAAATTAGATTTTAAACTAAAGACTGTAGCCAGAGATAAAGGACACTACATCGTTCTTAAAGGGCCCATCCACCATGAAGATCTAACAATTGTAAATATTTATGCCCCCCAAAAGGGAGGAGCCAACTAGGTAAGAGAACTGTTAATCAAAAAAGAGTCATAATGATATGAGTACATTAATAGTAGGGAATCTTAACATGCCACTCTCAGTAATAGATCATCCAAGTAGAAAATCAATGAAGAAATAAGAGCATTGAATGACACGTTGGACCAGATGAACTGCATAAATATATACAGAACATTCCACCATAAAACAACAGAATACTCATTCTTCTCAAGCACACATGGAACTTTCTCCAGAATAGACCACATACTGGGTCACAAATCAGGACTTAACCAGTAACAAAAGATTGAGATTATTCCCTGTATATTCTCAGGCCACAATGCTTTAAAACTGGAACTCAACCACAAGAAAGAGATTGAAAAGAATTCAAACACCTGGAAGCTAAAGTCTACCTTGCTTAAGAATGTTTGGATCAACCAGGAAATCAAAGAAGAACTTCAACAATTCATGGAAACCAATGAGAATGAAGACACTTCAGTCCAAAACCTATGGGATACAGCAAAGGCAGTCTTAATTGGGAAATACATAGCCATCCAAGCCTCCCTCAAAAAAAAAAAAAAAAAAAAAAAAAGGAAAATCCAGAATACAATAGCTCTTTTTACCCCCTTAAAGAACTGGAAAATCAACAACAAATTAAGCCAACTCCACACACAAGAAGGGAAATAATCAAGATTAGAGCAGAGATCAATGAGATAGAAACTAGAGATAGAGTAGAACACATCAACAAAACTAGAAGTTTTTTTTTTTTGAAAGAATCAACAAGATTTATATATCACTGACCAAACTAATCCAAAAGGAAGGAGAGAGGACCCAAATTAATAAAATTATGAATGAAAAGGGATAGATCATGACTAACAGCAAAGAAATAGAAACAATCATCAGATATTATTATCAACAGTTATATTCCAAGAAATTAAGCAACCTAGACGAAATGGATGCATTCCTAGAAACCTATAAACTTCCAAAACTGAGTCAGGAAGAAATTGACAACCAGAATAGACCAATATCCAGTAACAAGATTGAAGCAGTGATCAAAAACCTCCCAAAAAACAATACCCCAGGACCTGATGGATTCCTGGGGGAATTCTACCAAACATTCAAAGAAGAGGTAGTACTTATTCTCCTGAAGCTATTTCAAAAAATAGGAACAGAAGAAAACTTCAAGACTCTTTCTATGAAGCCAGCATTACCCTGGTCCCCAAACCAGGCAAAGACCCCACCAAAAAGGAGAATTTCAGACCAATATCCCTGATGAATATGGATGCTAAGATTCTTGACACATCCTGCCTAATAGGACCCAACAGTACATTAAAAAGATTATTAACCATGACCAGGTGGAATTTATTCCTGGGATGCAGGGGTGGTTCAACATTTGCAAATCAGTCAATATGATAGAACAGATCAATAAGAGAAGAGAGAAGAACCACATGGTCCTCTAAACTGATGCAGAAAAAGCATTTGACAAGATATAGCATCCGTTCCTGATTAAAACGATTCAAACTACATGGATAGAGGGAACATTCCTCAACTTCATAAATCTGTCTATGAAAAACCCACAGCAAATATCATCTTCATTGGGGAAAAGCTGACAGCCTTCCCTTTGATATCAGGAACACGAAAAGGATGCCCATTCTCACCACTATTGCTCAACATAGTATTAGAACTCCTAGCAATAGCAATCAGACAACAAAGAGAAATAAAAGGTATTCAAATTTGTAATGAAGAAGTCAAACTCTCTCTCTTTGCACATGACATGATACTTTATATGGAAAACCCAAAGGACTCCACCCACAAATTACTAGAACTCATACAGCAATTCAGTAGTGTGGCAGGATACAAAATCAATGTACAGAAATCAGTTGCTTTCTCATACACTAACAATGAAAATACAGAAAGGGAAATTAGAGAATTGATTCCATTTACTATAGCACTAAGAATCAAAAGATACCTGGGAATAAACCTAACCAAAGAGGTAAAGGATCTGTACTCGAGGAACTACAAAACACTCATGAAAGAAATTGAAGAAGACACAAAAAGATGGAAGACCATTCCATGCTCATGGATCAGAAGAATAAACATTGTTAAAATGTCTATACTGCCTATAACCATCTATACTTTCAATGCCATCCAGATCAAAAATTCACCAGCATTTTTCCAAGAGCTAGGACAAACAATCCTAAAATTTGTATGGAACCAAAAGAGACCCCGAATTGGTAAGGAAATGTTGAAAAAGAAAACCAAAACTGGGGCCATCACATTGCCTGATTTAAAGCTTTACTACAAAGCTGTGATCACCAAGACAGCATGGTACTGGCACAAAAACAGACACATAAACCAGTGGAATAGAATAGAGAGCCCAGATATGGACCCTCAACTTTATGGTCAAATAATCTTTGACAAAACGGGAAAAAAATATACAGTGGAAAAAAGAGTGTTTTCAATAAATGGCGCTGGGAAAATTGGACATCTGTGTATAGAAGAATGAAATTCGACCATTCTTTCACACCATACACAAAGGTAAACTCGAAGTGGATTAAAGACCTCAACATGAGGCAGGAATCTATCAAAATTCTAGAGGAGAACATAGGCAGTAACTTCTTTGACATCAGCCATAGCAACTTCTTTCAAGACACATCTCCAAAGGCAAAGGAAACAAAAGGGAAAATGAACTTTTTAGACTTAATCAAGATCAAAAGTTTCTGACATTGGGGATGGTATGTGCTATGGTGAGTGCTGTGAAGTATGTAAGTCTGACAATTCACAGACCTATACCCCTGGGGAAAATAATACAGTATATGTTAATAAAAATTTTTAAAAATAATAATAAAAGAAACTAATAAAAATGAAAAAGGAGGTAAAAAATCAAAAGCTTCTGCACAGCAAAGGAAACAGTCAACAAAACAAAGAGACAGCCTACCGAATGGGAGGAGATATTCGCAAATGACACTACAGATATCCAAGATCTATAAAGAACTCCTCAAACTCAAGACACACAAAACAGAATATTATGTTTAAAAAAAAAATGGGCAGAGGACAATGAACAGACACTGCTCCAAAGAAGGCATACAAAAAGCTAACAGACACATGAAAAAATGTTCGTCATCATTAGCCATCAGGGAGATTCAAATCAAAACCACATTGAGATACCACCTTACACCAGTTATAATGGCCAAAATAAACAAGACAGGAAACAACATGTGTTGGAGACGATGTGGAGAAAGGGGAACCTCTCACACTGTTGGTGGGAATGCAAGTTGGCGCAGCCACTTTGGAAAACAGTGTGGAGATTCCTTAAGAAATTGAAAATAGAGCTGCCCTATGACCCTGCAACTGCACTACTGGGTATTTTCCCCAAAGATACAGATGTAGTGAAAAGAAGGGCTACCTGTACCCCAATATTCATAGCAGCAATGGCCATAGTTGCCAAACTGTGGAAAGAACAAAGATGCCCTTCAATGGACAAATGGATAAAGAAGATATGGTCCATATATACTATAGAGTACTATGCCTCCATCAAAAAGGATGAATACCCAACTTTTGTATCAACATGGACAGGACAAGAAGAGACTATGCTGAGTGAAATAAGTCAAGAAGAAAGAATCATGTTTCATACGGTTTCACTTACTTGTGGAACATAAGGAAAACACAGAGGATATGGGGAGATCAAGAGGAGAAGGGATTTGGGGGCAATTGGAGGGGGAGACAAACCATGAGAGATTGTGTATTCTGAGAAACAAAACTGAGGGCTTTGGAGGGGAGAGCTATGGGGTGTTGGGTGAGCCTGGTGGTGGATATTATGGAGGGCACGTATTGCATGGAGCACTGGGTGTGGTGCATAAACAATGAATTCTGAAACACTGAAAAGAAATTTAAAAAAGAAAAAAACGAACAGATAGGCCATAGCCAGAGGTTGAGGAGAGGCCTGTGGATGTGGTAATAAAAGAACAAAAGGATCCTAAAGTGTTGACATATTTTGACTATGTTGGTAGATTCCTGAACCTACGTAAGTGATAAAACAGAACAGAACTAACAGAACTAAATAAACACACACACACACACACACACACACACACACCCCTGCAAGGAAAACTGGGAAATCTGAATAGGATCTGTGGGTTGTATCAATATCCTGGCTGTAGGAACGCCTGGGTGGCTCAGTGGGTTAAAGCCTCTGCCTTCGGCTCAGGTCATGATCCCAGAGTCCTGGGATCGAGCCCTGCATCGGGCTCTCTGCTCAGCAGGGAGCCTGCTTCCTTGTCTCTCTCTCCCTGTTTTTCTGCCTAGTTGTGATTTCTGTCTGTCAAATAAATAAATAAAAACTTAAAAAAATATATCCTGGCTGTAATATGCAACATTCTTTAAGATGTTACCATTCTAAGAATCTGAGTACAAAGTACACAGGATTTCTCTATACTATTTCTTACATCTGGGTGTATATCTACAATTATATCAAAATTCAAAGTTTAGTTTGAAGAAAATATTTATATCATTAAATTAATACCTGGATGGTATTCAGTGGTATATATGCATTAGAAATCTCAGCCAGTTCTCTATTGTTTTGAACAATTAGGTTGCTTATCACTTTTTAACATAAATAAGGCTATATTGAACATCTTTGTAGATAAGCTTCTCAAAATGTTTTATTCTCCCTCCTTTTTATTTTATTTACTTTTAAAATTATCAAAATTATGCATACACATAGTTATAAAATCAAATGTTACTTAGATAATGTTTTTCTTTTTTTTAATTAACATATAATGTACTATTTGTTTCAGGGGTACAGATCTGTGAATCATCAGTCTTACACAATTCACAGCACTCACCATAGCACATACCCTCCCCAATGTCCATCACCCAGCCACCCAATCCCACACCCCTCCCCTCCAGCAACCCTCATTTTGTTTCCTGAGATTAAGAGTCTCTTGTGATTTGTCTCCCTCCCCAGTCCCATCTTGTTTAATTTTCCCTCCTTTGCCCCCCAAAACCCCCCACCCTGCCTCTCAACTTCCTCATATCAGAGAGATCATATGATAATTGTCTTTCTCTGATTGACTTATTTTGGTTAGCGTAATACCCTCTAGTTCCATTCAAGTCATTGCAAGTGGCAAGATTTAGGAGGTTTTGATGGCTGCATAGTATTCCATAATGCTTTTCAAGTGTTAACACACATATAAACCACCTGGGCTCCATTGAGGGACAGGTCCTGATTCAAATGTTTGGATGAGGCCTGAGGTTTGCATTCTGACACGTATCCAGGGGCTGTAACTGCTGGTCCTCGCCCTCACTAGCAGTAGTTAGAGGTTAGAAGTTTTGAAGAGGTTAGAAGACATCCTTTGGAAATAATAGCCAGCTGGCTTGTTCCTCCCTGCCCAGAGACAACCAAGTTAGGGTTTTTTTTTTTTTTTTTTAAGATTTTATTTATTTATTTGACAGAGAGAGATCACAGTAGACAGAGAGGCAGGCAGAGAGAGAGAGAGGGAAGCAGGCTCCCTGCTGAGCAGAGAGCCCCATGTGGGGCTCGATCCCAGGACCCTGAGATCATGACCTGAGCCGAAGACAGCGGCTTAATCCACTGAGCCACCCAGGCGCCCCCAAGTTAGGTTTTAATAGTAATTTCAAACTTCTATTTTGACTTATTATTTTTAAATACTATGTATTAACTTCCAGTTTTGATAGTCATGAAGATTCAGCATCTTGCATCCAGTCTCCTTTTCCATCCTCCTAATACCATTCTTCTAGTATATAGTTAAATCAGTAACAAGTTTTCTATCCTTATGGATATGAAAGTATTCTTCAGTGTAAATCCAAGTGGTAAGCTTCAATGGCATTTTTTTTTATTTTTTTTTCTATAGTTAATATTTGTTGAATTTTTCATATGTGTGATTTTTCTATAAATCTATTCTTAAATATGACTGTAAGATCACTTATAAACTATTTTCCAAATATTCAAACATGTCAGCATTCTATCAAGTCTCTATTCTTTTCTAGAGACCTGCCTGCCAGAACCCTCTGACCTCCTGCTATACTTTGGACTAGTTGTTCCCAGGAATTCTACATAGCTTTCTTCTCTAGTTTCCTGTTTCTTGGATCCTGGGTCTTCCTTCCTCTACTCCTTTATTGTGTACAAGAACATCCCCTACTAGCTTCCTAAGAAAAGGTATTAGGAGGAATTGTTTTTTTAATTTTTGCATGTCTGGAAAAAAATACCCTTTTAATTTTTATACTTGATGTATCGATAGCTGGGCTTTGTATAGAATTTCCTTCTAAAAAGTGAAGACATTGCAACGCTATGTTCTAATACCAAAATTGCTGGTGAGAAGGGTGATAATGTCATTCCAGGCAGTCCTGCATAGCTTGGTTCATTTTGTTTGTTTTTCTTTAGAAGCTTTTAGGGTTCTTTCTTTTATTCCTGGTATTATGAAATTTCTTAGCGAAATTCTGGATATATGTTTCTTTTTATTCATTGTGCTAAACATTCAGTGTACCCTTTAAATCTGAAGTCTCTTAACCTTCAGTACCAGAAAAAAATTAGGTATTATTAATTGATTAGGTATAATTAATTTGATAATTTCCTTCTCTCCCTTTACCCCTAGAGCTCCTGTTAGAGGTTGTAATTCCTTGACAAATCTTTAATATTCTTACCTTTTCTGTGTTTCATCTCTATATCTTCGTTTTATTTTGGAGGGAGGAGAGATTTTCTCAAACATATTTCCAGCCCTCCTATTGAATATTTTCAATGTTCTCCAATTTTATTTTGTAATAAAAATGGCTTTCTCCTGGCTATATGACTAATATGTGCTCATTACAAAGAATTCCAACAATAAATAAAAATACAGAGAACACAAGAAATTCTCTGTAATCCTACCACATTATGGTAATCAGCCTAATATTTTGGTGACCATTATATTATTCTTCATTTTATAGAAACACAAATGTCAAAAATGTCACACCTTTAATTTATACAAACAGAATATTACTCCTGCTGTTTTTAATCATAGATGCTACCAGTGTCCCTCTTCCCACCTCAACATCACTTCACTGTGGTCCCCCATTAGCCCATGCCTACAGCCTAGTGAATGATCTCTATATTTTCTCCATACACTTATAATCATGTTTAATACATATACATACATACACACCTATACAAACACCCTTTCCTGTATCTTAAATTTACCCCTTAACAACATTCATGGAAATATTACCAAGGTACTTGTAAGTAATGGTTGCATAATATTCCATGTTGTGAGGGTATCAAAATTTTTTCACACTTTTTCTGTTCCTGGAAACTGCAAATATTCTTTTAGTAAACACCATTTTATAATAACCTTATAGACTAGTAGAGAGTCTTGAATGAAAATCCCAAAGATCATAAACATTTTAATATTTTAATAGATTCCAGATTCTCTTCCAAAAAGGCTATAATATTTCGTATTTCCAGGGGCATCTCCGTGGCTCAGTCTGTTAAGCATCTGCCTTTGGCTCAGGTCATGATCTCAGGGTCCTGGGATAAAGCCCCACATCAGGCTTCCTGCTCCCTGCTCAGCAGGGAGCCTGCTTTTCCCTCTCCTTTTGCTGCTCCCTTTGCTTGTGTGCACTCTCTCTGTCAAATAAATAAACAATATCTTTAAAAAAAAAAATTTGTATTTCCAGTAGCATTTTATATTTTATATTTCTCCACAATCTCCACAGTAATGAACATTATAATCTTATAATTCTTGTTTTGATTTGATATTGTTACTATTGTTTTAAAATTCTATTTTTTTAAGTTTTTAAGCACATATTTATTTAATTAAAGTTGCTTTTTCTTGTTCCTTCTTGCTCTTTTTTAAACTTTTTATTTTAAAACAATTATAGACCCAGGAAGTTGTAAAACAATATAGAGAGGTCCAGTATGCCCTTCCTTCATCCAGTTCCCCAATGTAACATCTTTTTTTTTTTTTTTTAAGATTTTTTATTTACTTGAGAAAGAGAGAGAGAGCGTGCATGTGCATGAATGGGAGGCGCAGAGGGAGAGAGAGAAGCAGAGTCCCTGGTGAGCAGGAATCCTGATTCAGGACTCAATTCTAGGATCTTGGGATTATGACTGGAGCCAAAGGCAGATGCTTAAGAGACTGAGGCACCCAAGTACCCCCCAAATGTAACACCTTATGTAACTACAGAACAATATCAAAGCCAGCAACTGACATTGGTAGGATGGGTATATGACTCTGTGTCATTTTATCACAGATGTAGATTTACATGACTACCACTATGAGCCTGGTAGACACTATTCCATTACCTCATGCTACACTTCTTTACAGTCACACCCTCCCCCGACTTCCCTGACTACTTGCAACCATGAATCTAATCTCCATCTCTATGAGTTTGTCATTTCAAAAATGTTGCCTTTTGAGAATGGTTTTTTCATTCTGTATAAATCCATGGATTTTTATTAAGCTGTTATGTGTATCCATAGTTCTTCCTTTTTATTGCTGAATACAATTCCATGGTGTGTCTTTACTGTTTTTCACCTGAACCAGTTACCTATTGAAGGACATTCAGGTTGTGTCTAACTTGGGGTTATTGCAAGTAAAGCTTCTATAAACATTTGTGAACAGGTTTTTTGGGTGGATAAAAGTTTTCATTCCTCTGGGATAAATGCCCATCAGTGTGGTTTTTAAGTTGTATGGTAAGTATATTTTTAGTTTTTTAAGGAAGTACCAAATTCTTCCAGAATGGCTATACCATCTTACATTTCCACCAGCAATGTATGGGAGATTCCGTTCTCTGTATCCTTGCCAACATTTGGAATTTTGCTGTTTTTCATTTCTCAGGTACTAATAAGCATGTGGCACTATCTCACTGTGATTGTGATTTACATTTCCATAAGGGCTAGTGATGTTGAACATTTTTCATGTGCTTATTTGCTTAGCCCATACAGGCTGCTATAACAAAATACCACAGACTAGGTAGCTTAAAAGACAACAGAAAATTTATTTTTCACAGTTCTGGACGTTGGGGAATCCAAAATCAAGCGCTAGCAGGTTTGGAGTCTGTAAGAGCCCACTTCCTAGATGGCCCTCTTCTCACTGAAATGTCACAAGCAGAAAGGAAAAAAACTTTTATAAGGGCACTAATTCCATCCAAGAGGGATCTATTGTCATGGACTAATCACTGCCAAAGGCCCCACCTCCCCTGAGGATTAGGATTTCAATTTATGAATTTGGGGGGGACAGATATTCAACCTATAGAATTTGCCATGCATATAAATATATCTTTTTCAGGGAAATGTCTCTTTATGTCTTCCTCATTGTTTAAGTGAATTGTTACTTTTTACAGTGGAGTATTAAGAGTTGTTTTTTTTAATGAGATATACTTAACATAACACCACATAAGTTTAAGGTATATAATGTGTTATTTGATGGAATTATATATTGCAATTTGATTACCACCTTTAGCTAACACCTCTCTCAGGTCACGTAATTCTCATTTCTTTTTTGTGATAAGAACATTTAAGATCATGTCTCTTTGTAACTTTGAAGTTTATAATATGCTATTTTTATTGTCATTATTATGATGATTATTCTGTACATTAGATCTCCAGGATTATTCATCTACCAGGTAAAAGTTTGTAACCTTTAACCACATCACCCAATTCTAATACTCCCCAGTCCTTTGTAGCCAACACTCTACTCTCTGACTCTATGAATTCAGCTTTTTTAGATTCCACATGTGAGTGATATCATGCAGTATTTGTCCTTCTCTGTTTAACTTATCCCACTTTTCCACAATGCCCTCAAGCTCCATCCATGTTGTCACAAATGGCAGGATGTCCTTCTTTCCCATGGCTGAATAATATTCCATTGTCTATTATATATACACCACATCTTCTTAATCCATTCATCCATTGAAAGAAAACTGTTGTTTCCATATCTTGACTATTACAAATAATGCTGTAGTAAGCATGGCAGTGCATATATCTCCTCAATATCCTATTTCCATTTCCTTTGGATATATACCCAAAAGTGGGACTGCTGAATAATACGGCAGTTCTATTTTTAATTTTCTGAGGAACCTCCATACTGTTTTCCATAGTAGTTGTACCAATTTACATTCTTCACATTCTTGCCAGTACTTATCTCTTATCCTCTTGATGATAGCCATTCTAACAGGTGACATCTTGTTGTTTTGATTTACATTTCCGTGAGCATCATTTCATGTACTTGTTAGCTACTTGTATGTCTTCTTTGAATAATGTGTTCTTTCAGTTGTTCTGTCCATTTTTTAAAATTGGGTTGTTCGTTTCTTTTTTTATTGAGTTGTAGGATTTTTTCATATATTTTGGATATTACCTCTAATCCAATATATGGTTTGTAAATATTCTCTGTCATTTTGTAAGTTGTCTTCTCATTTAGTTGTTTCTTTCGCTGTGCAAAGACCTTTGAGTTTGATATGATCTCACTTATTGACTTTAGCTTTTATTGCTTGTGCTTATGGTGTCATATACAAAAAATCATTGCTGAGACTAATGTCGAGGAGCCTCTTCTTTATGTTTTCTTCTAGGAGTTTTATGGTATCAGGCCTTTTGCTTACATGTTTAATCCATTTCAAGTTAATTTTGTGAGTGGTGTAAGATGGGGTCCAATTTCATTTTTATGTATGTGACTGTCCAGTTATTGGTGAGACTGTGGTTTCCTCACTGAATGTTCTTGGCTGCCTTGTCAAATATTAGTTGACCATGTAGGTGGGGGCTGTTTCTATCCTATTTGTTCCATTGGTCTGTGTGTCTGTTTTTGTGCCAGCACCATCCTTTTATTACTATAACTTTGTAGTATAATTTGAAATCAGGAAGTGAAATCCCTCTACCTTTGTTTTTTCTCAGGATCATTTGGGCTATTGGGGTGTTCCATGGTTTAATACAAATTTTAAAATTGTTTTTTCTATTTCTGTGAAGAATGCTATTGGAATTTTTAAAGGGAATGTATTGAATCTATAGGTGGTTTTGGGTAGTATGGACACTTTAACAATATTAACTATTCCAATCCATGAATGGGAACTGTCTTTCCAATTATTTGTGTCTTCCTTAATTTCTTTCATCAATGTCTTATAGTTTTCATTGTACAGATATTTTGCTTCCTTGATTAAATTTATTCCTAAGTATTTTATTGTTTTTGATGCTATTGTGAATGGGTTAGTTCTATTTCTTATTCAGATGTTTCATTATAAGTGTAGAGAAAAACAACTGATTTCTAGGTGTTGATTTTATATCTTGCAACTTTATTGAAGTTGTGAATAGTCTCAACAGTTGTTTAGGTGAGTCTTGGGGGATATAGATATATCTATATAGATATATCTATATATATATATATATATGACATCACCTGCAAATACTGATGGCTTTACTTCTTCTCTTTCTGTTTAGATACTTCATTTCTTTTTCTTGCCTAATGGCTCGTGTAATGACTTCCTATATTATATTGAATCAGAGTAGGAGAATAGACTCCTTGTCTTGTTCCTGATCTTGGAGGAAAATTTCAGCTTTTCACTGTTAAATATGATGCTTGCTATGGGCTTGTCATACATGCCCTTTATTATGTTGAGGTACATTCTCTCTATACCCACTTTGTTGAGAATTATTTCATTTTTGGGATACCTCGGTAGCTCAGTTTGTTAAGCGCCTGACTTCGGCTCAGGTCATGATCCCAGAGTTCTGGGATTATGTCCAGCATTGGGCTTCTTACTCAGCAAGGAGCTTGCTTCTCCCTCTGACTGCTGCTCTCCCTGCTTGTGCTCTCTATCTCTCTCTGACAAATAAATTTAAAAAATGTATTTTTAAAAAAAGAATTATTTCATTCTTTTAAAAAAATTGCCCCTGTGAACTTCTCATTTTATTCATGTATTATTTTCTTAATGTCTTTTTTTTTTTTTTTTTAAGAGAGTACAAGCACATGAGCTGGGAGGAGCAGTGAGGGCAGAGGTAAAGGTAGAGAATCTTAAGTAGATTCCATGCCCAGCATACCCAGCATGCCCTCCATGCCTAGCCACAGGGCTAGATCTCATGACCCTCATATCATGAGCTGAAACCAAGAATCATACATATAACTGACTGAGCCACCCAGGGACCTCTTTTTTCTTGCCTTTCTGTGTGTCCTAGTAGTTCACAGAGTTTCCTTAAAAGTTATTTTAAATCTTTACCAGAGAAATTATAGACTTCCATGACTTTGGGGTAGATTATAAATATTACTGTGATCCTTGGGAGTATTATTTTCCTTTACTTTTTCATGTTCCTTGAAGTTTTTAATTGCTCTCTTCACATAAGAAGTTGCAGTCACCCCCTCCAGTATTCACTTACTGCTTTCAGGATAGAAATACCTGGTGTCAGCTCTGCTAGTGATTCTGAGGATTTCTCAGTCTTCTATTAATATGCATGTTCCATTCTTTTTATTCCCTCTTCTGACACATTTATGTTTATATGAATTCTACTGATCCCTCAAAGCAACAAGCTCTGCAGTGCCCCATTTGTTTTCCAAAATGTGGTGCTAAAACTCAAGCTTGTGTTCTGTCCCTTGCTTATAGATTGTTCTACATGAATTCACTATCCACATTTCCATCCTCTTTATTTCAACCTACCTGCATCATTATATTTGAAATGAGTTTCTTACAACCAACATATATTTGGTTGTGTTTTTTAATCCACTTTGAACTTCTCTGTTTATAATTGGTCTTTAAACATATATTATTGACTGTTTATATTTAAAATAATTTTTTTTATGTTATGTTAGTCTATTCAAAGTAATTTTTAAGGTTTAAGTCTGTCTTTTTATTTTTACTTTTTGGTTTCTGTTTGTTGTTTCTGTGTTCTTTTTCCCTCAGTCCTATGGGTTGCTTGAATATTTTTGAAAATTCCATTTTTATGTATCATAGTATGTTTGCATCTCTTTTTATCATTTTTTTTAGTAGTTGTCTAGATATTACATTGTATATATTCAACTTACCAAGGTTGATGGGTATGGACATTTTACCAGTTCAAGTTGTAAGAATGGATTAGCATGAGAATGGCCATCTCAAAGGCCTGGAAGCCATTTTACTGAGTTGAGGGAAGAGGGACTAGGGGAAGCTTGAAAAACAAGTTTTGATCAACAAGTCAATCATAAGCACCAGAATGCCGGTGGCTGCATCACAGACCAGATGCATTGGTAAAGAGCTTATCTCACTAAACCACCAGGGACTGATGCAAAAGTAAACCGTCAGAGTGGGGCGCCAGATATGAATGTAGCTATGGAAAATTACTGTGTGTTAAGTGCTTTGAAAATGTATATAAACCCTTGGCTTTGAGTGCTCGGGGTCCTTGTTGAGCCCCCCTGTGGCAGGCAGATACTTGGACCCCAGTTAGCTGGAAATAAACCTCGCTGTGTGACTCACATTATCGCGAGTGTCTTCTGTCCATTTGAGGGGCGGTCGACTCCATATCCTAAAACAAGTAATGTTTATAATATAATTATCTTAAATATCTCCTCTAAATACATTGAGAATCACATCAGGTAATGTTATAATTTTTGTTTCAAAATCAAAACATAATTTAGAAATCTCAACAGGAGAAGGAATGTCTGTTATATTTATCCATATTTTTACCCTTCACCTTGTTCTTTTTCTTTCTGATGTTTGTTGCAAGATTCTTACTTTTATTATGTTTTAATACTTTCTTTAGCTATTTTTAATTGAAGTATAGTTGATATACAATATTATATTAGTTTCAGGTGGACAACATAGTGATTTGACAATTACATTGTGAAATTCTCACCACAATAATTGTAGTGACCATCCCTCACCATATAAAATTGTTACAATATTATTGACTATATTCCTTATACTGTACTTTTTATCCTCAGGATTTATTTTATAATTGAAAGTTTCTATCTCTTAATCCCCTTCACCTATTTTATCCATCTCCCCACCCTTCTTTTCTTTGGCAACCACCAGTTCTCTGTATTTATGAGTCTGTTACTAGTTTTTGTTTGTTCATTTGTTTTGTTTCTTAAGTTCCACAAATATATGTGATATTATATGATATTTCTCTTTGTCTGACTTATTTCACTTACAATAACACCCTCAAGGTCCATCCATGTTGTCACAAATGACAAGATTTCATTCTTTTTTAAGGCTGAGTAATATTTTGTTGTGCATATACACCACATCTTCTTTAACATTCACCTGTGGATGACATATGGGATGCTTCTGTACCTTGGTTAATATAAATAATGCTGCAATAAACACAGAGGTGCATATATCTTTTCAAATAAGTGTTTTCATTTTCTTCAGGTAAAAACTCAGAAGTGGAATTACTGGATCAAATGTTAGTTCTATTTTTAATTTTTTTCTCATTCAGTAAACATTTTCTTTTTTTTTTTCATTATGTTCAGTTGGCCAACGTATTAGTTTTTGATGTAGCATTCAATGATTCATTAGTTTCATATCGCACCCAGTGTTCATCATATCATGTGCCCTCCTTAATACCCATCACCTGGTTACCCATACCCCTACCCCACTCCCTTCTGTGATACTCAGGTTGTTTCCTGGAGTCAGAAATGGACCCTCAAATCTATGGTCAACTAATCTTCAGCAAAGCAGGAAATAACACCCAATGGACAAGAGACAGTCTCTTCAACAAATGGTGCTGGGAAAATTGGACAGCCACATGCAGCAGAATGAGACTGGACCTTTCTCTTACACCATACACAAAGATAAACTCAAAATGGATGAAAGACCTAAATATGAAACAGCAATTCATCAAAGTCCTAGAGGAGAACAGAGGCAGTAACCTCTCTGACATCAGCCACAGCAACTTCTTGCAAGACATGTCTTTAAAGGTAAGGGAAGCAAAAGCAAAAATGAACTTCTGGGACTTCATCAAGATATAAATCTTCTGCACAGCAAAGGAAATAGTCAAAAAACTAAAAGACAGCACACAGAGTGGGAGAAGATAATTTGCAAATGATGTTAATAGATCAAGAGCTAGTATTCAACATCTATAAAGAACTAATCAAACTCAACACCCATAAAACAATAAATCCAGTCAAGAAATGGGCAGAAGACATGAACAGACACTTCTCCAAAGACATACAAATGGCTAACAGACACATGAAAAAATGTTCCACATCACTATCCATCAGGTAAATACAAATCAAAACCACCATGAGATACCACCTCACACCCATCAGAATGGCTAAAATCAATAAGACAGAGAACAACAAATATTGGTGGGGATGTGAAAAAAGGGGAACCCTCTTACACTCCTGGTGGGAATGCAAGCTGGTATAGCCACTCTGGAAAACAGTATGGAGGTTCCTCAAAAAGTTAAAAATAGAGTTACCCTATGACCCAGCAATTGCACTACTGAGTATTTACCACAAAGATACAAATGTAGTGAAATGAAGGGACATTTGCACCCCAATGTTCATAGCAGCAATGTTCACATAGCTGAAATGTGGAAGGAGCCAAGATGTCCTTCCACAGATGAATGGATAAAAATGTGGTTCATTTATACAGTGAAATATTACCCATCAGACAGGATTAATACCTACAATTTGCATCAGCATGGATGGAACTGGAGAGGATTATGCTAGGTGAAATAAGTCAAGCAGCAAGACCATTATCATATGTGTAATATAAGGAATATTTTTAATTTTTTGAGGAACCTCCATATTGTTTTCCATAGTGGCTGCACCAATTTACCTTCCCACCAACAGTGCATCAGGGTTCCCTTTTCTTCACACCTTTACCAATGTTGTTTTGTTTTGTTTTGTTTTGTTTTGTTTTGCCTTTTTGGCAATAATCATTCTGATGTGTGTGAGGTGATATCCCACTATGGTTTTTATTTGCACGTCCCTGATGATTAATGATGTTGAGCATCTTTTCATGTGTCTGTTGGCCAACTGGATGTCTTCTTTAGAAAAATCTCTATTCAGGTCCTCTGCCCATTTTTAAATTGGATTATTTGTTTTGTGTGTTTGTGTTTAATTTGCATGAGTTCTTTATGTGTTTTGGATATTAACCCCTTATCAGATATATCATTTGCAAATATCTTCTCCCATTCAGTGGGTTGTCTTTTTGTTTTGTTGTTTCCTTTGCTATGCAAAATCTCTTAAGTTTGATGTAGTCCCAATTGTTTATTTTTGCTTTTGCTGCCCTTGCCTGAGGAGAAAGATTCAGAAAAAATATTACTAAGGCCAATATCCAAGAGTTTGCTGCCCCTGTTTTTTTTGGGAGTTTTATGGTTTCAGGTCTGACATTTAGGCTTTTAAACTACTTTGTGTTTATTTACGTGTATGGTACAAGAAAATGGTTCAGTCTCATGTTTTGCATGTACCTTTCCAGTTTTCCCCAACACCATTCATTGAAGAGACTGACGTTTCCCATTGTATATTCTTGCCTCCTGTGTCATAGACTAATTGATCATGTAAGTGTGGGTTTATTTCTGGACTCCCTATTCTGTTCCCTTGATCTATATGTCAGTTTGTGTGCCAGTACTATGCTGTTCTGATTACTACAGCTTTCTAGTGTATCTTGAAATCTCCAGCTTTGTTCTTCATTCTGAACATTGTTTTCACTTATTCAGGGTCTTTTGTGGTTCCATACAAATTTTAGGATTTTTTGTTGCAGTTATTTGAAAAATGATATTAGTATTCTGGCAGAGTTCACATTGAGTCTGTAGATAGATTTGGGTATTATCAATATTTTAATAAGATTAATTCTTATTATCCATGAACGTGGGATATCTTTCTACCTATTTGTGTCATCTTTAATGTCTTTCATCAGTGTCTTCTAGTTTTCAGCATACAGGTCTTTCACCTCCTTGTTAGTAGGTATCTTATTTTTTTTGAGGTAATTGTAAATGGAAGTATTCTCTCAATTTCTCTTTCTGCTAATTCATTATTTTTATAGAAATGCAACAGAGGTCTGTTAATTAATTCTATTTCCTGTGACTTTACTGAACTCATTTATTAGTTCTAATAGTCTTTTTAATGAATTTTTTATGGTTTTTGATATATAGTATCATTTCATCTGCAAATTGTGACAGTTTTACTTCTTCTTCCTTACTAATCTGAATGCCTTTTATTTCTTCTTGTCTGATTCTTGTATATTTTAACCATTTTTAAGGGCATATCTGATGGTAAAATATTCCCCGTTTTCCTTTCTCTGAGAATGTCTTGATTTTTCCTTCATTCCTGAAGGATATTTTCACTGCACATAGGATTCTGCATTAACAATTGTTTTCTTAAAAAATGACCTTGAAAAATGTTGTACCTCTTCTTTCTGAATTCCAGAGTTTCCTATGATGTCATTTAAATTACTTTTCCTGTATAAGGAAGTTGTCTTTTCTATCTTACTGCTTTCTGCCTTGCTTGTGCTGACTGATGAAATGTCTGATACTAAACAGAGAGACATTTGGAGAGCATCTTATTCATTTGTACAGAACAAGGTTACTTTACAAGGATGCAAACTGAATAAACCTAAACTGTACTGCCCAATACTACAAAGAGAATTACAGATTTGTACTAGAATTTTCTCCAAGTAAAAATGTCAAGATTCTCCAAAGTAAAAATGAAAAATCAGAGAATGAGTTTAATGCTGAGTAGCATGTTTATAGTGAAGTAGGACTGAAAGTAGGACCTGAAAACAAATCATTCCAGAGAGATAGGACTCTATGACCATCACAGCCCTCTCATCCCTGTCTACTTATTAATAAAAACAGCAGTATTGGCTAGTATATATTGATGCAATGTGTATGGACAGACATTATGCTAAGTGCTGTATGGATACTCTCATTTAGTTCTGATAATTTTTCTGAAAAGTATTAGTATTCCCATTTTAAGGTGGAGAAATAGAGAGGAAGTTAAGGAAAGTTTCCCAAAGCAACTCTTTTGGTAAGAGCCACATCCAGGATTCAAACTCACCTTAACTAATCCCACAGTCTGTTCCCTGACCCTCCACCCTAGGACAGATGAGTCCTAGGCAGAACAGCCTGATCTGCCTTGCCTATCTTACTTGCCTGTCTCTCTAGTACAGTGATTGTCAAACTAGCCATGTAACATAATCCCTGGAGGGCATTATGAACAGAATACTGGCCCCACTTTTAATTCAGAAAAGTCTTGATCAGGCTTGAAAATGTGCACTTCAGCAGGTTCCCAAGAGTATGAGTTATCCATTGTTACATAACCACCCTGACTTAGCTGGGTGCTTTTGGCTCAGAGTCTTTCACAAGGCTGTAGTCAGTGTTTTGGCAATGGCAGCACTCATCTCAAGGCTGGACTGCAGGATGTCTGGCTTACACACATGCTCTGTGACGGGTCACAGATCCTTGCTGGCTATTGTTTGGAGACATCAGTTTCCTGCCACATGAGCCTCTCCATAACACTCTTCACAGTATGTCACTTGGCTTCCTGCAGAGCAATGCATCCAGGAGAGGCCCCCCAAAATGGAAGCCACAGCCTTCCTATAACATAATCTCAGAAGTGGCATCCCATTCCTTCTGCTATATTCTGTTCATTAGAAGAGAATCACTAAGTCCAGCCCACTCTCAAGAAGAGAGGCTCAGACAAGGGCCTGCACCAACCAGGTGAGGTCTTTGGGGATCATCTTAGAGGCTGTTCACCATACTGGGTGCTGCTGCTTGACTGGAGCCACACTTTGCAATCTCCTGCTCTATTTAATAGCCTCAGAACAAGACCATTTTTCCTGATAACAAAGCTTTTTGGTAAGTAAATGGATATATGACTCTAGTAGCCTCCACACCTCTAGGTGTAGGAAGGGAGTTAATTCTTTTCTATTGAGCATACAGAAAAAAATCAAGGTAAACTTTTGCATTTAAAACACTCAGTCTTCAGCCCGCATTCTCTCTAACGGCCCATAACCAAGCTATGAAAGTGTTAATGTTCTAAAATTATGATGAAAGGAAAGTTGAGGATAAAGCTCTCATGATAGCATGAAGAGGCCCCATCAACAACTCAGGTACAGACTGGTAGAAGAGTAGGGAGTGGTGTGATGGAAAAGTCCAAGTCACCTCCTAACTCGAAAACAAGTGAATTCAACTTTAGTAGCAGTAAGCGCCAGTATCAGGTGGCTTAATTTCCTTCTAGAAGGCTTAATGTCATTTACTTGCTGAACGGCAAGGGCCCATCTTCTTTATCTAGTGTACCTAAAGTGCATAAAAGGGAGCTTTGCATACAGATGTGCTCAATTAACATTCATTTCTTTTGGGGGGAATTTGAGAGTTAGGAAAGAGTCTGAGTTGTTGTTCTTCCTTACTTTGGAGTCATTCTATCTACCTATGAAACAACAGGAATTTATACGATGTAGAATAGTGAGTGGACATGGGATTTATGTTGCAGCTGGCGTGACAAATCGACCAGGAACGTGAGGGTAAGAGGATGAAGAAAAGAACTCGAGAAGCAAAGAGATGGGGGAAGGAGGAGCACTGAGGAGAATGTCCAACAGTGCTAAGTTTATTCAAAGTACTAAGGCCATATATATAGTGATAATAGGAGAAGCAATACACCTGTGTCTAGTTAAGCAACCATGAGTTCCCATAATAAGTTTCACATTTAACTATAAGCAAGACCTCGTGATGCCAAATGGCTGATGCTAGTATAATTGTTTTGTATTGATACAGCAAACCTGAAATTAATTTATGGGCTCTACTAGGGCAGCAAGGACCAGCAATGAACTTATGACCCCAACTGAATTGTTCTCATTTATTTAGCAAGCATGTGGGAAGTCATGTAGGTAAGCGCACACCACATAGCACAGACCCTTTCTCAGTGCTACTCAACTTTTCCCATCCTAAACCTTTTGTTAGGTTATTCAGACTTTAAAGGAGGCACAAGTCAGGGCCTGGTTTAGTCCTCGTCTCAAACCTTATTGCGGCCTCCCACAGGTTTAGAATCACAATACTATGACACACAGATCTGTGTGAACTCAGGCCATTGCTGAGGTTCTCTGAGACTCTATCTGTAAGATATAGATAATATACCAACTCTTTCTAACTTACAGTGGAGTTGGGGAAAGAAAACTAAATGAAAGCACTTTTTAAATTTAGAGGAATAAACAAAGCAATATTTGGGAGCTAAAACAAAAACAAAACAAAACAAAAACAGAATAAACAATGATTTTAAACTTTGGGTGCATATTAGAATCACCTGGAGAGATTTGAAAAGTCTGAGTTCCCAGGCTGTACCCCAAAACCATAAACAACAATTATGCTCCCTTCTCTTCCTCCTCCTCTGCCTTCCTCTCTCTCTCCCATGGAAGTGGGTGCATATATACATATACATATTTATATGTATATTATTTAAGGTAAACTCTTAAAATAGTTAAAAGAAATTTTACCTTTGTTTCAACCAAATAATATGCACAAAGTATTGAGGATGACATTCCAAAGGAGTATGTGAAAGAGGTGTCCTGCAGGGTGAGGTGGAGGTGGGAGTCATGAGACTTGAAGAACACCTGTGAATGAAAGAGCTTCATTTCTCAGCGCCTGTGGGTTGATCATAACAGAAAGGATGGCCATATCAGCACAGACCTCAAGTATTCTGTTAGGAGGGACAAACTTTATTTTGAATTCAGTTAGAGTGCCTGAGTAGATAACTAAACTGGGACAGAGTGGGGGCAGCATAAGTAGGTGAAGCTGTGTGTACGCTGAGTTAATGTCTGAGCCAAGACAAGAAAGAGGTGCCTGAGTGTGATTGTGTTCAAATTCTATTCTTAGGGGATATTTGTTTAAGCAAGAACATTTGCCCTAACTATTTACCTTTAAAAAGTATTTCTAATAAGCATGCCAAGTTCAGTAATTACTTCCAAGACTTTCTTTGATCAAGGTGGAACACTTGATTTTTTAATATAGTCTTAAAATATAGATTTTAGCAGAAACAATATTTGTTTATTCCTAATCTTCACATTTTCCAAAATTACTGTGAACAAAGTATTTCACTAGAATCTGTATTTTGGGGATTAACCAAAAGATGGGGTAATATTGAAAAAAAAAAAAACTAAACAGGAAAAGGACACTGTGCCCAGTTGATACGTTCTCCTCTCTCCTGTCCAGAACCACATGCGGTGGGAAGAACAAGGTGAGAAGCCCATTTGCTCCCACAGTCAGAAAGCTTTTCACATTGAGCCAGTTCAGAGGGCATGGACCCTCCCCTCTGTCTCTGCAGAGGATGCACCAAAGGAGATTCCTTTACAACCCAGGAGCATCATTCCTCAGCTCCCAAGCATCAGTTTAGATGACCTGTGGCTGGAGAAGACACAGAGAAGGAGTTTAAAGAAGCAGGTTCAGGAGAGGAAGATGCAAAAAAGGATAGTGCATAAAGATGGAGTCCAAGTAAGCTGTTCACATGCCATGTGTCATCAGACTTGGCCTGGTATCCCCTCTTCCTCTGCAGCTGCTTGCATTTCCTGTGACTCTTTCCTGTGCTAGAGCTTGTTACCCTTGGGCCCTCTGGATACAGCACAGTGATGCCCCTCTTCAGCCCCTCTGCCCTAGCACAGCCTGCAGGAGACACTTTTCATAGTGGCATGTCCCAAAGCTAAAGGTTGTGGATCCTTTTTCCTCTCTGCAGTATGTCTTGCCTGTGTCCTGCCCTTTGCAAGGTATTGGAGCAGAACTGAGGAAGGCAGGGCCAACCCTCAAGTCTGTCTGTAGTAATTACCATTTAGTAAGGACCTACTCTGTGCCAAGCACTTTGTTAGATACTGGTCAGTATTAGCTCTACTACTAATAAAAGAGCATGACATCCTGATATATTCTTAATTAAGTTAATTAAAATATTAGATCATTAGAATGTTGTCCCTAGGGACATTCCAACACCATGATTTTTGCATGAAACTGTCAGCCTATTAAAAAATGGCTTAATAGTGCATACATCATATCTTTTACTTAATCACAGACTGTTTCTTGTTCTTTCCTGTATAAAATAGCAGTTTTATACACATCCCTGAATCTTCCTCCTCCATGCATACCCACCCTTTTTTTTAATAAAATGAAATTCACATAACATAAAATTAACCATGTTAAAGTATACAATTCAGTGGCATTTAGTAGATTGACAAGGTTTTGCAAGATTCACCTCTATGTAGTTCCAAGAAATTTTCATCATCTCTAAAGGAAACTTTATACCCATTAAGCAGTCACTACCCATTTCAAAACAAACAAAAGTTTTGAAAGGTCCCCAGATCCTGCAAGCACTAATCTACCTTCTGTCCCTAAGGATTTACCTAATCAGATATTTCATGTAAGTGGAATCATATAATACACAACCTTTTGGATCTGGTTTCTTTCACTTAGCATAATCTTTTTGAAATTCATCTATGTTATAGTATATATCAGCACTTCATTCTTTTTTAGGACTGAATAATATTCCATTGTACAGATATGTTTGTTTTATTTCATTTATCTATTAATCCATTGATATATATTTGGGTTGTCTCCTCTTTTGGCTATTGTAAAATAGTGCTGTCAGGAATATTTGTGTACAAACTTTTGTTTGAATACGTGTTTCTATCCTTTTGGGTATATATCTAGAAGTGGAATATGGCATATGGAAATTCTATGATTAACTTTTTGACAAATTGCCAAGCTGTTTTGTATACCATTCACACCATTTTACATTTTTACCAGCAGTGTTTGAGGGTCGCAAGTTCTCCACATCTTAAACAATTGTTTTTTGTCTTGTATTATTTTGTTTAAATTATACCACCTAGTGGATCTGAATGGTACTGCATTGTGGTTTGATTTGCATTTTCCTAATGATTAATGTTGAACATATCTTCATATGCTTGTTGGCCATTTGTATATCTTCTTTGGAAAAATTTCTATTCGAGTTGTTTGCCCGTTTTATAACTGGGTTATTTGTCTTCTTGTTGTTTAGTTGTAAGGATTCTTTATATATGTGGATACCAGCCCCTTTTGAATAAATTTTTTGCAGATATTTTCCCCCATCTGTAGGTTGATTTTCACTTTCTTAATAGTGTCTACTGATGCACAAAAGTATTTAATTTTTTAAAACCCAATCTATGTTTTCTTTTGTTCTGGTGAATTTAGTGTCATGTCTGAGAATCCGTTCCCGAATCCAAGGTTATGTACATTTACTTCTATGCTTTTCTCTAAGAGTTTTTATAACTCTTACTCTTACATTTGGGTTTTTTATTTATTTTAAACCAATTTTTGTGTTTTCGGTGAGGTTGAGGTCCAACTTCAGTTTTTTCCATGTGAATTTCTTGTTGTGTCAACAACATTCATTTGATGAAGAAACTATCCTTTCCCTCACTGAATGGTCTTTGTGCCCTTGTTAAAAAAAAAAAAAAAACCAAATGACCTTAGATATGTATATATGTATATATTTATTTCTGGACTCTCAATTCTGTTCCATTGGTCTGCATATCTATGTTTATGCCAGTATCAGACTATTTTAATTACTGTAGTTTGTATTCAGTTTGGAAATTGGGATGTATGAGTTCTCTTTGCTACTCATATATATGGCATGTAAGGCTTTTGAGATTTTGTTAAGATTACACTGAATCCATAGATCACATTGGAGAGTACTGCCATCTTACCAATATTAAATCTTTGAATCCATAAACACAGGTTATTGTTCTGTTTTTTAGGAGTTCTTTAACTGCCTTTAAATTTTAAAAAAATTGTTTTCATTTTTACTAATTTATTTGACAGAAAGAGAGATCACAAGTACGCAGAGAGGCAGGCAGAAAGAGGGGAAGAACAGGCTCCCTGCAGAGTAAAGAACCTGATGGGGGGCTTGATCCCAGGACCCTGAGATCATGACCTGAGCTGAATGCAGAAGCTTACCCCACTGAGCCAGTCAGGTGCTCCTTTTAACAGTTTTTAGCAATTTATTTTATAGTTTTCAATGTACAAGTCTTGCACATCATTGTTAAATATTTCTTAAGTATTTTCTCAATTTTTTTAATTGACGGATAACTGACATACAACATTATATTAGTTTTAGATGAACAGCCTAGTGATTCGAGAGTTATATATATTATAAAATGCTCACCACAATAAATGTATCACTACCTGTAATCATACAAGATTAGTCCAATATTATTAACTATATCCCCTGTGATATATTTTTCATCCCCATGTCTTATTTATATTATACCTGGATGTCTGTAACTCTTAATCTCCTTCACCTATTTTGTCCACCATTCCACCTCCTCTCTGCAACCACCAGTTTGTTTTCTGTATTTATGGGTCTGCTTCTGCTTTTTGTTTGTTTGTATTCATTCATTTGTTTTGATTTTTAGATTCCACATATAAGTGAAATTGTATGGATTTTTTCCTTCACTGTCCGATTTATTTCACTTAGCATTATACTTTCAAGGTCCATCCATGTTGTCATGTCACAAATGGCAAGATTTTAGTCTTTTTTATGGCTGAATAATGTTCTGTTATAAATGAAGATATGGTATATATACTGTATCTTTATACATTCATCTACTGATAAACACTTAGGTTGCTTCCATATCTCAGCTACTGTAAATAATACTACAATAAACTGGGGTGCATATATCTTTGAATTAGTGGGTAATACCTAGTAGTGGAATTACTGGATTGTATGGTATTTCTATTTTTAGTTTTTTGAGGATTCTCCATAGTGTTTTCTGTAGTGCTTGCACCAACTTACATTCTCACTAATAAATCACAAGTGTTCCCTTTTTTCTACATCCTTGCAAATAATTTTTATTTGTTGTCTTTTTGATACTAGCCATTCTGACAAGGTGACAGATACCTCGCTGTGGTTTTGATTTGCATTTCCCTGACAATGAGTGATGTTGAGGATCTTTCACGTGTCTTCTCAGTGCGTCTTCTTTTGAAAAATGTCTATTCAGGTCCTCTGCCTAGGGTAATATGGACCTCATAAAATAAATTGAAAAGTATTCTCTCCTGACCTATATTCTTGAAAATATTGATAAAATTGGTTTTCTTTGCTCTGAAGTCTACTTTGATATTAACATATGCAAATCTTTTTTTATTTATGTTTAACTTTTACTTTCAAACTGTCATTAATTTGAAGTGAATTTTTTGTAAGCAACAATGTTGGATTTTTTTAATCCATTATGCTTATCTCTGTCTTTTAATTGGTGTATTTTGATCATTGACATTCAAAATAATCATTGTGTTAGGGCTTCAGTCTGTCTTTTTTTTTTAAAGATTTTATTTATTTATTTGACAGACGGAGATCAGAAGTAGGCAGAGAGGCAGGCAGAGAGAGAGGAGGAAGCAGGCTCCCTACTGAGCAGAGAGCCCCATGCGGGGCTCGGTCCCAGGACCCTGGGATCATGACCTGAGCCGAAGGCAGAGGCTTTAACCCACTGAGCCACCCAGGCACCCCCAGTCTGTCATTTTATTACGAGTTTCCTGATTGTTTCTCCTGTTTTCCAGTACTCTTTTCTTACTTTTCTGTCAGTTACACAAATATTTTTTAGGATTCCATCATAATTTATTTGTTGTGTTTTTTAAAAGATTTATTTACTTATTTTAGAGAGAGAGAAAGAACTTGCATGTGAGAGTTGGGGAAGGGGCAGAGGGAAAGTCTCAGGTAGGCTACCCAGTGAGTGCGGAACCTGACATGGGCTTGATCTTACCAGCCATGAGATCATAACCTGAGCCAAAACTAAGAGTCCCGCACTTAACTAACTGAGTCACCTAGGTGCCTCCTATGCTATTTTTTGAATATATGGTTCTGTATGGTTTTCTCAGTGTTTGCTAAAAGTATTGTTGTATACATACATAACCAATCATTGTGTACTGTTATCAACATTTTATCACTTCCAATAAATCTTACGTCCATTGAGGTTCATTTACCCTCCCTACTTGTAAAGTATTATTGTCTAAAATGTTTTCTCTATAAACGTTGAGCACCATATCAAAGATTTTTAAATTTTGTTTTAGTCATCAAAAATGATTTGACATTCACAAGAAGTAAGATAGTCTATTATATTTACCCTAATTTTTAACTATGCCATTGTTCTTTCTTTATGAAAGTCCAGACTTTTTTTTGTCATCATTTCCTTTCTCTTTAGAAAACTTCCTTTACCCACCCTTAAAGGGTAAGTTTGCCAACAATAAATCTTTCACTTTTCCTTCAACTAAAAATGTCTTTATTTTCCCTTCATCCTGAAGGAAAAAAAGTACAAGTTTGGGAGTTGACAGTTCTTTTCTTTCAGTACTAAAAATGTGTTGGGCCACTTCCTTCTGGCCTACATGGCTTCAGATGTCAAACCCATTGTCATTACAATTGGGGCAACCATATAAGTAGTGAATCTTTGCTCTCTGGATGCTTTCAAGTTTGTTTGTTTGATTTTTTTTAATTCTTTTCAATTTTCAGAGGCTTAACTATGATATGTCTTAGAACTCATTTCTTTGAGTTTATCCTATTTGTGGTCCACTCAATGTCTTAGTTAGCTTGGGCTGCTACAACATAATACCACAGACTAAGTGGCTTAAAGAACAAACATTTATTACTCACAGTTCTGGAGGCTAGATCCAAGATCAAAGTGGTAGCTGATTTAGGGTCTAATGGAAGCCTGCTCCCTGTTTTGAGATGGCTTCTTGCTGTATCCTCACATAGCAGAAAGTAAGATCATCTCTCTTGTGTCTTTTCTCACTAGGGCACTAATCCCATTTATAAGGGCTACACCTTCTTTTACCTTCAGATACCAACACACTGAGGGTGAGGGCTTCAGAATGAATTGAGAGGGGACACAAACATTCAGTTCAATAGCACTAAGTGTTTTGAATTTGTAGTTTTATATATTTCACCAAATTTGGGAAGTGTTCAGCCATTATTTCTTTAAATATTGTTTCAATCCCATTTGTATCTCTTCTCCTTTAAAGACTCTGCTCTTTTGTTTTTCACCCACAGATCTCTGGGACTCTATTTATTTTGTTTCTATTTTCTCTGTTGTTCAGAATGAGCAAATTCTATTGATCTACCTTCAGGTTCAATGACTTTATCCTCTGTATCTTCGCTCTACTACTGAGCCTATCAACGTTTTGTAATCTAGCAGGGTTTTTGTATCAGTATTGATTCCTGTTTGGTTCTTTGTACAACTTCTTTTGTTTTGTTTTGTTTTGTTTTGTTTGCTTCAAGAAAATGTGTAACTGATTATTCAAGTACTTTTATAATGATTGCTGTATTTACACTGTCAGATAATTCAGGATCTGATTCATCTCAGTGTTGATATGTTGCCTTTTCTCATTCATTTTGTGAGTCTCGTCTTTCTTTGTATAATGAGGGATTCTCTGTTGTATCATGAATATTAATGTGATGAGACTCTGTATTGTATTTTACTTTCTTATTCTTATTTTAACAGTCAGTCCCCCTGACAAAAGTTGGGCTCTCACTGCTTCATTGCAGTTGGGTAGGGTAGTTCATCTCGCTCCTTAGGACTGCTTACAACTTCCTGGTAAAAGTGGGGCACCAACTCTACCACCTCATTGCTTCCAACATGTAAGTTGCCTCCCTGCTGGGCCCTGTCAACACACCGGGAGAGGAAACAAAGTAGAGTGCCAGTTGACCCTGCCTCTCTTCAGTTCCCCTGCCTCACTTGCTGCCCAGTGGGTCTGGAGGTTCATCTTTCCTACCTTTCTGACACAGGGACAGGTAGATTTAACATGATGTCATTCAGTCTCATTCATGCCCACTGTGGTAGACAATCACCCTGGCTGCACCCCACTGGCACCAGAGCAAAGGTGGTAAAAACCTACTGGTGCTGCACCCCACCTCACATTGTCCTCTTGTCTAGTTCTTGTTACATGAGGGTGAGGCTCAGCTCTCTGCTGGACCCACTGACACTACCCTGGCAAACAAATTGGATCACAACTGCTTGCTTCCACCAGGCAAGGGATGGAAGGTCAGCTCCCTGCTTGGCCTGCTAACACTACCTATTGGGGAAATTAGAGTGCCACCTGGAAAAGAATGGAAACTTCCCACTCATTTTCATAGACACCACTGAGTGGGGACAACTAGAGCATTTCCTACTTCTGCTGGGTGCATGTTGGGAATATAACTCCGTGTTCAGCCCAGGAAAACCACCTGAGAAGGGAATTAGAGCATGCCATCTGCTTCTGTGAGATAGGAAAATGGGGTGAAAGATTAGCTCTCTGCTTGGCCCCACCTTCATTTCATGTTCTCTGTCCCTCTTGGTCCAAACAGGCAGTGATTTTATTTCAAGCCCCTGTTACTTATTTTTCAATAGTTCTTCCCTCAATTTCTCTCTTTCTTCTTGCATTTTATCATAAGCATCAAGAAGAAAACTTTCAACACTTTGCTTAGACTCCTTACCTAAATATCCAAGTTCATTAATTGCCAGTTGTGTTTTCTTCATAACTACAGAACACACTTCTGCTAAGCTTCCTACCACCAAATGACAAGGATCCTCTTTCCTTTAGTATCAGAAAAAAAAAAAATCCCTCATTTCCTTCTGAGCCCTCACTAAAGGAACATTCAATGTCCATTTTCTACTAATGGTCTATTCAAAACATCTTAGTTTTTATCTAAGGCAATTTATGTTTTTTTATCAAGCTCTTCTCCCTCCTGAGCCCTCACTGCCAGGCATGACTTCAATATCCATGTTTCTACTAACAATCTATTCAAGGCAATCTAGATTTTTTTCTACATGCTTTTCCAAATTCTTCCAGCCTCTGCCTACTACTCAATTACAAAGTCTCCATGTTTTTAGATGCTTGTTATAGTCACATTCCACTTCCAGGCACCAGAATCTCTACTTGTTTCCTATTTCTGCTATAACAAATTGCCGTAGATCTAATGATTTAAAACAATACAAAACCATGACCTTATAATTCTATGTCAGAAGTCTGACATGGCCCTCACTGAGCTAAAATCACTGCATCAGTAAAGCTGTGTTCCTTTCTTGAGGTACTAAGGGAGAATCCATTTCCTTGTCTTTTCCAGCTTCTGGAGGCTGCCCACATTCTTTGTCTTCTGACCACTTCTGCATCTTCAGAGTCACCAACATGGCATCTCTCTGACTATTCTTCTATAGTTCTCTCTCTCTCTGAAACTGACCTCAGCTGGGAAAGGTACTTTTAAGGACTCATGATCAGGTTAGGTCCACCTAGATTATCTCCCTCTCTCATGATCATTAACCTTAATCACATCTGCAATGTCAGTTTGCTTGGTAAGATAACAGGCAGGGATTAGGATGTGTGTACTGGGTATATTATTCTACCTACAACAGTCACCCTTCTAATGTTTTAGCTAGGGGAAACAAGCTTTTCTTAGAGCTTTTCTTGTTTATGCCTGTTGCTGGTTCTGGTTTGGAGGTTTCTGCAGTGCCTTGTCTGGGTTACATGCGGGGCATAAGGAGACCCAGGTCACTCAGCACCCCGTTGTTTCTCAAATCCTGAGATCTCTAGATAGCCCACCTTCTTCTACCTTCCAATCTTTCTATGTTTGTTTGTTGTGTTGTATCTAAGGAATTTATTGGGAAGAGAAAGGGCCTTGAAAGAATAGGGCTATTACATCCTAGCAGAACCAGAAATCTATGAATGTTTGGTTTTTAAGAACTAAGCGGGTTTGGGGGGTTGAGGGGATCACTAAGGCCATTCACACATTCAATAATGTGCTAGAAGAACTCAGCATATAATCATATTTATGGGGAGACTTATTGCAGTGAAAGGATATAGGACAGGATCAGCAAGGGAAAAAGATACAGGTGAGGTCTGGATAAGAAGTCCTCCCATGTTTTCTCTTTTCTGTGAGGGTTCACATTGAGTTTGCTTCTTTCTCTAGCAGGAAAAAAAAAATTCAGTAATGTGTGCCTAATGCTTCTGTCCAAGTAAGTCCACTAGTCACTGAGTGCTTAATGTTTTTATTGGAGAAAGCTGGTCGCATGGCACCACCTGCCGAATACATACCAAATTCCAGACTGTTAGAAGGAAACCATATTGGCCTAAAGCACATTATCCAATTGAGAACTGTAAGTACTCATTTTAATTAGATGATAAATAAATATTGTACACATGGTCCACGCACAGTAAACCCATCCTTATCAGTTATGGAATGGTTTGAGAGCCAAGCTTCCAGATGCCAGCTAAGAACAAAGCCTGCACACAGGCCCCAGTAAAAATAACAGCCTTGGAGCTGGTCTGCTGTTTTCTCTTTTCTGCATATGAGTAATAAACTTATTTGAGATTTTATCAGATAATACATCAAGACAACAACATAAATGGAATAGCCAAACACTTTAGGATCTCACAAAATTCCACTCCAGGGAGTATGCAAACCTATAGCTGTGAATGGAAGGAAGATTCAGAGATGGGGATAGTACATAACATAAGGTCACTTTTTACAAAGTACTTGTACCATTTGACTATAACTCTCAAAGTGGGAAGTGAGATTATAGGAGATAAAAAATATTGTTTTATATTTTGAAGTGAATATTTTTTAAATTTTTTATTAACATATAATATATTATTAGCCCCAGGGGTACAGGTCTGTGAATCGCCAGGTTTACACACTTCACAGCACTCACCATAGCACATACCCTCCCCAATGTCCATAACCCCACCACCCTTCTCCCAAACCCCCTCCCCCCAGCAACCCTCAGTTTGTTTTGTGAGATTAAGAGTCACTTATGGTTTGTCTCCCTCCCGATCCCATCTTGTTTCATTTATTCCTTTCCTACCCCCAGAACACCCCACATTGCCTCTCAACTTCCTCATATCAGGGAGATCATATGATAATTGTCTTTCTCTGATCGACTAATTTTGCTAAGAATAATACTGTCTAGTTCCATCCACATCATCGCAAATGACAAGATTTCATTTCTTTTGATGGCTGCATAGTATTCCATTGTATGTATATATATATACCACCTCTTCTTTATCCATTCATCTGTTGATGGACATCTAGGTTCTTTCCATAGTTCGGCTATTGTGGACATTGCTGCTATAAACATTTGGGTGCATGTGCCCCTTCGGATCACTACATTTGTATCTTTAGGGTAAATACCCAGTAGTGCGATGCTGGGTCATAGGGTATCTCTATTTCCAACTTTTTGAGGAACGCCCATGCTGTTTTCCAGAGTGGTTGCACCAGCTTGCATTCCCACCAACAGTGTAGGAGGGTTCCCCTTTCTCCACATTGAAGTGAATGTTTTGATGCAGATGCCATGGCAAACTAGCCATATCAAATGGTTGCAACAAGTTAACCCATGAATCTAAACAATTTTATCATATCAACAGTCTTGTGAGTTGGTTATCATGTACCATATTTTACAGATGAAAAAGCTGAGGTTCAGAGGTATTAAGAAACTTGACAAATTTTAAGGCCGTATATTGGCAGAGACTGGATTTGAACCCCTATTTGTGCATCTCCAAAGCCTTTTCTCTTTCTACTTGTATTGCTTTAGGTAGGTTATGGAATGATGAGCTAAAACCAAATATTTTTTACTGTAAGTTTCATTTTAATTAGCTGATATGTAAAAAAAAAATTTTTTTGTTGGAAGCTGTGTAACTACATAAGGCAGAAACAGACGCAGCATATATAGTGTGGTACTTCCCTGACTTCGCAATTCCTAGTGAAAGTTGTACCTGCCAGAATCACTTCATCACTGTCTGAAGAGGAGGATGAATCTGAGGAAATAGTTCAGTTCTTGTTGCACTACCATTTTTTTCATACATAAGATTTATATCACCATTGGAGAGGAATTCACTTCAACAGTCAGTGCATTTCAGGTTAAAAGTTCCCACCAATAGTCCACATTCTTGTTTAAGACTCAAAAGCTGTAAGGACCCTGGTGCTCTCACAGAGTACTTTTGCCCCCAGCACCCAGCTTCTCAGAAAGCCCCTTCTTACTCCTCAGTGCCCTTGGTGTCTGGTGACTCAGTGTAGGCTAAGAATGTTTCCTCCATGCTATTCTAACGAAGAGTTATTTATCACTAATTTTGATGAGGAATCTATAATGCATGAAACTAAATAGTTCCTTATGATTCACAGATTTCATATTTGTGAGTTCATCTCCTCACTAAAATTTCTTTGTAACCCCAAATTCAGTACTCAAGGCACTTGTGCAGTCATTCACAGACATGTGCAGAACAGCAAACATTTGAGTCACTCAGTACTAGGTTCTCAGCTCAGGTTGAACAAGGCGATGCTCTACTTCATGTTTAAGCTTTTTTGCTAAACAAATGTCCTCTTTGTGGCCTATTTAGTACTATGTTTTTGGCATTTTTGTGCTTTTTGTTGGTGATTGTGCTGCTTAAAATGACTGTCAGACATAGTGCTGAAATGATATCCAGTGTTCCTAAGCACAAGAAAACTGTGATTGCCTTATAGAGAAAATACATTTATTGGCTAAGCCTTGTTCAGGCACGAGTTCTACGGCTAGTGGCCATGAATTCAAGGTTAATGAAGTAATAATGTGATACATTCAGAAAAAAAGGAAGTGGGAATTCACCGATCTCATTATGAAGTCATTCTGGAAAGTGCTAAAGTGAAAGCTATAGTGTATGCTTCAAATATGAAAAAAGCAGCTAAAATGTGGGTGCATGAGATGATGAACTAAAAAGCGTGTATGGGGCAGCATGTTGTAGGACTGAAAGCTGAGGAAATTTATGTTCACGTTACCCAGCGTTAGGAAAATGTTAAACCTATAGCACTTGCATGGCTCATCTGTTTCAAAGGATGTAATGGTGTAAGAAACATTAAATTTTCAGGTGAGGTAGGCTCTAAGGATGAGGGGGTTTCAAGAAAAAAGAAAAATTTAAATACCAGCTAAGTATTATACAAGAAAAGGGTTATGTGGAAGAGTAGGTTTTCAGTGCTGATAAGACTGGCTTATTTTACAAGGACTTTGACAAATGAAACGTCATGCAAAATACTGTTTTGCCTGACAAAAATGCTGTGACTAGAGGCTCACAGGAACCTCACTATTTCCCCCCAGGAGCAATGACTCAGTATTTGCTAGTGCAGTGTTTTCAAAGGCCTTATAAAATATATGTGGCATGAATAATTAGACTCAACTGTAATTGGAAGACCACAGCTCCAGGAAGAGGGTATGCAGGACAGCATGGGGATGTGTGGATATAAAGTAGTCATATTCAGTTGTGACTCATTACTATCTTTATAATAAAAACCTTTTTCCTGAGTGATGCAGTCTAATTCCCTGCATTTGTCTCTTCCACAACCAGACTGAATACATAGAATTACCTAGGTTTTGGACTCTTTAATCCATTCTGATAGGATGTTTTCCAGGTGTTTATCAAGGCCACTGTATTTTACCTACTTAAAAGAGCTATAAGCTAGATATTGAAAATATCTTGATTAAGGTGAATATTACTTTTATTTATTCAACATACATTTAATTTTAAAAATAATGTCTGGAGCACTAACATACTAGGCATTGTTCTGGGTGGTGAAGATGTAAAAATTAAAGCACTACAGTAGAGGAATTCAAGTACCACAGGGGATCACAGGAGGGATGCTGAAGCCAGCCTGGCAATGTAGATGTCCCCTGAGCTGAATCCCAAAAGATGTGTAGGTTTATTAGGAAAGAAAGGAATGCAAGGAGGCTGTTAGGTCAGAGAAAACATCCTTAGCACAAGGATATGGTGGAAACTTTTAAGAGGTGGCTTAACTAGTATATCAAGTATGAGGAGGAGTGGCAGGAGATGAAACAGAGGATTAGGTCAGGGGGGCACATCACAGAGCATTCTAGACGAAGAGTTTATAGTTTGTCTTCTGGCCACTATGTGAGGTGGGAGCCACCGAAGGCTTTTAAGTGCAGAAACAATACGGGCATTTGATGCTAGCAATTGCACATTTTAAATAGGAAACAGAGTAGAGGATGAATTTGGGGATAACATAATAAGATATGAGGACCTGAATTAGATTGTAGCCAAAATAGGTAAAATAATAAAAAATTGTTCTAGTCCTTGTCAAGCATGTTTTAAGTGACAATCACTAAGTGATTCAAATGAAATAACACATTCCTTCCTACAGATGCCATTAGATGCCAGTATTAATGTTATTTTCATTTTTCTAGTGAGAAAATAGACATAATTGCCCAGGTAGCAATGGTACAAGCCAAACCCAAGAAGTCTAGCCCCAGAGCCCATGTTTTAACCAACATGTGATACATCCTCTCTAGGAGAAGGTTGGAGATATGTTTAAGAGATAAAATCTGTCAGATTTAGTTATTATTGGATGTGGGAGATGATAAAAAGGGATGAATCTAGTGTTTCCTTGGATTTCAGATAAATAACTGGGTAGATGAATAGTGCTAGCCTTTCCTGAGAAAGGAAACACAGGAGGACCTGAGATGTAAAGAAAGGAGTAGAATAATAAGAATGATTTGGTACTAGTTCAGTCAGAGGTGGCTCATTCAAATGGATATATTCAGGAATCAGTGTTGGAATTATTAGTCTAAAGGTTAAGGAAAAAGTCAGGGCTAAAATAGAGATTAAAAAACCATGGGAATTGTATATTCTAGCAGAAAAGAAGGCAGAACCCAGACCTCAACATGAATAATTACAAAGGAAGGAAAGCCAGGAGAGAAGGAAAATGGAGCAGAAACAGTGGAATTGTCAGCAATGTCAAATATGGCAGAAAGTAATGAAAATGACTCACTGTACTTCACAATATGAACTTAATTATTGAGCTTTGTAAAGTAGTGTGGATATAGAAGTGTGGGCAGAAGTCAGGACAGTTGCATGAGGAATTAAATGAGGAAAGTGGAGGAAGTGAAGCAGTGAAAATATCTGGAAATACAGTTTTCTTTCAAAAAAGATGGCCCAGAAAATAAGGAGATTTGGGGCACCTAACATTGCTTAACCTCTCTGAACCTCAGTTTCCTCATCTGTAAAATGGAGATATTAACATCTTAATATTTTGTTGGCTTGTTGTAGGGATTAAATTAGAAATGATGAACTGTGTAGTACATGTCAGACACATATAAAGTGCTTAATGAAAGCTATTCCCTTCCTCTCTATCAGCCCCTTCCTGAACAATTAGCTTGACTCAGAGCCATATGTTAGGATAAAAGAAGAAGACAATCTCTTTCCTCAGGAAGCTTACAGTCTAGCTAGAATGCTAACACAGTAATAAAATGTATATTGAAATTCGGTAGACATAAAACCATAAGTAACTATACTGAAATACAGATGCTGTAGTGTTTTCAACAAAATATTGTTAACAGAAAGGCAATGTGGAGGGAGCACAGGAAATACCTTGCAGACGGGGAGATACTTGCCTGAAGAATTGATGAAATTTCACTGGGGGATGCATTTCAAGTAGAGAGAATAACAAAATCAAGGGCATGGTAGGGAGAGTCCGTCCAAAATAGTGGTGTAAAAAGAAACTGATTTCACTTCCTCCTGTGCACACCAAATCTACAGCTACATGTGGAACAATTCCCTCTGAAAAAAAGAACGGAAAACTAGTTGAAATGTTCCTCCACAACAACAAAGGATAAAAAGACCACATGGAGAATGAGATAGAGAAGCAGAGACATGGTGTTTCCAAAATCCCCACCCCAGAAACAGAGACACTCAATAGGAAGGGACCTCACAAGTCTAGAGTTTCTCTCAAAGAAGGGAGGGGTTTTTGCCCCACACGAAGCACCCAACCCCTGGGACCTTCACCAGAAAGACAAGCCCCCAAAACATCTGGCTTAGACAAACAATGAAGCTTACATCCAAGTGACACAAAGGACTGTAGGAAATGGAGATACTCCTGTTAAAGGACTTAAATGCAGTCTCACTTACCCGAGAAACAAATACAAAGTCATCAGCTTAAAAACCACCTATACTATCATGAAGGGGATCCATTTACTAATCTTAAACATCTGCTATAGGAGAAGTGACAGATGGGACTATGGAGGCCAGCAGTGTACATGATAACAGCCCCACAAGAATGTATATATTTACATACTTTGAAAGCAACTGCGTGAGGGTCAGACTTCTAATCAGCCTGAAATGAGGTGCTAACTGAGATCCTTCTCCTTGGATCATGACAGGTCTTGGTGCACCTTCAACAATGGGAACTTATCAAGAATAAATCAAACTACTTAAACAACCATAAATGTCCAAAAGACAAACAAGAATTAGGGCATGGTTAAATAGTAAATTTTTTCACCTACACAAAGCCACTCCTTCAAGACTGGTAGAGGGACCTCTTTTGCATAATACGTAGAAACAAATTCAGAGTCAAGCAAAATGAGGAAACAGAAGAGTATGTTCCAAGCAAGAGAAGGATATAAAACCTCAAAAAGATCTCAATGAAAAGATGTAAGTAATATACCTGTTAAAGAATTCAAAGTAATGGTCATAAAGATGCTCACTAAACTTCAGAGAAGAATGAATGAATACAATGAGAACTTATAAGAAAATATAAGAAAGTACCAGACAGAAGTCACAGAGCTGAAGAACACAATAACTGAACTGAAAAACACACTAGAGGAGTTCAAAAGCAGACTGACTCTAAAGAATCAGTGAAAACAGGGCTCAATCAGAGCAGTAAAAACAAACAAAAATCTTAAAAAGTGAAGATAGTTTAAGGGATCTATGGAACAACATCAAGTGAGATAACATTCACCATTCACATTATAAGGGTCCCAGAAGGAGAAGAGAGAGAGAAAGAAGCAGAAAATTTATTTCAAGAAATAATGGCTGAAAACTTTCCTAATCTGGGAAAAGAAACAGACGTCCAGATCCAGAAAGTCTATAAAGCTCCCAAAATGATGAATCCAAAGATATTCACATCAAGACTCATTAAAATTAAAATGTCAGAAGTTAAAGAGAGAGTCTTGATGCCAACAAGAGAAAAACAACGTGTTATGTACAAGGGAATCCCCATAACGCTATCACCAGAGTTCTCAGCAGGAAATTTGCAGTTCCAAAGACAGTGGCATTATTTATTGAAAGTTCTGAGAAAGAAGAAAAAAAAAACTTTCAACCAAGACTACACTACTTAGCAAGGTTATCATTTGGAATTGAAGAATAAATAAAGTTTTCCAGATAAACAAAAAGTAAATAAGCCCATCACCACTAAACTGGACTTACAAGAAGGATAAATGGGACATTTTTAGCTGAAAAAAAAATTAGTAATTAGTAACAAGAAAATACATGAAAGTAAAAATCACAGTAGTAAATTTAAATATATAGTAAAGGTAGTCTATAAGCCACTTATAAAGTTAGTATGAAGGTTAAAAGACAAAAATATTTTTTTAAAGATTTTATTTATTGATTTGACAGAGAGAGATCACAGTAGAGAGAGAGAGAGGGAAGCAGGCTCCCCGCTGAGCAGAGAGCCTGATGCGGGACTCGATCCCAGGACCCTGAGATCATGACCTGAGCCGAAGGCAGCGGCTTAACCCACTGAGCCACCTAGGCGCCCCAAAAGACAAAAATATTAAAATTAACTATAACTACAGTACTTACTTAAGGGATATGCAAAAAGATGTAAAATGAGATATCAGAAACAATGTTGGGAGGGAGTAAAAATGTAGATTAACAATGGATTCAAACTTAAATTATTGTCAACTTAAAATAGACTGTTTTTTATATGTAGGATAAAGATATATATATCTTTATCCTACATATTAAGATACATATATCCTCATACATATCCTATATATATATATATATGCAGTACAATAGTACCAAAATATATAAAGCAAATATTAATAGACCTAAAGGGAGAAACTGACAGCAATACAAAAGTAGTCAGGGACTTTAACACCTCCTTACATCAATGGATAGGTCATCTAAGCAAAGTCAGTAAGGAAACATTGATCTTCAACAACAGACTAGACATGATGGACTTAACAGATATATACAGATATAACAGATATATACAGAATTAAGCTTCTGGGACTATATTCATATACCCATTTTAAATTCCATGCAAAAGCAGAATACACATTCTTCACAGGTGTACATAGAACATTCTTCAGGACAGACCACAGGCCAGGCCACAAAACAAGTCTCGATAAATTTAGGAAGAATAAAATTATATCAAGGTTCTTTTCAGACCAAAATGGTGGGAAACTAGAAATCAATTCAAAGAAGAAAACTGGAAAAATCACAAATAATCAGTGACTAAACAATATGGTACCAGAAAACCGATGGGACAATGAAGAAATCAAAATAGAAATTTTAAAATACCTCAAGACAAAAAAAAAAAAACAAAAAACAAAAAAGGAAACACAATAATCTAAGATCTGTGGGGAAATGTGGTTCAAAGAGGGAACTTCATAGCAATACGGGCCTACTTCAAAAAACAAGAATAATTTCAATGAACGATATTAATTATATACCTGAAGGAACTAGGAAAAGAACAAATGAAGTACAAAATTACCAGGAGGGAAGAAATAATAAAGATCACAGCAGAAATAAATAGAGACTAAAAGACAGTAGAAAAGATCACTGAAAATAAGGGCTGATTCTCTAAATAGTTAAACAAAACTGACAAACCTTTAGCAAGGATCACCAAGACCATACTTTCGCTATTGTATATCCTTGCCTGTGTCACAAATTAATTGACCATACATGCATGGGATTATTTCTGGGCTCTCTATTCTGTTCCATTGATATGTGTCTGTTCTTATGCCACTTCTATGCTTTTTTTAACTGAGGACAGTTGACATAAAATATAATACTAGTTTCAGGTGGAAAACAGAGTGATTTGACAAATAAATACATTACTAAGTGCTCATCACAATAAGTTAATTGCCATCTGTTACCACACAAGTTGATTACAATATTATGGACTGTATTCCCTTTGTTGTACTTTTAATCCCTATAACTTATTTATTTTAAAACTAGAAGCTTGTGCCTCTTAATCTCCTTTCATTTCATCTCTTCCCCCACCCCCTGCCTCTCTAGAAACCACGAGTTTTTTCTCTATGACTCTGTTTCCCTTTTTTGCTTGTTTTGTTTTTAGATTCTACATATAAGCGAAATCATTTATCTGTCTTTCTCTGTCTGGTTTATTTCACTTAGCATAATACCTTAATTCATCCTTGTTGTCATGAATGGCAAAATTTCCTTCTTTTTTTATGGCTGAATAATATCCTATTGGATTCAATTCCATAGTACACAATATATTCTTTATCCATTCATCTATCTGTGAACACTTGGGTTATTTCCATATCTTGGCTATTATAAGTAACACTGCAATAAACATAGGGTATTTTTCACAGAACTAGAACAAAAAAATCCTAAAATTTGTATGGAACCATAAGAGAATAGCCAGTATCTCAATATCTTGAGAAAGAACAAAACTAGATATAAATACACAGTGGAATATTACTCAGCCATAAAATAAAATGACATCTTGCCATTTGCGACAACATAGATGGACCTTAAGGGAATTATGCTAAATGAAATAAGTCAGACAGAGAAAGATAAATACTATATGATTTCACTTATATATGGAATCTAAAGAACAAAACAAAACTCATACATACAGAAAACAGAATTGGTGATTTCAGTGGGGAAGAGGTGGATAGTAGTCAAAACAGGTAAAGAGGGCCAACAGGTACAAACTTCCAGTAATAAAATAAGTAAGTCATGAGGATATAATACACAGCATGGTGATTATAGTGAATAATATTATAGCACATACTCAAAATTTTCCAAGAGAGTAAATCATAAAATTATCTTCATATGGGGATAGATGGTAACTAGATTCATGCAGTGATCACTTTGCAATGTATCATTATGTTGTATACCTGGAATCAACATGATGTTGTATGTCAAGTATACCTCTATAATTTTTTTAAGAGTGTGATAGTATGGAATTCATGGAATATGAGGGGTAGTGAGTGGTAGGTCCTTAATGGATTAGAAAGGCAGAAAACAGCAGTTGTTGCAGTGGTTATAAGATAGAATGTAGAAAAACTTGGCTCTATGTCAGTCAATCCTGACTTGATTCTATAAGCAATGGCAGTCTTTCAGGGCTTTAATAGAGGAGTGACATGACAGATCTGGTGTGAAGTAAGAAGAGAAGGATTTAGGAAAATGTATTAGTAATCCCTGTGAAAGTGGCTAGATAAAAAGTTTTGTGAAAATGATGCAGTCACCAGCTTACATGACTGTTTTTAAAAATCAGATGTATTGGTTGAGTCCTGAGTGTGACCAAGTACGTGGTCTATTCTGGAGAAAGTTCTATGTGTACTCAAGAAGAATGAGTATTCTGTTGATTTAGGGTGGAATGTTCTGTATTTATCTATAAGGTCCAACTGGTCCGATGTGTCATTCAACATTCTTGTTTCTTCATTGATTTTCTGCTTGGATGATCTGTCTATTGCTGAGAGTGGTGTGTTAAGATCCCCTACAATTAATGTATTCATATCATCATGACTCTTTATTTTGTTTAACAGTTGGCTTGGGTAGTTGGCTGCTCCCATGCTGGGAGCATAAATATTTACAATTGTTAGATCTTCTTGGTGGATAGACCCTTTAATAATGATGTAGTGTCCTTCTGTATCTCTGACTATGGTCTTCAGCTTAAAATATAATTTATCTGTTATGAGAATAGCTACCTCAATGTTCTTTTGAGGCCCACTGGCATGAAAGATTGTTCTGCATCCTTTACTTTCAGTCTGGATGTATCTTTAGGTTCCAAAAGTCTCTCTTGTAGACAGCATATGGACTGGTCCTGTCATTTTATCCAGTCTGCAACCTGTGTTATTTTATGAAAGCATTTAGGCTGTTCACATTGAGAGTGATTATTGAAAGATGTTTTTATCTAATGAAGTCCTTGTTTCTATAAACTGTCCCTATAAATTTGTGTTCTGTGTCACTCTTGGATTCTTCTTTTATAGAACCCCTCTTAATAATTCTTGTAGTGCCAGCTTGGTGGTCACATAATGTTTTAAGCTTTGCTGGTCTTGGAAGCTCTTTCTCCCTCCCTTGATTCTGAACATCAGTCTTGCTGGATAAAGTATTCTTGGCTGCATGTTCTTCTCATTTAGTGCCCTGAATAAGTATTGCCAACTCTTTCTGGCTTGCCAGGTTTCTGTGGACAGTTCTGATGTTATTCTGATGGTCCTTCCTCTGTACATAAGGAATCCCTTCACCCTACCTACCCCTAAGATAGTCTCTCTCAATTTATGACTTGTGAATTTCACAATGAAGTGTCTGGAGGCTTTTCTAGACTTGTTGATCTTGAAGGGGATGTCCTCTCTGCCTCTAGGAAATTGAAGAAGACACAAAAAGATGGAAAAGCATTCCATGCTCATGGATCAGAAGAAAAAACATTGTTAAAATATCTAAACTGCCTAGAGCAATCTATACTTTCAATGTTATTCTGATCAAAATTCCACCAGCATTTTTCAAAGAGCTGGAATGAACAATTCTAAAATTTGTTTGGAACCAGAAAAGACCCCAAATTGCTAAGGAAATGTTGAAAAAGAAAAAGAAGAATGGGGGCATCATGTTGCCTGATTTCAAGCTTTACTACAAAGCTGTGATCACCAAGACAGCATGGTACTAGCACAAAAACAGACACATTAACCAATGGAACAGAGTAGAGAGTCCAGATATGGACCCTCAACTCTATGGTCAAATAATCTTCAACAAAACAGGAAAAAATATACAGTGGAAAAAAGACAGTCTCTTCAATAAATGGTGCTGGAAAAATTGGACAGCTATATATAGAAGAATGAAACTCAACTATTCTTTCACACCATACACAAAGATAAACTCAAAATGGATGAAAGGCCTCAGTGTGAGGCAGGAATCTATCAAAATCATAGAGAAGAACATAAGCAGTAACCTCTTCAACATCGGCCCCAGCAACTTCTTTCAAGACACGTCTCCAAAGGCAAAGGAAACAAAAGCAAAAATGAACCTTTGGGACTTCATAAAGATCAAAAACTTCTGCACAGCAAAGGAAACAGTCAAAAAAACAAAGACAAAGAGGCAACCCATGGAATGGGAGAAGATATTCGCAAATGACTCCACAGATAAAGGGCTGATATCCAAGATCTAAAAAGAACTACTCAAACTCAACACCCCCCCAAAAAAAGATAACCATGTCAAAAAATGGGCAGAACACTTGAACAGACAATTCTCCAAAGAAGACATGACAGACATATGAAACAGACACATGAAAAAAATGTTCATCATCATTAGCCATCAGGGAAACTGAAATCAAAACCACACTGAGATACCACCTTATACCAGTTAGAAGGGCCAAAATTAACAAACAGGAAACAACAAGCATTGGAGAGGATGTGGAGAAAAGGGAACCCTCCTACACTGTTGGTGGGAATGCAAGTTGGTGCAGCCACTTTGGAAAACAATATGGAGATTCCTTAAGAAATTAAAAATAGAGATACCCTATGATCCTGCAATTGCACACTGGGCATTTACCCAAAGATACAGATGTAGTGAAAAGAAGGGCTGTATGTTCATAGCAGCAATGGCCACAATCACCAAACTGTGGAAAGAGCCAAATGTCTTTCAACAGATAAATGGATAAAAAAAACATATGGTCCATATATACAATGGAGTATTATGCCTCCATTAGAAAGGATGAATACCCAACATTTGTATCAACATGGATAGGACTGGAGTCAACATGCTGACTGAAATAAATCAAGCAGGGGCACCTGGGTGGCTCAGTAGGTTAAAGCCTCTGTCTTCAGCTCAGGTCATGATCCCAGGGTCCTGGGATCGAGCCCCACATCGGGCTCTCTGCTCGGCGGGGAGCCTGCTTCCTCCTCTCTCTCTCTCTCTGCCTGCCTCTCTGCCTACTTATGATCTCTGTCTGTCAAATAAATAAATAAAATCTTAAAAAAAAGAAATCAAGCAGAGAGAATCAATTATATTATGGTTTCACTTACTTGTGGAACATAAGGAATAGCATGGAGGACATTAGGAGAAGGAAAGAAGAATGAACTGGGGGAAATTGGAGGGAGAGAGGAAGCATGAGAGACTGTTGACTTTGAGAAACAGAGTTTTGGTGGGGAGGGGGTGGGGGGTTAGGTGAGCCTGGTAGTGGGTATTAAGGTGGGCCACGTATTGTATGGAGCACTGGGTGTGGTGCATAAATAATGAATCTTGGAACACTGAAAAATAAAATAAAATAATAAATAAAATAAAATAATTTAAATATGAAAATTAGATATGATTTAGCCTCCATGTGAATACATACATGGCCCATTTCACCTTAACCAGGATTAAAGTAGACTTTTAGAGAATTCTAAGTCTGAGATTCTGTGATTTTAACAGGTTTGGGGTCTAAGAGCAAATTCTGATAATTTAATAGGAAGTGGAGATTAAATACTAGTTGAGTCAAATAATGTTCTGATACTTTCTACAAGTAAACACAAAAAGATACATTACAGGTATGATCACCTAAAGAGTATGATGAAGAATAATACAATATAGCTTGAAAGAATAAGAACACTAGGAATTTTAAAAAAGCATATGTTGAAGGAATTGTAACACTGGATCACAGTTCTCAAAGTGTAATCACTTTACTACTGTGGATTATTTTGTACGTTGCTTAATCCAAGTAGGTGAACACTTTCCAATTAACTTTCTATCACTGATTTCTAGTGTAATTCCATTATGGTCAGAGAAGCATATTCTGTATGATTCCAATCCTTTTAAACTTGTTGTTGTTACTGTTATCATGATCATCAAGGACATAGCCTCTCAGTGAATATTCTGTGTGCACTTGAAAGCAATATATATTCTGTGATTGTTGGGTGGGCTGTTTTGTAACTGTTCATTCCAGTTGGAGGATAGTATTGTTCCCTTCACCTGTCTCCTTGGTATGTTTTTGGTTTTTTGGTTGGTTGTTTTTTTTTTTTTTTTTACTTTTTCTATCGATTACTGTGGTAAAAGTGTTAAAGTACCCAACCATAATTGTGGTGATTCTAGTTCTCCTAAGCACACTTGCTTGATCATGCGAGGGATACAAAAGAAAAGGAAAGGGAACATTTACTTGAATACATACCAAAATTTCAAAGTTAATACAGTAACTTTACAAAGTAGACAAAACGGGAAGAGGCCAATTTTATCTCAGGATGATGGGAGGATAGAAAGAGTCAGTATCCCTTGTCTTTCCAAGACCCTATGTAACACTTGTCCTTACAGTTTTAAGGGTAAGGGTAAGTTCTGCCATCCTGAGGAAGGTCTCATAATTATGACATGTCAGGGACTTGATCAGTTGAATTTTAATTAAGCACTCCTAGAACAAAATGTCTTGGTTAAAATTAACAGTTATGCTTTTGGAGAACTGTAGGGCCATGTGACTGATCAGCTAGGGGAGAGTTAGGGGTTTGAAGACTTTCTCAACAGTCCTCATTTTATATTGTTGAATGACAACCTATTCTTTTTTTTTTTTAATTTATTTTCAGCATAACAGTATTCATTCTTTTTGCACCACACCCAGTGCTCCATGCCATATGTCCCCTCCCTATTACCTACCACCTGGCTCCCCCAACCTCTTACCCTCAAACCCTTCAAAACCCTCAGATTGTTTTTCAGAGTCTATAGTCTCTCATGGTTCATCTCCTCTTCCAATTTCCCTCAACTCCCTTCTCCTCTCCATCTCCCTATGTCCTCCATGTTATTTGTTAAGCTCCATAAATAAGTGAAACCATATGATAATTGACTCTCTCTGCTTGACTTATTTCACTCAGCATAATCTCTTCCAGTCCCTTCCATGTTGCTACAAAAGTTGGGTATTCATCCTTTCTGATGGAGGCATAATACTCCATAGTGTATATGGACCACATCTTCCTTATCCATTCATCCGTTGAAGGGCATCTTGGTTCTTTCCACAGTGTGGCGACCGTGGCCATTGCTGATAAACATTGGGGTACAGGTGGCCCTTCTTTTCACTACATCTGTATCTTTGGGGTAAATACCCAGGAGTGCAATTGCAGGGTCATAGGGAAGCTCTATTTTTAATTTCTTGAGGAATCTCCACACTGTTCTCCAAAGTGGCTGCACCAACTTGCATTCCCACCAACAGGGTTCCCCTTTCTCCACATCCTCTCCAACACATGTTGTTTCCTGTCTTGCTAATTTTGGCCATTCTAACTGGTGTAAGGTGGTATCTCAATGTGATTTTAATTTGAATCTCCCTGATGGCTAGTAATGATGAACATTTTTTCATGTGTCTGATAGCCATTTGTATGTCTTCATTGGAGAAGTGTCTGTTCATATCTTCTGCCCATTTTTTTATATGATTGGAATGACAACCTATTCTGCCACAATTACCACATATGGCCTCATAGGTTGTAGACTCTGGGAGAAGTTTTATGGTTTGTTTGTTTCTCATGGATTTTTATGTGAATGGCACCTCCTGAAGCTGTGTGCATTTTGGCTGTGTACCCTGCTCCCAGACATGAAAAAGTTTGATGTTGTAATGACAGAATATCATCTCCTTTCTTCTCTCTGCCTCTTTCCTCCTCTCCCAGTATTGGAGGAAGATGACCATTACCTCTCCAGAGTCTTTGAGTCTTGCTAGAAGAATACATCCATTCTCCCAGAGTGTCCCAACAGGATTGAACTGCATGGGTTGGCCAGAGTACATACCTGACACTGGTGAGTTATGTGTCTCTCTCTTCTGTTTTACACTCCGATGTCCTATAAAGAACAAGAAGTGAGAGAGTGTTGTTGATTGTTATGTTTACTTGTCTGGCAAAAGTAGCTTAAAGGTGAAACAGATAAGACAACATCTCTTATCCCTTCAATTAGGAAGAGGTCCCTAAAACCCTGAGAAAGGGAATTCTTGGATTCAGGAAGACTCCATTATTGAATTCCCAAACCTATCCCTGTTTATTTTAAGTAGAACTAATGACCACCTCTTGGATCCTGTAATGGGATATAATTTGTAGAAGAAATAACCACAGTGAGTTGTTTCTAATTTAGAATAGAACTTGAGTGTTTTCCCTTCTAAGAGACAAGCCTCTTCCTCTAGTTTTATGGCCACCTCTGTGAGACCATTTCCCAAATCTATAGCAAACAGCCTCACATCACATATTCAGCCATAAAAGGGTTGGCCTTTGTGCCAGAAGGAAGCTGGGCCCCAGTGAAAGCAAGCATAGGGCATCCTCATACACAACCTTCACCTGTACTAGACCTAACCCAGGAAAGGATGGGCATGTTGAAAATGCTCAAGGACTTCTGGTGGAAGGACAGGTATTACGTCTTGAGAGGGTACAGATTATATTAGATTGGAATCTTACTGTCTAAAAGCTGGCTAGAAGGGGAAGCCAAATACAGTGTTATGAAGGATAAAGAATGGTAAAGCCCTAGACAGGATTAAAAAGGCAAGCTAGCTACATCTGTCAAATATGTACTGTGTCAAGACTTGGGGAGTGGGAATATAGGACTGATAGGAGCAAAGTGACCAGGCTCTGAGCATCAATGAGGCATATGCTATCCTGAGGAAGGTCAACTCAGTGCATACTGATGCTGGTCCTGGGGACCTGGCTGCTCTGATTAGCTGGTGGACATGATTGGTTTCCATTCACAAATGTATGTGCTTATGCTGCATCATGCAGTGGACTTTAATGGTTGTGATCATGAATTCACAATAAGAAAAGTCATGAAAAGTTACTTTACAACTGCTGAAAGAATCTTTTCAAGGGGAAAAAAAAAAAGATATTTCTAACATAGCTCTTCATTAAGTCATGGGATTATTTAGAGGCTCATGGAAGGGACCATAACGGATTAGAGCAGCATTTTTCCAGTAATAATCCTCAAGGATGATTTTGGCCCTTGAAGTTAGAACATCCTTACAAAGCCAAAGCTTAATAATCACATAGTCCTATTATTTCAGATGTTCATTTGAATTAATTGACAGGTGAATTTATTGCAGAATAAGAAATTTAAAAATCTCAGTGACACATTTGTCCTGGTATGTCTGTCTATCGAGAATACTGGTTTGGATGTCAGAGTTTAGGGCACTGGCTCTAGCTGCACTTGATATAGGGATGAGAAATTGGACACATCCCTCGGTTTCTCTGTATTTCAGATTCCATTATTATTCAAAAAAGAAATGATAATTCCAGCTTTCCCATTTCACTGGGAGGGTCAAGTTAATATGGGCTTGGATCTCTGCATCTACCTTAAGAAAGCATTCTTTTCTTTAATTATTGCTCCTATTCCAACTGTTCTGTTTCAAGCTTCTGAGATTTCTACTTTCTGTAGATTATATTTCCAGTTTTATCCTTGGTACCTCTCTCATTCTTTTCTTTCTTTCTTTTTTTTTTTTTTTTTATCCTTTTTCCTCTTAGTTTTGGGAGAAATTTTTAGGCTATTTTTCTTCTTTGTTTTTCTGGTTTTATCTATCTGTTAATTGCCTTCATTAGGATTTGTGATTCAGTGATCGCACTTTTAATATCTCCATTAAACCTTTCCAATGTCCTCTAAAAGCTTGTTAAAAACAGAAAATAGAGAATTTTGTAAAACTTTTTCTCCCATTAATTTCCAAATTCATCTGCATTTCTTTTGCCTATTAGTTTTTCTATAGGTGAAATTTCTCTATTGTCTTATCTGAACAGACATCAGTCCCTCACCAGCAAGGGCTTATTACCATGGAGCACTGGAGACAGCACTTTTTTTTCTTTTCCTTTCTTTTCTTTTCTTTGGTGTGATCTTCTTTCTTTAACACAGGCAGTTGTAGCTATAAATTTCCCAGCAAGCATGTATTAGCTGTGTCCCATAAGTTTTGGCAAATTTTGTCTTCATTTTCATTTATCTCAAAATATTGTCTGATTTTTCTTCTCATCTGTTCTTTGATCCATTGGTTATTTAGGAGGGTATTTGTGAGTTTCCTAAATTTCCTGTTACTTATTTCCAATTTTATTCCATGTGGTCAAAGAACATACTTTGTATTATTTTTATCTCCTCTTAAATTTACTGAAGTTTGTTTTATGGACTAACATTGGGTCTATCCTATAAAATATCCCATGTGCACTTGAAAAGAATGTATACTCTATCGTTTGATGGTATGTTCTATAGATGTCTAGTAGGTCTAGGTTTGTAGTGTTGTTCAAGTCTTCTATTTGCTTGATCTTCTGCACAGTTCTTTTATCCATTACTGAAAGTTGGATGTTAAAACCTCTAACTACTATTGTTGAATTATCTTTTTCTCCTTTCATTTCTGTCAGCTTTTGCTTTATGTATTTTGGTGCTCTGTTATTAGGCCTATATATGTTTTAATTGTTATATCTTCCTGATGGATTGACCCTTTTATTGTTAAACTCAGCTCTTAAACTCCACTGATTGGCAGTTGATTGCTCTACTGTTTACAACAATGCCTTGGGACATCAGTTGCTCTACAAACTAATTCAATTAAATTCTCACTCCTTTGAAGAAATAGTTTCAGAGTTCTGGTTTTGGTGTTTGTTCTGATCCCAGAAGGACTCCCCCCAGATATCTTATTCCTAGTTTTTTCTTGAGACTGTCATAGGTTCCTGTTAAAATCCTTTAAACATGGCTGAGTAGGAAGTAAAAATGTAAGCTTTTGTATAAAATATATCACAAATTCAGTCACCTTGGAGGGAGCTGTAAAGAGTTCCAGCTGAAAGCTTCGCCTCTTACCAGTATTTCTTTTCTGTGTTTGAAGGAGTAGCTGAGGAGTAGCCAAGAATTAGCCTGATGTGGGCGCATGCTACCATCTGCCCCATAAGTTGGTGCCCAATATGAATTGCTCCATATCCACTTCTCTCTTTGTAGAGCCAGCAGAGCCAGATACAACTCTTCCAGTCACCAGCACAGCAGATGCACATCACATCGCATGAAGCCCTCTGCACCTCCAGAGCCCTGGTAGTTGGGGACAGAGTGAAAAACACAGCTTCTTTAGGGAAGTGAGTTCTCCAGCCAAGAGGTAGTAATAGAGAAAGCCCTATGTTCTTGACTCTAGCCATGGGAGTAGAATCTCCAACTCCTGAGCTAGGAAGAAGGGTAGACGGAGTGGTTTTTAGTTCAAACCAAAATGCTCGCAAAACGCACAGACTCTAACCCCTCTTAGTAACCATCCTTAATTTTCTTGAACAGATGTTTCCTTATTTGTGATGCTCTTTCTCTTGGTAGCTGTGGGCATAACAAAGATTAAAATTGTCCTGTGTTTCTTGTTTCAAAGTACTTATGTATGTATGTGGAGTCTTAAATGTTTTATTAGTCTGCAGCTAATTAGTTTATTGTGATATTGTATGTACAGTGAGATCAATGTCTTATGTTTTCATCCTTTGTGAATTAAATATTCTCACTTGTTTTTTTTTTTTGTAAAAACAAAACAAGTAATATTTTCCTGTCTTGACAACTTGATTTTTAGTAGACAATATATTAAAGGCTGAAATAAAAAATTTAAAAAAAAAACAAAAACGGCCCCTGAGGACCATATCCAGAGGTTTTAAGTGGTGACTTTTAAGTAATTTTCACCAGTTACATTGGGGAGTGGGTCAGGAGAACTTGTCATTGTCTTGCCTGCATGAAGTCATTCTTAATTTCCCCTATTTTTATAACCTATTGGTAATTTCAGTTAGAGTCTTAAAGGAGATAAGTTAGATGACTGAGCTCATATCAGACTTACTTGATATCAAGATCCATTGCTTAAACTTCCTCATTATATCCCCAACAACTAGCATTATGCTCTGTACAAAGTAGGCTCACAGTGTCTCTTATCAATGATACTGATAATATTCCAACAAGAACTGTCTAGAGAATGCTTAGAATTAGGAGGAAAGAAATTAACAAATTACATAGAGGTTCAAAGCATAGCTGGTGAGCACTAGAACCAATTCCACCATTTCCTAGACGAGTGGCCTTGGATCTTTCTTAGCTTGTTAGGTTCAACTTAAAAATGAGGCCAAAAATTAGCAAGACAGGAAACAACATGTGTTGGAGAGGATGTGGAGAAAGGGGAACCCTCTTCCACTGTTGGTGGGAATGCAAGTTGGTGCAGCCACTTTGGAGAACAGTGTGGAGATTCCTCAAGAAATTAAAAATAGAGCTTCCCCATGACCCTGCAATTGCACTACTGGGTATTTACTCCAAAGATACAGATGTCGTGAAAAGAAGGGCCATCTGTACTCCCAAAGTTTAGCAGTAATGGCCACGGTCGCCACACTGTGGAAAGAACCAAGATGCCCTTCAACGAACAAATGGATAAGGAAGATGTGGTCCATATACACTATGGAGTATTATGCCTCCATCAGAAAGGATGAATACCCAACTTTAGTAGCAACATGGAAGGGACTGGAAGAGATTATGCTGAGTGAAATAAGTCAAGCAGAGAGAGTCAATTAACATAGGGTTTCACTTATTTGTGGAGCTTAACAAATAACATGGAGGACATAGGGAGATGGAGAGGAGAAGGGAGTTGAGGGAAATTGGAAGAGGAGATGAACCATGAGAGACTATAGACTCTGAAAAACAATCTGAGGGTTTTGAAGGGTTTGAGGGTAAGAGGTTGGGGGAGCCAGGTGGTAGGTAATAGGGAGGGGACATAAGGCATGGAGCACTGGGTGTGGTGCAAAAACAATGAATTCTGCTACGCTGAAAAGAAATTAATAAAAAAAAGGAGAGGCCACTAATAGTACCTATTATGTAAAGTTATTGTGTAAGTTAAATAATATATATGAAATACTTAACATTTAGTATATACTTAATAAATATCAGCTAACATTTCAGACATTTCTAGACACTGTTGAGTATGTACATAGCACTTCATTTAATCCTTACAATAATCCTGAAAAAATATTGTTAGTGTCATTATTTGATGGGTGAAGAGAGAAAGACTTAAGAAGTTTAAATAATTTACCCAAAGTTACAAGTAGTAAGAGAAAACCAGAAGTTGAACTCAGATCTCTTTGATTTTAAAGCTTCTTCTGTTTAATACTGTTGTAGAACCTGAAGTACAGGGTTAGTCAAGAGAGACAGGAAGGAAGTCAATCCCTAAATTTAGAAATGTTTCAATCCCATTCTATGTCTGTTTCTACATGTATAGTTCAATTACAGCTCCTATTTTCACATCATTGAGCCAGCCTCAAACAGTGATCCTCTGTGCTGACCCTTCTGATAAAGACACTGTATTATTGTTAATTTACAGAGAGAAGTAATTACTTATAATTATAAACCTATCATGTGATATTAAGAGAACCAAAATCTCCTCTCTCTTTTAATAATATCAGAAATCGATGAGTTTGATGGGCTTCCCATGGTAGGGAGGTAGCGAAGTCTCACTGAATCAACTTTTATCCCCCAAAACTTCCTTAACCTTGGGCAATAAGCATTAATTTTAGCCACCAGGGCACCTGGGTGGCACAGCTGGTTGAGCATCCAACTCTTGGTTTGGGCTCAGGCCATTCTCTTGGGATTGTGAGACTGAGCCTTGCATCTGCTCCATGCTCAGAGGGGAATCTACTTGGGATTCTTTCCCTCTCCCTCTGTTCTTCCCCAATGCATGCATTCTCTCTCTCTGGAATAAATAAATAAGTCTTTAAAAAAAAAAAAAAACAACTTTAATTTTAGCTGCCATTATCACCGTGGTCTTAAGAAATGTGGATCCCTTTTTCATACTCAAACTTAGCAGTACAGCTGAGACCAGGATAGCTGGTTCAAGTAAGAGTTTACTAAGTCTCAGGAAGAGCTAAAGGAGCATGGCGCTTGGCTGTCTGGCTGTCAGTGGCTTACAGAGGCTAGATTTGCCCATGGCTCCTGCCATCTGAAAAATATTTATCTACACTTTTTCTATCCATCCACTCAGGATGACACATCATCTGCTCAAGGGCCTGATCCCAAAGAACAAGAATGCTCCCTTCCTGCCTAGTTGGCCTCCTGCTCAGTTCCAGGCCCCCGGTCATTCCTCCACAGGCATGCACAAAGCGCTCAGCCTGTAATGGGCCCAGCACCCATGGTCTATGGGGGCAGATGAGATATAAACAACAAACCATTGACAGATAAATGAAGGATAAATGAAGTTTTGCTGAGGAGGTTATGTTTTCTAAGATCTGAATGTTGAGGAAGAGCCAGTGCCCTGAAAAGCAAAAGAAGAGTATTCCAGGTCAAAAGAACAGTAAGTGCAAAGACCCTGAGGCTAGAAGGAGAAACAGCAAGGTGGCAACAGTAGGTGAAACACAGAGAGCAAAGAATAGAGGAGATAAGAGTTGCAGACATAGTTCAAGTCAGAACACACAGGGTCTTGCAGGTCTGGCTAATTGTGAGGAGACGATTCTGGAGGGCAGGAGCATGACCTGGTATGCTTTATATTTTGGAGCTCTTGCAGGCTGCTCTGTGGAGTAAGTTAAAAAAAACTGGTGCTGTCTTCTAAATCCAGTGTGATAATGGTAGCAGTAAAGACAAGGAGAATTTGACACTTACTCTGGAGCAGAACTCAGATTTGCTGATGAGTTGGGAAAGATGTCTCTTGATCTATGTCTCATGCTGGCAATGACCACCTCTTTCCTGAGCACTTCTCCTCACCCACAAGAGCTTATCTCCAAGTCCTCAACCAGAGAGCTGCACAAGAACACGAGGGAGACTCTTCTCGCAGAACCACCCACAATCAGGAATAAGGGGAGGGAAGAATTGTTCTTCCCAAGGGCAGGAAAAGATGGAGGCATACGGAGTTGTTAGGAAAGCACAGTTTTCCCAGACAAGTAAAGTAAATTGAGGGAGGGGTCTTCAAGACGCAGATTGGCTCAGTCACCCTCTAGTGCCCATCCACTGAACACCCAACAACACCAATATTACCTTATCCTTGTATAGAACTTTGTGCTTTACCCAAATGTTGGCATGCCATTATCCCCAGCCCCTGCATCTGTTAATACCTGCAGATATTAATATACTCATCTGATAGACAAGATAACAGAAGGCCTACAAGGAGAGGAGATAGATAGCTATGATGATGCAGTGTCCCTTATGGTACAGACCTAGGAGCACATATTGCTTAAGGAAGGAGATGGGCCACAGGAAATGGACCCCAAATGCAGGGAAGGGGAGAAAATGACCACTTTTCCAGCATCCACCCTATACCAGCAGGTGTGTGGCAAGTACCTCTCATTTTATCCTCATTATCATTAATACCTCAGCGACTTTACAACCATTTCCCTAGGGGGTTGGAGGAGCTGGAGGAGGGACAATACTGGGCGTGGGAGGCTGGGAGAGTAGGAAGTTGGGAGGGAGGGTCAGCAGCCCTGATCAGCTTGTATCAATCCATATTAGGACTCCCCTCACACATCTCCAAGACCAAGTCTCCCACTGTTTTCACCTTCCAGATTTTATATTTCATATAGACACTTCTTCATTTATTGTTCTGGTTTATTGTTCATATTATTGTTCTGGTTTGGAACAGTGGAGGTATTTCACCTTTTAGGCATACTCCAAGAACCCACAGACCTCTCACAGTGTCTGGAAGGGTCAAAGCAAACAGCAACTTTCTTCCCTAATAATCCTTATCTCCAAACATTGATTTACTTCCCATTGATTTACTCTCCCGATTCCTTTTCTTTTCCCTGGTTTTCTTCTGATTTGCCACCACCACCTCCCACCATCCTGTCCCTTCTTTCACCTATTTTACCAGTGGGCCACCTGTTACAGCTGGGACCTTGTTTCCCCCACCCCCAGCAGGGCTCACGGTTGCATGCCAGAGTCACTGCCCCTGGATGAGTGTGGCCTCACATCTGCGTTCCCACCCCACATGGACACACAGGCACTGCCCGCAGTCTAAGCGGGATCCTTGAAGAAGAAAAGCCCACTGGCTTTACTCACCACCGTGGCATCGAGGTGTCCCCTTCTCAGAATGACCCTATCCTAACAGACGCAGGCGAATGCTGGCTGCGGGAGCGCGGCCCTGCGGGGAACAAGGGTGGCCAGGTGCCCCCGCGCGCCGCGCCCGCGCCTGCTGTCACTCCAGGTCTGCGTGCGCGCGTGCGCGAGCGCGTGCAGCCCGGGCCCGCGACCCGCAACCTGGTCGCCGCCGCCGATTTGCTCCCGCCAGGCAGGCAGGGAGTGGCCGCGAGCGGAGGCGCCGTGCCCTCCTGGGTGGGCGCCTGCCCTGACCCTGAGTGGCGCGTGCCCCGTGCCTGCAGAGGGTCCCCGCCGCCGTGGCCGCACAGCCGGAGCAGGCGGCTCCCGGCCGGAAACCTCCTTAGCGGAGCCCCATGATGTCAGCTGGCCCGAAGCTGCGGCCGTGTGGCGACGGGGATGGGGCCGAGGACGCCGCGCGATCGCCTGCACGCCCCTCGCCCTCCCACGGCGCTGCCGGGTCCGGCGTGGGCTCCGGCTCGCTCGCCCTGTCGCCTGGCAGCCCCACCACCGCAGCGGCCCCTGCGCCCTGGCCCACGCCTCCCCCCGCGGCCCAGCCGCCCCCAAGCCTGTGGCTGGTGCTCGGGCCCGCCTGCATGAGGGCGCAGCAATGCCCGAGCGACTCGAGCGGGCAGACGAGCGGCGACCTCGGCACTAGCAGCAGCAGCGGCGGAAGCAGTAGCTCCGGGCTGTCTCCGGGCTCGGACTCGGACAGCAGCGGAGTAGTGTGCGGCGGCCGCGGCTGCAGCGGGGGCATGCGCGGTGCCCTGTCCCGCTCCTGGAGCCTGGAGAGCCTGCGCTCGGCCACCGCCGGTAAGGGCGCCGCCCGCGCCCCTGCCGCTCCCCGGGTCTGTCCTTTCTCCAGCTGCTGCTTCTCTCCTTTCCCCCTGGAGACTGTCTTGCTTCCTTTCCACTCCTTCCTTACTTTTCCTGTTTTTCGTTTCCATCTTCTGGTTCCTTGCTTCCCATTGATTTACTCCCCCGATTCCTTTTCTTTTCCCTGGTTTTCTTCTGATTTGCCACCACCACCTCCCACCATCCTGTCCCTTCTTTCACCTACTTTTACCAGTGGGGCACCTGTTACAGCTGGGACCTTGTTTCCCCCACCCCCAGCAGGGCGCGTCGTCAACTGGAAACTGAGTGCTTAAGGTGAGAACAGAATTTGGTCCTTGATGCTCTGTTTTCCTTCCCCATACTGTTCTTGACCAATGACACCTGTCTGGCTTTCTGAGCTCTGTAAAACAGAAGGTAAGAGAGGGCTCTCTGGCCAAAGGTGGACAGGATTCAGTGCATTTGGTCCTCGCTTCAGAACAGGCTCCCCACCCAGAGAAGGGGGTTATCTTGGACCCTCTGAAATAAGCAGTGCTGTTTCTCTGAGATGGGGTTGCTCTGGGGTTCCAGGGACCATGTGCTTCCCTAGTGCCCCCCTTTTCTATTCAGAAGGCCCAATTCTTGCTATAGAGTGAGAGAAAGACTTTGACCCTAAATATTAATTAAGGCTAGTTTTATAAATGGTATTGGCCCAATTCTTGCTATAGAGTGAGAGAAAGACTTTGACCCTAAATATTAAATAAGACTAGTTTTATAAATGGTATTGGCCTACCCTTGGTTAGTTGGCAAACGGGATTCTTTATATTTTACTTCTTGCAAACATTCAACAAGTTATTTTTGAGCTCCTGATGTGGGAGCTCTAAAGGAAGATAAGTGTTGCCCAGAAATCAGAAATGGGGAGTTGGGGGAAGGTAACACTTGCCCTATGCTTGTGCGTGGTATAGGGGGTGCGACCTGTGAGAGCTATATGGTCCTACCAAGGACTTGATGTGGAGGTAAGGCTGTGCGTGTGCCCTGGTCAAAGCAGCAGAGCCAGAGAAGAGCAGGGGGCCATACAGACAGCCGTACCCCTTTTCCCCAAGGGTGGAGTACAGGCCATGTTGGGGAGTAAAGGTTGACTTCCAAGGGTTGTGAGAGTACCCTTACTGGCAGATACAGGGTTGGGACCCTGCTCTAAAATAGATGGGTTTGGAAAAGGAAAGTGAAGGATGCCCATTGTGTTGAGCATTCCATGATTCTCATCTGCTTTGTCCCGAAACAAACACGTGAAACTCAGAAAAGTTGGTGTCTCGTCCAAATAAAAGTTTTTTTCAGAATTCTACAGCTGACTCCTTCCCATCCCAATTCCCTTGAAACTCTCCATTCCCTCCCTTCCTCAGGTACTTAGATAGAACGCAACTTGAGAAAACCAAGCAAGATAATACCATAAGTGGGACTTTAAGGAAACTGATAAAGGATGCTTTTCTCTCTCTTTCTCTCTCAGCCCAAATAGCTTTCCTTCCACTTTAGAGTGAAAAGGCTTACCTGTTCCACCCCAGAAATGGCAAACAGGCCCAGAGAAGATCAAGAGGTGGCCCTGGTGACCCCCAAGGTCTCCTTTGCTCCAGGGCAGGAGTGAAGCAGATGGAAATGGGAGAGACCTAGGTTAATTAGGTGACCTTGAGATTCAGGGACTCCCCAGACCACACCAGGGGCACTGAGGCCACCTGAATGAGTTTTAGAGATAACAGCTATATGGGTATGAAGGTCTGGGGTGGTATATATGTGTGTGTTAGGAGGTAAAGAAGTTAAAAGCTAAGGCCTGGAAGGCTGCTCCTTGAGGAACTCAGAGTTGCCCCTACAATGGGAGGACAGTGTTTAGAGCAACATGATATTGGAAGAGTTGATGTGAGACCCAGAAGCAAATGCCGCGCCCCTCACAGAACTGCTAGGCATAAAGAGCTCAGGGAGTGCTGGTCAGTAACCAACCACAGAGACCCAGGGCTTGAAGGCATTTTAAATCCCCTCTTGATCCCCTGCTCTCAATCCCGACCTTCAACCCTCTACTCCCTGCCTTGTTTGGGGGACCCTGTATCAGTTGTATTCAATACTATATTCGTAGCGGTGCTGCCATGGACCCTGTAGAGTTTTATGAGTCCATGACACCATCACAACTGGATTCCAGGAGAGAATTAAACCCTAATGTCCTAAGACATCTACTGTATGCAATGCATGAATTTTCTTCTCTTCTTCTAAAACAGCACTAGCTATTCCATCCTTGAGAGAAATTAAGAAAATAGGCACTTGAGTAGTACTTTTTAGATTTGTGGTTTAGATGAGGAGATCTGGTTGGAAAGGCTGCCATGGAAGGGGATTCAATGTAAAGAACAAAGGGAATTTGTTGAGCATCTTCTTTTGGTCCATGTTAACTTCTTTACCACATAAAAGTCCAGTGAGGTAAGCATTATTATCCTATAACTCAGGTACAAAAACAGGATCAGAGAGATACAATAATTTATTCAAAGTTGCCTAGCTAGGCCATGTCTAACTAAAGCTTCAGGCCTGGACCCATGTGATTTGATAAGGGCTCTTTACCAGGTTTGGAGTGGAGGCTCCAGTGGAGTGCCAGGTCCATAAAGAAAAGGTGTGTTGGATGGTATACGCGAGGGGAGGGTACATATTGAAGTAATGTCTTGGCTATTTGCATGCTGTTATCTTTATTTGAGAGCTATTTTTTTCCTAGATCCCAGTTATCTCATTTTCAGAATGAAAGCATGACTCCTTCTCTAATCAACTATAAATAAAATAATATAAATAAAATTCCATGATTCTAGTCAGAGCTATTGATTTCAGGTGGATACCCTCCATGAGTCAGCATTTTTTTATATTCTATATTGTATTTCTGTTCCATCTATAGCTCTGAAACAAAATACATGTGTGTTTAATTGAACTGTTTCTTTCTTTAAAAAGATTCAGAATTACCAGTAAAAGATCCTTAGCAAACTTAATTATTGTTGTTGTGATTTTTGTAATGGAGTGTATTTGCTAAACATTTTTGTAGTTGTCAGCAAGAACCAGAAGGGCTAGTCCTTGAGGGCAGAATTGCAATACTTACCTGCAGAGCAGAACATCAGCTAGGTAATCTAGCAGAGAGCTGTAAATTCTCCTTATTTCCAAAAGACTTTTTGAATCTTAAAGTCCAATCTTGGCATTTTCCTTTGAAATTTCACTTTTCCTGGTGTGGAGAAGGTTTTCCTTTTAGACAGACTCTGAGAATTAAACACAGTTGACAAGGTGGAATTTCTGTTACCCTTCTTTCTACTCCACTGTTCTCATTCCCCTCACCCCCCAAATCAAGTGCCTGTAGTCTCTGCAGCCCTCAGCTATATTATCACACTGCTGCTGCTGGGCTAAGGCTTTTCAGATTTCTATTCTGGATATCTTGTCTGACAGAATTATTTCTCAGTTCAGGCTTCTGGGGTTGACAGTTTTCACTACCTGTGCTTTTGCATGGTTAATGTCATACGATTCCTTCTTGGGAGAGAATGCTTGCTACCCCCACATTTCCTCTGCAAGTCTCTGAGGCATTTTACTGACTCAGATAGGAATCAGACTTTTCAGAAGGCTAGGTCTGTCTTGTGGTCAGACATTTGTTTAACACTTAGCATGTCCCAAGCACAGTACTAGGCACTAGAGATGGTAGACAGATCAGACAAATCATACATTTTGCCCATAAATAAATGACAGCAGAGCGAGACAGACAGTGACAGTTCATTATAAGGGCTCTAATAGAAGTAAATCCAATGGGATGATGTAGTGAGTCAGGAGCACCACGCCCTTGGTGCCCAAGCCCAAGTTGCATCCACTCTCAGTGAATGATTCTCCAGAAAGATTCACAGAGCTTGGAAAAGCTGTTACATTCATGTTTCCAGTCTATTACAGTGGAAGCCTACAGACTAAAATCAACTAAGGCAAAAGGAGCGTAGGGCAGTGTATATAAGAGAAATCAGGTGTATACTTCCAGATGTTTTCTCCCATGGAACCATGTGGACCATGCATAGCTTTCCCAGCAACAGTGTGTGACAACATGCAGGAAGTATTGCCAACCAGGAGAATTTGCCTAAGCCTTGGTGTCCAGGGTTTTTAATTGGAGGTCATTTACTTAGGCACATAGTGTCCACAAGACTGACCTTAGCTGCTTAGTCTCCAAGCTCTCCAGCGGTCACACTGATAGAGTATTGCCCAGGAACCCCCATCATAAATCACACTGTTAGTATAAAGTATCTGGGGTGGTTGAAGACCCCAGGTATACAAAGCCACTCTTATCAGACAGGATATTGCAAGGACTTAGAGTCAATCTCTCCAGAACCAGCTGAAGGCCAGCCTTTCCTTCAAAATGTATAAGGTTTGAACATCCCCAAACCTTTTCTGTACATCCCCAAGCTTTCCCAAGGAAGCTCAGAAGAGAGGCACCAGACCCTACTAGTTATGAGGGGCAGAGAGAGGGAGAAGTGAGTCAGAGAAACCTTTCAGGATAAGGTACTGCCTAAGTCCTATTGCCTGCAAATTAGCTGTGTGGTGAGGAGTAGAAAGAGCCTTCATGAGGAAGAGCCAATATGAATGTAGAAAGATGTACAAGGGAGGGGAGCCTGTGTTTAGAGCACCTATGCTAGGTACTGTGCCAAGTGCTTTAAATATGCAGGAATTGCAAATAATTTGGAATAAGGACCATAGCAAGAGATAAGGAAGACCAGGCTGTGGCTCCATACTAACAGTTCTTGGAGCCTTGGCAAGGTTTTAAGAGGGACACTAATGTGGCCAAATGCTTGCATACTTTCTGTCCTTCTTTATTTTTAAAGTTAAACACAGTAAAAGTTACTCTTTATGGTGATAAGTTTTTACAGATGTATGCAGTTATGTAATCACCGCTGTGATCTAAACACAGAAGAGTTCTATTACTCTAAAAAATTAATGCTGCTCCTTTGTAGTCACTACCCTCCCCTACCCTCAGTTCCTGGCCAGTTTGACTATTCTAAGAGTGTTACATCCATGGAATCATGTCATATTGCCTTTCAAGGCTGGCTTCTTTTGCCTGGGATAACACATTTGAGGTTCATCTATGGTTTTGCACGTATCAGTAGTCGTTTTTTCCTTTTATTTGTTGAATATTATTCCACTGAATGGATATACCATAGTTCATCTATTAGGTTCACTAATTGAAGGGCTTTTTGGGGGTTGTTCCCAGTTTTTGGCTATATATAATTTTGTTTATTTTGTTAAATAAAGCTACTATGATGTTAGTGTAAGAGTCTTTGTATGGATATAAGTTTACATTTCTCTTGGGGAAACACCTAGCAGTAAATTGTGGGGTTGTTTTGTAAGTATATGTTTAACTATAGGAAACCATCAAACTCTTTTTCAAAGTAGCTACTACTTTCACTCTCACCATCAGAGTATGACAGTTCCCATTGCTCCATATTTTTTTCAGTACTTAGTATTGCCAGTGTATCAAACCATTCTCTTAGGTGTATGATATCCCATTTGGCTTTATTTGCATATCCCCAGTGACTACTGATGTTGAACATTTTTTTCATATGCTTGTTTGCCATATGGATATCTTCTTCTTTGGTGAAGTGCCTGAATCTTTTGCCCAGTTTTTATTGGATTATTTGTTTTCTTATTACTGAGTTTTGAGTACAAGTACTTTGTCAGATATGTAATTTGTAAATATTTTTTCCAGTCTGTGCCTTGTATTTTAATTATTTAATGGCATCTTTGCAGAGCAAAAGTTTATAATTTCAGTGAAACTCAATTTATAAATTTTCTTTTATGGACTGTACTTTTAGTGCTGTATCCAGGAACTCCTTTATTGAACCTGAGTACATAGAGTTTCCTATGTTTTCTTCTAGATGTTTTTATACTTTCAGATTTTATACTTAGATATTTGATCCATTTTGAGTTAATTTTTATATAGTTTGAGGTAAGAGACAAAGTTGACTTTTTTGCATATGCATGTTCAGTTTTATAGCACCATTCATTAAAAAGATTATCTTTTCTCCACTGAATTGCCTTCATATTGTCAAAACTCAACTGTCTTTATTTGTCTAACCCTAATGTTATATTATTTCTTGAGGAAGGTATGTGAACCTCTCATTTTATTCTTCTTTTTCAATATTGCTGTAGTTATTCTAATTTCTTTGTATTTCCATTTGCATTTTAGAATCAATTTGTCAATATCTACAAAATGTCCTTCTGCAATCTTGATACAGATTGTAATGAATCTGTAAATTAAATTGAAATCTTGACAACATGGAGTCTTCCAGTTTATGAGCATTGCACATCAGAGGCTAGGAAGCCAAACCATGAACCACCCACCACTCACCTACAGTACCTATAGATTTGGATGAATTCCTCCCTTCTAAAAGTTTCCAAAATATCCTAATGCTCTTGAGCCTGCCAGATAGTGACCTTCCTCACTGACCTATAAGTCTGGGAATTCTTTAAGCCCCAAATCAGACCAGTTTTTCTAAGAAGGCTTTGTAAGCATTGGCTGCATGAAGTCAACTTAGGTCCTTAAAAGTGTCTGGGTGTATGTCATTAAATTCATATTTTTAAATATGACATTCTAATCATATAGCCAAATTTCCATGTATTCCTCCTGTTAAACAAGGAGGACAGATTCTTTCTGAACCTGTGCAAACAATTATATTGCTATGAATATAAGAGTATTCAGAGTGTCCAAATTCTGCAGGGATCAGGCAGGGAGAAAAAAGTATAATTAATAAATGTTTCATTTTACAAAAGCATATTCTACCAAATGGCTGTTTATCAATTAAAAATAACTTAAGAGAATAAAAGGGGAGTTCCTTATATATCCAGAAATTAGAACATTAGACTGTTAACAATGTTGCAAATAAAACTCATTATCATCCTTAATCAAATTATTCAGTTTAATGTAGGTAATTATCACTTTGGTCTATCTTGGGTTTGTAATCTCTTCAATCCATCTGCTTCTCTGCTAGAGTTTTAGAAATCCACTGCTGGAATTTCAAAGTTGATTATGTGATATCATCAGAACCTGACACCCAAAAGTATCTGGCATAGTCCCTTTCATGGAGTACTGAGAAGGTTCTTTGTTGAGGAAGTTTTTAGGCCACTAGCTATAGCATCAGAATAAAACAAAAAACTATCTATAGAAGACCTAAAGTGGCTATGGTTAAATTATTACCAATAATTTTTAAAAGTGAAAGATCTCGAGATGCCTGGGTGGCTCAGTTGATTAAATGTCTGCCTTCAGCTCAGGTCATGATCCCAGGATTCTGGGATCAAGTCCCACATCAGGCTCCTTGCTCAGGGGGGTGCCTGCTTCTTTCTCTACCTGTCACTCCCCCTGCTTCCTATTTGTGTTCATGCACACTCTCTTGCTCCCTCTGACAAATAAATTAATAAATAAAATCTTAAAAAAAAAAAAAAAGGTGAAGATCTCATGAGAATTCATAATAAGAATAGTGTAACAGATAAGGAATTTTGGATATTTCTGCTATATACAAAGCAAGATAATAAAGTCAATCAAAAAATTTCGGATATTGGGGCGCCTGGGTGGCTCAGTGGGTTAAGCCGCTGCCTTCGGCTCAGGTCATGATCTCAGGGTCCTGGGATCGAGTCCCGCATCGGGCTCTCTGCTCACCAGGGAGCCTGCTTCCCTCTCTCTCTCTCTGCCTGCCTCTCCATCTACTTGTGATTTCTCTCTGTCAAATAAATAAATAAAATCTTTAAAAAAAAAATTCGGATATTATAATTATAAACATAATGATTAGCTGTATTTTCAAAGAAGATAGTTAACATTATAGCTAATTTATTTAAATGAATGAGCATATCTCTACATTAAAAATCTTCAGATATAATATGTAATAATCCTGACAAAATTTGTTATGAATATACCAACCATGTAGTTAGAATATACTAAGAATATCTATAAACAGGTTGAATAAGTCTGAAGCAGGTCTTCAACATCTGTATATTAACAAAATTGCATATTAATTGCAATTTAATCCCCTGTTGAAAACTACCAGCCTACAAAATGCTAGATTTAAATTAAAGGAGTAAAGTTGCAACCAGCTTAACTTTTAAAAATCAATGAAATCATAATTTATAATACTATGTTATTGTTGTATGACAGTAGGCAAAGTAGAACTCTGACATATAAGAACACATCATGGGTGACAAGGGCATTGGAACTTTCCATATAGCATACATTTTCTGAAATATTTCTGTTAACATTTTACCCATTTATATTCAACCTAGGGAAGGTTAGATATCTCTTCTAATTTTACAGCTTTTCCTATTCAACTCATCTATGGTTACATATCAAATAAACCTAAATATTTCTAGCACTTGTCTTTTTCACAAGGTGAAATAACAGATGCTTTATGATTTTCCAAATACCCTCCAGAAAATCCCAAAGACAGTTTCAGGTTCAAAAGTTATTAAGGACTTAATTTTGGAAGGACAAAATATCAAAAGTTGTCAGGAGATTTGAACATTGATTAAGATAGGATCATGAGTTACTGAACAATACTTGACTAGCTGTTTAGCAGAAGTGACAATAAAATATTTCTAAAATAAACATTATTGCAAGGAATCTTAGCTCTTTTCTAACTAAGAAACCTTTGTGATCTGAAGTAATCAGACGTGGCAAAGTCAACATAAAACACAAAGAATGGTTTTCATAACATACAGAATCTCTGCTGTCTAGGCAGATTACAAGGAAAGCAACAAATAATCTACAACTTCCTATTAAGAACAAACCAATAATCCAAGAAAATTTTGTCATTTTAACAAAGAGAAAACTAAATTCTTTTTCTCCATCGGTTCAATACTCGTTTTGCAAATCTTATAAAACCTACCAACTCTTTGTCAGCTTTGACCATGACAAGATGAACTCTTCTCTTATAACTTCTAGTTCTGTCTGTATCCCTTACAGTATGCTTTTTAAAGTCGAAAAAGTAAACGCATTTGTTAACAGACCCAATTATATGTATATAGTCTCTCTGTAGCATAAAAAGTAAGAGCACATAAACTCAGTGAACAATTCAGTATTCTATCTTATTGAAATAATCTAAATATCTATTGAATACCAATTAGTTAACTCCAGTTTGAGCGACATAAAAATCTTGGAAATTATCTTCAAGCTTACATGCTTACTGTTGAAAGAGGGTTTGTCAGAATAACGATTCAGTTTTGTTAAACACGTGTACAATTTTCATAATGGTAAACACTTAGTAGAAGTAATTCTAATTTATATAATAAGTCTATATAAGTTTAGGAAGAACAAACCCAAGTAGGATAAAAACCTACACATATATTAACACTGATAATTATTTAACATAGAGAAGACATAGTTCCACTTATTAAGCCAAAGACTTGCCTAAATTATCTGAACTTGAATAGTTAAACTGTTTCTGAGGGTTTTTTTTTCCCAGATTGAAAATATTTGAGGTTTGATTTCCTTAGCTTTTTACAATACTAGGAATATTCAATTATTACAAGTGCTAATTTATTGGGTTTTTTTGTGTGTGTGATTTTTTTTTAAATTTTTATTTATTTATTTGATAGAGAGAGATCACAAGTAGGCGGAGAGGCAGGCAGAGAGAGAGGGGGAAGCAAGCTCCCTGCTGAGCAGAAAGCCCGATGCAGGTCTCGATCCCAGGACCCTGAGATCATGACCTGAGCCGAAGGCAGAGGCTTAACCCACTGAGCCACCCAGGCGCCCCATAAATGCTAATTTATTGTTAAGCTGATTAGAATAGAGCTCCTTTAAGAGATTTTATAATCTGGGGCGCCTGGGTGGCTCAGTGTGTTAAACCACTGCCTTCGGCTCAGGTCATGATCTCAGGGTCCTGGGATCGAGTCCCGCATCGGGCTCTCTGCTCAGCAGGGAGCCTGCTTCCCTTCCTCTCTCTCTGCCTGCCTCTCTGCCTACTTGTGATCTCTCTCTGTCAAATAAATAAATAAAATCTTTTTTAAAAAAAAAGAGATTTTATAATCTAATTTGGTAATATTATCTGAAATTAGGAAAATATTACACAAAGGGAAAGTCCTTTCTGAATTACAGACATGGAACCATACAGACACATAGAAGTTTTATAAGCTTCAGTCATAATATTTCAGCAATTCACAGAAATACAAAACTCGCCAGTCCAAATATCCACCTCCTGGTGAGTATGGAACTCTTAATTGACTTGAGCTTAAGAAAGGCATAGAGACACACTGAAGACTAACAAACCAGATTGTCTGCCATCTTGGCTCAACAAAAACAAGATCTCTATAAAGCATTATCTGTTTATGGAGATCACCAAATGGTAAGACTATGAAACGAAAAGAAGTCAGCACCAGAAATTAAGTGAGCACTCAAAAGGAATCAAAATCAAATCCTTACCATGCTACTGATGGACATGAGTCCACAGCCCAGGACCATGAGCCTGACACATGATTGTTTCCCCATCTCCAGCCAGGAAGGAAAGAGTCATCACCTGGGTGGAGCAAACAGGGATCTGAAGACTGGCTCTGCGACTGTACCAGTCGCAGCACCAAAACTACCAAAGATAAAGTGCACTGGGCAATTGAGATGGTTTGATTCAAGCTCTTTCAATAGGGGGTATGTTCCTTACTGAGGAAATTCTCAGAGAAGAGAGAGAAAACTTGGGGTTTTATTAAACAAGGGAGGATATGGGAGAGCAGAGTGGTCCTTTGTATTCTCCGAATACAAAAGAATCACAAAAGGAGGGAGATTTTTCTCTTTTCTGGGAGCTCAGGGCTCAGCTAAAGTTCAACATTGTCAGAATTATTCTTTTTTTTATTTTTAGGAGATTATGTAAATTATGTAGATTTGGGATTAATTTTCCTAAAATGCTCAATAGAATCCAACAGTAAATTATCTAGGCCTGGAGGACTTTGTTGTGGTGGTCTTCTTTCTTTTTTTTTTATTTTTCAGTTAGTCTAACTAGTGGCTTGTCGATTTTATTGACTTCCAAAGAACCAATTTTTGGCCTTATTGACTTTTTCCGTCTTCTGCTTTCTTCAGGTTTTTTCTGCTGTTTTTTCTAATTTCTTAAGGTCTAAGTATAGACTTGTATGTTAATTAAAAAAAATTTTTTTTAAAGTGTAAGTGTAGACAATTTATTTGAAACCATTCTTCTTTTCTTATAGAAGCATTTAAACTTGAGTCTCCCTCTAAACACTGCTTTAGCTATGTCTCACAAATTTTGATATGTTTTTATTTAATTAAAAATATTTTTTAGTTTCCCTTGTGACTTCTTCTTTTATTTATAGACTATTTAGATTTTTAATTTCCAGATATTTAGGAATTCTTCCAAATATCTTTTGATTTCTAGTTTAATTCAATCATCAGAAAACATATTTTGTATGATTTAGTTCCTCTAAAATTTTTAAAGCTTGATTTTGTGGCACAGAGTATGATCTATCTTGGTTAATGTTAGGTGCTAATTCCATCTTAAAAGAACATTTTTATTTTTATATAAAGAGTACAATTAGGAGTGCATCATGAATTGGGCTGAGCTGAAGCTCCCAGGTATTGGAGTAACTAATTAAGACAAGCCAAAACGAAGCACTGGTCAAGCCTTTGATCACTCACTGTGATATATAAGCAAAAAGGGAAAACATGGCTCCCCCCACCGTGTTTCATTTTCCCTTGTATCACGGCAAGTGGGGAGAATGTCTCACTTCTGAGAGGACAGAACAAAAGATTCCTGACATCTTCTGGACAGAGCCAGGAGTTGAGAACAGGGAAAGGATAGGAGTACGACATACTGAGTCAAATTGGACAAAAGAATCTTGAAGGTTTCTCTCCTCCCTACTATAAGGAGATCTCTGTAGAAGCAGCTGAGTAAGGCTTTGGCTGAAGGCCCCCAGTAAAGAGGTCTCCAAATAGAGGCACCTGTACTAGGAATGCAAGTATGTATGGGCGCGTGACTGACAGGGAGGCCTGAGCCCTAACTACAACTCCTTTCAGAGACTACAGTGCACTGGCTATCACCAAGTCCACTGTAGGGGTGGAGAGGTTGAAGCTGGGAGAAGCTTTCCCCAGTAAAATTCTTTGTAATTGCCTGTGATCAGACCTGGAAGATCCTATTGTGTTTCTGGCCAGAAGCTAGACTTCTTAGAACTTTTTGTGGTTATCAAAGCAACACATGATAGCAGCCATGAACTAAAACACTAATAGTAGGAGAAGACTTGAAAGTAGACTTCACAGATGTTAAGTTGGGAGTGTTGCCAAGACTTGGTAATAGATTGGTGCCATGGGTTGGGTTACCTGAGACACAGAATCAAAATTTGTGAAATGAGAGGAAGGACCTTCAGAGTTGTCTTGATTTGGACCAAGATGGTTAGGCTTTTATCCTTACACATCAATTGACCATAGGCCACTAAGTAACAGGAAGGGCCTTGAATAAAGTGGTTCCCTAAGACTATGGCAGTCCCTGAAGGGACTGTCACTGAAGGCTGCCATCAGTTTCCAGCACTGGGCAACAAGTCCTTTATCAAAGGAGAACTGTGGTAGCTCACAGCAAAACAGAGGAGTCTCTAACCCCTAGGTGTTTGACTTAGATGCCTGGGTAAATGGAGATATTCTTACTGAGTTAAGTAGTCCAGGATGGACAGGTTTAGGGAAGAAATATGGTGAGTTGAGTTCTGGACAGGTTAACAACTTGGGAATCAGTGAAGATCAAATCCCTTTCTTCTAAGTGTACAAAGAATTAATTGCATAGTCATGTTTTTATTTGCTAATGCTTTGACATCTTGGGGCCTTGCTGACACTGGGAAGAAAGCCACTCCCAGGATACCTCTTCCCTTGAGAGAAAATACTCATCTGAGCCCATTCTTTTCAAGAGAAGGCTAACCAATCCAGAGGTCACACTCCCAACCACCTCCTTTATGGGTCTCTTATACTCAGTGCCATTATCCCCCAACCCTAATCATCCCAGGGTCAGAGACCAGATAACTAGAGGTAGCCCCTGGACCCCAGAATCTGCTGAAATTATTCAAACTAGTCACTTCTAAGCCTGGTTACACCATGAAGCTTTGCCTTCCCCACTGAAACCACCATGTTTCCCCCCACGTCATGTGACATCCAACCTGTGCTTCCTCATGTGGTCTGCATGGCATGCCATGCTTCCTGTGTGTAGGAAACTGTGAGCAGAATATATTCCTTTATGACAGTCATTTCCATGCCCACATATCTTATTGTACCTGACTACAACAAATCTGGAGTACATTTTAAAACACTAATTTGGTGATCTGGTCTTCCAGACCTATCAGTTATGCATCTCTCCACCTACCATCTGCAGTCAGTAGTTGAAAGAACACTGTGCAGATGAGAAAGAAGAAATGCCACTTTAAGAATTTTTCTATATAGTCTTCACAACCATTCTATTTAATAAAAAAGAGAAATGGGAGCTCCCAGAGTTTAACTAACTTATGGTGATCACATCACATAGCTGATTGATTATTTTAGAGTTGACCTCAGGTCTATCAGATTTCCATGTTTATTCCATTCCAGCTGTCTCTGATTTGAGGCTTCTATTTGATTTCTGTTGAAAAATGAAGAAATTGATGCATGGGGAGCTTGTCCAAGGCCACTAGTGTGAAAGTCAAGCTAGAAACATGTATCCCAGAGTGCATGGTCTCAGTCTTGAGCAATGTTCAGTGGAAGATGAACCCATAGACCAAATAAGTTGGGAAAATGCAGATTAAAATATCTTAGCCTTTCTTATCTGTTCATAGTGTTTTCAAAATTTGACTCTACAATTCTTGTGTGACTGGGTGCATGTTTGCGCACATGTGTGTTAGTGTGGTGGGTCTTATGCTACTTTTTCTCTGCATCAGCTTCCTTCTTAAGTCTTCTTAGGAAAGGGGTGCCTTCTGGAGGTTATCTGGAACAGCCCACAGTGTCTAAGGTCAAATGTTACAGTCTGTTCTCATAGAGAGGGCAAGTGTCTCTCATTCCCTGTTTGAGATCCCTTGAGAAGGATCCTGATTGCCTTAATGTGTGAAATCATCTGAAGCCAGCACAGTCATAATTGCCTATGTGAGCCAGACAGACCTTCCAAGAGGAATGTACTGCAGGAAATTCCTAGTCTCATTAAAAACCTGCTATTTTTACACAAGAAGCAGTGGAAACACTTGCTAAAAAACATAGCTCAGACACCACTGCTAAGGAGGCTGAAGGGGAAGAGGCTTCTGTTCAGGCTGGCTAGTTGGCTTTGAGGGGTTTGAGGTGAACAAGTGCAGTAGTTCCATGCTTGGGAGGCAGAAGGAGGCTGTCAGGGGACTGCAGGATAGAACTCCGGACCTGCGCCAGCAACCTCAGGGCATGCTGGTTTCGGGCCCAGCAAAAAGAGCTCTCCTTATGGACATGCTTCCTTTCATTAGTGCTTCTGCCCCCTTTTCAGGTTGCAGCCACCTGCCCCAAGAAGAAAGGAGTTTTAAGGCAGTAGATGTGAGAAACAGGTGAAATTTGGAGAAAATAATTGGCAATGCCTAATAATTATTTTGCGAGTACCTGTTCTCCCAGTGCATCCCTTCATCTGGCTTCTCCTTTTTCCTGCTTCAGGCAATTCAGTAGACTTTGAAGCAGTCTTCTCTCCTTTCCTCCCTCCCTCAACACTGTCTGGAGAGCCTTAGAGTGGCCTAAACCCCGGTGGTCTGCATTGATGAAGAGGTGAAGTTGGGAAGAGCACTTCCCAGGCCCTGAAGCAGCAACAGGGAGAATGGGACCCCTTCAGTGCATGCATATTGCGAGTAGATTGGCTATTTGTACTTGCTGTAGGACTTTAACTATGTCTGCCATAGTGCGTTAGGAACCCCATTACCAGTAACAGGAGTGCAACTAGTGTGCATAGGCAGACGGGGAAGGGGCACTGACCTCACCCTGGGGGCCCAGGACACAGCCCAGGGCACAGAGTGCAGCCAAAGTATACAGCACTATCCTGACCCTGAACACATCTATGCAGGGCCACAGAGAGACGGTTCTGTGAGGTCAGAAGGCAGCCAGCTTTCCCACAATCTGGAAGGGGCTGATCAAGAGCCCAGCACGATGGCGGATCTTGTTGTGTGCAATGACTTCCACATTCTCACAGGGGTCCTAGGCTGAGAGCCTGCAGACCGTCCACAGTGGGTGTTATGAGATGTGTCAATACCAAATTAGCTGTGCATTTTTTTTAAAAAGATTTTATTTCTTTATTTTACAGATAGAGCACAAGCAGGGGAGTGGCAGGCAGAGGCAGAAGGAGAAGCAAGCTCCCCTCAGAGCAGGGAGAGCCCGATGTGGGACTCAATCCCAGGACCCCAGGATCATGACATGAGCCAAAAGCAGTCACTTAAGCAACTGAGCCACCCATATGCCCTTAGCTGTGGGTTTTATTGGAAAATCAGCTTGTGAATGTAGTGAAAGATATGGATTAGTGTTCTATGTATCAAATCTGATCTTCTGATGTTTTAAAAAGAAATAGCCCATGGGAGGTACTGGAGGATTGTGAAGGACACTGGACTTGGCAGCCACATAGATGCTGGGTTTGCATCCCAGCTGTGCCTCTTACTGTGATAAGCTGACAATTGACCTAATTCTCTGCCCTCAGGTTTGTCATCTGTAAAATCAGAAGCATGAGATGATTCTCAGGGTTTTCATAAGGAATGAAGACAGTAATGTGTGTTTAGTTCCAAATTTACTGCCTAGCACATAGACACTAAGTGCTCAATAAATGTATAGAATGAATGACTGAATTTCTTTTTTTTTTTAATATCTATATTGTTTTGTTTGGCTTTCTTTTTATTATTATCTTAAGTTAGCCAACATACAGTACCTCATTAGTTTTTGACATAGTGTTCAATTTCTGATAGAAAAATAAGTTAAGTAAGTCTACCATGGATGAGATCTGTTTGCACTCCAGAAGTATCAGGGAGCCTGGCCATCCACCTCGGGCAGTGGCCAGAGGAGGCGTCGGCAGCCCTGAGGGTCATCCCAGGACCCTCATAGGAGTCTGACTCAGATTGGAAACCTCCTGTTGGCCTTGGATGGCCAGTACTCTGACTCAGTTCCAGAGCTGCATCTTTGGAGGCAGTGTTTCATCCCCTGAAGAAGCTCAGGCCTTGTTACTGCAGGGTAGAAATTGGGATCACCTGTGTGTTGTGATAGGCGACACAGAGAAATGAAATTGGATCTGAGGTTCAGGAAATTTAAGAATTAACTTTTAATTGACTTTTATTATTACAAAAACAGTGTTGATTATAGAATTATTTTTTTACTCATAATCTCCCAACCCAGAAACCATTACTATTAACATTTTGGTGTATATTTGGCCAATCATTATTCTGTTTATAAAATTGTTCATTAACAAAATAGAGCTCCTACTGTATGTTTTGTCTCAGGACATTTTTTTTCCTCCATGTAACATACTGTGGTTTCTGTGGATGTCATTAAATATTCCTTATATTTTCTTTTTTAAAAGAAATATCTACTTTATTATTAATATATATGTATTATTAATATATATGTATTATTTGTTTCAGGGGTACCGGTCTGTGAATCATCAGTCTTATACAATACCCAGTGCTCACTACTACACATACACTCCCCAATGTCCATCACCCAGCCACCTCAGCCCACTCATCCCCCTCTACTCCAGCAACACTCAGTTTGTTTCCTGAGATTGAGAGTTTCTTATGGTTATCTCCCTCTCTGGTTTCACCCTGTTTCATTTTTTCCGTAGAGGGTATTATGCTAAGCAAAATAAGTCAATCAGAGAAAGACAGTTATCATATGACCTCACGGATATGTGGAATTTGAGAAACAAGGCAGAGGATCATAGGGGAAGAGAGGAAAAGAAAGAAATGAAAAATAAATATTCTGTTATTTTCATGGCTACATTTTATTGACGTATCATAATATTTTTAGTTAATATTTTATTATTGAGCATTTAGGTCTTGTTTACAATTTTTTAGTGTTTTAAACACTACCTTAATTGGTATCCTCCACATATCTTTGTATTCTTCCATGATTATTTTCTTAAGATAAACTTCTAGAAATAGATTTGTTAAGTCAAATTGTACATAAAATTTTATGGTTTCTGATAAGTTTACATTACATTTTGATTGCAATTTTATTCACTTTGCTACAAATCCCTGGAACAGGATTATCCTCTATAATTCCAAATATTAGAGCTGATACATTTATGTTCGGAAACCACACTACATCATAAGTAAGATATTTTGTAAAATACTTAATCGAAGCACATTATATTTTTAGCAATGAGCATGACTATAATTTTAAAAATCTGAGAATGAATAAGCATAAATAGGACAAAATTACCCACAATTCCTTTTTCCAATTAGATTTATTCTTAACATTTCATATTTTCCTTTCAGATTTTTTTCTATGCATTTAAACACAACTGAGATCATTCTATAATCCATTTGGTACTTCCGCTAGTGTTATTCGTGTGTAGTAAATGTGCTCAGCCTGTCTCCATCAGCTTTTTGATGACAGGGCACGTGTTTTGTCCCTCTTTATGGCCTGACATCAAACAAAACTGTCACAAACACCAAGCAAGATGTTCTATATAGGGATGCCTGGGTGGCTCAGTTGGTTAAGCAGTTGCCTTCGGCTCAGGTCATGAGTCCCACATCGGGCTCCTTGCTCCGCAGGGAGCCTGCTTCTCCCTCTGACTCTGCCTTCCACTCTGTCTGCCTGTGCTCACTTTCACTCGTGCTCTCTCTCTGACAAATAAATAAAATCTTAAAAAAAAAAAAAAAACTTAAAAAAAAAAAAAAAAGATGTTCTATATAGACGTTCTCTGAACAGATTTGAGAGTCAGGAAAAGCTAAGGTAAAATTAGTCTTGTGGCCGTCCGGACGGGGAATTACTGCCATGTAGTTAAGCTTCTGCCCTTCCAGGATTAACTCACATTGCTGATTCTCAGAAGTGAGGAGAAAAACAGTTCTCCATACACAGTTCCCTTTGAACTTCTGTCAGTAAACACAGCGTGGACAGTGATCATTTCCCCTACACACTTCCACACTATTTTACTTGGGTCTTCCTAACCCCTGCTGTGTGCTGGGATCCATTCATATTTGCAGCTTTGGAATCTAGAGATCTTTTATGGCTTGGGTTGTGGTTTCAGATAAGCTTTTAGAGTTTGGCACATTCCAGGAAAAAAAATGTACACATAAAATTGATGTCATGGAGACACAGGTCAGCCTTCTTCAAGTGAGCGAATTGTTATTGAGAAAAATATTCTGAATAGCCAAGGACTAAAGAGTACGCTCTTTCTGTTTGAATATTTTTGCATTTTTATGCTAAATTCATTTCTTCCCCTTCTTTAAGTGAGTCTAGAGATTTTGATTTTTTTCTTTGTTAATTAAATATCAGCAGATACTCGAGAAGTTTTTGTAATGAAGAATGCCTAGCATGGGCTTCAAGGTCAGACCAATCTGAGATTAAGCCCTGGCTCCAATTCTGGTGAACTGCTTGGCTTTAGGCAGATTATCTAATCAGGACCTGAATTTTCTCATCCTTAGAATAAGACTAATGATACTTCATTAGTTGAAATATTGAATGCATATTTCCTAATCCAGTATTTAGCACACAGTAGATGCTTAATTAGTGTTTAATATTTTCTTCTGCTTTCCCAAGAACTATCATCAGTGGTCGTGAAGTGATCTAAGACTGAAGTCTTAGATCAGTGCCAGATATCAGGCCAAGAGCTGTAGGAGAAAAGGCATAGGAAATTAGCACATAAATAATGATCTCTGGTTATTAACTGGTTACATTTTTTAACAAATCCTTAATAGCAGTTAGTTTTATTATCTTTTTTTTTTTTTTTTGCTAAAGATTTATTTATTTATTTATTTATTTGAGAGAGAGAGAGACAGAGAGAGACAGAGAGAGAAAGAGAGAGAGAGAGCATGCTCGAGTGGGTGAAGGGACCGAAAGAGGGAGAGGGGAACAACCTCACACAGATTCCCTGCAGAACCTGATGTGGGACTTGAACTGGCAACCCTGAGACCATGACCTGAGCCGAAATCAGGAGTCAGATGCTTAGCCAGCTAAGCCACCTAAACACCCCTATCTTTATTTTTTTCTAAAGAAATTGACTATATCCAAAATTTAAGCTTCTCTCTGCATATCTCAATTCTGCTTCTTTTTATCTCTGTGGCTGGGGGAAGAGTATGTTTTTAAGTAGTTTTTTTTTTTTTAAGATTTTATTTATTTATTTGACAGATAGAGATCACAAGTAGGCAGAGAGGCAGGCTGAAAGAGAGAGAGGAAGAAGCAGGCTCCCTGCCGAGCAGAGAGCCCGATGTGGGACTCGATCTCAGGACCCTGGGATCATGACCTGAGCCGAAGGCAGCGGCTTAACCCACTGAGCCACCCAGGCGCCCCTTTAAGTAGTTTTTAAAGGAGTGTAAAACACCCTTGGATAGAAGCATTTTGGGTATTGGTTAAAAAAAATTTTTTTAACATGCACCAATCTGATATTTTCCATGATTTCTCTGTTAATATTGAGATTTAATTTCATATTAGCTTCTTGAGGAGTTTACAGTCTTAGAAGCTGCAATACAGTTACTGTTTTATGTAAAGATAAAATTACAACTTCCAGTTCTGCCAGATGATAAGCTGAGATATCCTAAAAACTTACTTGTTGTAAACTTTTCAATATGCTGGGTAAAATACAACAAAAATTACCTTAACAGCATCAGGAGGTTCTGAAGCTGAAAGTTAACTCTCATACACTCTGACACTATGGTTGATGAGATAATAAAGGGTATTTGCCTGAAATAATGGCAGTTAGAGTTGTTGTTTCCACTTGGGAATAGAAGATCAGGCCTTGGACCTATGCAAGGTGGGAGATAGAACTAAAACCCTTACTCAAAACTGAGGCCCTGTAAAACCTGTACTTGTGGGAGGGTGGATTTTTTTGATTCCACTCAACTCTTGCTATCTCTAGGTTTTGGGTCTGTGTAAGAAAAAGAAAGACTCTCCTTAAGAATTGGAAATTTGGGGCCCATACTTTACATGGATATAGGGTTCAAATTTATATCAATTCATGCAGTCTGAGAACCCACAAATTGGGAAATCACCTAAAAATCAGTTCCTATTTAGTGATAACTCAGGGCATTTGAGAAACATTCATATATCTAAAGGTGTTCCAAAAGGGAAAAAATAGTATAAGAAACAATATTTGAAGCATTCATAGCTATAGATTTTCTAAAATAGATGAAAGATATAAATCTTTAATTCAACAGTCACAGTAGGCTGGTCGTCATGGTGAAACTGCAGAACACCAAAGGCAAGTAGAAGATACTAAAAGCAACCAGAGAGAAGCCAGATTATCTATGCTAGAATGACATTAGATTGAAAGCCTATTCATTAGCAGTAACAGTAGAAGCCAGAAGAATAGTAACTTTGAGAATAACTTTAAAGTACTTCAAAATGCTAAGAATTTGTTACTCAAATAAAGTAACATTTAAGAATGCAGCTAAAATAAAGACATCAAGGCCTTCCTCTTTCCTAAGGCAAACTTAAGGCTATATATTTTCCTCCAAGCAGATTAAGTCACATTCTAGAGACTTATATTATTTTCATTATCTTTCAGTTCAAAATATTTTCTAATTTATATCTAAATTTCTTCTTTGGCCCATGAGTTATTTAGAAGTGTATTATTAATTTCTAAATCTTTTTTTTTTTTTTTTAAATCTATGTGAATTTTTCTAACTAATGTTTTGTCCCTAATTTTTGGCTTATTTGCATTAAGACAAAAAGTTTCATGATTTCAACACTTTTTTTTTTTTTTTCTTGTTTCTTTATTTTTTTTTTTTTTTTTTTTTTATAAACATATATTTTTATCCCCAGGGGTACAGGTCTGTGAATCACCAGGTTTACACACTTCACAGCACTCACCAAAGCACATACCCTCCCCAATGTCCATAATCCCACCCCCTTCTCCCAAACCCCCTCCCCCCAGCAGCCCTCAGTTTGTTTTGTGAGATTAAGAGTCACTTATGGTTTGTCTCCCTCCCAATCCCATCTTGTTTCATTGATTCTTCTCCTACCCACTTAAGCCTCCATGTTGCATCACCACTTCCTCATATCAGGGAGATCATATGATAGTTGTCTTTCTCTGCTTGACTTATTTCGCTAAGCATGATACGCTCTAGTTCCATCCATGTTGTCGCAAATGGCAAGATTTCATTTCTTTTGATGGCTGCATAGTATTCCATTGTGTATATATACCACATCTTCTTGATCCATTCATCTGTGGATGGACATCTAGGTTCTTTCCATAGTTTGGCTATTGTGGACATTGCTGCTATAAACATTCGGGTGCATGTGCCCCTTTGGATCACTACATTTGTATCTTTAGGGTAAATATCCAATAGTGCAATTGCTGGGTCATAGGGCAGTTCTATTTTCAACATTCTGAGGAACCTCCATGCTGTTTTCCAGAGTGGCTGCACCAGCTTGCATTCCCACCAACAGTGTAGGAGGGTTCCCCTTTCTCCACATCCTCGCCAGCATCTGTCATTTCCTGACTTGTTGATTTTAGCCATTCTGACTGGTGTGAGGTGATATCTCATTGTGGTTTTGATTTGTATTTCCCTGATGCCGAGTGATATGGAGCACTTTTTCATGTGTCTGTTGGCCATCTGGATGTCTTCTTTGCAGAAATGTCTGTTCATGTCCTCTGCCCATTTCTTGATTGGATTATTTGTTCTTTGGGTGTTGAGTTTGCTAAGTTCTTTATAGATTCTGGACACTAGTCCTTTATCTGATATGTCGTTTGCAAATATCTTCTCCCATTCTGTAAGTTGTCTTTTGATTTTTTTAACTGTATCCTTTGCTGTGCAAAAGCTTTTGATCTTGATGAAATCCCAATAGTTCATTTTTTCCCTTGCTTCCCTTGCCTTTTGCGTTGTTCCTAGGAAGATGTTGCTGCGGCAGAGGTCGAAGAGGTTGCTGCCTGTGTTCTCCTCAAGGATTTTGATGGATTCCTTTCGCACATTGAGGTCCTTCATCCATTTTGAGTCTATTTTTGTGTGTGGTGTAAGGAAATGGTCCAATTTCATTTTTCTGCATGTGGCTGTCCAATTTTCCCAGCACCATTTATTGAAGAGGCTGTCTTTTTTCCATTGGACATTCTTTCCTGCTTTGTCGAAGATGAGTTGACCATAGATTTGAGGGTCTATTTCTGGGCTCTCTATTCTATTCCATTGATCTATGTGTCTGTTTTTGTGCCAGTACCATGCTGTCTTGATGATGACAGCTTTGTAATAGAGCTTGAAGTCCGGAATTGTGATGCCACCAACGTTGGCTTTTTTTTTCAATATCCCTTTGGCTATTCGAGGTCTTTTCTGGTTCCATATAAATTTTAGCATTATTTGTTCCATTTCTTTGAAAAAGATGGATGGTACTTTGATAGGAATTGCATTAAATGTGTAGATTGCTTTAGGTAGCATAGACATTTTCACAATATTTATTCTTCCAATCCAGGAGCATGGAACATTTTTCCATTTCTTTGTGTCTTCCTCAATTTCTTTCATGAGTACTTTATAGTTTTCTGAGTATAGATTCTGTGTCTCTTTGGTTAGGTTTATTCCTAGGTATCTTATGGTTTTGGATGCAATTGTAAATGGGATTGACTCCTTAATATCTCTTTCTTCTGTCTTGCTGTTGGTGTAGAGAAATGCAACTGATTTCTGTGCATTGATTTTATATCCTGACACTTTACTGAATTCCTGTATAAGTTCTAGCAGTTTTGGAGTGGAGTCTTTTGGGTTTTCCACATATAGTATCATATCATCTGCGAAGAGTGATAATTTGACTTCTTCTTTGCCAATTTGGATGCCTTTAATTTCCTTTTGTTGTCTGATTGCTGAGGCTAGGACCTCTAGTACTATGTTGAATAGCAGTGGTGATAATGGACATCCCTGCCGTGTTCCTGACCTTAGTGGAAAAGCTTTCAGTTTTTCTCCATTGAGAATGATATTTGCGGTGGGTTTTTCATAGATGGCTTTGATGATATTGAGGTATGTGCCCTCTATCCCTACACTTTGAAGAGTTTTGATCAGGAAGGGATGCTGTACTTTGTCAAATGCTTTTTCAGCATCTATTGAAAGTATCATATGGTTCTTGTTCTTTCTTTTATTGATGTGTTGTATCACATTGACTGATTTGCGGATGTTGAACCAACCTTGCAGCCCTGGAATAAATCCCACTTGGTCGTGGTGAATAATCTTTTTAATGTACTGTTGAATCCTATTGGCTAGTATTTTGTTGAGTATTTTCGCATCTGTGTTCATCAAGGATATCGGTCTATAGCTCTCTTTTTTGGTGGGATCCTTGTCTGGTTTTGGGATCAAGGTGATGCTGGCCTCATAAAATGAGTTTGGAAGTTTTCCTTCCATTTCTATTTTTTGGAACAGTTTCAGGAGAATAGGAATTAGTTCTTCTTTAAATGTTTGGTAGAATTCCCCCGGGAAGCCATCTGGCCCTGGGCTTTTGTTTGTTTGGAGATTTTTAATGACTGTTTCAATCTCCTTACTGGTTATGGGTCTGTTCAGGCTTTCTATTTCTTCCTGGTTCAGTTGTGGTAGTTTATATGTTTCTAGGAATGCATCCATTTCTTCCAGATTGTCAAATTTATTGCCGTAGAGTTGCTCATAGTATGTTCTTATAATAGTTTGTATTTCTTTGGTGTTAGTTGTGATCTCTCCTCTTTCATTCATGATTTTATGTATTTGGGTCCTTTCTCTTTTCTTTTTGATAAGTCGGGCCAGGGGTTTATCAATTTTATTAATTCTTTCAAAGAACCAGCTCCTACTTTCGTTGATTTTTTCTATTGTTTTTTTGGTTTCTATTTCATTGATTTCTGCTCTGATCTTTATGATTTCTCTTCTCCTGCTGGGCTTAGGGTTTCTTTCTTGTTCTTTCTCCAGCTCCTTTAGGTGTAGGGTTAGGTTGTGTACCTGAGACCTTTCTTGTTTCTTGAGAAAGGCTTGTACCGCTATATATTTTCCTCTCAGGACTGCCTTTATTGTGTCCCACAGATTTTGAACCGTTGTATTTTCATTATCATTTGTTTCCATGATTTTTTTCAATTCTTCTTTAATTTCCCGGTTGACCCATTCATTCTTTAGAAGGATACTGTTTAGTCTCCATGTATTTGGGTTCTTTCCAAACTTCCTTTTGTGGTTGAGTTCTAGCTTTAGAGCATTGTGGTCTGAAAATATGCAGGGGATGATCCCAATCTTTTGATACCGGTTGAGTCCTGATTTAGGACCGAGGATGTGATCTATTCTAGAGAATGTTCCATGTGCACTAGAGAAGAATGTGTATTCTGTTGCTTTGGGATGAAATGTTCTGAATATATCTGTGATGTCCATCTGGTCCAGTGTGTCGTTTAAGGCCTTTATTTCCTTGCTGATCTTTTGCTTGGATGACCTGTCCATTTCAGTGAGGGGAGTGTTAAAGTCCCCTACTATTATTGTATTGTTGTTGATGTGTTTCTTTCATTTTGTTATTAATTGGTTTATATAGTTGGCTGCTCCCACGTTGGGGGCATAGATATTTAAAATTGTTAAATCTTCTTGTTGGACAGACCCTTTGAGTATGATATAGTGTCCTTCCTCATCTCTTATTATAGTCTTTGGCTTAAAATCTAATTGATCTGATATAAGGATTGCCACTCCTGCTTTCTTCTGATGTCCATTAGCATGGTAAATTCTTTTCCACCCCCTCACTTTAAATCTGGAGGTGTCTTCGGGCTTAAAATGAGTTTCTTGGAGGCAACATATAGATGGGTTTTGTTTTTTTATCCATTCTGATACCCTGTGTCTTTTGACAGGGGCATTTAGCCCATTCACATTTAGGGTAACTATTGAGAGATATGAATTTAGTGCCATTGTATTGCCTGTAAGGTGACTGTTATTGTATATGGTCTCTGTTCCTTTCTGATCTACCACTTGTAGGCTCTCTCTTTGCTTAGAGGACCCCTTTCAATATTTCCTGGAAAGCTGGTTTGGTATTTGCAAATTCTTTCAGTTGTTGTTTGTCCTGGAAGCTTTTAATCTCTCCTTCTATTTTCAATGATAGCCTAGCTGGATATAGTATTCTGGGCTGCATGTTTTTCTCATTTAGTGCTCTAAAAATATCATGCCAGCTCTTTCTGGCCTGCCAGGTCTCTGTGGATAAGTCAGCTGCCAATCTAATATTTTTACCATTGTATGTTACAGACTTCTTTTCCCGGGCTGCTTTCAGGATTTTCTCTTTGTCACTGAGACTTGTAAATTTTACTATTAGGTGACGGGGTGTGGGCCTATTCTTATTGATTTTGAGGGGCATTCTCTGAACCTCCTGAATTTTGATGCTCGTTCCCTTTGCCATATTGGGGAAATTCTCCCCAATAATTCTCTCCAGTATACCTTCTGCTCCCCTCTCTCTTTCTTCTTCTTCTGGAATCCCAATTATTCTAATGTTGTTTCGTCTTATGGTGTCACTTAATTCTCGAATTCTCCCCTCGTGGTCCAGTAGCTGTTTGTCCCTCTTTTGCTCAGCTTCTTTATTCTCTGTCATTTGGTCTTCTATATCACTAATTCTTTCTTCTGCCTCATTTATCCTAGCAGTTAGAGCCTCCATTTTTGATTGCACCTCATTAATAGCTTTTTTGATTTCAACTTGGTTAGATTTTAGTTCTTTTATTTCTCCAGAAAGGGCTTTTATATCTCTCGAGAGGGTTTCTCTAATATCTTCCATGCCTTTTTCGAGCCCGGCTAGAACCTTGAGAATTGTCATTCTGAACTCTAGATCTGACATATTACCGATGTCTGTATTGATTAGGTCCCTAGCCTTTGGTACTGCCTCTTGTTCTTTTTTTTGCGTTGAATTTTTACGTCTTGTCATTTTGGCCAGATAAGAGTAAATGAAGGGGCAAGTAAAATACTAAAAGCGTGGCAACAACCCCAGGAAAATATGCTTTAACTAAATTAGAAGAGATCCAAAATCGTGAGGGGGGAGAAAGGGGATAAAAAGAGGTTCAAAAAGGAAGAAAGAAAAAAAAAAGAAAAGAAAAAAAATTTTTTTAAAAAAAAGAAAACACCTGAGAAAAATGTAAAAAAGAAAAAATATATATATTAGATAAACTAGTAAAAAATAGTTAAAAAAGAAAAAGGTAACAGTTAAAAAAAAAAAAAAAATTTTACCCGAAGGCGAGAAGAAAAAGAAAAAAAGAAAAAAAAAATGAAAAAGAAAAAATTAAATTAACTGCAAGACTAAAAAAAAATCACAGGCAAAAAGCCATGAGTTCCGTGCTTTGCTTTCTCCTCCTCTGGAATTCTGCTGCTCTCCTTGGTATTGAAACCGCACTCCTTGGTAGGTGAACTTGGTCTCGGCTGGATTTCTTGTTGATCTTCTGGGGGAGGGGCCTGTTGTAGTGATTCTCAAGTGTCTTTGCCCCAGGCGGAATTACACCGCCCTTACCCGGGGCCGGGGTGAGTAATCCGCTCGGGTTTGCTTTCAGGAGCCTTTGTTCCCTGAGCGCTTTCCGTAGAGTTCCGGAGGACGGGAACACAAATGGCGGCCTCCTGGTCTCCGGCCCGGAGGAGCCGAGAGCCCAGGGCCCCACTCCTCAGTGCGCCCTCAGAGAACAGCGCCCAGTTACTCCCGTCTGCCTGACCTCCGGCCGCGCTCCGAGCTCACCGAGCCTGTGATCGGTTCAAGGTAACACCGAGCTGTGAGCTTACTGTCGGCTCTGTCTCTGTAGCCGGCTTTCCCGTTCCAATACCCACAAGCTCTGCGACACTCAGACACCCCCGATCCTTCTGTGACCCTGCGGGACCTGAGGCCACGCTGACCCCGCATGGGCTTCGCCCCGGTTTAGCCTCTGGACTGATGTCCCTCAGCGGAACAGACTTTTAAAAGTCCTGATTTTGTGCGCGGTTGCTCCGCCGCTTGCCGGGAGCCGGCCCCTCCCCCCGGGGTCTATCTTCCCGTCGCTTTGGATTCACTTCTCCGCCGGTCCTACCTTTCAGAAAGTGGTTGTTTTTCTGTTTCCAGAATTGCTGTTCTTCTTCTCTTCGGTCTGCCAATGGATTTTCAGGTGTTTGCAATCTTTAGATAAGCTATCTAGCTGATCTCCGGCTAGCTGAAGCAGTCTCAGCTTGCTACTTCTCCGCCATCTTGACTCCTCCCCGATTTCAACACTTTTGAATTTGTTTAAAGCGTGGCTGATTTTTATGGTATTTTTGGTATTTTATATGTACTTGAAAATAATGTGTATGCTATCCTTGTTGAAGGCAGTATTTGTCAGCAAGTCAACTCTTGCTGTATCTGTTTGTCTGCTTGTTCTCTCAGATGCTGAGAAAAGAATGCTTAGATATTCCACCAGGATTTTTAATGTTTCTACTAGCTTTATATATTTAGGGGCTATGTTATTAGGGACATGTAAATTTAGATTTAGGTTATATCTTCCTTAAATATTAACCTTTTGTTATTATTAAATGTTTCTCTTTATCTCTAATTATGTATTTTGCCTTAACATCTATTTTGATATAAATAAAGCTGCATTAGCTTTTTTTGGTTAGAGTTTGCATGACATTTCATTTTCCATTCTTTTATCCTTTCTGTTAGTTTAGACCTATCTCTTACAAATAGCAAATTAAGTGGTTTTTTTTTTTTAAGATTTTATTTATTTATCAGAGAGAGACGGGGGAGAGAGCAAGCACAGGCAGACAGAATGTCAGGCAGAGGCAGAGGAAGAAGCAGGCTCCCCACCGAGCAAGGAGCCCGATGTGGGACTCGATCCCAGGATGCTGGGACCATGACCTGAGCCGAAGGCAACTGCTTAACCAACTGAGCCACCCAGGCATCCCTAAGTGGGTTTTTAAATCCAGTATGAAAACCTCTCTTTTAATTGGAATATTTAGCACAGCATATTTAATCATATATTTAGTTTTAAATCTGCCATCTTCATAAATGTGTTTCATTTGTCCCATTTATTTTGAGTTGCTTTTCACTCCTTCTTTTTCCCTTTTTAGGATTGACTAATATTTTTTCCTTTTTTTAAATTAGCTTGGAAGTTATAAACTTGGAAATTATAAACTTTATCATTCTTTCAGTGGTTATCCTAGAGATCACGTCATAAAACCACTTTCATCTTATAAAGATCTAATATGAATTAGTACTTTAAATATCTTTCATAATAATGTAAGGACCTTGGAATATTCAGTATATCTATTCCTCTACTGGCTTATAAGCCATTATTATCTTACATTTTAAGTTTTTGTATATTTTGGGGGCACCTGAGTGGCTGAGTGGGTTAAAGCCTCTGCCTTCTGCTCAGGTCATGATCCCAGGGTACTGGGATAGAGCCCTGTCAGGCTCTCTGCTCAGCGGGGATCCTGCTTCCCTTCCTCTCTCTCTGCCTGCCTCTCTGTTTACTTGTAATCTCTGTCAAATAAATAAACAAAATCTTTTTTAAAAGTTTTTGTGTATTTTTTCTACATATTTTTAAGTCAACAAGACATTATTTTTTTTTTTGTAGAGTCAATGCTTATTTATATTTTCCCATATATTTACATTTTCATTTCTTTCTGACTCTCCAGTTTCATATCTGGGATACTTCTCTCTCTGCCATGATAAACATGTGTAGTTTAAATCCTTATGCCTAGTTCAGACCCCTTCACTTTGGGGTGTAGAATTGATACTTTGAAGATATCATTACACTGTGTTCTAGTTTGCATTGTTTCTATTGAAAAATCAACTGTTTGTTTGTTTGTTTTTAAGATTTTATTTATTTATTTGACAGACAGAGATCACAAGTAGGCAGAGAGGGGGGAGAAGCAGAGAGCCCGATGCGGGGCTTGATCCCAGGACCCTGAGACCATGACCTGGGCTGAAGGCAGAAGCTTAACCCACTGAGCCACCCAGGTGCCCCGAAAAATCAACTGTTGGTTGGCCTTTTGCAGCTTTAAAGTCAATCTGTCTTTTGCCTAAACTCCTTATAAGGTATTCTCTTTGCCTTTTGTTTTCAGCAGTGTTGCTGATGTGCATGGATGTAGATTTGCTTTTTCTTTTGCTTCTTCTTTTTTTAAATTTATTACTCATCTTAGGGTTTTATAGAATTTCTTAAATTTGTGGTGATATCTGTCTTCTATCTTGGAAAATTCAAAATTCTCAAACCATTCTTTTTAAATATTGCTTCTAGCACACTCCCTCTCTCTCTCGTCTCTTGAGACTGTAATTACACGTAGACTTCCTTGGTGGATTTGCCATCTTTTACCTTCTCTTCTGTGCTTTCCATCTTTTTGCCTCTGCTTTATTCTGAAATTTTGTCTGACATACCTTCTCTATTCGGCTGTATCTAATTTTCTGTAAACCCATTCACTGGGCTCTTGATTTCAGTTACTGAATTTTTTAGCTCTAGGGTTTCCATTTGTTTTGTTGTTGTCGTTGTTGTTTTTACACTTTTAACTTCCCTGCTGAAATGGTCATTCTTGCCTTTTACCTCCTTGAACTATAAGTATGTTAATTTTTAAGATCTCTATCTAATAATTCCATTCTCTGGATTGCCCTTGCGTCTTTGTCTATTGAAGTTATTTCTTTTGTTCATACTGCCCTTCCTCCACATGTGCCTGGTTATATTTGGTGATGAGCAGATATTTGCAGAATTGTTTATAGAAATAGTTTTTGGTTTAAGATGATATTATCTTTCTGAAAAACAAATTTCTACTTGCTTCTGCCAAGTAAGCCCAGGCACTAGCAATGAGTGTCACCTTGGTCCAGTTTTAAAGTATTCAAAGCTCAGCCAAGTCCTGCAAGGGCCTATTTATAATCTATCCACACTCCTAGGATATAGTCCTACAGAGTTCCACCATAAGGATAGGCAACCCCCCTTAGCCCTTCTGGAAGCCCTTGCATTTATTTCTTCCCCCCTAGCCCCTTGAGGTCTTCTAGACCCCCAGCCATTCCTCTGTTTTATCAGGATTCAGTACTCTTCCACAAGGAAATGAAGCCATAAACACTTGGCTTCTTTGCTTGGGCCTGTTTTCCTCTGGATCTTGACGGTGTTGTTCATATCTTAATCACCTTTTCATGTCTGGAAACATATGTGTTTCATATTTTATCTACTTTTTCTAATTGCTCCCCATAAGTGGATTATTTGAATTATAGTCTCCCATTATCAGAAGCAGAAATCCCTTATCATATTTTTAAGATCTGCCTATGTTGTTGTATATATGTTTAGTCCTTTGATTCTCACTGTAGTCTATGATGAGCATCTACTACATTTTACCTATTACCCCAGTGATAAACACCTAGATTACCTTCAACTCTTTCCACAATTAGTACTACAAAAAATATGCAGAATTGTGTTTCCTTATAAACTGTGTAGGAATTTGGGGGAGCTATCCAGGAATAGATTGCCAGAACATTGGGAATTCCTGCATTTATTTTAATTAAGAGCTTCCAGGTGGGGGCACCTGGGTGACTCAGTGGGTTAAAGCCTCTGCCTTAAGCTCGGGTCATCATCCCAGGACCCTGGGATCGAGCTCCCATGGGGTTCTCTGCTCAGCAGGGAGCCTGCTTCCCCCTATCTCTCTGCCTGTCTCTCTGCCTACTTGTGATCTCTGTCTGTCAAATAAATAAAATCTTAAAAAAAAAAAAAAAAAAAAAAAAGAGCTTCCAGGTGACTTGTCCTCAGTCCAGGATGGTTGCATCAATATATTCTCCATCAGCGTTATCCCCACACTGTGACCAAAATTGGAATGTTCCAGGTCCCTAATTTATGTCAAGTCTAATGGAAATAAAATGGTAACCAAAGTTTAATTTGCATTTTCAGGTTAGTTTTTCTATTGGCTTTCTGTCTTTTTTCTCATTGATTCTCAAGAGTTCTTTTTGTTTTTAAATAATATTCTTTGTTAGATACAGGTATTACAAATATATTCTCAGTCTGTAATTTAATTGTCAACCTATTCATAATGTCTTCATTGATCAATATTGCTGTTTATGACTTGTGCTTTGTACTACTCTAAAAAGTCATTTTCTTGCCTTATTTCTTCTGTATTTTGAACTTTTAATTTTATATTTTTACCATTAATTGATAAGTATTTAAATCATCTGGAGCTCACTTTTGTATAATATGTTGATAAGGTCCAGTTTCATTTTTCTTTATATAATAATCCAGTTTCCAAACACTAGCTATTGACATTCTACTTTCTCCTCTTTTTTTATTTCTTTTCATTTTTGATAAATTCCTATTTTTTTAATATGTTACTAACCAGATTTTTTAGTTTTATCCCCCTAATGCTATTTTCCCCAAAATCCTATGGTTTTAGTTGTGTAATTTTATATAGCATAGTGATTTTTAGGAATGCATATGTTGCATGATAGAACTACACGTATCTGAAAATTTCCATAATAAAATTTTTTTTAATTTTTAAATAAAAATGTAAACCACATAAATTCTTTTTTATTTCAATTTTGCTAAAAGTGTTTGTGTTTTTGTGCAAGTAAGCATTAAACATTTTTTTTAGCACTAAACATTTTAATATGCTTTTTCAGAATTGATGGAAATATCTTTTCAATGATTTCTCTTTCTTGTCTCTATTTGGTGAATTTTATCAGTAGATTATCTCATGTGGAACCACCTTCACATTTCTGGATAAGCCCCTAATGATGCATTATTTTTAATGCACTGATGTATTTGGTTAGCTAATATTTTATTTAGGGTTTTTGTATCTATTTTCATAAAGGAGCTCTGAACCTTATTTTTTGTTGTTGTTGTATTCCCTTATTTGGTTTTGAATCATAGTTATACTACCCTCAAGTTGAGCAGTTTTTGTTCTTTTTCTATTTTCTAGAACAACTCTTATAAGATATGAATGAACTGTTCTTCAGAAGATTGATAGCCTCTAATCTGGTCTGAGATGGCTGGGTAGTCCAGTCAGTTAAGCATCTGACTCAATCTCAGGTCAGGTTAGGGTTAGGTTTAGGGTTAGGGTTAAGATCTCAGGATCATGAGTTCAAGCCCCGTGTTAAAAAATAAAAGATCTTGTCCATGGGATTTGGGGCACAAAGGTTTTTTTTTTGTTGTTGTTGTTTTGTTTTGTTTTTTAATACTACCATTTAAATTTCTTAAACCTTTGTTGGTTCAAATTTTCTTTTATGCCAAATTTTACCATTTTATGTGCATTTTTTTAAGATTTTATTTATTCATTTGACACAGAGAGAGAGAGATCACAAGTAGGCAGAAAGGCAGGCAGAGAGAGAGGGGGAAGCAGACTCCCCACTGAGCAGAGAGCCCAATGTGGGGCCTGATCATAGGACCCTGAGATCATGACCTGAGCCGAAGGCAGAAGCCTAAGCCACTGAGCCACCCAGGCGCCTCTTTATGTACATTTTTATCATTTAATGTACTTTTTCAGAATTTAATTATTTTATCTAGGTTTTCAGATTTAGATTTGAATGACAAACTGAAACTGCTGCCAAATCTAGAAGAAAAGATATGTGCCTTAAAATAGTTAAGAAAGGGGCATTTGGGTGGTTCAGTTGCTTCAGCATCCAGCTCTTGGTTTTGCCTGGGGTCATGATCTTGGTATCCTGAGTTAGACCCCTACACGCAGTCTGCTTGAAATTCTCTCCCTTCTCCTCTGCCCCTCCCGCTATACTTGCACATACTGCAGTCTTTGTCTCTCTCTCAAAATAAATACATAAATAAAATCTTTTTCAAAAACTAAATAAAGGGGCAACTGAGTGGCTAGGTCAGTTAAGCATCTGCCTTCAGCTCAGGTCATGATCCTGGGGTGCCCCAGGCCCGTGTGGGGCTCCCTGCTCAGCAATGGAGCCTGCTTCTCCCTCTCCCTCTGCCTGCCACTCCCCTGCTTGTGCGCTCTCTCTCTCTCTGTGTCAAATAAATTTTAAAAATTTTAAAAATAAATAAGTAAAATTTTTTAAAAACTAAATAGAATAAAATAAAATGGTTAGAAAAAGTAAAAGTCAAAAAAGAAGCCCTAATATAAAGGAAACAAATGGATAGATCTAATAACATTAAAATGTAAAACTATGCTTCAAAAGACCATCTAGATAATTTGACACTTCAGACTAGGAAGTAGACCATGTCATAGTATAAGAAAGATATTTACAATATTTTGTAAGTGACAAAGGATTAGTGTAAACAATGTGTAAAGAATGTCTAAAAATAGATAAGAGGAAGACAGAAAACTCAATATACAACAGGTATATGGTACAAACAGGCAATTCTTAGAAGTGGAACTTGAATAATCAATAAATATATGAACAAATGCTCAGTTTCATTGATCATCAAAAGAAGCAACATAAAATTGACACTCTAAGTGTGAATCCCAAATATTGGTGAGGATGTACAGTGTCAAGAATTTTTGTAAGTTGCTAGTGGGAGTGTGAATTTATACAGAGACTTTGGAGGGTGGTTTGTCAATATCTAGTAAAGTTGAAGATAATTTTCTGTGTATCCTAGATAAACTCATCAATATACATGAGGGGACACCTGTGTGTTGATTGGTGCTTCAAGGTTTGGTTATAACCAAGGAATGCAGAAGAAGCAGGCTTCAGAAGGATACATGCAGTATGATAGTGTTTATGTAAGTGTATAAAACACAAATAATAGAATCCATAATAGTTTACTTTTGGATATGTATATATTTAGTATTAGTATTAGGGGCACCTGGGTGGCTCAGTGGGTTAAAGCCTCTGCCTTCGGCTCAGGTCATGATCCCAGGGGTCCTGGGATTGAGCCCCGAATCAGGCTCTCTGATCAGTGGAGGGCCTGCTTCCTCCTCTCTCTCTGCCTGCTTGTGATCTCTCTGTCAAATAAGTAAATAAATTAAATCTTTTTTAAAAACAGTAATATAAAATCCCTTTGGATATATACATATTTAATCAGATTATAGAAAATTCATGAGAATACAGGATAATGTTAAGTAAAGAGATAAAGTTCACATGACGGGTGGGCTTAAGATGCACCCAAATGTGGGCACCTGGGTGGCTCAGTGGGTTAAGCCACTGCCTTCGGCTCAGGTCATCATCTCAGGGTCCTGGGATCGAGTCCCGCATCGGGCACTCTGCTCAACAGGGAGCCTGCTTCCTCCTCTCTCTCTCTCTGCCTGCCTCTATGCCTACTTGTGATCTCTCTCTGTCAAATAAATAAATAAAGTCTTTTAAAAAAAAAAAAAAAAGATGCACCCAAATGTTTTGGGAGATCAGCAGAGAATATAGCAAAATGTTAATTAACACTGTTTAATCTCAGTGATGGCTGCATGAAAGATTCTACCATTTTCTTTTCTATGCTTTTCTGTATGTTTAGTTTGCATTTATTCAAAAAATATTTACTGAACACCTCCTACTTGTCAGGCTTTGTTCTGGATGCTTAGAATCGAGCAGTAAACAAGGTACACATGTTGCTCTACCCTCATGGAGCTCACAGAGTTTAAAACCATTCAGAATTCAACATTTTTAATGCTTAAAATAATTTTTAAAAGACCCCTTTGGGAACTATTCCTTCTATAAAGTTCTAATTACACTTCTAAATCCATCCAACTTCATTTCTCCTTATCCCTGGACTCAGGCACTTAAAAAGCTGTGGGTAACAAACTCAAACTCCGGTACAGAATGCTGATAGAGGAGGCAGGAAGGAAGTGGGGGGCAGGGGGTGTATAGGAACTCATTGTACTTTCCAGCGACTTTCACTGTTGCTGTGAACCTAAAGCTGCTCTTAAAATAGTCTATTTAAAGTGTGGGGGGGAAGCCTTTCAAGGGAGGGGGGCGGGAGGAAGAAACCTAACTGCTCCTTGTACGGTCAACCTTCGTAAATGGAATGTGCAGTCTGAATGAGCTATGGGTCTGCATCCTATACAAGGTTTCTAGCCTTGTGGTTAACACTTTAAAGATCATAGAATGAGCGCCTCAGCTCTATAGTTCTGTAAATAGTCACCTATGGGAACTGTTTTAATGAATAAACAAGGATGGTTTCTAATTGCTACATTCACTGAACATATATTGGGCACCCTTACTTTGTGCAAGTCTAGAATATAGGACATGGACCAAACAGAAACAGAGACCCCTGTTCCCAGACGTCCAACAGTATTTATAGTAATAATAAGTAATAATAACAGCAGCTGTGATCATTCACTGTGCTATCTCTTGCATCAATTATCAAAAGACCTGGACCAGAGCACTGATGCAAGGACTGCCATGTACAGGTCTCTGCATCCAGAGATTAGGGAGCCATAGATCCAGGGAGTCAGTAGTGGCAGAAGCATCAGAAAGGGGTGGTAAAGGGGCACCTGAGTGGCTCAGTCAGTTCAATGTCCGACCCTTGATCTCAGCTCAGATCTTGATGTTAGGACTGTGAGTTCAAGCCCCACGTTAAGCTCCACACTGGCGGTGAAACCTACTTAAAAAAAGGAAAGAAAAGTAAGGGGTGGCAAAGGAAGCCCCTAAAAAATGAGAAGGTACATGCTGGCAGCCTTTTCAATCAAAGGGAATAGCCTGAGCAGAAAATGTCAGAGCAGCAGAGTGGTCAGGAAAAGAAGGGCATGCATGAAGCTACTCTTGGATCAGAGAGATTTTTGAAACCACAAACATGGGCAAAAGTGTAAAGGGGGAGAAGGCCAAGGGCAGAACCCCAGTACCTGCTTTTTGGGGTGTAGACAGCATGGGAGGAGACCCTGTGCCACTGGGCCAGGGGTCTGAGTGGCCCCGGCCAGTCTGGCCAGGACTGAATACTGCTGACCATGCAAACCATCATGTACCCAGCTTAGTAGAGAAGGTTTCTCCATAGAGGCCTTGTTCACAGTTGGTAGCTTTTGTGGGGCTGGTGGCATCCTGACTGAGCCAGCGTGCAGTTGTCTTAGCACAGACACTGACATCGGCAGGCATCAGATTGGGGTTCTGACAGTTCTGTAGGACTTGCCACAGGCCATGTTCCAGAGTTAGTGAGGACCTTTGGCCCTCGGGCCCCCTCATTCCACACCTCCCAGACTCTTCAGATGTTGTCATCCTTGGTCAACCTGAGTTCCAGACTTGCCTTGGATAAATGGCTCGTACTTGAGGACCTGGTCAGTGTCACTTCTACTTCTGAACACAAGGCTTGAGGATGACCCAGAGAAAAGCAGAGACCACTAGTGAGAGTTGTGTGTAACCAGAACAAAAGGCTGGAGCCAGGCATTCCCCACTACCTCACAAGAAGCTACAGACTTAAAGGATGCCTGCTAAAGGAGACCCTTTGGGACACATGTATGAGAGCTGGAATGCTCTGAGTCAGACATTTGTACAAGGTATATGGGTGTTAGGCCTTGTGTGTGTTAGGCTTTGTGCCAGGTGGTGAGATACACCAACTTAGGTGGTGAGTTGGAACAAGAAGTTGTCCCTGGCCTTTACAGAAAATTTATCCTAGTAGAGAACCCAGACCAGTAAAAACGGCAGTGCAGGAATAATTGCAGAGGGTGATGTTAGTATTTCTGTCGATAGAAGTGCTGGTTGCTATAGACATTGAGGAAGGAAGAATCTTACCAGTCTGGGGAGTCCCATAAGATATCCCAGGGGACAAATGAAAAATCCACAGCCTGGCTTTTTTTGGGGGGGGGGGGGCACCTGGGTGGCTCAGTAAGTTAAGTGTCTGCCTTCAACTCAGGTCATGATCTCAGGGTCCTGGGATCGAGTCCCACATCATGCTATCCCCTCAGTAAGAAGCCTGCTTCTCCCTCTCCTGTATTCTTCTCCCCTGTTGTGGTCTTTTTCTCTCTCTCCCACTGTCAAATAAATAAATAAAATCTTTATAAATAAATAGATAGATACTAAAATTAAAAAAACAAAAAAACAAAAAAGAAAAGAGAAAGCCACAGCTACTCAATGGTGAAAAACTGAAAGCTGTCCTCCTAAGATCAGGATTGAGGTGAGAATGTTCACATTTACTACTTCTATTCAGCATTTTACTGGAGGTTCTAGCTAGAGCAAGTGAGCAAGAAAAAGATATGAAAGGCACCTACATTGGAAAGGAGGAAGTACAACTACTTCTATTCACAGATGACATCATCTACTATATAGAAATTTGAAAGAACACACACACACACACACACAATTAAAACTAATAAATGTATTCCAGGGTATAAGATTAAACACAAAACCGAATTCTATTTGTATCCTCTAGCACTGCACAATTTGCAGTTGAAATTAAGAAATAAGTTCCATTTATAATAGCATCAAAAAGAAAACTTTTAGGAATAAATTTAACAAAACCAGTGTAAGACTTGTACACTGAAAACTATAAAATGTAACTGAAATAAATTAAAGAAGACATATCTAAATGGAAAGACATCCCATGATCAAAGCCATCCCTATCAAAATCCCAACTGCTTTTTTTTTTTTTTGCAGATGGAAATTAATTGATATAGAGAACCAGAATAGCCAAACAACCTTGAAAAAAAACAAAGTCAGAGAATTCATATTTCCCAATTTCAAAACATACCACAAAGCTACAGGAATCAAGGCAGTAGAGTACTGGCATAAGAGATACAAATAGGTCAGCAAAATCAAATTGAGAGTCCAGACACAGTTCTTATAATTCTAAGCTCAATTAATTTTCAACAAGTGTGCTAGGACCATTCCCTGGATGAAAGAATAGTCTTTCAACAAATAGTACTGAAACAACTGGACATCCACATGCAAAACAATATATTTTGGTCCCTACCTCATACCATGTTCAAAGTGCATCATAGAACTAAATGTAAGAACTAAAATTTTAAAAGCTTCACTGCACAGGGCAAGATATGGGAGAGTTGGCTCCACAGCAGAAAAGCTACCAGGGGCTTTAGCTGACAACTGAAGGAGTCAGCCATAGGGTGGAGGGAACAAACAAATTGGGGCACTTTTACCAGCCTTAGGTTGAGCCATTTTGAAACCCAATATTGGAGTGATTGGTTAGTTCCTCACTGAGACATTGCAGATATGTGTACTACAATGTTGGAAGGGCAGAGCAATCCAGAATAGTTCAAAGGAGTGAACAGATTCACTCTACTGTTCCATGCCTTCTCTGAGATCTTGTATTCTGTGTCTATGTATCTGTATTCTGTGTATACATAGCAATATATGTATATTGTCTCTTTCCCTGGCTGGTGCACAGGCATAGATGTTACCAGTTCTCTGTGGGCCAGGAGGTGAAAAAGATTGAAAGGCACTTTTCTCTGCCTTCCGTGGCATCCCCCTGTGCTAGTGGACCTGTCCACAAGGGTGCACTTCCTCTGATCCTTTACATATATCTGCTGCTCTGTCTAAAATAGACTCTACTGTACCAGCATGCTTGTTCCTGTATGTGCATCTTCATTCATGCATTTTGAGCTCCTTCCCCATTCTTCTCTCTGTCTCTCTCCAAACCTACTTTCTCCTGGACATGCTATCCCCTATCTATCTTTCTTAGCTTCTTTCTCAGTTACTCATTTGCACCCCACAGTAAGCATAGATTATCAGCTTTAATATTCCTTCTAGACCTAGACAACTTGTTCAGCCAGGTGTTGTCCATTTTTGATGTGTATTGCAGACAGTGGCAAGATTGCCATTACCTATTCTTTCTATTAACAGCTTGGTTGATGTGATTTGCATTGTTGCCTCATTGTGTGTCATGCATTAGTAGTTTCATTCAGCAGACCATCCCATCTTCTATAGATCATAACAGGAGTATTAGGCTCCTGGTTGTAGTTCAGGAAATGTCTGTTACCTTACTGGTTCTATTGACTCTTTTCTCTTCAGACCCAGTTGTGTGACTCCAAAGGCCATATTGAAATCTGGAGCGCAAAGTATTTATCATCAAAAGGGCTAATTCCTTAAGGGTCTGGAACTATTTGTACTTTCAGCAGCCTTCTCTGTCTTCATCTTTTCAGAGTTCTCCAAACAAACCTATCTTCTTCAGTGGTCCAGTGCCCTTCCAGATAATCCAGAGTTTCTCCCACTTCTGAGTCTGTCTGAATGAATGCCTTGCCCCATCCTCTGCCTCTACAAAATCTCAATCCTATATAAGGTCCAGCACTAGTGTCTCTTTTTCTTAGAAATATCCTCCAGCCCGAATGTCTCTCTTAGTGTCTGTACATGGAGCTGCCACCAATTACACTGCATTTGGTTGTTTACTATTGCCTGCATTCACCTTGGTTTCTCAGTGGAAATTATTTTGCTCTGGATATAGCTAGAATTTACCTCCACACCCTCTCACTCCAAATCACTACTGCTCTGAGCCTCACTCATTTCCTTATCTGTAAAACAGTGGTGATTTCTATTTCACCCAGACTTTGTAGTGAGTGGAATAATATATATGAAAATTCCTGACACATCATAACCTCTCAGTAAATGTTAGTTTTATTTTCTTCCTTCTTGAGTATGAGCACTATCTCTTAAAATTTCTTCAGTAATCTGCAAAGAATTCTCTTTTCTGAGCAGAGTTCTGGTCAAAGCAGGACACTCAGTAAACACTGACTGATGGGACTGTATGGTTCATTGAGTCCCCAGAAGCACAGGACAAGTGGCCTGAAGGCAGATGGCTGAAAAAAATCTAAAAGACACTCTGTCCAGATTTACTGGGTCACTGAGAAAGACGACAGCCCAGCCACTTTACAAGACTCTGCCGAGTCTTAGAGACTCAAGTGATGCTGATTTTAAGATTGAGATAATCTTTTCTGAACTCTGACTTAGCCAGCAGTCTGCCTTGCATTGGATAGTACATGACAGCACTTGCTAGGATGTTACTAAAATGCAGAAACATTGAGGAAAAAATAATATCTGACAGCCTAGCCTAGAAGTCCAAACCTAAGCAGGTTTATGTCCATCAGCTGGAAAATAAGCTTTTGTGAAACTGATGGGCTTAATCAAAGAGAACTTAAGTAGGATAACGGGATGGTAGTCATTTGGAAATAGTTATGCAGGGATCCTTCACAAGGGGTTTTTGTTGAAGTAGGACATTTTTAAACCCTAAGTTTTCAACACCCAAGGGCCATCTTGGGGAGGCCATCGTAGAAGGGAAATATCACCTCAGAGAGCCTCCCAATGCCCACAGTGGTCTGGACCTGACTCTAGGGGACACAAGAAAGGGAGGAACCTGGGTCCTGTATAGTGTGAAATCTGGGCACACCTTTGGAATCAAAATATCCATTAGTGTTTAAACTATATTCTGAGAGCACCTGGGTGGCTCAATCAGTAAGCGTCTGCCTTCAGCTCAGGTCAGGGGCTGGGATCCTGGGATCAAGTCCTGTATCTGGCTCCCTATTCCACAGGGAGCCTGCTTCTCCTTCTGCCTCTGCCACTCTCTCTCTGCCTCTCATGAAAAACTAAATGAAATTAAAACAAATAAACAAACTATGTTTTAAAATATTTCCATTCTGATTGTCTTTTCTCTTCAAAACAAAAAGAAAGGCTCAGGGAAGGAAATGGGTTGACAAAGCTACTGATTGGTTGACAGTTTGAACAGGTATACTTGGCGTCAGTGGATTGGGTCAGGGAATGAAATGCCAATTGAATATTACCCCCACCTTAAAAGACCACCAGAGACGTGAGTCAAAGCCAATCAGCAAGGGTCGTTTATTGCAGGTTCGAACCTGGACCTCTGCAGCGCTCGTTGCGGATAACACCGAGAGGTCCAGAGCTGGGTCAGTGCAGGATTTTTTTTTTTTAAAGATATTATTTATTATTTATTTGACAGAGAGAAATCACAAGTAGGTAGAGAGGCAGGCAGAGAGAGAGAGGAGGAAGCAGGCTCCCTGCCGAGCAGAGAGCCCGATGCGGGACTCGATCCCAGGACCCTGAGATCATGACCTGAGCCGAAGGCAGCAGCTTAACCACTGAGCCACCCAGGCGCCCCAGTGCAGGATTTTTATAGACAGATACAAACAAGTTTCGGGTGGGGCTGAGCTGATTGATTGATAGTTTGAACAGGTATACTTGGCGTCAGTGGATTGGGTCAGGGGACCCGCGCGCGAAAGCAGACAAAGCAATCTTACAGAAGCAGAACTGGCCGGTTAGCCCACGCATGCGGAAAAAAAACACTACCAGGATATTGAAGGCCTGGTTACTTATCAAGTAAAGACAATTGGGAGTCTCCTGGTGGAATGTTACATTCCTGCTATCAAGCATCCTTGTTAGTGAGAATTAGGTTTAGAAGAAATTTAACTTTATTTACTTTTCCTTCTACCTCCGCCTCCTTCGGTTTTTTATGGAGGGGAGGGTGACATTAGGGCTGTCAATAAGGTAACTTCTTTGTTGTAATCTCAAGGACATTTGCAAACCAAGGGAGACTCCTGTCTTGCAGGATTGTGATCTCAGCAAGTTAACTATTTATCGTTTTCCTGCTCCTTCAGGGACCCGCGCGGCGCGGGAAAGCAGGGGTCCACGCAAAAGCAGACAAAGGGTCCGCGTGTAAGCAGACAAAGGATCCACGCGAAAGCAGACAAAGCAATCTTACAGAAGCAGAATTGGCCGGTTAGCCCAGGCGCGCGTGCGCGCGAAAAAGCAAGCATTGGTACAGAACCGAAACTAGCTGGTTAAAAATGCACTTCTACGGGGGGGGAGGGGTGTTCTTTTGGTCTTTTAATACCTAATACCTAATACCCCACCTGACCCCAAGTGTTAGGTTCAGTCATTCATCAAATTGCTCTGAGCACTGAGATACAATGGAGACAGAAGCCAGTTAAAAAACTTCTTTGGGAGAAACTGGGAGCCTTAATGTGAACTTTAGGCTAGATGATATTATTTAACTAATGTTAATTTTCTAATATTTGATAATGGTATTGTAATCATGTAGGAGAATGTCTTTCCTAGGAGCTGCATGCTGATGCTTTGAAAGGTGAAATGTTGCCAGTGTGTGATAGAAAACATGTGTAGGAGGAAAATGTATGTATAAAGAAAGAGGAAGACCTAGAGAGGTGTTATTTAAAGGTACAAACTTGTGGGGTGCCTGGGTGCCTCAGTAGGTTAGGCATCTAGGTGAAGCAGCATACTTTAAGGTTTGCAATTTTCCAAAATAAAAATTGGGGGGAAATCCAGTTTCTCTGTCTATAGAGTTACAAACTAAGAGCTCATGTCCCATTTGTGAACTGCCTTGTCAGCAATTTGGAAGAGCTGTGACCTGAGACTGGGCTGGGGAGCTTTGATACTAAGAGAGAAAATTGTATCCTCACAGTTTAGCAGGTTAGCATCTGAAAGATCGAAAGGCTCTATTTCACAAGCCATGGTCATGTGTATTAGAAAGCAGTTATAGGATCTGTCTAATAAAACATTAAGGAGCTGTAATTTGTTGAGACCGTTTAGATTATGTCTAGTTTATATAACTCAAAGTGATGAAGTTCTAGAACCTAGGTGAGGTTCGGTGGGCTGAGATCTGGAGCCAATGACCAAGAAAGAATTCTTGAGACATCTTTGGTGCAAAATGGTGGTTTATTAAAGGACGGGACCCGTGGGCAGGAAGAGCTGCAGCTGCCTAGGGTTGTGAGGGATGGCTGGTTATGTACCCTTTGGTTGGGGGAGGTGAGGGGGAAAGGAGGTTTCAACAGAGTTTTCATATGCTAAAGAAGGCCTAGGAGGTGCCCAGAGACCAAGGTTGTCTTTTAGCCAGCCATTCACATTTTTGCTATCAAGCGTCTTTGTTAGTGAGATTTGGGTTTAGAAGAAATTTAACTTTTATTTAGGGCTGAGGAACTGAGTTATTTGCCTCTGGAAATTGTGCTATTGATAAGGTAACTTCTTTGTTTATAGATCTCTAGGACGTTTGTAAAGCAAGGGAGACTCCTGTCTGGCAGGATGGGATCTCTGCAAGTTTACTATTTGTTTCTTATGGAGATCAGGGTGCCTGAGGAATGCCACACACATTACCAAGGGGAGAGGAGCGAGTGCAGAGGGGGTGCAAGGTGCCAGCCTTTGCTTTGTCCTCAGCCAGCCTCCTATTCCCTCATCAAAAGTTCTGTTTGGGGAACCAAATTTCTTCATCAGCAGATTGGTTGTGAGGGCACAGTAATGGAGCAATGCTTCTTGCCAGAGAGACAGGGAGTCCAAACAGGAGAGGGTGCATGAGAATTTAAGACAGTCCTGGGTTCAAATTTGGATTCAAGCACTTACTAAGAAGATCACTTCATCTTTTTTCACCTCCACTTCCTCAGTTTTAAAATGGGGATGGTAAAATCTACTGTCTGGGTTGTTACAAGAATTAAACAAGATAAATGATGTAAAGTTCCTGGCATATTGTCTGTCATTTACAAAGTGGTAGATGCTCAGAGTTTCCATTTGTCCTTGGATTAATGTTGAGAATCACATAAAAAAAATAATAATAATAAAGATCACATATATATGGATTTGTATATAAGCTAAATTTTGAAAAGCTGAATCTTGACATGTATGTACATGGCTGTGTACAGAATATGGATCTAGAAAGATATAGGTCAAATTATTGATAGTGTTTTAAACAGGGAGTGTGGTGGGCAGTCTTCTATTTACTTTAGATACTGTTAAATTGTTTTCAGTGAAAACCTATTTGTTTCATAATAAGAGAAAAGAAAGAAACACTGAACTGTGTAAATGCACTCGAGGTAGAAATGGGCCCACCATGGAAAGGAATCTTGTGATGAATCCTTTTGTAAAGACTTTCCTTCTTCCATTCATCTGCAATCACGGTTATATGCAGAGTTTTTGTTTTTTAATGAGGTGTCCTAGAGTTCTGGCTGGTAATGGCAGGATGAGAGGAGAACCGAAACTGCAAAAAGAAGAAAAAAATAAAAAATAAAAACCTGTCCTGGGGCTACCTTGATTTGCCTCCCTTGCCTTCTAAGAGGATTGCTGTAGGACTCTGCTGGAAATGGTCTGGCTGTGAGAGCCAGTCCATGGGTCCCCTTTTCTTTTCATTCACACTCTTTACATTTATTTATACTGTTAAACAACAAAAACTCAACTGAGTAATTTAAAAGATCGAATTGGCTTTATAAAACCATTATGAATTAGGGAGCATCCCATCCAGCAAATAGAAAGGAGCTCCATCAAGCTGTAGAAAAGGAAAGGTTTTGTTTGTTTGTTTGTTTGTTTTAAAGATTTTACTTATTTACTTGACAGATAGAGATTACAAGTAGGCAGAGAGGCAGGCAAATAGAGAGAGGAGGAAGCAGGCTCCCAGAGCAGAGAGCAAGCAGGACTCGGGGCTCCATGCGGGGCTCCATGCAGGGCTCCATGCAGGGCTCAATCTCAGAACTCGGGGATTATGACCCAAGTCGAAGGCAGAGGCTTTAACCCACTGAGACACCCAGGCACCCTGAAAAGGAAAGGTTTCTAAAGGTAGAGAGAGAGCAGAAAAAAGAAAATTATTAGCAAAAAGTTCATTGATTTAGGCACGGTCACCCTTCCCAGGGGAACGGAGAGGTTCTACCAGTCAAATTCCTAGTGCTGAGCAGGAAATTAATGTTGATTTAAAGGTTAAAGTTTACATTCCTGGGGGAAAGAGAAGCTAAAATTGAAGATGGGTCAGCTATTGTCTCATTTGCTGATGTGGGGCCCTTAATATAAGTGACTCCATGTCAGGCCTGTGGTTTTCTTTTTAACAATAGTCATGGGACAAGCATGCAATGAATGGTACTATATGCAGGGAACTAAGGCTAGTCTTCGGTTTAGGAGAATAATACCACAAATAGCTAAAGCCATCCTGGCTTAATCATTAACCACAGGCAAGAACCCCTTCATTATTACTCTTGTGAGATATCACTCCCCTCTTCCCTGACTGAACACATTAGTTTTAATTTTGGAAAACTTGACTGCTTAGAAAAGCCTTCATCCTTAATGCTGGGCCACAATCAGCCTTCCTATACCTTTTCACTCTTGCTCATGCCTTAAAGTAATTCTTTTAAAAAGTTTATTTTTTTTTTTTAAGTGACAGCCCTTCGGAAGCCTGAAAATCTTTCTCATCTCCCCTGCCTCCTCTTCCCTTTGCCAAAATAACCATCCATAGTAACATAACTATTCCTGATATTTATAGAGGTATCATTGCCCTAGTTATTTTCTATCAGATATGCTCCTCTATGTGAGGGTTCCTCCTGAAACAACGTTGCTAAGTGTCATACATAGTATTCCAAATGTGTTCCATCAGAAACAATGGAACCCATCCTCCTTGGATCACCACAGTATTACAACGAAGATATGTGTATATATCTAAAGAAGTTAGAGGAAAAGAAGTTAAACTCAAATAGAAGGGAGAAGGTACTAAATATGAGAAAAGAAACTAATTAAACTAATTAAACTAATTAAAACAAACATATGATAAAGAAGATCAACAAAAACAAAAGTTGTTCCTTTGAAAAGTCTAATAATTTCTTAAAGTCTAAAATTGATAACTCCTAGCGAGAATGATCAAAGTGGGTAAGAAAGAGAGAAGGCACAAATTACCAGTGTGAAATGGGGAAAGAGCTCATGAAATCATATAGACATTAAAAAAGTCTTAGGACCATATTTTGAGCAACATTATGACAATAAACTGAAACTTTGAAATGGCTAGAAAAATAAACTTATCAAACTTAACCAAGAAAAAACAGAATATCTGAAGAGTTTTATAGCTAAAAAATTAAATTCATAATTAGAAACCTTCTCATTAAAAAAAATGGGAACAGATGACTTCACTACTGAATTCCACCAATTTATTTTTTTAATTCTACCAAACTTTAAAGAAAGAAATAACAGCAACCTCATATAAACTCTTCCAGAGAATAATAAAGGAATAAATTCTTCCCAGTTTGTTTTATTACACCATGTAATATTGGAAAATTAAAACACATACTCATTAGAATGGAGCAAAAGTTCTAAAAAAGAAATTAAACCAAATTCTGCATTGTGTGAAAAAGGGACACATCTAGCCTAATTACATTCTTAAAAATCAGTCAGTATGTACAACTACTTTAGGAAATAGTTTGGCAGTTTCTCTCCTTCTTTCTTTCTTTCCTTCTCTCTTTCTTTCTCTGTTTCTTTCTTTCTTTCTTTCTTTCTTTCTTTCTTTCTTTCTTTCTTTCTTTCTTTCCTTCTTATTATATTCAGTTAGCCACTGTATAGTACATAATTAGTCCTTGATGCAGTGTTCAGTGATCCATTACTTAAGCATAACACCCTGTGCTCATCACAGCTCTTGCCCTCCTCCCCTCCTCAATACCCATCACCCTGTACCCTCCCCGCCTTGTTCCCTCTGAAACCTCCAGATTGTTTCTCAGGGTCCATAGGCTCTCATGGTTCATCTCCTTCTCTGATTTCTACCCCTTTGGATTTCCCTCCCTTCCCTTATAGCAATTTCTTTAAGAAGGTAAACATATACCTACTGTATTACCCATTCTACTCCTTCTTTGGGGTTAATTGATTCCTTTTATTAAATCCCATTTTTATTTATTATTGGCTTGGCACAATTCCTTTGTGTTATTTTATAATGGTTGCTCTAGAGAATATCACATATATCCTTATATATATATATATCACATACATCCTTAACTCTTCACAGTTATTACCAAGAGTAATATTATACCACTTCATGTAAAATGTAAGAACCTTACAATTGTACAGCCTCATTCATCTCTTTCTCATGTTTCATCATACATTCATCTACATACACTATAAGCCTCATAATATGTTATATAAATTTTGCTTTATTTTAAATAAGGGTTTTGTTTTGTTTTTTTAAGTAGTGTGTTGTAGGTGCCCACATTTACTACCTCTAGGGCTTGCATCCCTCCTTGAAGATCAGAGTTTTCATCTGTTATTTCTGTTATTTCACCTCTAGCTAAGGAACTTATTATTTCTTACAATGATGATCTGCTTATCATTAATTATCTTAATTTTATTTTTCTGAAAATGTCTTTTATTCTTTATTTATTTATTTATTTATTTATTTCAAAATTTTTACCACTTTTATTCTTGAAAGACATTTTTGCTGATATGGAATTCTGAGTTGACAGCTTCCCCTACCCTCAGCAATTCAAAGATATTGTTACACGTCTCTGTCCTCATGATGAAAAGTCAACTGTCATTCAACTAGGTTCTGTCTAATTATGTTCCTATTTATACTGCCTGGAGATCGCTGATGTCTTTGATCTGTACATTTACATCTTTACCAAATTTGTGAAATGTTTGGCTGTTACTTCTTAAGATTTTTTCCTGCCCCATTCACTTTCTCCTCATTTGATACTGTCCCATAAGCCACTGGTGCTCTTCACTATTGTCCAACATTTTTTAAGATTTTATTTATTTATTTGACACACAGAGATCACAAGTAGGCAGACAGGCAGGCAGAGAGAGAGTAAGGGAAGCAGGCTTCCTGCTGAGCAGAGAGCCTGATGCTGGGCTCAATCCCAGGACCCTGGGATCATGACCTGAGCCAAAGACAGAGGCTTTAACCCACTGAGCCATCCAGGTGCCCAATTGTCCAACACTTTAAAATCTCTTTTTCAGACTGGATCATTTCTCTGGTCTATCTTCAAATTCACTGACTTTTCCTTCTGATATCTCCAAGGTGCTATAAGCTTATCCAATGAATATTTTTATTGAAGGTACTATACTTTCTAGTTCTAGAATGTCTATTTGATTCCTTGTTATGATTTCCATTTCTTTGCCATTTCTTATTTCTTCATTCATTAGAAACATGTTTTTCTGTATATTTCTGAGCATTGTCACAATAACTTATTTGCTAATTTTGACGTGTGACTGACTACTCTCTTGAGAACTAGTCATAGAAAAGGAATATTCCTTTTCTTCAAGTGTCTAATAAATTTGAATTGTATATTGGTCATTGAATGATAAGTTGTAGAGTCTCTGTAATCTGTTTCTCTAAAGAGTATTGTGTGTGTGTGTGTGTGTGTGTGTGTGTGTATTTGTTTGTTTGTTTGTTTTAAGCAGGAAATTAAGGTGACTGAATTAGAACTTCACATTCTTGCTCAGTTTTTTACCTTTAGCTAGATTTCTTAGTCTTCTCCATACCTTCCCATTTCAGGAGTCACCTAAAGATTTAGGCAGAGTTCCACCCAGAAATTATTTGTAGCTACCCCCTTGAAGCTCTCTCCTTTCTAGGATTGTCTCCCTCATTCCAGCTTCTTTGATCACCCTGAATCCTTTTTTCTGATTCTTCCATCAGTGAGGCTGTGACTGAAGGTTCCTACCTGAGTTTTAGCCAGCTCTTGGAGCCTGACCTAAGGCAAAAAACTAGGAAACTTACGCAGTGGTGCTCTGTTTTTCTCAGCTCTAGTTTCTTTCTGGTTTGGGTCATTCTTTGGGGCCATCAGACTATTGACTTTTACATTTTTTACGCTGTGTATAATTATGCATGGGAGAGTTTTTCTGATAGTAGTTATTCCACTATTAACTGGAAACCCTTGAGATAAAACTATCTTATTTATTGAGTAGTTGAGGGAGATATTTTAACATTCTCTGACATGAGATAGTAAATTTTACTTGACCTTAAACACCTCTAAGTACAATAATTAAGGAGGGGTGAGTCACAGTGTTAATGTTGTAACTGAGATTAATTTATTTGCACTTTTGGCATATAATAAATGGAAGTTAACATCCTTACATAGCCCTATATTTTGTCATATTTCAGGAACTTTTCATTGCAGAAATCAAATTCATTCATGTTTGTGGGTCTTTTTCATTTTTTCTTTTTTTTTTTTTTTTATTAACATATAATGTATTATTACCCCCAAGGGGTACAGGGCTATAACCACCAGGTTTACACACTTCAGAGCACTTACCATAGCACATACCTTCCCCAAATTCCACAACCCAACCACCCTCTCCCTATCCCCCTCCCCCTGGCAGCCCTTAGTTTTTTTTTTTGTTTTTTTTTTTTTGTTTTTTTTTGGTGAGATTAAGAGTCTCTTATGGTTTGTCTTCGTCCCAATCCCATCTTGTTTCATTTATTCCTTTCCTACCCCCCCAAAACCACCCATATTGCCTCTCAACTTCCTCATATCAGAGAGGTCATATGATAGTTGCCTTTCTCTGATTGACTTATTTTGCTCAGCATAATACCCTCTAGTTCCATCCACATCATTGCAAATGGCAAGATTTCATTTCTTTTGATGGCTGCATAGTATTCCATTGTATGTATATATATATACCAGCTCTTCTTTATCCATTCATCTGTTGATGGACATCTAGGTTCTTTCCATAGTTTGGCTATTGTGGACATTGCTGCTATAAACATTTGGGTGCATATGACCCTTCAGATCACTACATTTGTATCTTTAGGGTAAATGCCCAGTAGTGTGATTCCTGGGTCATAGGTCTCTCTATTTTCAACTTTTTGAGGAACCTCCATGCTGTTTTCCAGAGTGGTTGCATCAGCTTGCATTCCCACTAACAGTGTAGGAGGGTTCCCCTTTCTCTGCATCCTTGCCACCATCTGTCATTTCCTGACTTGTTAATTTTAGCCATTCTAACTGGTGTGAGGTGGTATCTCATTGTGGTTTTAATTTGTATTTCCCTGATGCCGAGTGATGTGGAGCACTTTTTCATGTGTCTGTTGGCCATCTGGATGTCTTCTTTGCACGAGTATCTGTTCGTGTCTTCTGCCCATTTCTTGATTGGATTATTTGTTCTTAGAGTATTGAGCTTGATAAGTTCTTTATAGATTTTGGATACTGGCCCTTTATCTGATATGTTGTTTGCAAATATCTTGTCCCATTCTGTCAGTTGTCTTTTGGTTTTGTTAATTGTTTCCTTTGCTGTGCAAAAGTTTTTCATCTTGATGAAGTTCCAATAGTTCATTTTTGCCTTTTCTTCCCTTGCCTTTGGCATTGCTCCCAGGAAGAAGTTGCTGTGGCTGAGGTCGAAGAGGTTGCTGCCTGTGTTCTCCTCAAGGATTTTGATGGATTCCTTTCTCACATTGAGGTCCTTCATCCATTTTGAGTCTATTTTCATGTGTGGTGTAAGGAAATGGTCCAGTTTCATTTTTCTGCATGTGGCTGTCCAATTTTCCCAACACCATCTGTTGAAGACACTGTCTTTTTTCCATTGGACATTCTTTCCTGCTTTGTCAAAGATTAGTTGTCCATAGAATAGAGGGTCTATTTCTGGGCTCTCTTTTCTGTTCCATTGAAATATGTCTCTGTTTTTGTGCCAGTACTATACTGTCTTGATGATGACAGCTTTGTAATAGAACTTGAAGTCTGGAATTGTGATGCCACCAACTCTGGCTTTCTTCTTCAACATTCCTCTGGCTATTTGAGGTCTTTTCTGGTTCCATATAAATTTTATGATTATTTGTTCCATTTCTTTGAGAAAAATTGATGGGATTTTGATAGGGATTGCATTAAATATGTAGATTGCTTTAGGTAGCATAGACATTTTCACAATATTTGTTCTTCCAATCCATGAGTATGGAACATTTTCAATTTCTTTGTGACTTCCTCAATTACTTTTCATGAGTACTTGATAGTTTTCTGAGTACAGATTCTTTGTCTCCTTGGTTAGGTTTATTCCTAGGTATCTTATGGTTTTGGGTGCAACTGTAAATAAGATCCACTCCTTAATTTCTCTTTCTTCTGTCTTGTTGGTGTATAAAAATGCAACAGATTTCTGTGCATTGGTTTTATATCCTGACACATTGCTGATTTACTGTACAAGTTCTAGCAGATTTGGAGTGGAGTCTTTTGGGTTTTCCACATAAAGTATCATATCATCTGCAAAGAGTGATAGTTTGACTTCTTCTTTGCTGATTTGGATGCATTTATTTCTTTTTGTTGTCTGATTGCTGAGGATAGGACTTCTAGTACAATATTGAATAGCAGTGGTGATAATGGACATCCCTGCATGTTCCTGGCCTTGATGGAAAAGCTCTCAGTTTTCCCCATTGAGAATGATATTTGCTGTGGGTTTTTCATAGATGGCTTTGATGATATTGAGGTCTGTGCCCTCTATCCCTACACACTGAAGAGTTTTGATCAAGAAAGGATGCTGTACTTTGTCAAAAGCTTTTTTAGCATCTATTGAGAGTGTCATGTGGTTCTTTTTCTTTCTTTTATTAATGTCTTGTATCACATTGATTGGTTTGTGGATGTTGAACCAACCTTGAAGCCCTGGAATAAATCCCATGTGGTCGTGGTGAATAATCCTTTCAATGTATTGTTGGATCCTATTGGCTAGTGTTTTGGTGAGAATTTTCACATCTGTGTTCATCAAGGATATTGGTCTATAATTCTCTTTTTTGATGGACTCTTTGTCTGGTTTTGGGATCAAGGTAATACTGGCCGAATAAATTGAGTTTGGAAATTTTCCTTCCATTTCTATTTTTTGGAACAGTTTCAGGAGAATAAGAATTAATTCTTCTTTAAATGTTTGGTAGAACTCCCCTGGGAAACCCTCTGGCCCTGAGCTCTTGTTTGTTTGTGAGATTTTTGAGGACTGTTTCAATCTCCTTGCTGGTTATGGGTTTGTTCAGGTTTTCTATTTCTTTCTGGTTCATTTGTGGTCATTTATATGTCTCTAAAAATGCATCCATTTCTTCCAGATCGTTAAATTTGCTGGTGTATAGTTGCTCATAATATGTTCTTAAAATTGTTTGTATTTCTTTGGTGTTGATTGTGACCTCTCCTCTTTCATTCATGAATCTATTTATTTGGGTCCTTTTTCTTTTCTTTTTGATAAGTCTGTCCAGGGGGTTATCAATCTCATTAATTCCTTCAAAGAACCAGCTCCTAGTTTCATTGATTTGTTCTACTGTTTTTTTTTTGTTTCTGTTTCATTGATTTCTGCTCTGATTTTATTATTTCTCTTTTCCTGCTGGGTTTAGGCTTTCTTTGTTGTTCTTTCTCCCGCTCCTTTAGGTGTAGGATTAGGTTGTGTATTTGAGACCTTTCTTGTTTCTTAAGAAAGGTTTGTATCGCTATATATTTTCCTTTCAGGACTGCCTTTGCTGTGTCCCACAGATTTTGAACCATTGTGTTTTCATTATTGTTTGTTGCCATGATTTTTTCAATTCTTCTTTAATTTCCTGGTTGACCCCTTCATTCTTTAGAAAGATGCTCTTTAGCCTCCATATATTTGGGTTCTTTTCAAATTTCATCTTGTGATTGAGTTCTAGCTTCAGAGCATGGTGGTCTGAAAATGTGCAGGAAATGATCCCAATCTATTGGTACTAGTCGAGATCTGATTTGTGCCCCAGGATGTGATCTATTCTGGAAAATGTTCCATGTGAACTAGAGAAGAATGTGTATTCTGTTGCTTTGGGATGAAATGTTCTGAATATATCTGTGAAGTCCATCTGGTCCAGTGTGTCATTTAAGGTCTTTATTTCCTTGTTGATCTTTTGCTTGGATGATCTGTCCATTTCAGTGAGGGTATTATTGTCAATGTGTTTCTTTGATTTTGTTGTTAATTGGTTATATAGTTGGCTGCTCTTATATTAGGGGCATAGATATTTAAAATTGTTAGATCTTCTTGTTGGACAGACCCTTTGAATATGATATAGTGTCCTTCCTCATCTCTTATTATAGTCTTTGGCTTAACATCTAATTGATCTGATATAAGGATTGCCACCCCATCTTTCCTTTGATGTCCTTTAGCATGGTAAATTATTTTCCACCCCCCTCAGTTTAAATCTGGAGGTTTCTTTGGGCCTAAAATGAGTTTCTTGTAGACAGCATATTGATTTTTTTTTTAATTCATTCTGAAACCCTGTGTCTTTTGATTGGGGCATTTAGGCCATTTACATTCAGGGTTATTATCGAGAGATATGAATTTAGTGCCACTGTATTGCCTGTAAGGTGACTGTTACTATATATTGTCTCTGCTCCTTTCTGGTCTTTTAGGCTCTCTCTTTTCTTAGAGGACCCCTTTCAATATTTCCTGTAGAACTGGTTTGGTGTTTCCAAATTCTTTTAGTTTTTGTTTTTTCTGGAAGCTTTTTATCTCTCCTTCTATTTTCAATGATAGCCTAGCTGGATATAGTATTCTTGGCTGCATGTTTTTCTCATTTAGTGCTCTGAATTTATCATGCCAGTTCTTTCTGGTCTGCCAGGTCTCTGTGGATAAGTCTGCTGCCAATCTAATATTTTTACCACTGTATTTTATAGACTTCTTGTCCTGGGCTGCTTTCAGGATTTTCTCTTTGTCACTAAGAGTTGTAATGTTTACTGCTAGATTATGGGGTGTGGACCTATCCTTATTGATTTTGAGGGGGGTTCTCTGTGCCTTCTGGATTTTGATGCTTGTTCCCTTTGCCATATTAGGGAAATTCTCTACAATAATTCTCTCCATTATACCTTCTGCTCCCCTCTCTCTTTTTTCTTCTTCTGGAATCCCAATTATTCAAATGTTGTTTTGTCTTATGGTATCACTTATCTCTCGAATTTTCCCCTTGTGTTCCAATAGTTGTTTGTCTCTCTTTTGCTCAGTTTCTTTATTCTCTGTCATTTAATCTTCTTTATCACTAATTATCTCTTCTGCCTCATTTATCCTAGCATTTATCCTAGCAGTAAGGGCCTCCAATTTTTTATTGCACCTCATTAATAACTTTTTTGATTTCAGCTTGGTTATATTTTAGTTCTTTTATTTCTCCAGAAAGGGCTTTTATTTCTCAAGTCAGGGGTTTTTTGAGCCCAGCTAGCACCTTGAGAATCATCATTTGAACTCTAGATCTGACATATTACCAATGTCCATATTGATTACGTCCCTAGCCTTCAGTACTGCCTCTTGTTCTTTCTTTTGTGGTGAATTTTTCTGCCTTGTCATTTTAATCCAGATAAGAATATATGAAGGAGAGAATAAAATACTTAAAGGGCGGCAAAGGCCCCAGAAATATGTGCGCTAACCAAATCAGGAGAGACCCCAAATCGTGGGTGGAAGAAAAGGGGTAAAAAGAAGTTTAAAAAAATTTTTTTTAAGGAAAATAAGAGAACATATATATTAGACTGGTGAATAGAACAGAGCCACTCACTTAATTTTGGAAGTATTTTGGTCTCTTAGAAGAAACTATCTCCCAAAATTTTAAAGAAAGAAAAACTTAGAAGAAGTTGAATTCCAAAATTTTTTTAGAAGAAAAAACCCTATGGTATACAAAAAATAAAATTAGATACAATGAAGGATAAAATATGACTATAATAATTAAGGTTGAAAAAGATTTTTTATGAAAGTTATTGTTAAGGTAAACTAGTTAAAAAACATTAAAAGAGGAAAGAATAAAGGTTTAAAAAATTAGAATAAGAAAAAATAAAATTAAAAAAATTAATCAACTTTCCAAGACTAAAGCATCATGGAGAGAAAGCCATGAGTTCCATGCTTTGCTTTCTCCTCAGGAATTCCACTGTTCTCCTTGATAGGTGAGCTTGGTCTTGGCTGGATTTTTTGCTGATTTTCTGTGGGAGGAGCCTGTTGTAGTGATTCTGAAGTGTCTTTGCCCAAGGCAGAATTGCACTGCCCTTGCCAGGGGCCAGGCTAAGTAATCTGCTCCGGTTGGCTCTGGGGAGCTTTTGTTCCCTGAACACTTTCCATAGAGCTCTGGAAGACCGGCAAGAAAATGGCAGCCTCCCAGTCTCTAGCCGGGAGTTGTCAAGAGCTCAGAGCCCCACTCCTCAATGCACCCTTAGCGAAAAGTGCTCAATCACTCCTGTCTCCCTGGCCTCCAGCTGCATACTGAGCTCACCCCCTCTGTGACTGAGCCTCTCTGTCTCTGGCACACAATCCCACCTGGAGTCTCCAAACCCAGCAGATCCCTGCTTCTCTTCCAGTGGGTCTCCCCAGATCTGCCACTTGTGGGGTACCTGCTCAAAGAGCAGCATCCTGACTGTGCCATGGATCACAGTTGAGAGCTTACTCCATGGCTCTGTCTCTATAGCTGACTTTCTCCCTCTAATATCTTTGAGTTCTGCGATATTCAGACACCCCCAATCCTTCTGTGATCTTGCAGGATCTGAGACCATGCTGTCCTCACAAGGGATCCACCCCTGCTTAGCCTCTGGAATGATGTCCCTCAGTGGGACAGACTTTTAAAAGTTCTGACTTTGTGCTCCATTGCTCTGCCACTTGCTAGGAGCTGGCACCTCCCCCCATGGTCTATATTCCCTTCACTTCAGGTTCACTTCTCCACAGGTCCTACCTTTCAGGAAGTTGTCTATTTTCTGTTTCTAGAATTTGTTGTCTATTTCTGTTTGTCTATTTCTATTTGTTGTCTATTTTCTGTTTCTAGAATTTCTGTTTCTAAAATTCTGTTTCTGCTCTTTTCCTTCTTGATCTCCTGTTGGATTTTTAGGTGTTTGGAATGGTTTGATAAATAATCTAGCTGATCTCCTGCTACCTGATGTCATCTCAGCCTGCTACTACTCTACCAACTTGACTCTCATGTTTGTGTTTTAAAAACACATCCAGGGGCACCTACATGGCTCAGTCAGTTAAGCATCTGACTCTTGATTTCAGTTTAGGTCATGATCTTAGGGGTCATGAGATTGAGCCCCATCAGGCATCTGGCTCTGTGCTCAGCAGGAAGTCTGTTTCTCTCCCTCTACCTTTGGCCATCTCCTTCCACCACCATCCCCCACACTCATGCATGTTCTCTCTCTCTTTCTCTCTCTACCTCTCTCTTTCTCTCAAATAAATAAATAAATATTTTAAAAATAATAATAAAGGAAGATCCAAAATGGACAGTGTCTGTAAGTTAATTCTGAACAGGTCTTCAGAAAAAGAAAAAACTAAAAAAACAACAGCCAGGTAAATTGATAGTGCAGAGGTATGAGTGTTAGTCTTGAAACAATTGGATTTGTTTGTTTGTCAATTCTACTGCTATTTTCTCCATGACCTGGTAAAGCCTCTCCAGGCTACAGCATTTCTCTTGTATAAAATGAAGACAAATAACTTAGCCCACATGGTAGAGATATAAGTGAAATATTTGCTAATTCTAAATCAGAAAGGTTTAGATTACACTTTCTTGATAATAAAACAAAATAGTTCAAGCATGTTAGCATGCCTGTTCTTTTACCTCTCTTTATCCCGACTTTAAATCCTTTACCCCACCCCCAAATTATTCTGTTTCACCAGTGTTCAAGCTCATGGCCAGGAATTTTATGATAAATATTTTGACAATGAGAGAAAAGTAGCCTTGAGCAAATTCATTTTATCTGTCTGAAAGAATATGATCATTTGAATAGACAGTGTCAGGATTGATAGGAAAAGAGATGGTATAGAGGAAAAGAAAAATGGAATTTCTAGGAAATCTGAATGATTCCAGCAAAATTTACCACTTTGAGCCTCAAATGTCAGGATGTTAAACTTATGCCTCTGTCTGTATCAACTACCTTGGCGAGCAGTAAATGGTATTAATGACCACATTAGTGATTACTGGTAGTTTTCATCACAACTAGTTAATCCTCAGAGTGGCCAGGAGCCCAGGGTAACTGGAGGTGGGGAGGGTAGAGAAAGGAAATGAGGCCAGGCAGGAAATCAGCTATGAGCACTATGGTAAAGACTTTGACTCTCACTGGAAAGTAAAGGAGAACATTTGCAGGTCTTAGGCAGAGAAGTGATGTGACCTGCCTGTATTTTAACAAGGAACACTCTGTCTGTGATGTAGGAGACATGGGCTCAAACAGGAAAACAGCCAGGAGACTCTCGGATCATGCAATGGAGGAGGGGACAGTGATGTGACCTGCACCACAGGTTAGTGGTGGAGGGATGAGAAATGGCTGGATTCTGGGGAATAAAGCAAAAGCAGAGCTGATAGATTTGGATGTGAATTGTAAGAGAAAAGAGTCAAGGAGAACTCCAAGATTTTCATTCTGAGCAACTGCAAGAATGTAGTTGTCAGCTGTTGGGACAGGGATGTCAGTGAACTAAGCAGGTTTGGGTGGATGGTCAGTAGCTCTGGTTGGGGTACATGAACTTTGAGATTCTATCAGACTTCCAGGCAGAGGAGCCGACCAGGTTGGGTTTATGAGCCAGGAGTTGAAGACAAAGCTCCAGACTAGAGAACCAGAAGGAAGTGAAGCCTCTGGGAGAGGGCAGTGCTCTCCCAGCTTGAGGGGCAGGGGTGGGTGCTACCTCACCATTGCCTAGCACTGCCCTGACAGAGCAGGTCATGGGAAAATGACCTAGGTCATGGGAACATGACCATGAACCTAGGCTTCAGAGCACATTTTCAAACCCCCATGAGAAACTGTTACAATGACTGCAGTACAGAAATGCCAATATCTGAATGTGAAGCCAAGTGTGGCTGTGGCAAGCAGAAAATAGCTCATGCTGACAATTACACATCCATAGACTTCAGAGCACAGAGTGGAAAACAACTTTCATTGTGAAACCACTTATCCATACAGCAAGAATCAAAGCATATTGTGAGAACACTCTATATTGACTATGGGCAGACAATGGAAATGAAGTCTACCAATATTTTATTTACATGTAGAATGTGAGAGGTTTATATACAAATTATATCTTCAAGATCCAGGAAAAATCAGTCTGATTCAAATAACCATAATCACTACAAAGGATTCATGTCAGTAGTTACCTGGGACTAATGACAAATACAATATTTCAAATATTGAATGCTAAAATTGAAAAATCATCTATCTCAGAAGATGAAGGCATAAGGACACCAATAATAGCATTTATAGGGAAATGATCATCCAGATTAGTATAAAACTTAAGTTCCTCTAGGTCTCTGCAATCTAGCAATATGTTTATTTATATTTGTTATTTAAAATGTATAACTATATGTTAGGAAGGGTCTTTTTTTGGTAATAGGTTAAAGAAAGTCCATATGAATGTTTGATCTAAACTGAAAAGAGGTGCAGATCTTCCAAAGATGTCAGGTAGAATGACCACTGAAGGTAAAGCCCAGCTACACAGAGGCTCCATTATGGATACGAAGACAGCAATATTTGAAAAGTTACCTCAACCTAGTTACCCTAACCAAGTTACCCCAACTGGTACATGGCTTCGCCTTCTTTAAGGACAACCTCACAAACTTTCATTTTACTTTACTAAGAACATTTAACATGAGATATACCCTCTCAGCAAATTTTTGAGTGTACAATAAATTATTGTTGACTATAGGTGAAATGCTGTAGATCAAATCTCTAGAGCTTATGATCTTGCTTAACTGACACTTTATGACCATTTATTGGTAACTACCATACCCCATCTCCCCAGCCACTGGCAACTACCATTCAGTTCTTTGATTCTATGAATTTGATTATTTTTGATCCCTCGTATGAGTGGAATCATGCAATATTTGTCTTTCTGTGACTGGCTTATTTCACTTAGCATAATGTGCTCAAGTTTCATCCATGTTGCATATTGCAAAATTTCCTTCCTTTTTAATACTTAATCATATTCCAGTGTATGCGTGTACCACATTGTCTTTATCCATTCTTCTGTTGATGGACTATTAAGTTGTTTCCACATTTTGACTATTGTGAACGGTGCTAAAACGAATGTGAGAATGCTAATATGTTGCTACAAAAGTTGGGTATTCATCCTTTCTGATGGAGGCATAATACTCCATAGTTATATGGACTACATCTTCCTTATCCATTCGTCCATTGAAGGGCATCTTGGTTCTTTCCACAGTTTTTTTTTTTTAATAGCTTTTCTTTTTTTTTTTTTTTTAAGAGTTTTTTTTTTTTTTAAGATTTTATTTATTTATTTGACAGAGATCACAAGTAGGCAGAGAGGCAGGCAGAGAGAGAGGAGAGAGCAGAGAGCCCGATGCGGGGCTCGATCCCAGGACCCTGGGATCATGACCTGAACCGAAGGCAGAGGCTTTAACCCACTGAGCCACCCAGGCACCCCTCTTTCCACAGTTTGATGACCGTGGTCATTGCTGCTATAAACATTGGAGTACAGATGGCCCTTCCTTTCACTACATCTGTATCTTTGGGGTAAATACTCAGTAGTGCAATTGTAGGGTCATAGGGAAGCTCTATTTTCAATTTCTTGAGGAATCTCCACACTGTTCTCCAAAGTGGCTTCACCAACTTGCATTCCCACCAACAGTGTAAGAAGGTTCCCCTTTCTCCACATCCTCTCCAACACACATCATTTCCTGTCTTGCTAATTTTGGCCATTCTAACTGGTATAAGGTGGTATCTCAATGTGGTTTTAATTTGAATCTCCCTAACGGCTAGTGATGATGAACATTTTTTCATGTGTCTGATAGCCATTTTTATGTCTTCATTGGAGAAGTGTCTGTTAATGTCTTCTGCCCATTTTTTGATATGATTGTCTGTTTTGTGTGTGTTGAGTTTGAGGAGTTCTTTATAGATCCTGGATATCAGCCTTTTGTCTGTACTGTCATTTGCAAATATCTTCTCCCATTCCGTGGGTTGCCTCTTTGTTTTCTTGACTGTTTCCTTTGCTGTGCAGAAGCTTTTGATCTTGAAGAAGCCCCAAAAGTTCATTTTCGCTTTTGTTTCCTATGCCTTTGGAGACATATCTTGAAAGAAGTTGCTGTGGCTGATATCAAAGAGGTTACTGCCTATGTTCTCCTCTAGGATTCTGATGGATTCCTGTCTCATGTTGAGATCTTTTATCCATTTCAAGTTTATCTTTGTGTATGGTGTAAGAGAATGGTTGAGTTTCATTCTTCTACATATAGCTGTTCAATTTTCACAGCACCATTTATTGAAGAGATGTCTTTTTTCCACTGTATATTTTTTCCTGCTTTGTTGAAGATTATTTGACCATAGAGTTGAGGGTCTATATTGGGACTAGAAGAGATTATTCTGAGTGAGATAAGTCAAGCAGATAGAGTCAATTATCATATGGTTTCACTTATTTGTGGAGCATAACAAATAACATGGAGGACATGGGGAGATGGAGAGGAGAAGGGAGTTGAGGGAAATTGGAAGGGGAGGTGAACCATGAGAGACTATGGACTCTGAAAAACAACGTGAGCATTTTGAAGGGGCGCGGGGGTGGGAGGTTGGACAAGCCAGGTGGTGGGTATTAAGTGGGCACATATTGCATGGAGCATTGGGTGTGGTGCAAAAAACAATGAATTCTGTTACGCTGAAACGAAGTTAAAAAAAAAAAAAGAATGCCAATATGTCTTTGAGATCCTGATTTTAGTTCTTTTGGATAAATAGTCAGAAATGAAGTTGCTAGATCACATGATAGTTTTTGTTTTTTGTTTTTTGGTTTTTTTTTTAAGAACCTCCATTCTGTTTTCCATAACAGCTGCAGCATTTTGCATTTCTACCAAGAGTATACACTGGTTCCAATTTCTCCACATGCTCTCCAACACTTGTCTTCCATTTTCTTGATACTAGCCATCCTGACAGGTATGAAGTGATATCTCATGGTAGTTTTTATTTGCATTTCTCTGATGATTAGTGATGTTGAGCATCTTTTTATTACCTGTTGGTCATTTGTATGTCTTCATTGAAAAAATATCTATTCATGTCTTTAACCTATTTTTTTAGAGATCGATTTATCTATTTTATAGAGACAGAACATGAGCGAGTGTGACATGGAGGGGCAGAGGGAGAGGAGATAGAAACTCAAGCAGACTCCACAGTGAGCATGGAGCCTGATGCAGGGCCCAATCTCATGACTCTGAGATCATGACTCTAGCCAAAACCAAGAGTCAGATGCTCAACTGAATGCACTACCCAGGTGCCCATAGCCCATTTTTTAATTGGGTTATTAGCTTTTCTGCTATTGAGTTATAGGAGTTCCTTGTATATTTTGGAGATATCTTATCATATAACACAGTTTGCAAATACTTTCTTCTCTTCCATAGGTTATCTTTTTACCCTGTTAATTGTTTCCTTTGCTGAACAGCAGCTTTTTAGCTTAATATAGTCCCACTTGTTTGTTTTTGTTGCCTGTTCTTTTCGTGTCATACTCATTAAATCAGTGCCAAGACATATGTCCTAAGCTTTCCCCCTGAATTTTCTTCTAGGAGTTTTACAGTTTCAGATCTTATATTTAAGTCTTTAATCCATTTTGAGTTGCTTTTGTATAAGGTGTAAGATAAAGGTCCAGTTTCATTCCTTCATTTATAGATATCCAGTTTTCCCAACCCCACCTGTTGAGGGGACTGCCTTGTCATCATTGTGTATTTTTGGCATCTTTGTCAAAGATTGGTTGACCATATATGCATGGATGTATTTCTAGGTTCCCTATCCTGCTGCATTGGTCTCTATGTCTCTTTATGCCAGTACCATATTGTTTTAATTATTATAGCTTTATAATATAGATTAAATAAGGAAGTGTGATGCTTCCAGCTTGGTTCTTCTTTCTCAGAACTGATTTTGCTATTTATGGTCTTTTGTGCTTCCATATGAAATATACAATTTTTTCTATTTCTAAAAAAATGCCTTTTTGATTTTGATAAAGATTACATTGATCTGAAGATCACTTTGGGTAGTATGAACATTTCAATATTAGTGTTCCAATCCATGAACACAGGATGCCTTTCCATTTGTTTGTGTCTTTAATTTATTTCTTCAGTGATTTGTAGTCTTCAGTAGACAAGTCCTTCATCTCATTAATTAGACTCATTTCTAAATATTTTATTCTTTATGGTACCACTTTAAATGGAATTGTTTTCCTTTCCTTTCCTTTTTTTGCCTTCTCTTTTTATTATTTATTTATTTTTTCAAGTTTTCACTTATTTATTTGAGAGAGAGAATGAGAGAGCACAGACAGGGAGCAGGGAGGAAGAGGGAGAAACAAGCTCTCTGCTGAGCAGATAACCCAAAGTGGGGCTTGATCCCACTACCCTGGAATCATGACTGGAGCTAAAGGCAGACACTTATCTGACTGAGCCACTGAGGTGCCCTTCCTTTTCTTTTCAATCATTTTTGTTAGTCTATAGAAATACAACTGATTCTTATACTTGATTTTGCATATCCTTCAGCCTTACTGAATTCATTTATTAGTTCTAACAGTTTTTTTTAATATAGAGTCTTTAGGGTCTTCTATATAAGTTTGTGTCATCTGCAAACAAAGACAGTTGTACTTCCTTTCCAATTTGGATGCATTTTTCCCCTAATTACTCTAGCTAGAATGTCCAGTACTGTATTGAATAGATGTGGTGAGAGTGGGCATCCTCGCCTTATCCCTGATGTTAGAGGAAAAGCTTTCAGATTTTCACCACTGAATACAATGTCAGCTGTAGGATCTTCATACATGGTCCTTGTTATGTGGAGGTACTTCTGTTTCTAGTTCATTGTGATTTTTTATCATGAAAGGATATTTGATTTTGTCAAATACTTTTTCTGCATCTATTGAAATGATCATGTGATTTTTATCCTTCATTTTGTTAATGTAATGCATCACAGTCATTGATTATCATATGTTGAACCATCTTTGCATCCCAGGGATAAATCCTACTTGGTCATGGTGTATGATTCTTCTAACATGTTGTTGAATTTGCTTTGCTAGTATTTTGTTGATAACTTTTGCATCAATGTTCAACAGCATTATTGGTCTGCAGTATTCTTTTCATGTCATGTCTTTGGCTTTGGCATCAGGGTAATTATAGACTTACAAAATTAGTTTGGAAGTGTTCCCATTTCTTCAGTTTTTTTTTTGGAAGAGTTTGAGAAGATTGTTGTTAATTCTTCTTTAAATGTTTATGCAGAGACAGTTTCTAGATACATGAGATTGTCCTGTTGCATTTAACTTAGGCAGCTTACACACTAAAAGAAGAAAGTTGTATCATTTTAAAGGCTCAATCTACTTAAAATAACTGGCTCAGCTATAATCTGTCATGAACAATCATGATATTTTATATGATACTTAAAATTATTATTTCAGTCATGTATGATATGATTCTGTTGCATTGCAGAGTATTGAAGTAAAAATAAAAGTTTTCATTAAATGTGATATTGTTTTATTATATTATGGAGTATTATATTATATTGATTTACCAAAACTTTACATAAAATTTGATAAAAGATACTGCCTTCTTTGGATTTGTACTCCAAAAGTCTATTATATTGTGGGCTGGTTTAACTAAATGAAAAATTAAAGTCATTACCTAAACTTTACAATAGTCTAAACATAAAGGAACAGTTGTTTACCTCCTTGGCACTTTATATTTGCCTAACATAAAATTTCCATGTGTCAAAAATCATGCTTCACTTCTTGTTAAAATATGATATGTCACATTTTTTAATGTAATTGCTTTTTGAAGTAATTGTGACCACAAAGCCTCTTTTATATGTGAAGACCTGTACTTTGACTGATTTCCCAGGTACTTAATTCTTTGAGTATTAGGGAACCATGGCACCAAAGAGGCAGGCACAGGAGGGTAGTTGATGGGCAAGAAGGCTAAGGGAAAGTAAGGGATTGTGTGCTCATGAAGGCCGGATGGCAAGGAGACCTTCAAGAGGTATGGGGGAAAATGTGGGCATTTGGGCAAGTTTTAAAAATTATTTATTTAAATTCAGTTTAATTAACATGTACTGTATTATTAGTTTCAAAGGTAGAATTTAGTGATTCTTCAATTTCAAATAATACCCAGTGCTCATTATATCAAGTGCCCTCCATAATGCCCACCACCCAGCTAACCCTTCCCCCGCAACCCACCTCTCCTCCAGCAACCCTTAGTTTGTTTCCTAGAGTAAAGAGGCTCTTATGGTTTGCCTCCATTTCTGTTTTCTTCTTATTTTATTTTTCCTTCCCTTCCCCTATGTTCATCTGTTTTGTTTCTTAAATTCCACATAGGAGTGAAATCATATGGTATTTGTCTTTCTCTGTCTGACTTATTTCGCTTAGCATAATACCCTCTAGATCCATCCATATCATTGCAAATGGCAAGATTTCATTCTTCTTTATGGTGGAGTAATATTCCATGGTATATATAGCTAAACACATCTCCAAAGACAAGAGGAACAAAAGCAAAAATGAACTATTGGGGCTTCATCAAGATAAGAAGCTTTTCCACAGCAAAAGAAACCATGTGAACGAAACTAAAAGGCAGCCCACGCAATGGGAGAAGATATTTGCAAATCTCTTATCAGATAAAGGGCTAGAATCCAAAACCTATAAAGAACTTCTCAAACTCAACACCCAAAAAAGCCAAAAATCCAGAAATGGGCATAGGATATGAATAGACATTTCTCCAAAGAAGACACACAAATGAACAACTTTTACTCCTGCCTCTGCTGTTGGCTATCTATGGAACAAGCAAGCATCTTAACCTCTGGGAGCCTTTTTATCAATGTGTGATGTGTCTAATAATACCTGTCTCCTGGGTCGGCTTGAATCTGATGTGTAAAGCAGTCAGAACATTGGAAATGCTCAGAAAAAGTTATTTGCTCCCAGCAATAAGAGGACAAGAAGACTAGCAGGGACAAAAGAAGTTCAAGTCTTTCCTATGAAAAAAACCCACAAATAGGCCTGGCAGGACAGAGGGGATTCAGGTTTGATGCTATAGATGCCATAGAGTTTTATTTGCCAAATGGACAAAGATCTCAGAAGCTTGAATAAGTGAGGCTTTGTGCGACCTGAATAAAAAATCTTGATCTGAGGAGATCACTAAATGTGATATGGGATCCTGAAACAGTAAAAGGGTATTAAGGAAACACTGAGGAAAAACTGAGGAGAGTATGGACTTTAGTTAATAGTAATGTATCAGTATTGGCTCATTCACTGTAACAAAAGTAGCTTAAGATTTTAATAATTAGGAAAACTGGGTATGGGGTATATGGGGACTCTCTGTACTATCTACTATATGTACTCTCTGTACTATCTACTCAGTTGTTCTATAAAGCTAAAACTTCTAACAAATAAAGCCTATTAAAAAAAAAAACTTTTTTTTTTTTTTTAAATCTGGAAGCTGGACAAGATTTAGGGCAGAAGGCAGATTCTAACTCATGAGCATAGCACCAGAAGAAATAAGAATGCATGAGGAGAGACAAGTCATGTCAGGACAGCCTGGCTTCCAGATCAGGGGGATCTGGCCCGTAAGAAGACACCCACCCTTTACACCCTAGGTCCACAACCCTGACTCCCCAGACATGGCTTCAGAGCATGGTAAAGGGAGTGGCTGCTGTACCTAGTTACAGCTGCAAGGGGATGCAGAGCCACAGATAGGTTATTAATGAGCAGATGGACATTGCCTATGCTGTGGGCTCCTCTAGCAGTAAGCACAGACTTTACGGACTCTTGTCCAACTTGCTATCAGCAGGAACCTTTCATGCAAAATAAATAAATATAAACAAACTCGGTCTGGTAAAAGCTGTTCAGAGATCTGGCTGGTGTCTGAGCTTTGACTCCTTGCCAGGTGGGTGATTTTTCTAAAGAAAGTTTAATTCTCTGTACCACCAGTTCTTCATCTGTAGAACAAAATGCATAATTTAAACTTCCCTGTCCATATCACTAGGATGTAGTGATAAGCCCATGAGGTGACAGACCTGACAAATTACTCTAGTTGTTCTGCAAGAGGCTGTCTAGGACAATACTATTTGCATTAGCTGTCATTCCCAGGAAGTGACCATCAGACCCCGCTTCTTTCCTCTCTTTCCCCTTTCTCTATTCCTGGAATTCTGAGATTCTTCCATGTCCTTGGCCAACCCCACCTTCTTGCTTCTGAGGCCTGATGCTGCCTCCATTGCCTGGAATCCCCTTTGCCACCCCCTCTCATTTTCCCACAGGTCACTTCCATGTTGAGGTGTCTAGGACACCTCAGGCTTGGCCAGTATCCTGTGCTTGCCACTTCACAGTTCTGCCACCTGTCACCATTTAACTCCAGTGTTTCCTGCCAGACTCTAATCCCCACAGAGAGCAGGGAATGTGTCTGTTTTCTTCACACAATGTCTTCAGAACCCAGCATGTATCTGGTAGTACACACACAATGGGCACTAAGTACTTTTGAGTGAATTCAGAAAGAAAAAAACACATGCCTAGACGGAATAAATGGGAGCCACTGGTTAGTTGGTTAGTTAGCGCTGGGGGAAGCCAAGGCTGCCTGCTCCCCTCCAGATGTTCTGACATTCTGAAATTCCTGTTTCTACCCTGCAACTTTGTGCCAGGTTCTTAAAAGTTTTTTTTTAACTTTTTAGAAAAAAAAGGCCCTTTTAGATCCCCTTGGATCTGTTGAAGCAGAAATTTCCTAGGAAGTAAGTCACTGTGTTAAGGACTCTTGACTGATAGCAGTAATCTCAGACTTTCAACTCTGGACCAGTGTCACCTGGGGGGCTATTAAACACAACCTGCCCCAGAAACTAGTTCCCAAGAAATGCTTCTGGTCTGAGGACAATACTTTGAGAACTACTAATTTCCAGGGCTCTAGGACAGCACAAAAAGATTCCCCTGGGACTCTCTCCCTTCATTGGTTGAGCCATGACCTTTCCTTGTAAGTGGACACAAAGAATTGTTTGGTAAAAGGATCTTGCTGACCTTTTGTCTAGAACCCAAAATTCTTATCTGTCTAAATGTTACTGTCTAAATGTTCTAAATAGTTAGAATCTCAGAACGGATCAGACAGCTGACTTGTTTTCCTACATGCAAATTAAAGATCTGGAGTTAAGACTGACTTTTTGTTGACCAGGCCATATTGTGCTCATGTATTTATTTACCCAGAGATGCTCATAGAGCACTTGTTCCACCCTTTAATGCCTTCGTATAAACTAACTGCATGTGAATCTTCCATTGGCCTTGTTTGGTAAGGAAGGAGGTTGGGCCACCTCTCAGAGGGCAAGTGACTATCTCTGCCCCGGCCATTCACACAGATCAGCTACACCAGGGCCTAGATTTCCTAACTTTAGTCTCAAGGTCATTCTCCCACTATGGGCTCCACCCACCCCCAGGAATTCCCCACCTTTCCTTTAATGAAAATACCACTTCTGTCCCAGATCCTGTGATAGAAACTGGGATATTAGATGATGTAAAAATATTGGGACACTCACATTGAAATGTGCTTTTCTTTTCTCCGGGGTCTAAGTTTGCTAGGTGAGCAATCATTCTGTGAGCTGTTGAGACCACAGGTGAGACTGCCTAAGGGAAAAAAAAAAGAGGAAAGTAGTGACTCTTACAAAGAATATATTTTATTACTCTCAAGACCTCTCTGAATCTTTTCATTTCTCTCAAGACCTTTAATGATTTTTAAATTCCCCAGAGAAAAAGGATGGCAGAGAGACTGTATCTTTTAAGACACGTTTTGTAGTATTTATAGATTAAATTATAGGATTCTGGGATTTGATTTAAAATAATGCAGTGCTGCAAGAAATCAAAGAAAATCTAAGTTATGGAGAGATATTTCATGTTCACAAACTGGAGGACTCAATAATTTTGTAAAGATGTCAGTTATCTCCAAATTGACACACAGTTTTAGTGCAATTTTTATCAAATCCCAGCAAATATGACTGTAGTTTTTAACTATAGACAAGATCATTCTAAAATGTATATAAAAGGCAAAGGAACGAGAATAACCAAAACAATTCTGAGAAAGAGTGATATATTAAGGAAGAACCGCCCTACCAAATTTCAAAAATTACTATGTAGTTGTGTTCGCTTGGCAGCACATAAACAAAAATTACTATGTAGCTACAGAAAACTGTGTAGTCCAGACTGTATGGTATTGGAGGAATAAATAAATAGATCATTGGAACAGAAAAGAAAATTCAGAAACAGTGCTGAGCAAATAGAGCCAACCAATGTTTTAAACGGCCTTTTTGAGTTATAACCCACATACCATACAACTCACCCACTTGAAGTGTAAAATTCAGTGGGTTTTGGTATATATTATTAATTTTTAAAATTATGATAAAATGTATATTTTAAAATTTACCTTTTTAACTGTATAATTCAGTGGCATTAATTATTTTCACATGTGCAACCATCACCACTATATATTGCTAAAGCTTTATCAACCCAAGTGGAAACTCTGTATTAAGCTGTAAATGATGTTCCTCTATCTCTACAGAGCCTGGTAACCTCTAATCTATTTTCTGTCACTATGAATTTGCCTATTCTAGGTACCTTATAGAAATGGAATCATGCAGTGTGTGTCCTTTGTGCCTGGCTCATTTTACTTAGCCTAGTGTTTTCAAAGGTCATCCATGTTGCAGAATGAAATAGAACTTTGTTCCTTTTTATGGCTGAATAATATTCCATTGTACATATATACCACATTTTGCTTACCCATTTATTTGTTGATGGACTTTTCAGTTGTTTCCAACTTTGGGCTATTGTAATTAATGCTACTGTGAATACTGGTGTATGAGTATCTTTTTGATTCCCTGATTTCACTTCTCTTGTGTACATACCTAGAAGTGGATTTGCTGAATCATATGGTAATTCTATGTTTTGCTTTTTGAGGACCTACCAACTGTTCTCTGCAGCAGCTGCACTGTTTATGTTCCTGCCAGCAGTGCCTGAGGGTCCTACTCCCTCCAATCCTCCCCAGTGATTGTTATTCCCATGTTTTTCATTTTTGGCATTTGTTTTAATAGTAGCTCATCCTAAAGGGTATGAAGCAGTATATCACTGTTGTTTTGATTCATATTTTCCTAATCATCAGTGATGTTGAGCATCCTTTTATGTGTTTATTAGCCATTTGTATATCTCCTTTGAAGAAATATTTATTCGAGACCTCTGCCTATTTTTTATTCAGTTTGTTGTTGTTATTGTTTTTCTTGTCCTTGAATTCTAACAGTTTTTTACATATTCTGGATATTAATCTCTTATCAGACACATGATTTGCAATTATTTTCTCCCTTTCTGTGGGCTACCTTTTCACTGTCTTGAAACTCTCCGTCAATGCACAAAACTTTCAAGTTTTGATGTATTCCAGTTTACCTATTTTTTTGGTTGCCAATAGTTTTGATGTCATATGCAAGAAACTATTTCCCAACCCAATGTCATAAAGTCTTTCCTCTGTTTTCTTCTAAGAGTCTTTGAGTTCAGTTTTTATACTTATGTTTAGGTCTTTGATCCATTTTGAGTCTATGGTGTAAAGTAAGGATCCAGCTTCATTCTTTTGAATGCGAATATCTAGTTTCCCAACACTGTTGAGACTGTCTCTTCCTCCACTGGCCATCTTGGCATCTTTGTCAAAATTCATCTGACCATATGTATGACAGTTTATCTCTGGGATCTCTATTTTATTCTATTGGTTTGCATGTCTATCCTTAGGATAGTACTACACTGTTTTGATTGCTGTGCGTTTGTAGTTAAGTTTTGAAATCAGGAAATGTGAGTCCTCCAACTTTTAGTTTTTTTGTTTCAGGATAATTTTGGCTATTCAGGGTGTCTTTATATTCCATATGAATTTTAGGGTAAGTTTTTTTTTTTTTTTTGTAAAAATGCCATTGGGATTTTGATGGGGATTACATTGAATTTGTAGATTACTTTGGGTAGTAATGTCATCTTAACAGTATTAAATCTACCACTTCATGAACATGGAATGTCTTTCCATTTATCAATTTTCTGTAATACCTTATAGGAGGTTTAATAATTTTCAGTGTACATAATTTTTGCCTGCTTGGTTAAACTTATTTCCTATGTATTTTTGTTACTTCCAATATGACTATATGCAATTAATTTTTTCCCTTTTCAAATTGTTCTTTGCAAATATACAGAAATAAAATTGATTCTTATGTGTTGATTTGTACTCTGCAACTCTGCTGAATTTGTTAGCCTTAATGATTTATTGTGGATTCTTCAGGGTTTCCTATATATAAGATCATGTCATCTCTGAAAAGAAACAACTACTTCTTCCTTCCATTTTAGATGTCTTTTTTTCTCTTTTTCTTGCCTAATTGGTCTGGCTAGAACCTCCAATACTGTTTTGAATAGAAGTGGTAAGTGAGCATCCTTGTCTTTCCTCATCTTAGAGGAAGAGCTTTCAGTTTCTCACTATTGAGTATATTAGCTGTGGCTTTTTCACATATGGCCTTTATCATATTGAGGACATTCCTTTATATTCTAATATGCTGAGTATTTTTTTATCATGGAAGGGTGCTGAATCTTGCCAGTGCTTTCTCTGCATCAATTGAGATGATTATGTAATTTTTCCCCTTCATTCAATTAATGTCATATATTGCATTGAACAGTTTTCATATGTTGAACTATTCTTGTATTCCAAAAATAAATCCTAGTAGATAAAGATATATATAATCCTTTCAGTATCCTGTCGAATTCAATTTACTAGTAGTTTACTTATGGAATTCAGCTTACTAATCTTTTGTTGAGGATTTTTGCAACCTATATTCATAAGGGATATTTGTCTGTAGTTTTCTTGTGGTGTTTTGTCTGGTTTTAATGAGGAAGTATTTTCTCTTATTGAGTTTTTGGAAGATATTGAGAAAGATTGATGCCAATTCTTATTCACATGTTTAGTAGAATTCACTAGTGAATCCATCTACTCTTAGGCTTTATTTTGTTAAGTAGTTTTTGACTATTGCTTCAGTCTCCTTACAAATTTTATATATATTCAGATTTTCTGTTTCTTCTTGAGTCATTTTTGGTAGATGTATGTTCCTAAGAATTTGTCCATATCATCTAGTTTATCTAGGGTTGACCCCCCCCCCCCAAAAAAAAGAAGAAGAAGAAGAAGAAAGAAAAGAAAAGAAAAGAAAAGAAAAGAAAAGAAAAGAAAAACACAACTCAAAATGGATCATAGATTTAAATGTAAAAGGTAAAACTATAAAGCTTTTAGGAGAAAACATAAGTGAAATTCTTTTGCAACTAGGGTTTGGTGATGAGTTCTTAGATATGATTCCAAAGGCATGTTCCATAAGAGGAAAAATCAATAAATTGAACTTTATCAAAGATTTTAAACTTTAGCTCATGAAAACCCTTGTGAAGAGGATGAAAAAATAAGCTGCAGACTAAGAGAAAATATTTCCAAATCATGTATCTGACAAAGGACTCATAGCTAGAATATATAAAGAATTTTCAGAGGTACCTTGCTGGCTCAGCTAGTATTGTTCTTAGGGTTATGGGTTTGAGTCCCATGTTGGGTGTAGACTGTTTATTATATTAAAAATGAAATATAGGGGCACCTGGGTGGCTCAGTGGGTTAAAGTCTCTGCCTTTAGCTCAGGTCATGATCCCAGGGTCCTGGGATCAAGCCCTGCATCAGGCTCTCTGCTCAGCAGGGAGCCTGCCTCCCCCACATCTCTCTGCCTGCCTCTCTGCCTACTTACAATCTCTGTCAAATAAATTTTTAAAATCTTTAAAAAAATACAAAAATTAAATTAAAAAATTTAAATTTAAAAACTTTAAAAAAAGAATTTTCCAGGGTACCTGGCTGGCTCAGTTGGTAGAGCATGCAACTCTTGATCTCATGAGATTAAGCCCCACATTGAGGGTAGAGTTTACTTAATAAAAAAATTAAAAAAAAAAAAGAATTTTCAAATCTCAACATCAAAACAATAAACAATCTAATTAGAAAAGGGCAAAAAAAAAAAAAAAAAAAAAAAGAAGAAGAAGAAATGCTTCACCAAAAAAGGTATATAGATTACAAATAAGCACATGAAAAAATGTTTAACAGCACCTGTCTTTGGGAAATGCAAATTAAGACCATGATACAATATCACTATACACTATACACTATACATCAAAATGTCTAAAATATAAAATTGTTAACAGGGTCACCTGGGTGGCTCAGTCAGTTGAGTATGCAACACTTGGTTTCAGCTCAGGTCATTACTGAGCCCTGCTCTGGGAGGTCAGATCTTATCTTAAGATTCTCTCTCTTCCTGTCCCTCTGCCCCTCTCCCCACTTTTGCACTCTCTCTCTCTTTCTCAGATAAATTAATAAAACTTTTAAAAAATATATAAAATTGTGACAATACTGGATGCAAGTAAGTATTCTGAGAAATACACATTGTTGAGTATGAGAGTGTAAAATGGTATAACTACTCTAGAAGATAGTTTGTAGGTTAAGCCTCTGCCTTCAGCTCAGGTCATGATCCCAGGGTCCTGGGATAGAGCCCCACATCGGGACCACTGCTCGGCGGGGAGCCTGCTTCACCCCTGCACCCCAACCCCTGCCTGTTTCTCTGCCTGCTTGTAATCTCTCTTTGTCAAATAAATAAATAAAATCTTTAAAAAAAAAAAGATTTAAGAAAATATTTTGGCAGTTTCTTAGAAAACTGAACAATAAATTGCCATATGACCCAGCAATTTTACCCCTGGGCAATTACATTTATCCCAGAGAAATGAAAATTTAGGTCCACCCAAAAACCTGTTCACAGATGATCATAGGACCTTTATTTACAACAGCCTGAAATCAGAAATCACTTGGATGTCTGTCAGTGGGTTGGAGGTGGAACAAACTAATATACCCGTTGCATGGAAAACTAGTAAGCTACAAAAAGGATGTGGCAGAAATACACACATTTTGGCTGGATCTTAAGGCCATTCAGCTGAGTGAAAAAGTTATCCTCCAAAGCTTACATACTGGTTGCCATGGTGGTTACACAAATCTACACAGATGGTAAAATGATATAGAACCATAAACACACATTGTACTAAGGCCACTTTCCTGTCTGTGATATTTTATCAGAATTCCATAAGCTGTAACCACTGGGTGAAGGGTACACAGGACCTCTGCACTACAGTTACAATTCCCTAGAGAGTTATTTCAAAATAAAAGTTTTTTTGTGGTTTTTTTTTAAAGATTTATCTATTTATTTGGGTGGGGGGAGGTGCAGAGAGAGAGAGAAAAATCCCACGCAGACTCTGCACTGAGTGCAAAGCCCCACACAGAACTCAATCTCACAACCCTGAGATCAAGACCAAAGCAGAAAACCAAGAGTCAGTCATTTAATCAACTGTGTCATGTAGATGGCCTTAAAATTTTTTTTTAATGAACTAGAGGAGAAGGTATGCCACTAAGATAACCTCTGATGGATTATAGTTTGCTTTAGATATGTATTATAGCTATTTTTTTTATAAAGACCAAGTCCTCATCTCTTATATACTACAGTTTTTACAGATGGAATTGTATCATATCTAGGATCTGAAAGGGGAGGGGATATGGATGATGAAACAAAATTGCCTTCATGTTGAAAATTGCTGAAGCTGGATAATGGGAACACAATATTCATTCTCTCCCTTTGTACTTATTCAGAACTTTCCATAATAGTCATTTAAAAACAATAAAATATGAAATAAAAATGATGAGGGTTCCTTGGGACTCTTGACTGTGTGGGGTCAGAGGCAGGGCTCTTAGCTCCTGCCCCTAAGCTGGGCTCAGGCAATTGCTGCCAGGCTGGAACAGAGGACTTCTCCAGTCATTTCCAGGGACAGAGTGCTGCTTTCAAGTTCCGTGCTTCTGTGTCCATATTCAGCCATGGGCATGAAGCTTTAGCTGTATTCCAGGCATTGGCTCTGCCAGGCCCCAGAGGCTCTGCCTTCCATTACTTGCCATCATCCTCCAGGCCTCCCTACATTCACTTATTCATCTCTCCATTTTTTTATTCATCTATTCAGTCATTCCCTCTGTCCACCATGCTCCCATTACTTTATCCATTCATTTCTTTAACACTTACTGAAATCTACATCAAGGAATAAGGCATGGTTACTGCCTTTGGGGAGATAGTCAGACAGTGCAATGTATAGGGGATGTATGATAAGCGCCATGACCATTGTCTGTACAAAGCTCCTTGGGAGTGAGATAGAAACCAATGTCAGTCCTTGGAGTGATATTAGATAAGACTTGCCCAGAGGAAATGCTTGAGATGAGTCTTCACAAAGTTAATATTTTCACCTATGTTTGGCTCACCCAGGGAATGTTGGATAATCCTCTTATGTTGATATCAGCTGATTTGTAGATTTAATTCCATTTGCAATCTTAATTCCTCTTTGTCATGTAAAATAACATATTCATGGGCTCCAGGGATTAGGACTTTGGCACTTTTTGGAGGCTATTACTTTACTCTGCCTCCCATAAGAATAGAGTCCAGAACTCAATTTAAGGCCAGAGCAGACATCATGGATCCATTGGAAAGCACTGTCTATTCCATAATGATGCTGAGAAAATTGCTTATCTTTACAGAAAAAAATGAAACTGGATTCTAAAAGTTCTGGACCCATTTCTCATGTGTGTGCCCATTACCAAGCAATTTCTCAGACACCAGCAAGGTGTCCTGCAATTCAGCTCAATTCTCATATTCACCGCCTGGAGATAATTTCAGATCCCACAGGTTAAGGGCTCAGTCCTATATGACCACCCTTGTTCTCCCAGTTCAGGTACTAGTCACAAGCCCCAGGTGTTTCTGATCCACAGGCTATAAATTGGAGGTTCCAACAAAGTCCTGCAATGAGTTCAATTAATTTGCTAGAGCGGCTCACAGACCTCAGAGAAACATTTTATTGACTAGATTACCAATTTATTACAAAAGGATAGAACTCAGGAACAACCAGATGGAAGAGTTTCCCAGGAAACTCTGAAGGAAGAGTCACAGAGCTTCCATGCCCTATCCCCAAATTTCCAGGTGTTCACCAACTAAAAAACTCTCCAAATGCTGTCCTTAGGGTGTTTTTGGAGGCTTTATTATGTAGGTGTGATTGACTAAATCATTGGCACTGCCTATTGATCCAGCCCCTTTCCCCTCCCTAGAAGTAGGTTGGGGGGGCAGCCCCATCCCTGTTACCTAGGGGCTTTCCCAAAGTATTCATTAACATAAGAAAAGAAACCTTTATCACTCTTATCATAGGATACCCCAGGAGCTCTGTGCCTGGAAAGGGTCAAAGTCCAAGTATATATTTCTTATTATAAATGATAATACCACAGATTTCAAACTACACAATACACAAAAATCATTCCCAAGTGCAATAAAAACTTAATGTCAAAAGAAAAACTACAAAACCTTGAAAGATAACATAGGAGGGTACCTTTGCAACTTTGAGGTGGGGAAGAGTTTATCAGCACGAAAAATATAAACCACATAGGACATGATTGACAAATTTGTCTATATGAAAATTAAGAACTTCTGTTCACCAAAAGCACCTTAAAGAGATGGGACAAACTACAAAGTGGGAGATGATACTTGTGATACAAGTGGGCGAAAAAGATTTAGCATGCAGAATTGGGGCAGTGTATGTACATATACACATACATAGAAATATATTTTTTACATTATTGATTACATTAAAGACCTTATCTATATCAATAGATATAGATTTTTCACATTAAGAAAATACCAATGACCCATAAACATGGATAAGGTGTTCACCTCATTAGTGATCATTAGTGGTCAGAGAAATGTAAATTCAAACTATAGTAAGATTCCATTCCACACCCATCAGCCTGTCAACTATGTCTGATGATGTCAGTCCTCAGAGCTGGCTAGGATGGGGTGTGGTGGGAACATTCATACATACTGTTGGACGTCTTTTGTTTTTTTTTTGTTTTTTTTTTAATTGGAGAGAGAGAGGAGAAAGGGCATGTGTGCACGTCAGTGACAAGGACAGGGAGAGGGAAAGAGAGTCTTAAGCAAACTCCATGCAGAGTGTAGGGCCTGAGGTGGGGCTCTATCTCATGACCCTGAGATCATGACCTGAGCTGAATCCAAGAGTCAGACATTTAACCAACTGAGCCACCGAGGCAACACACTGTTGGAAATTTTAAGTGGTAGAATAGCTTTGGGAAACAGTTTGGCACACCTAGGACCCAGGGATACCACACCTGGGACCCATCCACCTAGACTATCAATTCACATCAGAGGTAATGATTTTTGCCAAAGGGAGCAAAAATTTTAGGCATGACAATGGTTTGTGGCCTTCCAAAGAGCCATGGAACATAAACATACAGTATATTTGTGGTATTAAAATTTCGTTGGGACAATTAGGAAAACAATGTATAAAGGGCTCTTTAGGGGGTAGTAATGGAAAAGAGGTTGAAAACCACTGTCCAAGGGGAAACTCTGGAACATGTGCCCCAGCGGTGTGGAGGTATGTCTGCAGTACCGTCATTCATACTAGCAGCAATACAGAAAAGCACCCGCTGCTCTCTAGCAGTGCAATGGATATGTAAAATTTGACATGTTCATGATAAGACTGTGCATCTGTGAGAATGAATCAATCACAGCTACATAAGCAGTTGAGCAAAAAAAAAAAAAAAAGGCCAGCCAAAGCAGAAACAGTACTGGATGGTCTCATTTACATAAGGTCAAACCATAGAAGACTCAGCAGAAATAAATGCTAGAACACAGCACGGGTGTGATTTATAGAAATAATAGATAGCTCTAAAGGAAAGAAGGGAATGCAGTCAGAATAGAGCATGCAGAGAGTTGAATTCCGAGATTCTGGTATTTTCTTAAGCAGAGTAATTACTATGGAGATCATTTTATTAATTTCTAAACTATACTCAAATATATTACTTTATATTTCTTTGGATACATATGTATTTCAGAATAAATTGTTAGCATTATTCTTAGGAAATAATGGAGTCATTATTTAGTGGGTAGAAGGCTTTGAACTGAATTCAGCTGGAGGGGACTCTTGAGCATCATGCTCTGGCAGATATTTCTGTTTCCTTAGGGTGATGGTGGGGATTGAAGGCTAGGTGATCAAGAGCAATGGGGCAAAAGTCACCTTGTGCACTCTTTCAACCAGACCACATTTTGCAGCAAAAATGATTTGAAAAACTAGTCCCCAGGTCTTCTCCCACCTCTCAAAGAAAGATCATTTATCCTGCAAAGGTGCATTTCCTTCTCTGCTTGTCCCCCATCCTCAGCTCCTCTTTGCCACCTGGTGTCTCTCCTTCCAGCTATCCCTGATGGAGTTCTGGACACAGCCCTCCGTGCTGATGAGGCGGAGAGTGAGGAAGACCTGTTTGAGGACATGCACAGCTCCAGCCACCACTACAGCCACCCTGGAGGGGGTGGTGAGCAGCTGGCCATCAACGAGGTAGGGTCAAGGCTGCATGGATGAATGGATGGGAATGGGACAGATGGCCTGGATGTCAGGGTGAGTCCAGCATTCTCTTACAGGCCTAGATGTCCACAGTCTCTGTGTTCCAAGCAGATGGCAATGGCCCCCAGGTGTTTCAGCCTGTGGCTCTCATTTTAGGATGTGGTGTCCACCAGCAGAGCTTACCCCAATACAGGACTTGCCCCTCTGCTCTCATGGCCTACAGAGAACCCAAGATGGCAGGCATGACCCAAGACATATGATGAAAGAGTGCTGGTGTGTCCTTCCTTATAACAGCCCCATAAGCCATCCTGGACAGAAGACACTCTGCTTGGTAGAAGGAAGGCCAGGGCTTTAGCCCCCTATCCCTCCAAGAAGTTGTCTGGGCAGGATGGAAAGCAAGGCAAGTGAAAATTGATTTCTCTCCTATTGACTCCAAGAGCTCAAAGAGCTTTGTGGTTGTTATGACAACTGTGTGCAAGTTTGTTTGCTTTTCCTACCTAAACAGAAGAAATTAGTGACATACTTCCTCTAGGTAAAACTGGTTCCCCTATCAAGGACTCCTTTTGCATTCTCCAAGGACAGAGACATTTTGAGACCTTGACTCCTCTCTTTTTCTCACTTGTACTTCTATTTTCTCCTCATCTTCTTTTTTTACTTAGTTTGGCAGGTAGAGGACCCCTAAACATAATGTGGTCCATAACCCACATCCATAACACTGCATTCTCTTCCTGGTCATAAGCTATTGTGTATTTCTGTCTCATCAAAACCAGAATCTGACTACCCAGGATCTTACAACACCTCAGGAGGGGATCAGTTTACAAACACTGTGAGTGAATAAATGGGCTGGTGGGCTTCTCAGAAACCCTCAAGGACTATCCTCATTACCTACTTGACAGATGGGTACAAACTATAGACGGAGGACAAACTCTTCTCTCATGCCCAGATCTGTATAATTTAAAAGTCATTAAATAATGCTTTATTCAAAATCCATGGTATTTAAAGAACACATATCCAAGTTAAGTGGACATTTCCAATACATAAAGCCTTTCTTTAAGTACTTCTCATCAGCTATTTTGTTATCTTAAGCAGAATTCACAGATAATGGTTTTGCTTTTCCTTGAAGTCTCAGGCTGCCCTCTTCAGTCTTGGGCCCCAGCCCTGGTAGGGAGAAGCATGGTGCAGGGGGTAGAATCTGAGCACTGGGGCCTCCCAGACCTGGATGATAGTTTCTCCCTGCCCAGGGCCAGGTGTGGAGCTCTGAGCAGGTAAACCCTCTGAATGCTGGTTTACTTAACTGTAAAATAGGGTATCTATGAGGTTACCTGAGGACTGACTGAAATAACATAACTACCCTGGCATGTGGTGGGTTCTCAGTAAATTTCCAGCAATGCGAAATACTCACATACAGTTTTTAGGGACTCTGACAAGGTGTGTGGCCACTGGTGTTGTATTGTTAGAATTCCTGTGTCTGTTTTTCATAGCTGTGTGTCCTACCTGATGGCAAAATTCTGGTCTGTCAGATCTTGCTGCTGGGGTGGAGGTGTCTTCTGAGGCCCTTGACAAGTTTTTCATTCTTAGATGCTTTGGATGAGGGAAGTCAAGAGCCAGGGCCACTCTAAAAGAACAAATAGGCTCTGGCAGAGGGCATCTGTATGAGGGAAATGAAGGTAATTTATATTATGAATTGGATAGCGTCTATCTTGGCCACCTAGAAAATTTGTTTCCTATTTGGTTCAAAGGTCTTTCTTGGTATTGGGGCTTCTGAGTAGACAGAGTGGTAATGTTGTTTCTTATGTTCAGAGCAGTCAGTGCTTTCCAGGTTACTTGTCTTTCCTGGATGTGCCTCTGCGGGGAAGGACATATCACATCCCAGAGGAGGGCAACCAGACCAAGGAGCCCTTCTCCAGGGATGCAGCAAGATCATGCCAGTTGGATGCTGGGCTGCTGACTTGGTTAGTGTCCACCAGGCTACTTACCTTTATGACACCCAGCAGCACTTCTAGATACTTCATGCTATACTGCTCTCCTAGGGCTTATGCTATACTCCTAGGGAAGTATAGCATAAAGGACAGGGCCTGGGTTTGGAGGCTGACAGCCTTGCACTTCCCTTCATCCTGCCACTGGCCAGCTGGGGACCTATGGCAAGTCATTCCCTCCTCAGGGCCTAAGTTTCCTCTGTGGAGTGGATGTGGCATCTGAGTCGCATGGACAGCTATAGGAGGGTCACTTATACAGGTTTATAAGATACTGTGTAAAGGCAGGCAATCATTATGATTTTTTTGCAGCATCAAATAAACCCACATAATCAGAAACTGAAGAGCTATGAAAGGTGATTCTCCAATAACAGGCTGGTTCCCTTGGCCTTCTAAGAGCTGCCAAGTCCCACTGTGCTTTCCCAAACCCTCTAGCACTCATTGCTGGCTCACAGGTACAGCAAGAAGATTTGCTAGGGTCAATGTGAGTTTCATACTTAGAGATTATAGAAGCAACAGGTGTCAAAGAAAAGTCCAGACTAAAGAATAGTTGTCTTGCTCTAAAATCACACATTCACTTGGATTTTTTGGACACATATGAATATCATGTTCTAAATTGTGACACTTTCTTGTTTGTGTTGACTTCAGAAGGAGAGACGACATCTCAATTTCCAAGCAGAAGGGAGCTCAAAAACCATTTCGCCCAAAGAGCGGTAGATACAGGTAGTGCAGAATAGTGAATTCTGGATACAGAAGTGAGTGCATGTGCCCACACTTGCATGCACAAGAAGGTTCTGAGTGTGTTGCGTGGATGTATATGTTGCATGTATGTGACATATCTACTGAGTATTTAATTCGTGTCTGGTGATGTCCCAGGCCCTGGGATATAGGACTGGCAGGGGCCAGGGGCACAGGGCATTTATGTGAGAAAGTGAGAAAGGACACAGCATTATGCTCATTCTTTCTTCCCTGCATCTCACATGGGCCTTGCCCTCATGATCGTCCACCCCTGCTATAGACGTTCTCTTCAGTGCCCAGAAATATCCCTTTCTTTCTTCAGCATTGTCCCATCTAGTGTGTTGTCCAAATGTTCGAGACCCAGGCCTGGGCCTATCTGCCCAATTCCTCACCCTCTTCCCATCCTCTCCCTACCTCACAAGGCTCTGAGCCTGTCCTGCTGGGTTGGGCACTTATCACTGCAGTCAGGCCTGACAATATCCTTAGCCCAAGCATATTTTCTGGAGTTGAGGGCCGAAAGGAGGAGGAGTCTTGGGAAAACATCATTTTCTTTTCATTTCCACCCAGCTACCCGCCCTCTCCCCACCAAGTTGTGAGATGGGACCAGAAGAAGGGAGAGGACATGGCTCCTGGCTCAGAGGCCTACGGTCTTCTGATGCCCACTCTACTGCTCTATAGGTGACAGTGTCTCCCCTATTGGCCAGGTCACAACTGCATGAAAGGAGGGCACATGTGTGGAGCTGGTCTTCCTTCCAGTTCTGCTCACTGCCTGTAAGTCTCTGAGGGTCTTGTGTCCAGGTCTACTCAGAGCACCTGTGCATAGGAGTGTTCTGATGTCCCTGCTCCAGGAGGGTATGGGGGGGACCAGGAATAGTTCCTGGAGCCTCCTACTGAGAAGAGATGAAGTCTGAACTAGAGGGCAGACAGATATAAATCTTGTCATCTACCCTGAGACTTAAAGCATAAAAGGAGCTCTACCAATAGTTAGGCCAGCAGAGTAGATGGGAAGCAGGACTCTCCTGGCCCACCAGGCCACAGGGTCACCCAAGGATTGAAGACAGTCTTGTCATCCTTAAGCTCCCAGAAATTCCTTGTGGAATATTAAGAGGACACTGCAGGACACCATGCCAACTTGTACCCACCCCATCCATGGAGTTAGTCTGACCTTCTCTGCAGATCTTTCTGTCCTCCCCAGTACCTGTGAGCCTGGGTGTCCAGCCCAAGGCCTGACCTGGCTCTTGTACCCCCTTCTTGCACCGTCCCGGGAGAAGAGCCTGATACTGGCCAGTGTTCCAGTTACCTCTTTTATGCCCTGTTTGGGGACAATGACTACACTTAACTCTCCATGGGGTAGAGTAGTGTCAGCTTGAAAACACCCAGGGCCAGGACTGAAAGTTTTCTAGTGGCCAGCATACCAAGAGCAGCTTTCCTCTTCCCTCCCCAAGACATGGTCCTGGGGGCTTATCCCTCATCTGCCCTTCTCCCTGTCAGTCCTGCCACCTTGGCAGCCTGGGTGGGCCACTCCCTGCTGCCATCTCCACCTACTCTACCCTCCCTGGCTTAGCACCATCTAGCTTGAACCCCTCAAGGGTGAAGGCTTTCGCTTTCAAACTATTCTGGCTTTGTTTTTGGTCATGAAACATACACAAAAAAGATGTTGCCACTGTGTTCCCTGCTATACACCCAGTTCCCCAGGCAGGGCAGAGAGCACCCCTTAGTTCTTGGTCCCAGCCCAGGTTCAGAAATTCTTCTGCCCCAGGCTGGTCAGCTATAGGGGAGATCTTACACCAGAACTGGGCCTTGGATGGAGCCTTAAAGTATGGTCCTCAGGCCAGTCCAGCAACAGGTAGTACAACAGACCCACAGCACTCAGCATGCACTGGCCAGTGGAGTCCCAGAGCTTCCTTCTGTCCCTTCTTCCCTGGTGTTTAATGGTTCTGTAACTACAGGGGCACAATAGAACATCTGGCCCAAAGTGAGGGCTTCCAAGCTGCTCCCTACCAAGGGGCATGTCACACAGTATTACCACAGGAGCTTTCTCTTCCCCCACAATCCTCCTGAGAGCTTGAGGGAGCAAATCTTGAGCCTAGTTTCCTGAAGAACTGAAGAGATACAGAAATAAGAGAACCAGACAGACAACCAGACAACCAGACAACCAGACAGATGGGACCAGGCTGAACCATCAGCTCTGAGGCAGGCAGCCAGCCTCTCTGGACACAATCCTGAACCACTCCTGGTACACACATCCCAGCATCTGCTTAGGGTGTTCAGCAGGATGGGAGTGTCCTCAGTGCACTCATCTGTACTCACTCACATGTATGTGGTACTGACCCACACATAGAAACCTGAACATACAGAAACAAAGTCACTCACATGTGAAAACCCACCTCTGCACATATTCCATCACTCATACCCCCATGGAACCTGAAAATCTCTACTCACTTCTGACCTGCTTTTAAGTCTTCTCAGCCCCCACAGCTGCACCCCTCTGATGGCATGGTGACTGTGACAGAGCTCGCTGTTATAGATGGACTGACAGACACCTGCACATGACACCTATAGTGTTAAGTTTGCAGCCTCCATCAGGAAGAAAGTATAAACTCCTGCATAGTTGACATAAGGTTTTGTTTTGTTTCACGATTTCATTTCTTTTAGAGAGTATATGCACCAGAGGAGGGAGGAGCAGAGAAAAGGGAGAAGCAGACTCCCCACTGAGCAGGGATTCTGATGTGGGGCTACATCCCAGAACCCTGGGATCATGACCTGAGATGAAGGCAGATGTCCAACCAACTGGGAGCCACCCAGGCACCTGACATAGGGTTTTTTTAAAAAAAGCTGTTGAGGGGCGCCTGGGTGGCTCAGTGGATTAAGCCGCTGCCTTCTGCTCAGGTCATGATCTCAGGGTCCTGGGATCGAGTCCCGCATCGGGCTCTCTGCTCAGCAGGGAGTTTGCTTCCCTCTCTCTCTCTCTCTGGCTGCCTCTCTGTCTACTTGTGATTTCTCTCTGTCAAATAAATAAATCTTTAAAAAAAAAAAAAAAAAGCTGTTGAGCCACATGCAGAAGAATGAAACTGGGCCCTTACCTCACAAGATACATAAAAAGCAACTCAAAATGGATTAAAGACTCAAACCAAAAACCTGAAACCATAAAGCTACTAGAAGAAAACAGGGGAAAGCTTCTTGACACTGGTCTGGGCAATGGTTTTTTGGGTATGATACCAAAAGCACAGGTAACAAAAACAAAAATAGGTAAGTGGGACTACACTAAACTATAAGCTTCTGTACAATGAAAGGAAACTGTCAACAGAGTGAAAAGGCAGTCTGTGGAATGGGAGAATACATTTGCAAACATGTACCTGATAAAGGATTAATATCCAGAATATATAAGTAATGCATATCCAGAATATATAAGTAACTCATTAATATCTAGAATATATAAGTAACTCATGAATAGTAGAAAAAACAAATAATTCATTTTAAAAATGGACAAAGGGCCTGAATAGACATTTTTCCAAAGAAGATACACAAATCGCCAACAGATATATGGTCAAACACATGGAACATCATTAATCATCAGGGAAATGCTAATCAAAACCACAATGAAGTATCACTTTACATCTCTTAGAATGCCCATTATTAAAAAGACAAAAGATAAGTTTGGTGACAATGTAGAGAAAAGGAAACTTTTAAACTGTTGGTGGGGATATAGATTGGTAGAGCCAGTATGGAAAACAGTATCGAAGTTCCTCAAAAAATTTTAAATAGAATTATTATTTAATCCAGAAATCCTATTTCTGGACATTCCAAAAGAAATGAGATCAGATCTCAAAGAGATACCTGCATTCCCATCTTCACTGCAGCATTATTCATAGTAGTAAAGTCATGGAAGTAACCTAAGTGCTCATTGACAGATGAATGGACAAGGAAAATGTGGTATATATACTATGAAATACTATTCAGTCTTTAAAAAGGTAAGTCCACCATTTGCGACGACATGGATGAATGTGGAGGATATTATGCTAAGTGAAATAAGCCAGACACAGAAAGGCAAAAAATGCATGATCTTACTTATATATGTAATCTAAAAGTCAAACTCATAGAAGCAGAGAGAACAATGATTGCCTGGAGTTGGGGGAGGGAGAAAGGGGGAAATGTCAGACAAAGGGATACAAAGTGTGTGTGAGATGAATAAATTCTGGAGATCTAAGGTGCAACAGGATCATAGTTAACAATACCTTGTGCACTTTAAATTTGCGAAGAGGATATATCTTAAGAGTTGTCACCGCAATAGGGACACCTGGGTGGCTCAGTCCGTTAAAGGGCTGCCTTCCGCTCAGGTCATGATCCCAGGGTCCCAGGGTGGAGTCCCGCATCAGGCTCCTTGCTGCGGGGGGAATCTGCTTTTCCCTCTCTCTCTGCCTGCAGCTCCCCCTGCTTGCTCTCTGTCTCTCTCTCCCTTTCTCTCTGAAAAATAAATAAACTTAAAAAAAAAAAAAGTTGTCACCACACATAGATAGGCAAATGGTAAGTGTGTGAGGTGACAGATATGGTAATTAGCCTGATTGTGGTGATTATTTCACAATGTATACCTCTTCAAAATACCAAGTTGTGCACTTTAAATATATACAATTCGTATTTATCACTTACACCTCAATAAATCTGGGAGGGGATGACTAGCAGCTGAAGAAGCCAGCTGCTTTCCCAAAGGAACAAAATACTGCTCTGATGGGTCAGTAAGGAGAGGTCCTGAGTCAGGGCCTCAATGAAGCACCTCAATGTGGATGACCTTTTGTCTGCCCAGAGTTGAAATCCTGATTCCACCATCCATGTATACCCATGAGATTTTACGAGTGCGTAAACTACCTGAACTTTTAGAGCCACATTTACTCCTCTGAAGTGGAGGCCGCGATAGCTCTTGGTGTTAGGAATCAGAACTCCTGGTTGGTCCCCACAGCTGAGATGCCTCAGTATCTACGAACTCCCGCAGCACCCCAGAGCGCCTCCCTACCCCCGCCCTCCGCCCTCCGCCCTCCGCCCTCCGCCCTCCGCCCTCCCCAGCGCCACCGCGGTCCTCTGCGTCTGGCCGGCCGAGGGCCAGAACCATCTAGTGGACCTTGAGAGGTTCCCCGGACATGTAGCCCGGAAAACGCCAAGAGCAGAGCGCCGCGCAAGCCCAAGCCTCCTTACCCCTCCCACCCGCCTACTCCGCCCCTGCGGTCGCTCCGTTGCTATGGCTGCGGGGCCTGAGAGACAAGGCGCGCACAACGCCGGCTGAGCCAGAGGAGCCCCGGGCTGGGCGAGCGCAGGCGGCTCCGCCCCCTCCGGGAGCTCCCGGCTGCCGTGCTCACGCCCTGTCTCAGCGGGACCTCCGGGCCGCCAGGAGCCCGGAGGCTGGGCGCCATGGCCAGGGCCCCGCAGTCCCGGCGACGCCCCGCGGCGCCCGGGAGCGCCCTGCGCGCCTTGCTGCGCTGCAACCTGCCCCCCGGCGCCCAGCGCGTGGTGGTCTTCGCCGTGCTGGCGCTCCTGGTCCTCATCAACGTCGTACTGATATTCCTGCTGGCCTTCCGCTGACTGCCTGGGCAGGGCGCTGCGGGGAACCGCGCAGGGGTGAGTGGCGCCAGCGTTGGGCTCCTTCGGCAGCCGCGCGTCTTCCCTTTCAACCCTGTCCTTAGTGCCCGCCAAGGCTCCCACCCCGCAGTGGCCGGAGGTGCGGCGATTGGCCCCCGTCTTGCCCCTGCGATTCCTGTACGGGACGCCACCAGGGGAGGCCTCCCCTTCCAGCCCCATGTGCCAAGGCCTGGTCTGTGTGCACGCCCCGCTGGGGATGCAACCTTGCAGGTGATTCAGTGGCGTAATGACACTTGTGCCACGGGTTCTTTCCATCTGTCCTTTGTACATGTATGCATGTGTATGTGTGTGTGTGTGTGTGTGTGTGTGTGTGCAGGAGTGTGTGCGTGTGTCTAAAATGGCGCATCTCTATGTGAAACTGAGGATGTGGATGCAGCTGTGACCACGGCTGTGTATGGTTGCCTGGAATTTGTACATGTGATTGCCTTGTGAGCGGAACTGGACCTGCGTTTCTGTGTGGGTTGAAGTGTCTAGGAAGTGATTGGGCTCCTCTTCATATGTCATCTGCCCTTGCTTTTCCTATTTTAGGTGTTAGTGGTCTCAGATAACCTGCTCCCACTTCAGGTAGAGCCCCTCCTGCATCCCCTCGAAGGTGGGCATTCTGAATACTCCTTAGCCCTTGCTGTACAGAGACCCAAAGTAGCTGAGCCACATTCTTTCCCAGACTGTCTGATTGGAATCCTCTGTTAGTCTGCATATGTGAGAGAGGAGGAGATGGGGCAGGGTGAGAAACATAGTGGGTGGTCATCAGGGGGAGCTTTGAGGCAAAGCCTGGCTTCTTGAAGCCTGTCAGAATCTCTGGGGTACAGGAGTGGATCCTGCCCCCTGTCCCTTCACGGGAACAGTTCCCCCAGCTGGCCTCCGCACAAGTATTCCATGTCTCAGAGTCAGCTTCTTCTCCCCACTGCCAGGCCAAGAAAGAGCCTGCAACCCCTTGCGGCTCAGCCTACTGGACTTGAATCTGGGCTTCCATGCAACTGCACCTCAGACAGGGAGGACCTCTGCCCAGAAACCATGCAGTGTGGGCTCTGGTGGCCTCTGAGCTGTCCTGGAGTTAGAACGTATCTCTGACCTCTTGGAGCTACATTTTATCTTGGTGACATGACTTAAATGGTTAATGTCCTTGCTCTAACTTGACAGAACGCCTCACATTTGTAGATCTAGAGGAGCTTTGTGGCCCAGGGAGAGCACATCGTTACTTTGGTCATTGACCAATTTGGGCATTGGTCAGGACCAAAGCACAGGGAGATCAGGGGAATTACTCATGGCTGTGTGTCTCTCAAGTACCTCCTGTGCACAGCAAGGTAGGGACAAGGAAGTGACAAAGGTGACCATCCCCACCACTACCAAGGGCTTCTGGATGATTGGAAAATGCAGGCATAGGGGCTTGTCCATAAAGGTTTCAGGAACCATTGTCTCTCTGGGAAGCCCTGCCTCTTTGTCCCACACCCAGAGCCCTTCTCCTGCAGCTATATAGGAAACCACCTGTATAGGATCTGCACCTCTCTGCAAGGGCTGACAGAGGAAAGCAGCAGGAGGACTGGCACATATAAAAGTGGCTTTTTCTCAGGGCTCATTTGAGAGAACCCAGGGTTAGGAAGAGACACCTGACTTGGTTAATATTAGTAGGGAATAGCCTTGGCAGGGAAATGGTGGGAAGCTGGGCTGTGTGGAGTGTGTCTGCATTATGTGTTCCCTGCCTGGGCTCCAGGAGTGAAAGGCAGCTTCTACGCTGTCCTGGAGACCTGCATGTGCACCTGGTGTAAACTGAGGATGGACAGCATTCACCTGCAGTGTTCTCAGGAGATCAAAGTGGAGCATCCCATTAAGCGACTGTATAAATGTGTTTTGCCAGGTGCATGTCGGGGTGTGTGCAGAAAGAGGGAGTCTCAGGACACTCACCTCTCAAAGGTCAAAACTACCCAAATACCCTGTAGTCATTTCCTCCATTGTGATGCATACACTTCCCTGAGGTCATACACACCCTCTGTCCTTATGCTTACAATCACCCTTGCTCACACACATCTTCTGTCCTGATGCATCAGCTCACCTGTGGTCACTGTCCCTGAAAGAGGACATTCACCTGCAAACCACATTCTCATTGGCTCACCCACACCACCCTTGAGTATGCTGCTTCTTCCTTGTCTTCAGGCAAGATCCTTCATGAGTAGGGGTGGTAGCCTGCTCATGTGGAGTGTGCCAGCTCTGGGATACTTAGTCCAGTACCTGCTCACTAGGTACAGCAGGCACTTTCATGTGGCCTCCCTGAGTCCTCTTGTCTGATCTTGTTCATATTGCAGCCAAGAGGTCTTGATCCTGGGGACCAGGCCTTCCTGCAGAAGAGGACATACCTGTAGTAGGTCTTTTTAGCTGGGGTGAGTTCAATGGTCCCTCGAGGAGGCATGCAGCCCCCCAGGAATAAATAACCCAGTGCTTGGTGCCCAGGGTCTCTGGGTGGGCATCAGGAATCTGCAGCCCCTGAATGGCTGTTGCATGGGAGAGTAGGTCTACAAGTTGGCTGTGGATCATTCGGGGGAGTGGTTTCATCAGGTTTTAGAGCAGGTTTCATCCCCAGAGAACACGAACTGGAGGTTTCTGAATGTGCTTGCTTGCTAAGGCCCTACCCTGGAGGAAGGTTCCAACCTGAGTGGGCTCTGGTACCCAGGTGGCCTATCCCACCCTTCACCTTGCCCATTCAGGGCCTAGGGGAGACCTCCTAGCTACTGGAGCTCTCAGGTGAAGACTCAGACAGTCAGGCTGCTGCCCGGCTCCAGATCCCATTTCAGTCTGAGAAAAAGCACATACACTGAGCTGGGAGCACCCAGAGAAGGCACCACTGGACCTGAAGCCAAGGAAGGATTCAACTTACGAGTGGGGGCAGAGGCAAGCAGTTCAGAGGAAGAGATAGTTGGTGCAGAGGGCCTGGCTGGTGATGCTCTGAGGCCTTAATTGCCAAAGAGGCACCCTGAAGAGCCAACATTTGGTCCCACTAGAGAGAGGCATGTATCTCACCTCTTGTATAGCCCCCAACCTAACTCTCCCACTTGTCCTAAGCCCCAGGGCCATTCATTATTCATGGAGAAGAAACTGAGCCCACTGTTACAGGAAAGCAGGCATCAGCACAACAGGAAATGGGGCTCTAAGCACAAGGGCTGCCTGGGGCGCAAGGGGGAGGGAGGGAGTCCCACCTCCCTGCCTCTCAGGGTAAGGGAGCGTTCCTACTGATTTGAGATCCATTACCATGTGGGAGGAAGGAAACACACTAAATTATTTCAGCAGAGAGAAGTCAAAGAATTGTGAGCCCCATAAAGAGTGCTGGATTCCATAACCAAGTGCATAAGAACAATCCTGAAGTATCTGTTACAGAAATAGCAGCTTCAAGATGTACCTACCTCCCCTAGACCTAGGGAATAAAGAAAAGAGGTTGGAATAATTAAAGATGAGGATTCCTTGGGCCTGGGACCTAGAAGTCTGAGGCTAGGTGCTGCTCAGCTAGTGCGGAGGGCTGGGGGAGATGGCAAGGGAGGGCCATGAGACTGGTTCTATAAATGTTCAAAAAACACTGAAAAGCAGATCCAGCTATTGTGATGGCTAGGTCCCCATGTACCTGAGAGGAGTGGCACTGCTGCTTGCCAGGGGACCTCACATAATGCAAGTCCACAAGAAGACAGTAGGAGGGAATAAGCCCCTTCTCCCTCCAGCCTTGTGGTCTCCTTCCAGTGCCACATTAGGAGGACCTAATGTGAGCAGAGATGGTAAATGAAGCTGAGGGTAATAATTAAATCACAGGTCTAGTGGGGTAGGTGGAAGATGTGCCCTATGCAGGGGAGTGAGCAACACACTTGCTTCTCAGATTCTGTGGCTCACCAGGATTCTGGTGGTCAAATTCACTTCAGGCTTCATCATGAGCCCTGCCAGTCTAGACAGTCCTGTCCCCTGAAGAATGACTGACTCAGAGGGACCCTCTGTTCACCCCTCTGTAACATGAGTCAGGATCTCCTCTTTGCAGGGCTGCTAAGGGATGGAGGGCAGAGGGCAGAAACACCGTTCCCCATGAAGAGGTCTACGACAGCCTTCCCACTGATCTGCTATCTGTGGCTCTCTCCACAGCTCATCAGTGATGGCAGTGTGGTCTGTGCTGAGGCACTCTGGGACCATGTCACCATGGATGACCAGGAACTGGGCTTCAAAGCTGGGGATGTCATCGAAGTAATGGATGCCACCAACAGAGAGTGGTGGTGGGGTCGTGTTGCCGACGGCGAGGGCTGGTTTCCAGCCACCTTTGTGCGGGTATGGCATCAGCCTATGCTGCTCCTATGCCCATAAGGAGTCAACTGGCTCTGTTCAGAAGTGCAGACCTGAAACTGCTCTGGTGTCCAAGGTCCTGAGCATAGACTTACCCTACCCCTGCCTCCCCCCACCCTCGGGACTGTGCTGAGACTGCAAAGCTGTGGGTTGGGGTGGGAAGTGAGGTGTCAAGAAGGCCAGCTACAGTGTGACACAGGCTTCCTCCTCCTGCAGAGCCATCACCAAATCCTGCCTGCTCCCTGCCTGAGGGCATTGAGGGGTGCCCTCAGTGTCAGAAAGGAATGGGTCAGAAATGATGGTGTGTGGATTCCTCCAGGGGGAATCTGCATGTTCGAATTCCATCACCACAGACAACTCAACACCAGGCATTTACTAAATCAGGTGCAGAAAATTTGGGCGGGCATCTCAGTTAACAACTTTCACAATGCCCTGGGATCTGGGAAAAGCTACTTACACCTGAGAAAATTGACGCATGGACTAGTTAAGTCTTTAGCACAAGAGACCACAGGAAGGGGACCCAGAGCCTAACTGTGGCAGCCTTTGGTCTCCAAGGAAGGAATCATGGTGCCCTCTCAAAAGCCAGGTGGAGGGCAGTGGAGAGGAGATATCGCAGACCTTGGGATTCACTGCTTCTCCTGCCCCAAACTCCGTGGATAAGCTGCGCACTCTCCACCTCCAGCCTGTCCTACTTACAGGTGGGAAAGCCAGAAAGGCCCCATCACCCATCTACTTCTGTCACAGCCCCTAAAGGGTCTGCCCCTTGTGAGCAGGCACTCGTTCCAAACCGTGAGAGAATGAGCATTTGCTTCGCTCCCAGGACTGAGTCCAGAAACAGCAGAGGAGGGAGAGTGGGTGCGGTCTCGGGTATTGGGGGTAAAAAGGCTGGTGGGTCTATGCATCTTCCGAGCCTCAGTTCCCTGCTGCCGCCGCGTGCTGGTCGCAGGGCGCTGACCCTTGGCAGGGGCTGACCTGAGGCGGCGCTGACCAGCCGCACGCTGCCTGCAGCTGCGGGTGAACCAGGACGAGCCCGCCGACGAGGAGGCTTTGCGGGCCGGAGACGGAGAGGCCGAGGATGGAGGGGCCGAGGCGCAGAGCAGCAAGGACCAGATGCGGACCAACGTCATCAACGAGATCCTCAGCACCGAGCGGGACTACATCAAGCACCTGCGCGACATCTGCGAGGTGAGGCCCGGCGAGGGGCGCGGAGGCTGGCGTGGGCGGGTCTGGACAGAGACCTGACGGGTTGCGGGCCTCAGGGCTACATCAGGCAATGTCGCAAGCGCGCCGACATGTTCAGCGAAGAGCAGCTGCGCACCATTTTCGGGAACATTGAGGACATCTACCGGTGCCAGAAGGCGTTTGTGAAGGCGCTGGAGCAGAGGTTCAACAGGGAGCGCCCCCACCTGAGCGAACTGGGCGCCTGCTTCCTGGAGCACGTGAGCACTCCCCGCCCTAGACACCCTGCTCCCCAGGACCTACTCGCCCTGTCTCCCCACTAGGCAGGCCCCCTTCCCTGCCCATCTCTGCTGGGGGTACGCGGCCCACTACACACACACTCTGGCCCCAGAGCAAAGCCTCCCTTTGCCCTTGTCTCCCATGCCTGCCTCATCTCAGAAGTCCAACCTGCAGGCTAAAGCCCAGGAAACTTGCTGCTCTTTTCCCAGAAGCTTCCAGGCCTCACACCCTTACTACCCAACAGCCCTCACGCTCCCACAGTTTTTGCAGCGTCTCTCCTTGTTTGGGAGGCAGACCAAGTCAGAGAAGGCTCCCTGGAGCAGGGGTGCCTGGGCATCTGTCTGAAAACATTTGCTTGGGCTAGAGTAAGTAGAAGGCAGAGCTGGGCTGGGCCACCTCTTGAGCATCTTCAGAGCTGTTCATAACAGATTCTGGGCTTCCTCACACAGCGAGAAAACTGTAATTTGTGGAATGTGCAGTGCTTACTTCCACTCTAAATGCCAACTGGCATTTAGCCAAGGTTCATGGGACTGGTCTGGGCTAGATGGACTCCTTCTGGCCTCACCTGGTAAGGAATGCACTTGTTACTATCTCTCTCTTGTGGCAGTTATGTGGGGTTGAGCAGATGCCAAGGCCAGCCCATGAAGGATAGTATGTGTTCTTTCCTGGTGTTGGAAGGGCTCTGGTACCTCACTCCAATGGCAGAAGGAAAGCTGGAAAGGGAGACCTTACAATCCCCAAGCAGGGACTAGTGGTGGGTCAGAGCACCTGAGTGAGTATGGGATTTGCAGCCAGTTATTCAACAGGCAGAGCTGTGATGGGGGCAGGAAGGGGAAGGCGGGCACCTTATCGATATTACCTAGTGTAACCATCCCAGCAACCCACCAGTCAGCCAACTGCTGTTACTCTCCTATCCCATCTAAGTCCATGAAATCCTAGTCACTATGGAGCACACCCAATCTTGCTGTCACTCTACATAGATGAAACTTAAAAAAAAAAAAAAAAAAAGGCACCATGAGTCTCATACGATACACACAATATGGATGGTATCTGTCACATTATGTTGAACAAAGTGGCAGTGTCTGTCTTTCATATATGAAGCCAGAGCTTTGTGAAGAAGCAAGACACTGGGCTGAGGATGAATACAATCCAGAGGACATAGCCATAGACCCTGACATCCATTTAATCTCTCATAATCTCTTTCCCCTCTCCCTCCTTTCCCCATCTTTCCCTTTCCCTCTCCTTCATTCCTTCTTTCTCTCTCTTTGTGCCTGTCCCTCCCCCTCTCTCCTCTCCTCTCTCTCTCCTTCTCTCTCTGGTTTTTGGCCTTGATAATGCATCCTTATTAGCATCATTGATTTCATCCAAAATACCAGACATGCAGTCAGAATATCTGCTTGAGGGCCCTGCTGAGAAAGCTGGGTGGCGACAGGGCACACACATGCCTCAGTTTTCAGATTGCTCATATCCCTGAGCCTGATTCCACATAATTTGTGCCCAGTAAAGTAGGTAAGATAAAGCCTGAGCCCTGTAAACCCAGTTCCTGAAGGAAGTGCAGAGGCTCCCTCCTGATGCTGTGCCTGAGTTGCCTGGGTGGCCTGAGGGACAGGTCACCATCCTAATCTCCAGCTGTGCCCCTTAGCAAGCAGACTTCCAGATCTACTCAGAGTACTGCAACAACCACCCCAATGCCTGTGTGGAGCTGTCCCGGCTTACCAAGCTCAGCAAGTACGTGTACTTCTTTGAGGCCTGCCGGCTGCTGCAGAAGATGATAGACATCTCACTGGATGGCTTCCTGCTGACACCAGTGCAGAAGATCTGCAAGTACCCTCTGCAGCTGGCTGAGCTACTCAAATACACACCCCCCCAGCACAGGTAGGAGGCCTCTGGGAAGGCTGCTCGAGGCTCTTCCTGCCCCAAGTCAGCCGGTTAGTTGAGTCCTGGTAATGTGTGCACACTGTTATAGGCACCGGCTGACAGCCCATGGTAAAACAGTCCCTGCTGTCACATGCTGTCCTTGTAGTGAGGAAAGAGGACAAAAATGGGATATTTAGTTCTGCTGCCTGATCAGGTGTGCATTGACAAGTGAAGAACTGGCCAAGAGCAGAGCCCTGGAGGGAAGCAGCTTCACAGGGGGCCCTCTCTGCTCTCTGTAGTGCAGCCTTCTTCCATCTCACTTCTGCCCCAGGGATTTCAAGGACGTGGAAGCAGCCTTACATGCCATGAGGAATGTGGCCCAGCTCATCAACGAACGGAAACGAAGGCTTGAAAACATTGACAAGATTGCTCAGTGGCAGAGCTCCATAGAGGACTGGGAGGTGAGGGTCCCACACCCCAGAAAATACCATGGGGCTCTGCCCCTGAAAAATCTAGGAAGGAGCTGCAGCAGGGAGCCATGGTCTTGGGAGATGGCGAGCAGGAACTAGTGGTAAGAAAGCTAGTCCTCTGCCCAGGCCAACCCACCCAAGCACTGAGCTGCAGGCCTGTGGCCCCTTTCCTGGTCAAGAGTGTAGGGCATGTGTGAGATAGGATGTCGTTCCTGGTGCAGCTGGCCAGCCCAGCAGGACAGTAACTGTTGGGAGGGACTCCTCCCAACAGAAGGGTTCAGGCTTGCCACAGCAGAACCAAAAACTGGTTGCCATGGGTCAGAGCCTCCTGGTTCCATTCTTCTGGCTTACACATACCCCTTTTATCTGCCAGTCTTGCCTTCTAAAGCAGCCAGAGTCCTGAACTCATGGGGACATTCCCGTCCTCCAGAGGTCTTCCTGTCATCTCACCTCCACCCATTAGCCATAAAATGTTATGAAAATACAGATTATTGGGCCCCACCCAGAAAATAGAGACTTAGAATCCCTGGTGGGGATGTTGAGCAATGTGTTCTTTGTTTTGTTTGGGGTTTTTTATTTTCCTAGTGCCTGGTTCTGAGGCCCACCCCTGGCCAAGGACCCACACGAATTCACTTATTTCAAGCTAAATAGCTGCCAAAAACTCCTGGCTGTGGTTTGCAATTCCCAGGAGGAATGGGAAGAGGGCAGGGGTTAGTTAACCTGAAAGTTTGAAGTCTGATGATGGGGCTTCAGGTACTAACTACATTTAGATGAGAAAACTTCCTTAGCCCCTAAAAGACAAGGTTCACAGGTGACTTCTAGCCAGGTCTAATTATTCTCGAACTCAGCACTGATTGAAATATCATGGGAGCCACATAGGTAATTGTGTATGTTATGGTAGTAATCTTAAAACAGAAAAAAAAAAAGCAGGTGAAATTAATTTTAATAATGTTTTATTTAATTCCGTATACCCAAAGTATCATCTTAGTGTGTACTCAACATAAAATCATTAAATATTTCAGATTCTTTATTGTCTTCAAAATCGGTGTTACTTTACTTACATGACATCTCAGCAGGGATTAGCCATATTTCAAGTGCACATGCCACTGGCTGCCACGGAGCCCCATTTTGAAGAGACAAGCAACTTGTCAGTCAGACAACCTTTCCACTCTCCACCCTCCCCAACAACCCCCACCACTTCCTTGGGCTTCAAGAACAACCCCTCCTTCGGTGGCCTGCTGCTTGATACCTGTCAGTGGGGAGCCTGCCCAACCCATGATGGAGGCAGGAGGCAGTGCCCAGCGGAGAGGGCTTCCAATGTTGGGTGCATTCAGCTCACAGCTCTCCTTGGCGTTTCCCAGGGGGAAGATCTCCTGGTCAGGAGCTCAGAACTCATCTACTCGGGGGAACTGACTCGTGTTACCCAGCCACAAGCTAAGAGCCAGCAGAGGATGTTTTTTCTCTTTGACCACCAGCTCATCTATTGCAAGAAGGTACCAGATTTGCTGTGCCCTGCTGGATGAGCCATTTAGAGCAGGAGTGGAGGGGTGAGGCTGAGGGCTGGGAGTAACTGCCAAAGAAAAGGAGCCACACACAGTTGCCTCCTTTTCCTGGGGAACTTCAGTGGAGCAGGCCCTTCCCTGGTCCGGCTTCTAGGACTGGGATGAGGGTGATTCTCTGCAGAGGGAGCCAGATAGCAGTGGCCCTCACAGTCTAACCAGTGTTGTTAGTACTCTCTTGCCTAACCTAGGCCCTACTTGCTTCTAAACCCACCTCCCCTATCCCTGCAAACCTCAGTTCCCTGAGCCCTGGGGTCCTTGCTCATACTGCCTCTTCACTGTTTGCTTCTACTCTCAACATGTGGCCCAAGTGCCTGGTCACTGGCCCTGGACCCAGCCTGCTAGGCCTGGTACTCTTAGCTTCATGTGGGATGAGCCGTGGGCCATTGTTTCCATGACTTCCTCACCATGAAACTATGGGTACCCTAAAGATCCTCCAGGCCAGTCAGTAACTTCACTGAAGGAGTGAGGCTCCTCCATCATGTGTTCAGCACACAGGTGTGGGCCACACCACGTTCACTCTGCCGTCTTGAGCTCACTGTCTGCTGGGGAAGTGGGTGAGCAGCTCACTGGCCCTTCCAATTGCAGGATGCGGGGTGAGGCATAAACATGGTCAGGAGAGTGGTTCAGAGGCCTGGGAGGGACCCTGACAAGCAGAACAGACCAAGAGCTCACAGAGTCTCTGGCAGGACCTTCTCCGCCGGGATGTGCTGTACTATAAGGGCCGAGTGGATATGGATGGACAGGAGGTGGTGGATCTGGAGGATGGAAAAGACAGAGACCTCCACGTGAGTGTCAAGAATGCTTTCCGGTTGCTCTGCGGCGCCACAGGAGAGAGCCACCTGCTGTGTGCCAGGAAGTCTGAGCAGAAACAGCGCTGGCTCAAGGCCTTCGCCAAGGAGAGGGAACAGGTGCGGCTGGACCAGGAGACAGGTGCGAGACCCCACCATCCTTGCTCCACTGTGAGGGCCCACTCAGCACTCCTAAACTCTGAATGCAAGGTCAGGAGAACCTTGAGACTGTGAGACAGCATGTCCCACAGCCCAAGGACCTCAGGTTTTGGTAAGGCTCCAGAACCTCTTCATTTCAGCCCCAGGGCATGGGTCTCCTGGTCTGTTTGGGGTTTGCTTCCAAAACAGTGACATATGTATGCACACTTTATAAGGTGGGGGCCCTCTGCTCAGTTGCAGAAACCTGGTGAGGCCCCTTTCTAGCATGGACCATTCAAGTAGGATTTGGGCACTGGCTTTGAGAAGACTCCACTCCAACATAAGCAAGGCACCTCCACTACTGCATTCCTCTCCTCACCAGCATCAGGCTCAGAGTGATCTGATTGGATCTTGGTCTGGGAAAGCCATATGGAGAGAATGGACATTAGATGTTGGAGACATAAGAGATTGGGTCAGGGTGAGAGATGGGATAGGGCAAGATGTGGCGAGGGCCCTTGTGCATGTCCTCTGCCTGGTTGGCCACGGTAGGCTGGCTGAGCAGGATGCTGAGCATCTGCAGCCTGATGGGACCCCAGACCCTGTGAGGAGGTGCAGGACCACAGAGGACCACAGGTTCCAGGAGGCACAGGACAAGAGAAATATTGGCTGGGGTGGTGGAACGGCAGCCAAGTCCTCAAAGTAAGCAGAGGTATTATTTGTGGCCCTCTCTCCCAGGCTTCTCCATCACCGAGCTGCAGAGAAAGCAAGCCATGCTGAATGCCAGCAAGCAGCAGGCCACTGGGAAGCCCAAAGGTAAGTGGATGGTACCCTAACTCCTCCCATAGCAGCCTGACCTTACCCATGATCAAACTTTTCTCTAATCCCCCAAAGCAAAGCCAGCTAGTACCGGAAGTTCCTCTGCTGCCCACTGCCCTTTCTATTTGTTCCTGAAGATGGGTGTTACGAGGCCACTGGTAACAAAACTTCAGTCAGTGTGCAGTTGATTTTGCGCTCAATTCCCTTGGGCACCCCAGAGCAGTAGCATTAGTGACAGCACACCTCCCCAGGCAGGATTTCTGCAGGCCTTATACAGTCACCTGGCAAGAAGCTCATATCCCCATTCCTACAGATGTTGCCTGGCAACAATGCCTGGCATGGAGCCTGTTCCATGGAGGAGCTCCAGGGCCCCACCCCATCTCTGCAGACTAGAGGGTGGCCCAGGCCACTGGGTATGATGGGCCCCATAGGAAGGAAGTTCCCTTGCATGGGACAGGCCCTATTCTATTCCCTACGGAACAGAGGCTGCTGCTATGCCCTGTGCCACTTGGCTCCCTAGGCACTTATGATCCCTGCTTCTGCTCAGCTCTCAGCCGGCCTTACTACCTGGCACGCCAGAAGCACCCAGTACTGCCCACCAGCCTGCCTCAGCAACAGGTCTTGGTATTGGCAGAGCCCAAGCGGAAGCCGTCCACCTTCTGGCACAGCATTAGCCGACTGGCACCCTTCCGCAAGTGAGACAGCTCCCCATCGACAGCACTGTCTGGACCTGCCTCACCACTGGGCCTCCAGCTTTTTCTCCCTGAGACCCACCGCATGTGGCCTACTCTGCAGGTCACGCCCAATGGAAGTTACAGGCTGAGTGAGGGACTGCTCGGCACCCCATTCATGGATTCTTCCCCACTACTGGTGCACTGAAGACACCAGCTGGAGGGGCAGGGGCCCATAGCAGTCAGCCTCCTGCCATCCTCTGGACCTCTATGGGGCCTCCTGGGAGCCACAGCTCAGAGCCACCAGCCAGGCCAATGTGGTGAGAGGACTGGCCGCTCTGAACCCTCTTCTCTGGACATCTGATCATCCCTCCTCCCGTTTCCGCTGGGCAGGAGACCATCTGCCTTTTTAGCCCCTGCAAAGTTGGGCTGCCCCTCTGCCCTCCAACTGTCTCTGAGGCCCCCAGTCCTCAGCTGGTGGTGCCAAGCAACTTGCATCCCTGGAGGGTGGTAGTCAGAATTCTGTGCACAAAAATGTCTGGCCCAGAGCCCACTCATTTTCGCCTTCTAGTCCCTCTAGACACTCCTGGCTGCTGGACAACCTTCCTCACTTGTGATGTGTTTACAGTGGAAAGAAAACAAAACCATAGTCACTACATACTTCTGTCAGGGTTTGTGATCAGTCCATGTGTAGCTGTGGGTTGACTCCAGAACCTGATCCTTTTTTTTTTTTTTTGGTTTGGATTGTGCTGTTTTTCTAACAATGGGGAAAAAGAACTGTTACTAGTGACCTAGTGACACAGAAAGATTGCCTTACCCTAAGTGAGCGTGAGAAGCCATACGGACTGAATTCTGTGGCCCAGCATCCAGGACTGACCCACCAACCCAGAGGTTGATGGGCAAGCGAGCTAGAGGGAAGGAAGCCCAAGTCCCGCTGAGAAAGGTCACCCATGAGTACAGCCACGACCTGCCTTGTGGGTGTGGAACACTGAGCTTTCCCTCTGGCCCACAGGAATTCAGCAGCATGTACAGTCAGTCACTCTTGCACTATACCTTCTCGAAGCCACAAACCACATTTAATTTCATAAAGAAATTTATGAAAAATAACCTGGCTGCCAGCCCTTGTTTTTTCCATTTTGTCTGTGTATTTTCTTCTTTGCATGCCCCATCCTTCCTGTATCTCTTATACCTGTCTCTGCCCTGGACCTTTCCTTCAACAGAAAGGATGAGACCAGCATCACCCACTGTGGTGGGAGCTCACTTATATGCAGACCATGCCCTCAGAGTTTTGATAGATAGAAGCAAAGGTGACAGGGAACTTCAGAGGCTCAGAAGGAGCTGGGAGGACAGTGTGTGGCCTGGGAGCTGTCCTGGTATGGGATACAGCTGGCTCAGCTCCTCCAACCTATTTGGGCCTGGAAGCCTCCCTGTCTGCTCCAGAGTCAATGTTTAGCTAAAGTTGGCAAATGTCAATTTGGGGAACAGAAAGTCTGTAATCTTCCTTAGGTCTTAGCATCCTCCTCAGTGAAATGGAGCTAAGAATGTGTCCTACAAGGAGGACCCAGGCCACAGGACCAGGAGAAGAGGAACAGGGCCAGCTTTCCTCCCCTCTCCCGGGGGCAAAAGTCCCCACAACCTGCTGCCTCCACACACCCTTACACACTGTGATGTCGGTGCCATACAAGGTCACCAGGGCTGAGCACCACAAAGCCTCTGCACCCAAAACCTGGATTTCCTAACTTGAAACTCCTAACTTGGCCTCCCAGCCATGTCATACCACCTCAAGATAAAACCTGCAGGGAAAAAAAATTAAAATCACAATATGCAACACAAGTCAATCTTTATTGAAAACTGCAGTATTAATACATAACAATTCTTGTTACAATAAACGTGCTTTTAAGAATTTTAAATCTGAGCTCATCTACTCATCAGATTGCATAAAAAATTAAAATAGTATGAATTTACACATAATGGAACTGGCTCAGGATGGATGTTCCATTCCTTTGTATTGACTGACACCGTAAGTTCAATGCAGAGGTGAGGGATGCCTTTAACACTGGAAGACAATGCTGACTTAAGCTTAAAAAAAGTACCAAGGGAATGGTCTAAAAAAACAGTATTTAAAAATCATTAAAAAGGAAGAAAAAAAAAAAAAAGGAACCATTTCCTAGTCAGTCACAACCCATGTGGCTCCTTGGGGCCTCTCCTCCAACACAGCTACCTGTGATCACAGCCATCACAGCAACCCTGACAGGAGTACAGCACAGCCCAACTATTTTACTGACCACTAGTCTGCACAGGACCCATGGGAGAGCGACAAGGCTCAGGAGGCCCAAATGAGACACCTGTTCTAACACATCCACCCTGGGAGCATGGGTCTTCTGAAGCCTTCTGTAGGCTTCCTGAACAGACCCCTGCCTCTCTCTGTCTCCCTGTCCCAAGTAAGTAAACTTTAGTCCTGGGCATTCAGATAAGGTTACCCTATCGTTTTCTGTTCTTCAAATGAATTGGTCAGGGGGCAGTGCTGCATGGTAAGTGGGAGGAAACAATCCTCTGAAACATATAAGAACAACTTTGCAACTTTCTATCCAAAAAGATCAGACCCTTTTCTGCAGCAGTCATCTGCAAGTCTGTTCAAAAAAGTCTGATGCACTTTCAGAAAGCTCAGGTGAGTAATAAAGAGCTCAGGGAAAAAACACAAACATTTGAGATGTGCTAGAGAGAAGAGCTAAGCAGTCTGCCCTTCTCCTGAGCCAACCACACTCTTCAGTAGAGACACCCCACCCACCCTTAGAAAGCACCAGAGAAGAACCAGAAGCTAACCCCCCACCCTCAAGCCATTCACCCTTAAAACTGCCCATAAGTCTGCTGATAGGTCAGACAGGTAACCTGTCCTGTCTGGGCAATACTTAGATTGGCAATGACTAGGGAATCCAGTCATTAGCTGCCAGAAAGAGAGATGGTGGCCCAACTGTCAGAGAAACACTGTTCCAATTGTTTATAAGAACTGGTGAAGAAGCCTAGATTTCCTTTTGGATGTAGGCCCCAATGTTGATGTGGTTGGTGTATGCCACCTTTTCATTACCGACTGGCAGGCACACTCACAGAAACCCATATGCCAGGTAGCAGTATATCCAAAGTGCCTTAAGAATGTACTTTCTCTCCTTATAGAAGTGATGGTGCCACCAGATGGAGCAAAGCACTGTATGCTCAGTGTGCAAAAGGCAAGATGCTCACCAACCAGGTGCCCAGCCCAAGGCTCAAGACCTCCCTCATGTCCTGTAAATACTACATTTGCATAGCACTCAAGAAACATTCACAGAATAGCAACTGGTAGGCCTAATAACCATACCAACAAGAATGTTCTGAAAAGATTTAACATGCGACATAAAAGGTTCTGGAAGCGCCTTGTCTCTGTGCCTATCACTATGAATGGCCTTGGCCCTGATGATGATGGCCTCACTTCACAGAGGCAGCAAACTGATGGGACCAACACTCATCACTAAACACTCAAGTCACCTGGCCCAGATCGAAATAAAATTTCCATAAGCGAAAAAACGGACCTCCTAAGCCTCAGCAGAGAGGCTGTAGAACAATTTTTTTTTTTTTAAATACCCATGATGACGTTCATGTTTAGAGGAATTAGGTCCTTCACTTGCCTATCTCCACTTCTAAAAGAACCATAATTCAGCTGAAAGACTCTCAAATTAGGAATGTCACATACAAAAAGAAAAGTGAAGCTTCTCCGAATGTTCCATTATTATGCTTGGGATATCAAATTATGCAGCTCTTTAACAGAAGTCTATTCCTTAATTAATTTTACTGGAATTAAATGTTGTTAAAATTACAACCTATGATAGCATTGCTACTATTCATATGTCCAGATTCCTACCTGCTAGACAAGATCTATCTTTCATTATCATATTTGATAGCTCAAGCCCTATCAGTTCAAAACGGGAAAGATTTCCAGAGATGTAATCCATTATGCAAAAGTAGTTGATAAAGTACTCACCTTCACAAAAGGGAAAAAAGATTAAAAAAAAAAAACTATAAGGGGGAAAGTATTTATGAAGCCGATATAAATGAAGGCAAAATGCAATCTATCCTTCTTGCTCTCAAAGACACCATTTAATTCAGTGCTTGTGAAAACACTCACCCTGTGTGTGCCAGGTCTCAAGCAAGCCCAATGAAGCATCATCTATAACTTCTATCTTTCTGCTCAATTCAAATGACCCCACCCCTTTACATATAGTTTTGTGTGTGTGTTATGTATGTGCGTGTGCGTGTACGTGCCCATTTTGTGATATTCAGGGCTTTTCTAAAAGCATACATTAAAACTGTATTTTCTCCTAATCTACTACCCTACACTGGAGAAACTGGCTTTTCCTCTACTTGGGCAGTTCACCCCTGCAACCCTTAGAAATGATCAGATATTTATTACAAACCATTTACTATGGAATTACCAACAAAGAGTTGAAGAAGTGGACACAAATCGTGTGCCTGAAGTAAATGGTTCACACACACACACACACACACACACACACACACACACGGGTTAAGTGCTAATAAAGCAATTTAAAGTACTTATCAGAGTAAGCACACTATGTTAACAGACATTAGGAATAAGGACTCTTCTGTTTACAATGATCCATGCAAAAATATTCCTAAACTTCTTATAAAATAAAATGTGAAAAAGAAAATTATGGGGTATTTACTATAAAAAAATAAGGTTACCAAAGGCTCAGGGGTCAGGTGTCCTACTCACCAAACGGGGCCGAATGCCAAACCAGTGCCAGAGTCCTGACCTAGCTGCCAGAGATGGAGGGGTAAGGTTCCCTCCCCAACCAAAGCCCACAACACTTAAAACAATGATGGGGGTGAATAGGAGCATACCCCACTCCCACCTGACAGCCTGCTGAAAGGGAACAAAACCCTCACCCTCCCACCCCCTCTCTGAACAGACACATACTCCCATCAATACAAGTTGGGCACACTTAGGCAAAAAAATCCTCTTCATTTCTTATGTACAATATTCAGACTCTAAACACAAAACCATTTCCAAGTAAACCCTGGCAGGCAAATACATTCTGATGCTGCCTGGCCCTTTGCTGTCCATACCTGCTTTGTGCCAAGAGCCCTCAGCTTAAAGACACAGCAGACTAAGCTCACAGACAAGAGGCACCAGCTCTTCCCTCACACCTCCACAGACCCACCTCCAGAAGCAGCCTCCAAATGGTTTCGGATGACAAGTCCCCATCAGGTGGATAGGCCCAACATAACCACAGCCCTGCCTCTCCACAAGAAACAACTTCAAATAAAGTTTGTTCCCTTTTACTAGTTCTTAAATATATAATTTTCTTCATAACAGACGGCTGAAATCTTTGCCCGTCGTGGAGATAGGGGTGAGAATAACAATGCCTACATAGGTTTTCAATGGACTGAAATATTTCTTGAGGGGAGGGCAGAAGGAATGGTTTCCTAAATTAAATAAAGGAGAGAAGCCAATACCTTCTCCAAGTGTGGCTATTTCTCCTTCACATATCTTCCATCCCAGGAAAATAATTTAGTTGTATATAGGACTTTTCCAGTAAAGATACAGAAAACCTCATCTCTATCTCTAAGAGGCTTGTCATAAAAACTTAGATGGCAGAGAAAATTGCTTTGCTGATGAAGACCACCTCTTGCCCCTAACTATACTGGCCACATAACTCTACACTTTCATGATGATTTTTAAGAATGTCCATACCACAATGCCCCGCAAAAATAAATGGCAAGAAAGGAATGCCCAGTAAGCTGTGTCCCAAGCAGTGGCAGCCCACCCTGCACTCTCCCCGTCCCTCCAACTCTCTCCCCACGCCATGCAATAAGAATGAAAGAAACAGATGGCTGAAAACTCAAAGTCCACGTTACCAACTGGCAACCCACCTCAACCCCAAAGGCTGAAGAATCGTCATCTAAGGGATTTCAGATATTCTATGAAGAAATTCACTTTAACACTTATAACTTTAAGACTCTGCATACATTACAACAGTGCATTAGTGATACAAGTTATAAAATGCTTTTCCATTCCTTTGGGTTTTGCATATGATGGTTTTGCATCAGTCACTGCAGGTAGATTGAGCAAGCTTTGTTTTTGTGTTTTTTAAACATGCATTCAACTAGATATGATTCAGAATAGATTAATACTCCCTTTTTATCATTACAGTTAGCTAAAAAATTGCCAGGCAGCCCACAGAACAGGATTTGCTTTAAGACCAACCCACAGAGTTAGTTGGAGACTAATGGTGCTGGGACCTGCTGGGCTGGGCCATAGTAGTGTTTAGCTAAGTGTAGAGAGCATTAAGAAGAAAGTCCAGGTTGGAGGCACGAGGCCTGCAGCACCAGCTGTGGAACCTCCATGATGTGACTGCACAGCTCCATCCTCAAACCTAGCAGGGGGAAAAAGACAGATAGACAGTCAACAAAGAGTAGCTCTGACACCACTGTTCCAAAAAGGAGGTGTTTCATTCAACTCAAGGAAGACAAAATCCACTAGGACCAGAAAGGACAGCAAGGAGAGGCCACTGCTCCTGGTTCCTGTGGGCCTCAGAGAGACTTCCAGTTACAACCAGAATCCTATTTTCTGCAAAACCAGTGGGAGATTACAGCATGGAACAGGAAAGGAACAAAGTCTATAGTGTAAACAGCAAGTACTCAATGATTCCCTTCCTTCTTCTACTTTATAGAGTCCCAGTAAGAACAAAAATTTAAATACCACACTGCTCTTGGATTAATAAGTAGCATTTTTCTCATCAGTGTTTAAAATATGTTACATTGTCATTCTGTACCATAAAAAATGCACTTAGTTAAGAACTGACACAGGTTTCACCAGTCACTTACATTTGCAGGGTGATCACCACTGAGGGGGCACGTAGCTGTAGGTGGGTGTTCCTGGGGCCCGATACGTGGGCACAGTGACTGGGTGGGGGGCAACAGGAGTTGGGGAGTGAGCGGTCAGAAGGGTACCTGGAAGAAAGAGCAGATGTCTCAGTGGTAGGCAGCACCAGACACACACACATGGCTAGCCTGTGTCACCACACAGCTACATGCTGCCTGACGAGAGAGCTCTGAGACCTGGCCTGCTTGGAAAAGAAGGAGGTACACAGGAAGAGGGGTAGTCTTGACCTAGAGTGCTGTCAGAACTCTGATCATACACAACTCAAAGTTGTACGAACACAGCAAGCTCATGTGATAATATCTATAGAAGGTTTTGTGTCTCCCCTTCACATGAGCATACTCAATGATTTTTGGAAATCAGACGACAAGTGACGGAATAAAAAAATTATTATTCTGCCTTAAAAAGGAAGGAAATTTGTTACATGTTACAACATGGATGAACCTTAAGGACATTATGTTAAGTAAAATAAGCCAGTCACAAAAAGATACATCCAAAAGGACTACACTTAATGAGGTATCTCGAGTAGTCAAATGACAAAGTAAATGGTGATGGCCAGAAGCTCGGCTGGGGTCGGGGGACAACACAGGGGATAAGGGAAGTTGTTATTTAATGAGCAGACCTTCAGTTTTGCAAGGTGAAAAAACTGTTTTACAAAAACGTGACTATACTATATACAGTTAAAAATGGTTAAGACGGTAATAAATTGAAGAGAGGGAAGACACTAAACCACATGAGTTTCTGAATATGAATATAATTATATTTCCCTTATAGCTAGAGAAAACTCTCTAAGTCCATTTGTAGATAAGCAGAACCTCAAACCTAACAGCCTTACCTTGCTTCTCTTTACTTCCCATCTCCCTGTCCACAACCAGCCCACAGCCTTTCATCCCTCCTTCCACATGCCTCAAACATGCAGTTTCTGTCTCTTCACAGGTAAGTATGGGAAACCCATATACAATGGAGATTCTGGGCAGAAAACATACACCTTTGGCACAATCTCCCTATGTTGAAGTTTAAGAGAGAGAGAGAGAGACAGAGAAGGAACACTGAAAAAAACAAAAACAAAACAAAACAAAAAGCCAGCGCAATCAAATGCATCCTGTGTACCTGGCCAGCCTGCCATAGATAATTCATATGCCCACTGGAGGTAACCTAAACCCTAGACATTACATCAAGTCCCCAGGGGCTCCAGAGTCCAAGATGATGGGCACATCCTACCCAGGAGTCTCATATCTCTGTGATTTATCAAGGAAAGCCTTGGGAAATAAAGTTGACCAATGCCAAAGGATTTCTACAAGTAGCTGTTCTGTTAACACAAAGCTAGTTTTCTTAGATTTATGCAGACACCAACATTCACAGACTAAAGGGAGGTATCAGGAGGGCCAGAACACCTAGACACAAAGTAACCCCCTTCTGTTCAAGCTTGATATGCTCCTCAGGAGGACCGGCCACTTCCTGGCCCTAATGCCAAGAGCTCAGCTCACCCGTCAAATACAGAGATCACTACCCAGTGATCACTACCATGCCCACAGCGAAGGTACTTAGTTCTTGGCTTATTACTCTAAACCCCAAACCCAGACTCCTCTCAAGTGAAAGGAGAAAGGGAGGAAATGAAGGGAAGGGAAAGAAAATGTTCCTTTCCTAAGAAAATGTCCTTCCATACAACTTGCATGAAAAATCAAACCAAAGTTCAAAGAATTAGTGAGCTCTCCCTTTCCCCAGCTCTCATGCCATCATAAAACAGGCAACCCAGGGTCACGGACTCACCTGCCGACATGGCCATAGTGGTCCCAGCCACCATGCCCATGGTGACGCCGTTGCCTCTAGGTGGAGGAATGGGAGCAGGGTACACCGTCGCTGGCATGCCATTGGGCTGCACCACTGTAGTGTGGTGGATGACGTGAGGGGGTGCTGCATACAGGGGCTGTGTGTAGTACGTGCCTTGCTGTGGAGGAGAGGAGAGTCAACTGCCACAAGGCTGCACAGCCCATGGATCAGAGCCCAGAGAGAACCAACCCTTCCCATATGCACAGTGCCCATGAGCACCATTAACAGACCCAAAGCACACCCCAGGCCTACCTGTGCGTAGGGGCTCTGCTGGGGGTAGGCACTTCGCACAGGGTACACAGCGGTCTGGTAGGGGTTGGGGGAGGAGGAGTATGGTGGCACTGCCCCGCTTGTGGGGGAACAGGACACTTTGTAAGGTGTGCCAGGAGTGTAACCTGAAACAAAGAAGCCAATGGCCATGAAAAACCCAGAGCTTTCCCTCTAAGGTCAGGAACAAGACAAGGATGCTCACTCTCACCACTGTTACTCAACAGAGTACTGGAAGTTCTAGTCACAGCAGTTACACAAGAAATACAGGTCATCCAAAATCCTAAGGAGGAAGTAAAACTGTCTCTATCTGCAGATGACATGACACTACACATAGAAAATGCTAAAGACTCCATCAAAAAACTATAAAATAAATGAATTAGGTAAAACTGCAGGACATGAATATATAGAAATCTGTTGCATTTCTACACACTAGTAACAAGGCAGAAGAGAAATTAATAAAACAGTCCCATTTCCAACTTTACCAAAAAGAATAAGGTACCTAGAAATACATCTCACCAAGGAGGTGGAAGACCTGTGCTCTGAGACCTATAGAACACACTGATGCAAAAAAACTGAAGACAACACAAACAAATGGAAAGATACACCACACTCATGAACTGGAAGAATACCGCTAAAATGTCCATACTACCAAAAGCAATATATAGATTCAACGTAATTCCTATCAAAATACCAATAGCATGGGTGCCTGGGTGGGTCAATTGGTTAAGCAACTGCCTTCAGCTCAGGTCATGATCCCAGAGTCCTGGGACTGAGTCCCACACTGGGCTCCCAGTTCCATGGGGAGTCTGCCTCTCCCTTTGAGCTTCTCCCCTCTCATGCTTTCACACTCTCTAATAAATAAATAAAATCTTTTTTTTAAAATAGCGTTTTTCACAGAACTAGAACTCACAATCCTAAAACTTTTTTATGGAACCACAAAAAAGACCCCAAATAGGCAAAGCAATCTTGAGAAAGAAGAACAAAGCTGGAGGTATACAAAGCTGACAATACAGTACTGGCAGAAAAACAGACACATAGATCAATGGAACAGAATAGAGAGCCCAGAAGTAAACCCATGTTTTTATGGCCAATCAATGATCTACAACACAGGAGGCAAGAATATCCCATGGGGAAAAGATGGGGTTTTTTTTGATGAATGGTGTTGGGGAAAAATAGACAACTACATGCAAAAATATGAAAATGGACCACTTTCTTATACCATACACAAAAAATAAAATGGATTAAAGATCTAAATGTGAGACCTGAAACCTTTAAAGTCCTAAAAGAAAACAGAGGCAATAATCTCTTGTACAATGGCCTTAGCAACATTATTTATGGATCTCTCAAGCAAGGGAAACAAAAGCAAAAATAAACTATTAGAACTACATCTAACTAAAAAGCTTCTGCACAGAGGCGCCTGGGTGGTACAACTGACTGAGTGTCTGACTCTTGGTTTCTGCCCAAGTCATGATCTCAGGGTCATGGAATCAAGCCCCCTGCCCACTTTCGGTCTCCACACTAAAGGAGTCTGCTTTGGTGTCTCCCTCTCTCTCTGCCCCTCCCTCCTGCACCCATTAGCTCTCTCTAAAAAAAAATTAAAAAATAAAAAGCTTCTACATAGCAAAGTGATCCATAACAGAACAAAAAGACTATGTACTAAATGGGAGATAAGATCTGCAAATGAAAAATCTGATAAGGTGTTAATATCCAAAATACATAAAGAACACCACCAAAGGGGTGCCTGGGTGGCTCAGTGGGTTAAAGCCTCTGCCTTCGGCTTGGGTCGTGATCCCAGGGTCCTGGGATTGAGCCCCACGTCGGGCTCTCTACTCAGCAGGGAGCCTGCTTCCCTTCCTCTCTCTCTGCCTGCTTCTGCCTGCTTGTGATCTGTCTGTCAAATAAAAATAAATAAAAATCTTAAAAAGACAAACAAACAAAACACCACCAAAAAAAACAAATGATCCAGTTAACGAATGGGTAGAAGACCTGAATAGACATTTTTCCAAAGAAGATCTCAGATGGCTAACAGACATATGAAAAGATGCTCAACATAACTCAACATGAGAGAAATGCAAATCAAAATCTCAATGAGATCTATCTCACACCAGTCAGAATGGCTAGTATCAAAAAGACAAGAAATAACAAGTGCTGGCAAGGATGTGGAGAAAGGGGAACCCTGGTGACTGTTGGTGGGAATGTAAATTGGTACAGCCACTATAGGAAAGTAATATGAACATTCCTCAAAAAGTTAAAAACTGGGGCGCCTGGGTGGCTCAGTGGGTTAGGCCGCTGCCTTCGGCTCGGGTCATGATCTCAGGGTCCTGGGATCGAGCCCCGCATCCGGCTCTCTGCTCAGCAGGGAGCCTGCTTCCTCCTCTCTCTCTGCCTGCCTCTCTGCCTACTTGTGATCTCTGTCTGTCAAATAAATAAATAAAATCTTAAAAAAAAAAAAGTTAAAAACTAATATACCCCATGATCCAGTATTTCCTCTATTGGGTATTTAACCAAAGAAAATGAAAACACTACTTTGGAAAGATACATATGCACCTGTTTTTACTGTCACATTATTTACAACAGCCAAGATACAGAAGCAACCCAACTATCCAATGATAAAATGGATAAAGATGATATTATGTATATGATGCACCCCCCCACACACAGACACACAGGCACACAGTGGAATATTACTCAGCCATAAAAAAAGAATGAGATCTTGTCATTTGCGACAACATAGGATGGACCTACAGAATATTATGTTAAGTAAAATAAGTCAAGACTGAGAAAGACAAATACTATATGATCCAGCGATTTCACTTATATGTGCAATCCAAAAAACAAAACAAATCCACAAACAGGCTCAAAAATAGAGAACAAAAAAGTAGTGGTTGCTGGGCTGGGGGGTGGAGGGAATGGTGATGGGCAAAACAGATAAGGGGGATTATGTGGTACAAAGTCAGTCATGGAGATGAAAAGTAGAGTACACGGAATACAGAGTACAGGGAATAACACTGCACTATGAGAGATGGCGAGCACTCACTGTGCTGAGCAATGAGCAATACAAAGAAATGTTATATCACTATGTTTGTACACCTAAAACTAACAAAAAATGTAAAAAGGAAAGAGAAAAAGGCCTTAATTCAAACCCACTTTCATGCCTGGCACAGGGAAGGAACAAAGCAGTGAGGAACAAAGCATTGTTACAGCCCTGACTGCAGTCAAGATCTGACACTACTGTGGACCTATCTTCCACAAATATCTGACTTCATTTCTAGACCTGATGTGCAAGTACATGTGTGCGAACTGGGGTAGGTGGCATTTTGGGGGAGAATGGAAAAAACAAAGAAGAAAGTTCTACTGAGAGTATACTCAATACAGGACTAGGAAAGAAATACCTGTCCTGTGGGAATATAAATTGGTACATCTTTCTGGGGCACAATCTGGCATTAGAAGTATGGATTGGAACAAACTCAACTATAAGAATGCAAATCACAGTGTTCTTTATTATAGCAAAATAAAAGGGGTTGGGTGAGAAACTTGTTGAACACCAGGGCTAAGGTAAAAAGATTGAGTTAAGACAGCAAGTTGAAGACATGTATTTGCCTCTGTCCCCAAAGTGAGAATAAATCAGATTAATAAATTAAAGATGTAAAGCCACACAAAGAATGGGAGAAAAGACAACAGTTTCGAATCTAAAAGGCGGAAATGGAAAATGACTTGGGAGACTCAAAATAGCTACATCGTAGCCAACAGTGAAAAAGGCCGAGAAGCAGCCTACTACCAGGAACAGGAACACCTCTTCCAAAAACCTGGAAACTATCAGCACTTGCTTCCAGGAGTTGATAGAGGGCTGAAGTCTGGAAGAGTGGCTAGAGTCTGTCTGGTAAGTAGGAAGATGTCTGGCTCCCCTTCCTGACTCCCCATCCCAACACAGAACAGTGGCTTATTCTAAATGAGGGTATGCAAAGGTCTTTGAACTGCTATGTTCGTAGCAGCTTTATTCATAATGACTGAATGTCCACCAGCAGACTGGTATATCCATATAATAAAATACTAGTTAGCAACCAAAAAGATACAACTGCTGATATATACAACATGGCATAAATTTCAAACTGTAAGATGCAAAGGAAACCAGATATAAGAATACATGCTGAGAGGTGTCTGGCTGGCTCAGCTGGTGGAGCATGTGACTCTTGATCTCAGGGTGTTGAGCTCAAACCTCTCACGCTGGGCATGAAGACTACTTAATAAATTTTTTTTTTAATTATTAAAAAAAAAAAATACATGCTACATTCACTGAGAGGAAACTCTAGGATAAAGACCAACCTAGTATTCCATGATAGAAAACCAAATGGTGGTGCTCAAGGGACAGAGGGTTTGAGGGAACTTTTCAGGGGAATGAAGTCACTTGAGTGTGGTGGTATTACACAACTAACTGTATACCTTCTATCTAAACACACCACACCGTAGATTTAAAAGGATAACTTTTAGTGTATGTATATTATACCTCAAAAGAACTGTTTTCTAAAAGTGAGGGGGCGCTGGGCGGTGCACTCAGTCAAATGTCCAACTCTAGACTGACTCAGGTCATGATCTCAGGGTGGTGAGACTGAGTCTGCTTTGGGATCACCACTCAGGGTGGAGTCTGCTTGACAATTCGCGCTCTCTACCTCTACCCCAACCTCTAAAATAAATAAATAAACCCACAAAAAATGAAAACAAAAATAAAAGTTTTTGAGATATTATTTCTCATTCATTTCAAGTGCTCACTCACTCATACTCAGTTCATGGGAATGTCAGACAGTAAAACTTCTCAAAAGCTAGAGAACTTTCCAAATGACCCAGGAATTCACGCTGAGATACCTGCCCTAGAAGAATGAAAACATGCATCCACAATAGGACTTATAAAAAACTGTTCACCAAACTTAATAGACAAAAGCTGGGAAATAATCCAAATGTTCATCAAAAGAAAGAATGGTTCAATTATGATACATCCAAATAAAAAATACTAAGTATCAAGAGGAAAAAACACAAGTAAGTCTCAAGCCATGTTGAACTTTTAAAACTCACCAAACACATAAGAGCACACTGTATGATCACTTTTTCTTTCTTTTTTTTTTTTTTTAAAGATTTTATTTATTTATTTGACAGAGAGAAATCACAAGTAGACAGAGAGGCAGACAGAGAGAGTGGAGGAAGCAGGCTCCCTGCTGAGCAGAGAGCCCGATGCGGGACTCGATCACCAGGACCCTGAGATCATGACCTGAGCCGAAGGCAGCGGCTTAACCACTGAGCCACCCAGGCGCCCTGATCACTTTTTCAATACAAAGCATACAAATATACATATGGCGGGAGAAATGGGAGGGGTGGTTTGGAGAGGGCAGAATGAAAGCTATCTGGAATGATCAAAGTGCTTGGTATTTTCTTTCAGGTGTGATTACATGAATATATACAATTGTCAAAATTTGTTTAACTGAACACTTAATACTTATCAGTGTTTGTGCATAAACTATACCTCAAGTTTAAAAAAACAAGCTAAGTGAGGCACCTTGGGTGGCTCAGTCAATTGAGTGTCTGATTCTTGATTTTGGCTCAGGTCAAAATCAAGGGTCCTGAGATCAAGCCCTGTGTTAAGTTCTGTGCTCACTGAGGAGTAGGCTTGAGATTTTCCAGTTACTCTCCCTCTGCCCCGCCAGGCCGTCACACATGGTTCTCTCTCAAATATATAAACCTTTAAAAAAAAAAACTATTAAAAAATTAAAATAAAAAAATTTACATTATTGGTCTGTGGTTAGAACTATATATATGTTATATACACATATTATATATATATATATATATATATATTTATTTATTTATTTATTTTATTAAATTTAAGGAAGAGAAAGAGAATGAATGACTCCCAGGAATTTCAGATTTATTTATTTATTGGGAAGGAGCAGAGGGGAGAAAATCTCAAGCACACTCCCTGCTGAGGGGTGTGGATACAAGGCTGGATATCATGATCTGAGCCAAAATCAAGAGTTAGATGCTTAAAAGACTGAGCCACCCAGGTACCCCAAAATGCACCAGTTTTTATTTCTTTAAAGTCCATTAGTAAACATACAGTATATCATTAGTTTCAGATGAAGTATTCAATAATTTATCAGTTTCATATAACACCCAGTGCTCACATCAACGTTCCTCCTTAATGCCCATCACCCAGTTATCCATCCCCCTGCCCACCTTCCATCCAGCAACCCTGTTTGTTCCTACAGTTCAGTCTCTCAGTTTTCGTCTCTCTTTGAAGACTTCCTGTTCACTTTTCCCTCCTTTCCCCTATGATCCTCTGTGCTGTTTTTTCATATTCCACATGAGTGAAACCATAACTGTCATTCTCTAATTTATTTCACTCCAGTTTCATGCACATCCATGTAATTAAACTATAGGAAGTATTCATCCTTTCTGATGACTAATATTCCACTGTGTAGTGTGTGTGTGTTTGTGTGTGTGTGTGTGTGTGTGTACCACATATTCGTCCTTTCACCATCTGTCAGTGGACATCTTGGCTCTTTCCACAGTTTCACTATAGTGGACATTGCTGCTATAAAAATGGAGGTGCACAGGTGCCCCTTCAGATCACTACATTTGCATTTTTGGGGTAAATACTTAGTAGTGCAATTGCTGAATTATAGGGTAGCTATCTTTTTAATTTCTTGAGGAAATTGCTTTTTCTGCATCAACTGAAAAGATCATATGGTTCTTGTTCTTTCTTTTACTGATGTGATGTATATCACATTAATTGATTTGCAAATGCTGAACTACCCCTGCAGCATAGGAATAAATCCCACTAGGTCATAAAAAGTAATCCATTTCATGTATGTTGGATCCTACTGGCTAGTATCTTGGTGAGAACTATGGCATCCATGTTCATCAGAGATACTGGTCTGTAATTCTAAAATTTTTAGTGGGGGTCTTTGCCTGGCTTTAGGATCAAGGTAATGCTCGCCTCACAGAATGAGTATGGAACTTTCTTCCATTTCCATTTTTTGGAAAAGTTTCAGAAAAACAGGTACCAATTTTTCTTTAAATGTTTGGGAGAAGTCCCCTGGGAAGCCATTTAGCCCTGGACTCCTCTGTGTTGGCAGATTTTTGATTATTGACTCAATTTCCTTGCCAGTTATGGGTCTGTTCAGGTTTCCTATTTCTTCGTGCTTCAGTTTTGGTAATTTATATGTTTCTAGGAATGCATCCATTTCTTCCAGATTGCCTTATTTGTTGGCCATATAGTTGTTCATATGTTCTTAAAATTGTATTTTCTTGGCATTGGTCATGATCTCTCCTCTTTCATTCATAATTTTATTAATTTGGATTCCTCCTCTTTTCTTTTTGTTAAGTCTGGCTAGGGGTTTATTGATCTTAGTAATACTTTCAAAAAACCAGCTCCTGGTTTCACTGATTTGTTCTGTTCCATTGGATTCTATTTCATTGAGTTCCACTCTAGTCTTTATTATTTCTCTTGTCCTGCATGGTTTAGGCTTTATTTGCTGTTCTTTCTCCAGCTCCTTTAGGTGTTAAGGTTAGCTTGCATATTTAAGACTTTTCAAATTTTTTGAGAACAGCTTGTGTTACTATGTACTACTTCCCTCTTAGACTGCCTTTGCTGCATCCCAAATTTTTGAACAGTTGTGTTTTCATTTTCATTTGTTTCCATGATTTTTAAAATTCTTTTTTTTCCTGGTTGATCCGTTCATTCTTAAACAGGATGCTCTTTAACCTCCAAGTGTTGAGTTCCTTCTAAATTTCCTTTTGTGACTGAGTTCAAGTTTCAAAGCATTGTGGTCTGAAAATATACACGGAGTAATTCCAATCTTCGGGTACCACCTGGGACTTCATTAGGGACCCAAAGTGTTGGTATGATCTCTCCTCTTTCAGTCATGATTTTATTGATCTGGGTCCTTTCTATTTTCTTTTGGATAAGTCTGGCTAGGGGGTTATCCCTTATCAATCCTTTCAAACAACCAGCTCCTAATTTCACTGATCTCTTCTATTGTTGGTTTATTTTTTTCCATTTCTATATCGTGATTTTTGTTCTGATCTTTATTATTTCTCATCTCACTGGATTTAGGTGTTATCTATTTGCTGTGCCTTTTCCAGCTTCTTTAGGTATAAAGTTAGGTAGTACATTGGAGACTTTCCTTCTTTCTTGAGGAAGGCTTGCATTGGTATTACTTCCCTCTTACAAGCACCTTGCTGCATCCCAAAGGTTTTGGAATGTCATGTTTTCATTTTCATTTGCTTCTACGTATATTTTAATTCTTTAACTTCCTGGTTGATCCATTCATTCTTTAATGGGATGTTCCTTAACCTCCACATATTTATGTTCCTTCCAAATTTCTTGTGGTTGACTTCAAATTTCATAGCATTGTAGTCTGAAAACATGCAGGGAGTAATCCCATTCTTTTGGTACCAGGTGAAACTTTATTTGTGACCCAGCATCTGATCTATTTTGGAAAATGTTCCATGTGGATTCAAGAAGAATGTATATCCTGTTGCTATAAGATGAAATGCTCCTTATCTGTGAAGTCCATCTGATCCAGTGTGTCATTTAAAGCCCTATTTCTTTACTGATCTTCTGCTTAGATGATCTGTCCATTGCTATGAGTGAGGTGTTGAAATATCCTAGTATTATTATCAATGAGTTTCTTTAATTTGATTATTAACTGATTTGTGTAATTGGCTGCTCCTAAGTTAGGAGGATAAATATTTGTAATTGTTAGATCTTGTTGGATAGACACTTTAAGTATGATACAGTGTCCCTCTTCATCCCTTACTACAATCTTTGCTTTAAAATCTAATTTGTCTGACAGAAAGATTGTTATCCCAGCTTACTTTTGAGGTCCATTAGCATGATAAATTGTTCTCCACCCCCTCACTTTCAATATGAAGGTATCTTTAGGTCTAAAATGAATCTCACCATATGGATGAATCTTGCCTTTTTATCTAATCTGATATCCTGTCTCTTCTGATTGGAGCATTAAGTCTATAGAATAACTATTGAAAGATACTAATTTAGTGCCAATGTATTATCTCTAAAGTTCCTGTTTCTGTAGACTGTCTCTATTTCTTTCTGGTGTATGTTACTTTGGGGTTTTTCTCTTTGCTTACAGAATCCCCTTTAATCATGGCTGGTTTAGTGATCACAGATTCTTTCAGTTTCTGTTTCTCCTGGAAGCTCTTTCTCTCTCCTTCCATTCTGAATGGCAGCCTTGGTGGCTAAAGTATTGTTGGCTGTATTATTTTTCCCATTTAGTACTCTGAATAATCACACCAGCCCTTTCTTGCTTGCCAGATCTCCGTGGCTAGGTCTGCTGCTAGTCTGATGTTTCTACCATTGTAGGTTAAGGAGCTCTTGCCTCAAGCTGCTCTCAGGATTTTCTCTTCATCTCTAAAATTTGAAAGCTTCACTATTATATGTCAGGATGTTGATCCATTTTTACTGACCTTGAAGGGTGTTTTCTCTACCTCTTGGACACAAATACCTATTTTCTTTTCCAGATTAAGGAAGTTCTCAGCTGTGATTTTCTTAAATATACCTTCTTTCCCTCTCTCTTCTTCATCTGGGATCCCAATAATTCTAATACTATTTCACTTGATGGTCTTGCTGATTTCTCGAAGCCTCCCCTCAGGAGCCATTTATTTGTTTTTCTCTCTTTTCTTCAACTTCCCTTCTTTACATCATCTTGTCTTCTATGCCACTTAACTCTTCTTCTGCCTCATTTACCCTAACTGTTAGAGCATCCATTTATAGATCAGACTGCATCTCAATTAAACCATTTTTAATTTCAGCATGAATGGATTTTATTTCTGCTCTAAGAGATTTTCTACTGTCTTTTATGTTTTTTTCAAGACCCAGCTAATAAATGTATAACAATTATCCTGAATTTCACCTCTGACATTTTATTTATGTCCATATTCATTAGATCTATGGCAGAGAATATTACCTCTGGATCTTTCCTTTGTTTTACATTTCTCTTTCTAGGCATTTTGCCTGGAGAAGAACGGATGAACAAGAGAACAAGACCAAAAATATCAACCACGACCCAAGCACAATACACAGTAGACAAATCCAAAGAGGTTAGAAATCAAAAAAGAAAAGAAACAGAAACAAAAGGAGAAAAAAGAGAGAATATAATCCTCTAGGTGGACAAAACAGGGTGAGCCAGTAGGTCCTGGGTATATTTTATTTTATTCTTTTTGTTGTTGTTGTTAGAAGACACTAAATCCCAAAACTGTAAAGAAAACAAAACTTTAAATATTTATATACAAAAATAAAATTGAATACAGTGAAAGGAAGCAAAAAATGAAGAATACATCTATAAAATATAAATGTAAAATGAAAGTTAAAAAGAAACCTTAAAAACAAAAAGTTGATAAAATAAGAAACTGAAAAGAAAAAAAAGGGATAAATTTAAACTGAAAGATAACAGAATTATGAGAAAAAACCCTCAAATTCTATATACTATTCTCCCCTGGTGCTTGAGTTTGACAGTTCTGTGTGCTTGGTAAACTTGGCATTCTGCTGATGTTGTACTGGTCTCCTGGGGGAGGAGGAGCCTACTATGCTGATTCTCAGGTGTCTTTGCCTGGGCAGAGTTGTATCTTCCCTTTCAAGGGGGCTGGGCTCAGTCAGTGTAAGCTGCTTTTGGTTGTTCTCTGTGGCTTTTGTTTGCTGAAGGCTTTCCCCCACTGCTTTAGGGGATGAAAATAAACAAGATTGCACCCCATCCCTAGCCCTGGAGGTAAAAGATCATTGTCCCCTCTCTTCAGTAAACCGTAAACCGTCAGGGAAAAGTAGTCTCCAATTTTGTGTGCCTCAAACTCTGCAGACTCCCATGGTATGCACCCATGTGGATCCTCACATGGGTGGGAGGAGGGTCACCTTGGGCCTGCACTTTGCTGGGCACTCGAACAGAGAGCAGTAGCCCAACCGTGTCCCAATTTGCAGTTAATGGCAAACCAAACTAAGAGCCCACTGCCGGGCTTGCTGACCCTAGCAGGTTTCCCCACTCCAATGCCTGGGAATTCTGCCAGCTCAGGCACCCCTGTTCCTTCTGTGATCCTGGGCATCCTAAGACCACACTGTCCCACCTAGGATTCTGCCCTGCTTTGCCACTTGAGCACCACTGAAGCAGGGCTGTCCCTCAAAGAAGCAGATGTCTACAAGCTCTGATTTTGCACTCTGCTGCTATATCACTTTCTGGTAGCCAGCTTATGGAGGCTCTCTCTCCCGATCATTTATCATCTTCCAGTATATCCCCTCAGATTCACCTCTCCGCAACTCTACCTTGCAAAAATTGGTGAATTTTTGAAACTAAGCTTCTAAAAAGCCTATCACTATTCCTAATAAGAAAGTCTAAGACCATTCTGTCACTATTCAAACTGCAGAAAGAGCTTGGAGCTTGGACTGCATACAAAACGGAAGCTGTCAACCTGAATAAGCCTCCACAAACACAGTATAAAACCAAAACAAGGATAATCTAGGCACACAGTCCTCCACAGAGAGAGTCTCTGATTCAGAAGCACTGTTTTGACCAACCAGATCCACTAAAAAAGGTGAAGCCCTTTACTCACAACCAATGAATGGTCAATCTACAATGAGTTTCATTTCTAATGGAGGCCCGAGGCCTACTGCTGCAGAAATCTCCAGCTGGTCCTAGGTGTCTTAATCATCTGAAGATGTCACGTAACACCTGCCTCATATGTATGCTTTATTGAAGATGATGATTCCAAGAAGATACTTTGTGCATGCACCTGTCAGAATGCAACTGAATGGCACACTTAAAATGTATGCATCTCACCAAATAAATGGAATCTTAAAAAAAATCTTAAAACAAGCAAACAAACAAACCAAGATGTACTGCAGGTACACAAATGTGATACAAGTGAAAAAGTTAATTTTCAAAGTTGATTTTAGGGGTGACTGCCTGGCTGTTGGTGGAACACATGACTCGAGCTAGGGTCAAGAGCTGAAGCCCCACATGGGGGGGGCTGTAGAAATTAAATAAAACATTAAAAAATAAAATAAAAGATTTAAAAGGTTTAATTGTAGGGGAGCTCGCAGGGCTAAGTCATTTAAGCATCTGACTCTTGATTTCAGCTCAGGTCATGAGCTCAAGGTCGAGACTGAGCCCTGTGTGGGGGCTCTGAACTAGGCATGGAGCCTGCTTAAGATTATCTTCTCTCTCCCTCCCCACCTGACTCTCGAGCATGCTCTTCCAAAAAAAACAAAAACAAAAACAAAAACGTTTAATTGTAGAATCTTGGCAGTCTACATGTAGATATTCACTGTGAATTTTTTTCAGTTTCTCTGTATACTGAAAATTTTCACAATAAAAATGTTGGAAAAACAGTAACCCATTATTTCTACTAATGGCAGCAATGATTTTTAAATAAGATTTACTTATTTATTTTAGAGAGAGAGGGAATATTAGGGCGGGGTGGGGAGAGAGGGAAAGGCAGGGAGAATCTTAAGCAGACTCAGCGCTAAGCACAGAGCCTACCTGACATGGAGCTCCAACTCATGATCCTGAGATTACCAAGCTAACAGAAAACAAGAGTTCGCCACTCAATAGACTGCACCACCCACACTCCCCAGCAATGATTTTTAATAAATGCTATCTTACTGCCTATTTTTGTAACTTTGAGCTACATCCTAATACTAACCAGAAAATTTATTTTGTTTTCCTGTATAGGTACTTTCAAACCAACAAGATAAACCAGTTACAAGGAAACAAATGTGTTCCCGAATTACTTAAAACTGAGTGTGTTTGCCAGGCACCTTCTTTTTTTTTGTTTGTTTTAGATAGCACTAGCTCCAATGTATCACACAGGAGAACCTCAACAGGAAACTTAAAATACATACACATACCTCTCATAGTATCCAAAACTGACACGGCCTCTCTACAATAATTTGTAGGGGCGCCTGGGTGGCTCAGTGGCTTAAAGCCTCTGCCTTCGGCTTAGGTCATGATCCCAGGGTCCTGTATCAAGCCCCGCATCAGGCTCTCTGCTCAGCAGGGAGCCTGCTTCCTCCCCTTTCTCTGTGCCTGCCTCTCTGCCTACTTGTGATCTGTCAAATAAATAAATAAAATCTTAAAAAAAATTTTTTTAGACTTATCAGCCATTCACCACACAAAAACAAATACAGGGGTGCCTGGGTGGCTTAAGTGGTTAAACGTCAGCCTTTGGCTCAGGTCATGATCTCTGGGTCCTGAGATAGAGCCCTACATTAGGATCCCTGCTTACTGGGAAGTCTGCCTCTCCCCCAACTCATGCTCTTTCGCATGCTCTCTCAAATAATAAATAAATAAAGACATATCCACATACACACACACATACACATTCACTATATGGTCTTTTAAAAACAGTAATAGCTTTCCAGACTGTCCTTCCCTAAAAAGACCATTCACACCAATGCAACATAGACAACAAAATGATTAGAACCTTTCTCCCTTCCCTCCCACCAAAAAAGTGAGGCATTGCTGGTTGACTTCCTCTCAAGGAAAAATTTATGTCTAGGGCCACTGTTCTTTTTTTTTTTTTTTTTAAAGATTTTATTTGACAGAAAGAGAGATCACAAGTAGGCAGAGAGGCAGGCAGAGAGAGAGAAAAAGAAGGAAGCAGGCTCCCTGCTGAGCAAAGAGCCCGATGTGGGGCTTGATCCCTGAACTCTGGGATCATGACCTGAGCTGAAGGGAGAGGCTTTATCCCACTGAGCCACCTAGGCGCCCCTAAGGCCACTATTCTTAGACTGCTAATTATGTGATACCAAAAGCTTTTTATATTCAAATAGATAATTTCTTCCAAAAGTAATGCACAAGATTGTATTTAAGTTTCTCAGCATAAAAGACAAAAAAAATCAGAACGCTAGGGGCACCTGGCATGCAATTCTTGGTCTCAGGGTCACTATTTCAAGCCCCATGTTGGATGTAGAGACTACTTAAATAAAAACTTTAAAAATATACATTTAAAAATATTTAAAAAGAAAAAAGAGAAATCAGAACATAAAATGTATTTGAGAAGGAAAGACCTGCACCAAGACATGGCATCAAGAAATTTCAAAACACCAGAGACAAAAATGCCAAATTACCTAAAAGAAACCCAGGTTACAGTCAATCAAGCATCAGCAAGGTATCACAATTCTCAGCACCAACAATGGAAGCTGGAAAACAATTCAGCAATGTCCTCAAAACTCTGGAGGGAAGTAACTGCTAGCCTAGACTTCTATAACTAAACTACAGAAGTAT